>NC_136786.1:2953600-3553600 GCF_947034865.1 Barbatula barbatula
AACTCTTGCTGACCACATTCCGTTCTCTGCAACACAGCATCTGGCAGGAAATCTCTGAAACCAGCCTTTGTTTGCAAGTTTAATTGCCTTCTGTGTCAATGTAATTAGACAAAATTTCAATGGTTATATAGCACACAATATGGTTAAAACAAAGGTTATATGATTAAAATATATCTATTAAACTTGAATCATGTCACATGGAAAATACATTTGATTAAAACTAAATTACTCATCCATTTCTATGTCGATCTATATTGATCTTAATTCCCACACCCCCTCTTGATTTTTCCCTTATTTAATGCCCTAGTGTCTTCTGTCTTGTGTCGGATCATTGTGTCAGATGGTGCGCGTGTCTCCTGTCTTGTCAAGTTATGAAACGTAAGTCTAGTTTAGTGTATTGTAGTCTTGTCTAGTCTGGAGTTGTTTGTAGTTTTGTCTAGTTTAGTATAGTCAGTTTATATTCCTGTTCACCCTCCCTTTTCTGTTCTTTTACCTGCTCGTGGGTCTTTGTTCCATGTTTTGTATTTATTATTAAAACCCATTGTTAACCCCTTTCCGGCTGTCTGCACTTGGGTCCTCTGTCTCTGTTCCCGCAACATGTTCATGACAAAAAAAACATTTACTGATGGAGGAGTTGTCTTGCATTTTGCAAAGAGAGCAGTAGCTGAAACACCACTTGAGAGAAAACAAAAACGAGAACTTTGTGATAAAATAAAGCAAATACCCATGTCAGCATTATCTGCCACAAAGAAAAGTGAGATATTAACTCAGAATGTGCTAACCCAGCTAGATGAAGCCATGCAGAAGGCACCATGTGTAGACTTAGCTGTGGATGAGTCCACTGACACTTGTGACACTGCTCAGTTGTTAGTGTATGTCAGGTTTTTCAACAAAGACCAGAGAGCATTCTGTGAAGATCTGTTAGGTGTCACTCCCCTTCAAACCAGTTCAATAGGAGAAGACATCTACCTGGCCAATAAGGAGATGTTACATAAGAGAGGAATGGATTCAAAACAACTGGGTTCAATAACAACAGATGGAGCCTCTGCTATGATTGGGAAAGAGAAAGGAGCTCTAGCAAGACTGAAAGAGGACCATTGCATTATTCATCAATCTGTCCTCTGAGCCTCCCTGTCAGATGAGGTGATCAATACAATTATGAAAATGATCAATTTTCTGAGGGCATCCTCTTCCTACCAGCATCGTATGCTTAGGGAATTCCTCTGAGAAGCAAATGCTGATTATCTTTTAATGCACAACAATGTGAGATGGCTAAGCAAAGGCAGGGTGTTAGCACGCTTTTGGTCAATCAGGAGGGAAGTAGTATGGCATTTGTCATTTATCCTTGACGTTTACTAGTATCTATTTATAGGCTACTAGTACTTATTGTTTAGTTACTAGTAACTATTCCGTTAGATACTAATACTATTCATTAGATACTAGTACCTAAATATTAGATACTTGTGCTTATTTATTAGATACTAGTACTTATTCAGTAGATACTGGTACTTATTCATTAGATACTAGTACCTAAATATTAGATACTAGTGCTTATTTATTAGATACTAGTACTTATTTAATAGATACTAGTCCTTATTTATTTGATACTAGTACTTATAACATCAGTGACTAGTAATTATTCTATTGTTTCTAGTAACACATTTCAGATTTTTGCCATTGATTTCTATAGAGGTCTGTCATGTGGATGTCAACTATTCAGTTCTGACTAGTGTGTCTTCTGATGTTCACTAGTACCTACTTAATAGTTACTAGTATTTATTCATAAGCTACTATTCATTGGATAATAGTACCTATTAAATATATACTAGTATTTATTCTATTTATACTAGTATTTATGTGCAGGTAATGGCCCCTGTGAGTGTGTGTCTGTGCGTGTCTGCGTGACTGTTGTATGTGTAGACTGTTTTGTGTGTGTGTTTGTAGCTCAGTGGTACACTCCAAAAACTGCTGGGTTATTTTTTCAACCCAAACGCTGGGTTAAGACCGCTGGGTACGAAAACTGGTTGATTTGACCAAAATTTGGGTTGGCGACCGTAACCCAACAGTGCTGGGTTGTTCATGCGAACGTTAAAGAGAGCATGCACGTCACGTTAAAAAGGTTTCGAAAGGTTTCCTCAGTGTTGATAATACTCCGCCTACCGTTTGCGGTCCTTGACAGAATATTGCGGCTTTTGGCAGAAATGTGTTTGGGGAAAAACAACGAAATAGCGTTAAATGTGAAAATGCCTGAGGTGAACTCTCGGAGTTAAATCAGCCTGTATCCCGCAGTAACCAGTGGGAGGGACAAGTGAGAGGGAACTTGTAAAGTTTCTTAGGACATGTAATGAAAACGCTTCACAATTTTTTTAAATAAGCCTTTTAGTCTTCTTTTCTTGACGACAATTAAAAACCCAACGCTTCGGGCTTAAGGACTATTTTTTGTTGGCGGATGTACTGCGCAATTAGTAATCGGAGTCTGCTCAGGGAAGTGAGATGGCACGAAAACGTCTCTGGTTACTTTCGTAACCTCGGTTCCCTGAGAAGCGGGAACGAGACATTGCGGAGACCGCATATGAAACTCCTCCTCTCTTTCACTTTTCCTGAAGTCCTATAGGATAACGCCAGTAAAAAAACTGGCCAATTGTCACAAGACATGCACAGTATGCAAATACTGACGAATCTAGACAGTATAAATACAGTGCATGCAACGACAATCCTCAGAATCTACGAGAGACCAGTCTACCAGTCCCCGGGACGCACTTGTGCGATGATCTGTTTTAGAGTTGTCATTCTGAACGCTCGCTTGTGAAGCGCTCGGTTGACGGGTCTCAAGTCCAGAATCGGACGCAGACCACCATCTCTCTTGGGCACTACAAAATACCGGCTGTAAAACCCGCTTTCCCGCTCGTTCGGGGGGACACGCTCGATCGCTCCTTTCGCGAGCAGGCTGCATATTTCCTGCCTCAACACAGGCGCGTTTTGCAATGACGTCAGCGACGGGACCACACCGCTGAAGCGGGGAGGTCTGCGCCTGAACTGCAGGGCGTACCCGTGTTCTATCAGTAGCCAAAGAGAGATGCCTGGAATGGCTTTGTACGCGTCCAGAAACAGACATAATGGCCGAATCTGATCGGGGGTTACCGTCAGCGGACCATTTAGGAGAGCACGCTGGTCTAGCGAGGCTAAATGCACTGGCAGGAAAATAGCTCGCGCGTGAGAATCCAGCGGTCTCTCGTCCACAGGAGCGTCCGTGGAAGAGGGAAGGCTGATTATAGTTGTGACTAACTGTGGCTTCGCGCTGCACCGTGGCAGGGCAAGGGACGCAGCATTGTGTGGGTGAGGGGGAAAGAGCCCCTCTTGTGAACAGGTATATGTTTTTTATTGCATTTACACAAACAATTGCAATAATCGCCCGCAATCGTGGGGGAAAACTGTTGCAAACAGCGGCGTTAGGGGCCGCCGGCACGCTCACGGATTCTCTCCTCCTCTTCCCAGGTCTGTCAGGACGGCGGCTTGGCAGCCG
This sequence comes from Barbatula barbatula, assembly GCF_947034865.1. Lineage (NCBI taxonomy): Eukaryota > Metazoa > Chordata > Actinopteri > Cypriniformes > Nemacheilidae > Barbatula > Barbatula barbatula. Next base: position 2,957,124 of record NC_136786.1, read on the forward strand.
AAGACGCTCCGCCGTCGTGGTGCGGACCTCTCGAGGCAGCACGTGAGTCATGGCCTTGGCGCGCTTTTGCGCCTCACCAAAACACTCTACTACTGACTCCACGATGTCACCAAAGAGGCCCGAGGGAGTGATCGGTGCGGTCCGAAGGGACTTACGATCAGCGTCCTTTAGATCCACCGACGTAAGCCACAGATGACCGTTGAGGACGACCATGAACCCCATAGACCTTGTAGCCATCAGAGCGAAGTCGGTCGCCGCCCTCAGATCTTTCGTGGCGTCCGCCTCCAGGCTGCCGCTATCCAGTGACAGAAGGATCTTAGCCTCGAACACCTGCAGCACCGCCATAGAGTGCAAAGCGCAGGCGGCCTTGCCTGCGGCCGCGTAGGCTTTACCGGCAAGATGGGCGGTAAACCCGCACGGTTTCGAGGGCAGGCCTGGGTCCGCACAGTACGTGCAATCAGACTCGCAGAATGCATCCTCCGCGTGAGCAAGTCCCAGGCAGGCAATGCAGTGCTCGTTAGTATCCTGCGGGCCAATGGGGCCCGCGCAAAGACAACAGAATGAAGCCATCGGATGCAGTGAAAGAAGTTCTAGTTGCGTCTTCAACGATGGCAGCGTGAAAAAGAAGATTCTGAGGATTGTCGTCGCATGCACTGTATTTATACTGTCTAGATTCGTCAGTATTTGCATACTGTGCATGTCTTGCGACAATTGGCCAGTTTTTTTACTGGCGTTATCCTATAGGACTTCAGGAAAAGTGAAAAAGAGGAGGAGTTTCACATGCGGTCTCCGCAATGTCGAAGTGACCGCTCTCGAAAGGGAACTGAAGCTGAGGCTCGGCGTTGGATTCTTTAGGCCAGAAAAGGTAAGATGGTGTAAAACTACTTTAGTATTTCTTAATCTTATACTTTATATTTAAGATACATTTTGGTGTATTATAAGTCGTTTGTTATAATTGCGGTTATTTATACGGTTGGCCTTGCTGCCCTGATAATTTCCCGCCTAGCAAGTTTTCGACAATTTTCGTGTAGTTATTCATTCATTATATCACAATTTATTTGTTCACACAGAAAATACTATATGTTTAGCTGTCTTAAACGTTCAACCTGCTTTTAAGCAGACAGACATGATTAGACCCATTAAGATAACTAACGTAACGTTATATCATGACGTTCATTTTCCTTTCTCTTGAATATATCAGACATTCACTTCATTACCATTTATTTATTTAATATAAGTTTTTAGTCGCCAGTGTTTCGATTTGAAAGTTTTAAATCTAACGTTAGCATGCTGCTGGTTCTGGGTGCATGGTATAGTTCGTTATGCTTCTATAAAAGATTGTATAGAATAAGCTTGGAATCCAACGACAGCGACCACAATATAAAGAGTTAAGATGCAAAGTAAATCGAGGGGCCTGATTAAAAAATGGTCATTTAGACTGTTTTGCATCTAATATAGATTTTTATTTACATGCCACTTTACATAATTGAGGATTTATATGAATGTGTCTAGAATGCTAAGATGTCTTGTGACTTTTTTCAGATGGACGAATATGTAAAAAATAAGCTTAGAGAATGGAAACTTGACGAGTTATTTCCCACATTTGAAGGTAAGTGTGAATGTATAATATTTTACAGTGTTGTTTATAGCAATGCAAGTGTAATGCACTGCTTTATTCAAGGTTAAAGTTTTATTAAAAGGGATAGTTTATCCAAAAAATAACTTTTTGTAATGTTTTGTCACCCACATTACACTATTTAAGACCTCCTAGCATCTTCAGAACACAAATTAAGATATTTTAGATCCACATCCGAGATATTCCATACCACCTAATAGACATTATGCTAATTGTTCCCGTCAAGGTCCAGAAAAGTACTTTTATCAACATATTCTTCTCTACCCTGTCAGTCTAAGATGTGCGTCCATGAGAGCACTTGAATACATTCGCATCCTCTCGGTGACGTACTTAGCATTTGTCGAATTTGTCTATCCAAGCTTTTTCACGATTTGAGAACAGTGTTCACAGGATTTCGACAGATTTGTGGCGCTGGTGACGTCACAAACACAAATTAATTAACGTATTTGTGACATTAAGTGAATGCATTGTATGGGTAACACTGGAGTATCCTCAAGAATCTGTGCGGACACGTTTGACATCATAAAGAGTATTGCGATGTCATGCACCTATCGATTTGCACAGCGACGCATTAAGTTCAACGCTCCCATATACACCAAATCACATATTGCAAAAAATTTGAGACAACCATGGGACACTCATATCGGATCTGAATGGTTGCTAGAGCGTGGACAATCAATCATTTACATTTTAGTCTGTGCGTAGCCATAGTGTTTTTACATGATTGTAATTTCCTTAGTTTGGTCTGTTTCATTGTATCTACATTCATCTAGCAGATGACAGACTTACTAACAATAGAGCATGTAATTTCCCCCATCAGTATATAACAAGTTCTGGATGTCACTTCTTTTACAGGTGAGAAGATTGACCAAGAGACACTCTTCCTTTTAGACGACTCCACGCTGACCACGCTTATCCCTGTTATTGGACTTCGTCTAAAATTCAAGAAGTACCTCAAGAATGTGCTTGATGTAAGTGCAAGGTATTAGGTGTAGACAACATGGGGTACATCTGCTTTAAATGCAAAAGGTCTTTAGAGCCTAATATCAGAGCTTATTTTATACTTAACTTATGTACATGTATTTTCTACATCAAGGTTCTTTCAGTGTGCTCAAGTTGGATGTCAACACTCATATAGTATTATTAGATCATTTATAAGACACCTACTGGAACATTTTTAAGAATTTACAGAAGAAGTGGTGGAAACCCCTTCAGTTGAGCCCGGGGACAGTTGTTGATGCTGTTGAACATTGTGATGAGGATTGTGATAACCTTTTTGAGGAACGTGATGAGTTGGATGAAGAAAATATGAAGGGTAGAGTAGCACTGTTTTGGGCTAAATTAAGGTCAAATTCCTCACTGACAGTTATGTAGTTGAGCACACATCTGGGTTTATCAATGATATTGTTGGATCCCTACAGAGACAAACAGTGTCTTTTTTTAAAGACCTAATGGACAGAAGCTTTTAAAACATTTTGCATCTACTGCTCATCCATTTCAGGGCTTTGAAATATTAAACATTGTCTGAGATTGTTTTAATGCCAAAAATACAATTTATTTTTCTGTGACAATTTCTCTGTTGCTTTGGTTGAATGTTTACTGATTCTGACATGCTGATGTGCATAAAGTGTAAAAAGTTCGAATGTTTTTAAGTCAATGATTTCTTTTACTCTACAATTGATTTTGGTGTGACAATTTCTCTAGTGGGAAATGTAGAGTTTATCCAGTTTGTTATTTTTACACTATGTAACTGATGCTGACATTGTGTAGAGGTGTGTTAAACATATTAGAGAATGTTTTTATGCCAATGTTTTACACTACAATTGATACATTTTTACTGTGACCATTTCTTAAAAAGAATTCATGAAGTTTGTTATCGCTGAATGTAAAATAAACTAGTTTTTTCCCCACTTGATTTGCCATGCGCTTCTCTCAGACCCCAACACACAAACACAACATTTACTTTTAACAAATAGACTATTAATATTCAAATTAATATATTTTTTTTTATTAAAATACCTAGTTGTAATTTTTAACCCATTTTGGGTTGAGGTTAACCCAGCAGTTATGTTTATTTTTAACCCAATTTTGGGTCAAAAAAATAACCCAGCATGCTGGGTCAAACAGTTAACCCAACCCAGTTGGGTCAAAACAACCCAGCACTGGGTTCGTCCCTTTTTGACCCAGCGCTGGGTTACTAAAATAACCCAAATTGGGTTATTTTTAACCCAGCAGTTTTTAGAGTGTAAGAGCATTGCGTCAATAACGGAAGGTTGTGGGTCGATCCTAGGGGATTGCAGATACCTGTGTAAAAGAAAGAAGAAAGGGAAGAGAGACACACAAGCTTTTAAATAAGGAGATTGTCCTTGATGGTTTATACAGATGGGAATAGCAGATTTAATACTGCCACTCTTTGCTATGTCTATTTCTTTCATTCTTTACTGCTTCTACATTTCATTTGTTGTTTGCTTAGTGTTTGTTACTTGTTAGTTAGTTGGTTTGTTTCCCCTTTAATGTAGTTAATAAACCCGCATTTGTATCTATGCTCGATTTGTTTCTGTGTTTATTGATCACATCTTAACGTCACTTAAACTCCTTGATTTCGTTATGATTTCTGAAGTAGTACTGCACCACAGTAAGCGTACTGTTTTTCCAAGGTCAGAAAACTAATATTTCTTAGAGTTAATATACAATCTGTTGATCACTCACTGGACGAGAACATTTAGTTTGTTGCAATTATTAATTCTGCTGCATCAGGTAAAGTGTATACAACAGGTATGATTAATCACCATTAATCACCACAGTATTTTACTGTGGTTAAACTCATAGTTTTCATATACACATATGTCAATGGCAAAATGTTTCCTGTGAACGATTCAGTATAAATAATAGAAATTTTTCGCTCAAAGTTTCAGCAGTGGCACCTCAGCCCCACCCAATTCACTCAGTTTTCTTGTCATGATCCTGCCTCTCCTTGTCTTGGTTCCCTTTCTGTCGGTCTCTCGACGTTGTGTCGACAGAATGGGGTTTGACTTGAGAACCTACCTTCTCTGACTGACTTGAACAGGCCAATAAAAATTGGCGAATGAAATTTGCATGCCGGACTCCGCCCCCGGATATCCGGGTATAAAAGGGAGCCGGCGTGCCGCATTCATTCACCTTTTGTTCTTCGGAGCCTTCGCATCCTGATGCTGACGACTTCGCAGATACTTTCTACGTGTTGCTGGTCTTACGACGTGGTGCAGCGGACTGTCCCTTTTCCTGTGACTTCCCCTGGGCGTCTCGGCAACTTCCAAAGCGTCTCTCTAAAGAGCGAGCCCTTTTCAGGGCTTAGGGTTTCTTCAGCGCGGCATGTCCCGCTGTGCTCGTGGGTGCGGCGCACTCATCGAGGAAGGGGACGGACACGATGTCTGCCTCAGGTGTCTGGGACTCCAGCACGCTGAGGCAGCATTTGTGGATACATCTTGCCCGCACTGCGGGCGGATGGTGATTCAGACGTTGCGGTCACGGGTAGCTGTGTTCTTGCGAGAATCAGCCGCCACCTCGAGTGCTTCCCGTTCTGCGGCAGCAGCGGCATCAGCCCTGCCGTCCGCTTCGGCGAGCACCGAGGGTGATCGGGGAATTACCGTGAGCCTCAATGCGTCAGCCACCGGCTCGCGGACCGTTCACGCCCCGCCTCGCTCGTCTGACCGTCCCGGAAAAGGCGGTACGCCGCCTTGTTCCTCCGTCACGTACTCGGACACGGGGCGTGACGACGATGAGATGTCGCTCGCAGCATCGGGGGGCGACCTCTTGGCATCCGACCTCAACGATTCCTTGGAGCTTCCTCCCCCGGGGGGTCGAGCTCAGGATGAAGCGGACGTCGAAATGTCAGCCATGCTTTCCCGGGCCGCCGCGAGTATTGGGCTGCAGTGCACCGCACCGCCTCTTCCCCAACGCTCGCGGTTGGATATGTGGTATCTTGGGGCCGGCCGTGACTCTAAGCCACGGTCGGCACCGGTACCATTCTTCCCTGAAGTGCATGACGAGCTCAGTCGGACCTGGAACGCCCCCTTTTCGGCGCGTGCACGTCAGACTAGCTCGGTCGCACTGACTTCCCTCGATGACGGGGCAGCTAAGGGCTATGTCGACATCCCACAGGTGGAACGTGCAGTCGCGGTGCACCTGTGCCCGCAGACAGCTGCCACCTGGAGGGATCGACCAAGGTCCCTTCAAAGGCTTGTAAGTTTTCGGCATCGCTGGTGTCGAGGGGTTACAACGCTGCGGGTCAAGCTGCCTCGGCTCTTCACGCCATGGCCATCCTGCAGGAGGCCAGGGCGTTGAAGGAGTTGCACGAGGGAAAGTCCGACCCGGGGCTACTGCAGGAGCTCCGCACTGCCACTGACCTCGCTCTTCGGGCGACCAAGGTGACGGCCATTAATGAATCTTAAACTATGATTCACTTGTAATCTTCTTCAAAAAAAGTTATATATTTTGTATATATACAAAATAAATTACAACAAAACAAGCAGTTTGCTGATCTTTGTATTTATTGAACATTACACATTGTTTGGTCCGCTTTGTCACATGACTGCAATTAAAATCTCAGCGCTATGCAGACATATGCATGTTGGACATCTTTTACAACATGAATGCATCCAAATATTATTTAATAATCACGTAAGAAGCATACTTTATTCGGTTCTTTTCTCTCCTTGACAAGTTACAAACGCTGTCTACTGTTGTTAGCCGTTAGCACTAGGTGTGAGGAGGGGTAACCCTTATTTCAGTTAGATGGAAGGGTCTTTAATACATCCAACTGGAGAAAGCGTAACAGCTAACAAACCCATAGACATCCATTTTAAAAACTAGCCTGTTGTCTCCTTGCTGTGTTCCGATGAAGCTAAGGTGATAGCATTAGCCGTTGCGCTTTTGGCTTTGGCTCTGGTGTAGGGGAGGAGCTGAGGAGATTAAATCTCACGTTACACAACAGCAGATTCGACTAGGTGCAGGCACAATTCAGATATCTTAAAATATAATTGTGACTAGTCGAAACTGAATTCGAGATATCTTTAAATACTTTGCGTATGTGTGACGAGATAATTTTAGATATCTATGACATCATTACAGATATCTCAAATAGAGTTTTGACTAGTCAAAACATATTTACAGATATATCGAATCAGATTTCTTACTAGCGCAATTATAATTGCAGATATCTCTAATTATCAATGTGACTAGTCAAATTATAATTATGACTCGTCGAAATACAATTGAAACTATCTAAAATATATTTTATGGATAGTCAAACCATAGGTTTATATGTCGAAACGGCTTGCCATACTAATGGGTCTGGCTGATCGTATCTGCTGCTCTCTGCAATCGATGAGCTAAAAACTCTTCTCCGCCGGTGACGCGTCTAAACTTCTGATTGGTCATTACGTACACGCGCTGTCTGTGATTGGCTGTGATGCTCAGCGCTGTAAACACGGAAAAAAACGTTGATGAACCGTGATCGGACGTGAACGTAATGCTGCACGGACACGTTTTGTTCATTTTCACATTTCATGTGCCTCGTCCCTTTATTGTAAAAAGATGGACGAGTTATCCCTCAACCTGAAAAATTCAAGGTGTGGCGTGTGAACATGCTGAAATGCGTGTCTCACTGCGAATGCGTGAAACTTGAGAGCCCTATGAAAACGGTATGGTAATTTTAATGCAGAATAAGCGCTGCTCCCCCGTCCCCAACATTTGTTTACAAGCCACTCTCAATGGCGGCGCCGTTGACGTATCGCAGCAGCTGACCTAAGCGGCCAATGCGCGGTTGTTTTTGTCTATGACGTAAACGCGGATATACAAGCAGAAGCTGAGAAGTACACAGAGCGCACACATAAGATTTGAGTGCCATCCGCGCACAGCAGCGTCACAGCGCATGCGTGCTGGACTACTATGCTCGCGCTTCCTGTCGAAAGGCACAATTAGCCGGAGAGATGATGCTTCTGAAAGCAGGTACTGGCTGCATTCAAATTTTCAATTTATCACCTTAATACCCATATCTTATTTAACAAGCAATGGATGTTATAGTCACAACCGTGTGTGATTTTGTGTTTGTAGTTATATCAGTTCTTATCTTCAGTCCGACGGCGTTTGCTCTAGTGGAGGATCTCGATGACACGTAAGAGACTTCATCTCCTAAACTGTGATTTTTATATAAAACAGGTAGAAATATTTTGAGGTTGTGTGAGAAAATGGGGTTTTAGACGCATGAGTGTTGCATCTTTTTGAGCTTACGCAAATTAACAATGGTTTGTTGGTGTATTGATTACTACTGGCAAAACCATGGTTTTACTATGGTAACCATGTTTTAACTATGTTTTTTTTATTTCAATTGTAGTAAAACCATGTTTAATTTTTGTAAGGGCGAGCACATCTTGACAGATACAGCTCAGGCATGTACTGAAATAGGTGTGATGGCATGTCAGTTTAGGGCCACTAAAAGAATCATGGTTGACAATTATTCACCTTGATATTGAAAAAGTGATTATAGTCGTTGGTCTATGATTAGATTGCATTGAAGCAGTGGTTCCCAACCCTGAAAACGTGTGTGTCACGACTGAAACATGGGATGTTTTGTCAAAGATAAATATATTGATAATTGATTTACATCTGAAATAAAAAAATATATACACATTAAATATTAATTTAGTAAATATAAGTATACTCTAGTGTTTCTAGTTTATCAATTTACTTCTACACTACTATTATTATAATACAATACAGTGTTTTTAATATTCGAATGCTGCACATATGTACAGTACAGCCTCGGAGTGTATTTACATTAGCTGAAGGGTTTAGGAACTAGGCCTATAGTTCTTTAATATGAAGCTCCCCCCTTTTTGTTTAAAAAAGGACATTTGAATCAATAGCTGCATTATCCATTTACATTTTTTCATTTGGCAGACGCTTTTATCCAAAGCGACTTACAAGTAGTTTTTACAGTGACACATTACTGCAGAGCAATCAGGGGTAAGGTGCCTTGCTCAACGGCCCTTCAGTCATGACCTGCTGGAACTGAGCTTTGAACCAGCAACCTTCTGACCACAAGGCCAACATTCTAACCCCCAGGCCACAACTGACATCTTGCAACACATTTTCAGTGAAATTCGATGCACTGTCTGGGAGAAGAATGAAAAAGTTTGCAAAAAAGAGCTAAAATGTGTTAATACTTCAAAATGGCCGACTTCCTGTTCGCTGGCATTTGTGGAATTTGTGAAAATCAGATGAACTTTGGGGGTACAATAGCAATAAACAGATTCACAAATGTTTGGGGGCACTGTGGAGCCAATGAGGGCTACCTCTGCTGAGTTTTGCTTTCAAATCCAAATTTGTCTTAAGTAACGCGTGTGTACAAAATTTCATAACTTCTCAACGATCATAAGGCCTGTATTTGGGGGCGCTGTTCAGCTCCATGGCCACGACCATGTCTGTTAAATGCAGAACTTTCTTATTTTCACCAAGTCTGACAAGTGTGCCAAATATAATTTTATCATGGTAAGTGCCTTAAAAATTAGTGCAAAGTGTCAGACAAATAATAATAACAATGGAAGGAAAACAATAGGGCTCTGCACCTCTGTGCTCTGCCTGAATAATAAATGCCAGGAAAACAACAGGGCTCTGCACCTATGGTGCTCGCGCTAGGGCTGGGCGATATGGCTTAAAAAAAAAATCTCAGATTTTTTCACAACAAACCCGATTTTCGATTTTAATCGATTTATTTTTTCTATTTAAAAACAAACTACAACTGACAAAGAAATTGCTCAAAACAAATGTACTCTTTATTTTGTTCTGATTTTCCTTTATGCAGTTTAATCTAAATTTCCCATTGGGGCATAAGTGTAACAGGAAACAAGCCTTAAAACATGCTTATAAACGAGATGGCAGGCCCTGCCATTGTAAACAGTGAAAATCTAGCTTATCAGTTTTCTAATAACCTCAAACTTACAGTGACACAATGCACCTTCAAAATAACTTAAAATATGAAAAAATAATGTAATTGTGTCCCTTTTTGGTCAAATAAATGTGGCAAAAATGACTAAATTAGATTGTACAAAAATACATACAGCAGTGGTATTCATAAAGTGCAAACAAAACTTTAAACAGTTTTCCTGAATCCCTGAAATTGTAAACAAAATGAAACATCTACATCCATTACTTTAGTTTCAACATTCTTCATTTACACATTTTTAGCCAGGAAGACAAGCCTGTCTACTACTACCTCTGGCTTGAGGCATGCCCGGTTACATGTAACAATGCCCTCTCACACACTGAAAAGCCTATCTGATGGGGCACTTGTAGCAGGGACAGACAAGTGTTTTTTGGCCAGATTACTGAGCCTTGGGAAGTTTGGTTCGTGACGCTTCCACCACTGCAGTGGATCAGTGTCTGGGTGTGCCGCTACACCCTCAACAAAATCCATGTCGCAATTAGACGAGAGCGGCTTGCCAGAAGCCCCTCCCATGATGCGTATTTCACTCACGAATGGCGCGAATTACACGCGCAAATGGCGCGAATTACACGCGTGAATGAAGCGAGTAAAATCAAAATGTTCAAGCGTCCAACTACTCGCGAATAGCGCGTTTTATTCGCGCAACTCGTGTTTGGTGTGAACACTCGAGAGCGTCGGTCGTAGAAGTTAAAGAGAAAACCGATTTTCATAAAAAAAAATCGCCCTAAACGTCAAATTCGAGTTAATCGATAAAATCGATTTATCGCCCAGCCCTAGCTCGCGCCCTAATAATGTTCAGAGTGAGCATTTATTTGCAAGACAATGTTAAAAGATTAGTAAAAAAATGGATAATTTACAGTACTGTATGTACAAAAAGTATTGTTTAACCCCCAAAAATCTCACTTTAACCCCCAAAATGCTTAAGGATCTTAAATGGTAATGAAAGCCTTTTACTTATTGAAATTTCTAGGGATGTCCCAAATTGTGACAGTTGTGGAAATACAAGAGCAGTGAAACAGCTGCTTGCAATATCTGCAGCGCGAGCATTCCGCAGGGTGCAAGCAACTGAGCGTTGTTCAATGATGATAATTTTATACCAAATCCTCAAAAAAGTGGATGGATTACAGCAACTTCAATCAGCTTTGTGATTGTTACAAATTGCTCTAATAATTGCGGGCCCTATTTAAAAACTGACAATTGTATTACCAACATATCTTTTGGATATCTTTCGGTAAAAGGAAGCAACACTCCGTAATCTTTCTGCAGGTCTGCATGGACCTATCATTTGACTCTAGTGTTTGAAATGTTAGTTTATTGCAACCTTCAACACTTGAAGCTTCAACACTTCAACATTTTGCTACCTTACATCAACTGCTGTCTCCTTCAGCTTATGCAGATTCAATATGTCTATGTTTTCTACTTCATTTAGGTTTAAAGACAACAGAATGGATGACATTTGGCTGGTGGATGTGAGTATCCTTTCAACAACCATGCTCACAGTGAATTATTATTATACAGTGAACAAAGTTTTATTGCACTTGCTATGCATTGTTGTCTCAATGTTGTTCTAATTGCTTATGTTGTTCACCTAATTTGTAAGTCACTTTTGATAAAAGTGTTTGCTGATGACTAAATTTAAATGTAAATGAACTGGAGAGGTTGTAGGGAATGTTTGGATGTCCGAAGGGAACATCTTTACATTATTTGCTTTTAATGCCATCTCAGGCTTGATTTACGCCTTCAAATATGAGGTAGGCTGAAGGGGGAATGGACTAAAGGCAAACTACAGATTTTGAGGAAAGCCAAAAACCTAAAGCAAATGTTATCAGTTTCATCGGTTTTCATATTTTGTTGATTCTTTCTTGTTTTTGACTACAGGATAGTGCTGTGCGCAGTGGCGTAACTTTGTTTTGAAAAGTGGTGGGGACAAAGATGACACAAACTATAGTTTAATTTTTTTTTCTGTAATAACTCTTTGGGAATATTCATGGGCGTCACAAGCACGAAAAATGAAGACTCCTCCTCCTCCAGAAAACAGTATAAAAACTGCACCGCTTTATCGACGGCTTCAGCGGTGTAACGTTAGTGCGAAAGATGCATGACAATTAATACAGACACTACCATGAAGCAGGTAGTGAACTCACTATTAAAAATTTAGACCGCAAACAGTAAAAAAACATTAAAAAACAGCAAACAGCATTCCCAAACCCAAGACGACATGAAGTAGGTTACAAATGCTTTACGCTCTACTCCACTGGAGCAGTCAATTTTCTTGTGCCTTTCTTACATTTGGTTTATTCCAATCTGAAACTGATGGGCAGAGTAAGTATAAATAGTCTCTGCTTACAAAGCAGGGAAAATTGACACTCCGTATTTTTTAATTCGTCTAATAAGGGGTGGTGACAAAGGCATGTCCAACACGTCCACCCGCAGGGCTTGGTGGTTTGACGAAAGATCTTTATCACAGTATTTATGTATTCGGGCGGTTCCCTGGTTTTTCAAGGGTTTTTAATGTGCAATACAATGGCCAAAATATGAACAATACAAAACAAGTTTCGAGTTGGACATTTCCCCACCATTTATTTAAACGAAAAATATTATTAACATTATCATTAAATTCAATTTTATTTATATAGCGCTTTTCACAATGTGCATTGTTCCAAAGCAGCTTTACATGAGAAAAACTGAAAACACAAAGGTCAAACATAGCACAGAACATGGTGTTTATAGAACAAGCTAAATTATTCTAGTAAATAATATCTAATGGATGCAGTGTCCCGGTGGTTTATTTAGCATATTTTTTATTAATTGAATGCTTTGCTGAAAAGATGTGTCTTTAATCTAGATTTAAATCGGGCGAGTGTGTCCGACCCTCGAATAGTGTTGGGAAGGCTATTCCAGACTTTAGGAACTACGTATGAGAAAGCTCGACCCCCCTTTGGTGGATTAAGTTATTGTAGGTGTTATCAAAAGTCCTGAGTTTTGAGATCTTAGAGAGCGTGATGGGTTGTAGTGTGATAGAAACTCTGTTATATAGGTAGGGGCTAAACCGTTTAAGGCTTTATAAGTGAACTTTAAAGTCAATACGATACTTAATGGGTAGACATTGAAGGGTTGATAACATTGGGGTTATGTGATCGTATTTTCTGGACCTGGTAAGAACTTTGGCAGCTGCATTCAGAACTGACTGTAGTTTGTTTATTGATTCTGACTTGACTTGACTTGATGATGCAGGACAACCACTAAGTAGTGCATTACAGTAGTCAAGTCTTGAGGTCACAAATACATGAATAAGCTTCTCTGCATCAGCAAATTTGGCAACATTTCTTAGGTGGAAAAAGGCTGTTTTTGTGACATTTGAGATGTGATTTCGAAATGACAGGTTGCTGTCTAATATAACGCCTAGATCTTTTACTGTATTTGTTGGAGTAACAGTACATCCTTCAACTTGCATTTTATAATAAGAAATATTCGGTTTGCGTGTCTTTGGTCCGATAAGTAATATTTCTATTTTATTAGATTTTAAAAGAAGGAAATTACAGGTCATCCAATGTTTTAAATCTACAATGCACTCTGCCAATTTGGACAGCTGGGAGGAATCATCTGGTCTTGATGAGATATATAGCTGAGTATCGTCTGCATAGCAGTTTTTTAATAATGTTTCCGAGGGGAAGCATGTATATGGAGACCAGCACGGGTCCCAGAACCGATCCCTGAGGTAATACATAATTTACTTGCGTTAGATTGGATGATTCCCCATTTAAATGGACAAATTGATGTCTGTCTGACAAGTAAGATCTAAACCATTGTTTAACGAAAAATGAAATTTTTCGTGTATGCCGTTATTTTGTAAGAAAGAGCACAACTGAGTGCACACTGCTTTTTCTCGAATTTTAGACAGGTATGGAAGATTTGAAATCGGTCTATAGTTCCCTAGTTCATTTGGATCTAAGTTTGGTTTCTTGATTAGAGGCTTAATGACGGCCATCTTAAAGGGTCCTGGGACATGGCCTAGATTAATTGACGAGTTGATAATGTTATAAATGGGCTCAATTGCAACAGGTAGTAACTCTTTTAATAATTTAGTTGGTATGGGGTCTAGTAAGCAAGTTGTAGGTTTAGAAGTTGCAATAAGTTGAATTAAATCTTCCTGTTTTATAGGTGAAAAACGCTGGAGCCTTTGTTTTGGAGCGATGGTTTTCGATTTTCTCTGTAAAAAATTTCATGATTTCATTGCTACCGAGGTGCGGCGGAATAGCCAGGTCAGGTGGTGTATGTTTATTTATTAATTTAGCGACTGTGCTAAATAAAAACCTTGGATTGTTTTTGTTGGTTTCTATGAGGTTACGAAGGTGCTCGGCCTTTGCTGCTTTTAGTGCCTTTTTATAACAATTTGCACTCTCTTTCCACGCCATTTTAAAGACCTCTAATTGCGATTTTATCCATTTGCGCTCCGTTTGCGAGTTTCTCTTTTAAGGGCACGAGTGGTGCTATTGTACCATGGTGCAATATTTTTCTCATTAATCTTTTTTGACTTTGTAGGTGCGACAGCTTCTAATGTATTAGAGAAAATAGTGCCCAATTTCCTGGTCATGACATCGAGCGATTCTTTATTTATTGGTATGGTTATTAAAGGAGTCAGATCTGGCAAGCTCTTTGCGAAGCTATCTTTAGTAGCGGAGGTGATTGTTCTACCTTGTCGATAACGAGTTAAAGGGCTGATTCCTGACGTGTGCAAAGTACCCGTTATAAGATAGTGATCGGTGACATCGTCGCTTTGAGGCATAATATCTATATTGGTTAGATCGGCTTCGTGAGATATAATCAGGTCTAGTGTATGATTAAATCGATGAGTGGGTCCTTTAATGTGTTGTACTACCCCAAAAGATTGTAGTAGTTCTGTAAACGCCAGTGCTAATGCATCGTTAGCGCTATCTATGTGGATATTAAAATCTCCGACAATTAGTTTTTTATCAACGTTAACCAATAGGTCTGATATGAAGTCCGCAAACTCTTTCAGATAATCAGTATAGGGACCAGGGGGTCTATACACCGTAGCCAATGTAAAAGAAAGCAATGTTTTTTTACTTTTGTTAGGAATAATTATGTTCAACGCAAGCACTTCAAATGATTTAAATTTATGCTCTGTTCTCTGAGTTACAGTAAGAAAGTTTCCAAATATTGTAGCCACGCCGCCACCCCGACCAACCGGACGTGGCTCATGCATATAACAGTAGCTTGGTGGGGTACACTCATTTAGACCGAAATAATCATTTGGTTTAAGCCAGGTCTCGGTAAGAAAACTGTTGTCCGTGATCATTTCATTTACAATAACTGCCTTTTGAATTTAGTGATCTAATATTAAGTAGGCCGAACCTTATAAATTGGTTTTGGTTGTTTATTACATTGTCTTCAGGTTTAATCACGATCAGATTTTTTCTCTGACTTTTGCCAAAATTTTTACTTTGTAGTATTATTCGGGGGACACATATAGTCTCTATATATTTGGAAACAGTAACATTTATAGCAGTTGAGGCGCACATACTATGGTTAAAGTATTTACTTACCTGAGGGAGACTTACCGGAGTGAGACATAGTCAACAGGTGCGTAGCGCCTTCGAGACGTTGTCGGACAGGAGAGCCGCTCCGATGCTGCTGGGGTGCAGGCTGTCGAGGCGGAAGAGCCTAGGTTGCTCCCAGAACAGATCAAAATTATTTACAAAGAGCAGCTTCTGTTCAATACACCATGATATCAACCATTGATTAAGCGAAGAAAGTCTACTGAACTTATCATTCCCTCGTCGGTAGGTAGGCAGCGATCCTGATATGATAATCCTCGCTGTGGGCGATGCGTTGCGTACCGTCTCCGACTGCCGCATCCTGACGTCGTTCACTCCCGCGTGCAGCACGACAGCTTCGATGTTAGCGTTGTCCTTCAGGATCGCAGGTACCTGCGCAGACACATCAAGAACACGAGCGCCGGGAAAACAGTGAGTGCGCACCTTACCTTTAGTAGATGTAGCGCGTATGTTCCGGACGATCGAGTCTCCGATGATCACAGCGTTGCATTCGGTCTCGCAGAGGGCGGCAAAGTGGTTCCTGGTCGGGATCTCGAAGACCGGTGCCGGCAGCTGAGTCATCTCACCGGTCCTGGCTTGCTTTTTTCACCGTGGGTGTGCCGGTGCAGGAGTGAAGTTCATTCGGGCTGATCGTGTTCTCGTAGCCTGGGCTCTGTGCAGAGAAGCACGCGGAGTAGAAGTGGAAGAAGTATTATAATCGCGATGAAAATTTACCGCAGATTTGCGAGCTTCAGCACGGGATGTTTCCAGCACCGTTTTACGTTCTCGTAGCCGTGTCTGCTTCATGAAGTAAATCATGGATCTGCTTCTCCACAGCCTCCAATTCCGACTGAAGCGCGAGCGTTTCCTCATCTGCACTCAAAGGTACAAACACGTCTGAAGCATTAGCATTAGCCATTAGTGATGTAATAATGAGAACAGCGAGTTAAGCAGTATGCAGGCTGGTAATGCTAATAGCCTAAGGGCTAACACAGAATGATCCGATCAAAATAATTTATCAGTACGTTTAACAACGATTTTTGTTTATGCTATACTTAAGGATAGGTTTCATTCTCGCTTAATAACAATTTAAGACACAATTCTTCAAGATGTAACAAGAATTATTAGATTTGAAAGAGCTCCCGCTCAAACCACACGCTCTCAGCAAACTCAAAAAAATATGCTTTTTTCCCTATAATTAACACATTTATGAATACATTATCTACATACTGAACCTACATCATAAAGGTTAAACTAATAACAGTAAGTAAATGATCCCGACAGAAAGATACTGTACTGTATTTTTAATTGTGTGCAGCATTCAGCTGAACAAGATTAACCAGAGGACATTATTTTTGGTTTATTGGCTATAATATATCAGCCTAAATTTTATTATCGGCCGATAACATTAAAAATGACCATAATATGGCCAGTCGTTTATCGTGCATCCCTACCGAACACATAGAATAAGGGTGTGTGGGAAACCCTAACTCAGTCAGCCAACTTCTCTGTCAGTAACATCTGTGACTGTTGACATTTTCGTGGAAAGGCAAGGAGAAACGCATATTGAAAACAGTGCCACATTTTAATTAGTTGCCTGTCATGTGAGAGAGTGGCGCTTAGCGTTGAGGGTGGAGCTGCACGCAACATGAGAGAGAGAGGCGCTGAGCATCAACTGGATGCTCATTACTGCAGCATGTTTAAACTGTTTTAAATAGTAAAATAACAATTTAAAGGGGAATCATGAAAAATCTATTAGTGGCAGGCAGTGTTGAAAGTGTGACGGGCTACCACGAATAAATAAATGTAGGGGAAACACAGTTATTTCATGGTTGTGAATAGAGCTGCCATGCAAAATATATATTTTTGATAAGTTAAAGTAAAGTTCTCGAAAATCCGGAGCCTGCGTCTGATTCTCTCTCACTCTTTCTCTGTTTTATTTTCTTACTCTCTCCTTGAAACGTTATTTTTTTTACAACATTTATCGACATGTTTGACAGCTGGAGTTGGTTTTAGTTGTATATTAATTAGGGCTGTCAACGGTAACACGTTAATGCATGTGATACATTTTTACAGATTAACGCGTAAAAACGCCATTAGTGCAACATCTGTTTTTCTGTCATCATTGTTTAGCGTTACATTATATAATCATGCTCTTATTCATGTAAAGGCTATTAAACTTGACACGGTTTGAAATTGTTGTATTGACATGTCCTGTATAGATTGAGCCTCTGGTGATATATTGTGATACAATTTAATAATTATTGCAAAAGGTAATTGAACAAAAATACAGAGTGACAAGAGGCCCCTAGAACCCCATGCAAACAGCCTGCTGATCCCCTGCTTTCTGTGTGAACACAAACGCATCCTGGATAGATCCGAAAAATTATTCCGGAAAGGGGACACATTAACAGGATCAGTCCCAGAAAGCGCCCTCTGTGAACAAAAGGCAGAAACAATGCAGTAAAAGCAGTTTAGTGATGGCACACATCTTTAACAAATCATTTGGCTATGAAAACAAAAATAGTTAAGCGAATCATTTGTTTTGTTTGTAAATCAAAAACCAAAAAAATTTGCCTACTATAGCTTATACTTTAGCTTAATCATGGATGAATGCAAGAGTTCTAATCACCAAACATAAGGTCAGATGCGAGAATAGAGTTGTCTGCTTATAAATGATAAAAAAGATTAACACGAAAATACACAGAGCTTCAATAAACTTGATCACTTACCAATCTTTAAAACATGGCTTCCGTTTAAGAAAACAAAACATTTTTTAAAATCTAATAAACTGCCACTAAATATCAGTAAGAAAAGTAAGAAAATCCACTGAATATAATAATTCTCATATATAATAATACTTGTGCAAGCAGACGATTACGAGAAACAATAAATGCAAGATCAGAACTCTGGTTAGTTAGGTTTTAAGTTACGTGACCTTTTGGAGGAATTTATTCGGCAAATGCGTTTCCATTTCCCATTATTCGCATTTACAAAATCTAAATGCTAAAAAAACTTTTCTCAAACTTTGTTTTAAAAAACGATAAACTTATTTTTGCATTTTGTATTGCATTAGGCTATGTTGCAAAAATACTGGCTCATTTTAACCTTTCAGCATTCAGCGTTATAGTTTTTCATTAAGGTTGTGTAAATTTACACTGAACAATACTGAACAATTAGCTTTTATATTTTTTCATTTGACATTTTATATTTAGCTTAATCTCGTTGGGCTATTGCCTACCTTGCGTTATTGTGGCTCTTCGTTGTTCTGCATTTACCAATAAAAATATAAATACAAAAGTTTTTTTAAATAGACGTCTTTGTCATTTGCAAAAGGCAACAAAATATGCTACAGAATAATAACCAAAATAAGAGATATTATTTAGGCTATACTATAGGGCTAGGGTCTAGAGACTGGCTAAAACATTAATTGTGCTTCTACTTAATCCACTCTTTGGTTGTCTTGGCAATTTGTTTTGAGTCTTTTGTCATGTTAAAGGCACATCCAGAACCCATCTTCAGTGATCTAGTTAAGGGGAGGAGGTTCTTGCCAAATATTTTACAGTACATGGGCCCATCCCTCAGCCCCTCGATGCGGTGAAGTCATACTGTACCCGAGAAAACGCCCTCAATTTTCTTTCCCTTTGACCACATCACTTTGTCTAAAGCCTTTTTTTGAATCATTTTGATGTTCATTGTCAAGCTTCAGACGAGCCAGGCGGGCCTTCATGAGCAGGAAGACCTTGCGGGTGCTTCAGGATTTTAATCTATTGTGACATAGCGTGTTACCAATGGTTTGGTGGCTAACTGTGGTCCCAACTGTCTTGAACTCATTAACAAGTTTCTTCCGTGGAGTTCTGGGTTGATCTTTAACCTCTCTTAACATTTTTCCAAATATCTTTTTTGTGTCCAATCGAACAAAGAAATGTTTTCTGTTAAGCTTTGCTTAAGTGAACATCATATTCAGTGTTGGCAACGCGCCATCGAGCAGTTCGTCCTATCAATGATGAAAGAGTTCCGCTGAAGCCGTCAGGTAATTTTGATAAAACTGCTCACTTTTAGTCATAGCTGGATTAAAGGGCGCTAGTCCGGCGTTCCGGTCGCTAGTCCTTTTATGCTCCCAATCTCCTCCGTGATGCAGCTCTCATCCCACCACCTCACTACATTCCCCTCATCGCCCCTCACAGGCCGGGGGTACCGGTAGAATGTAGACTTTTTTTACCACAATATTTACTTTAATTTACTTTCATCACCTTAAATTATTAACAAGTATTGACAAAGAGATGGAATTGATGACAAAGTTACATCTGCATTGTGTAATATTGCATATGTTTTTACATAATCTTGCATATGTGATGTGTAAAAAAGATATGACACTTTTCTTTTGTTAGGACTACACCACTGGTGTATATGCATGTCGGAATGAACTGTTTATTTTACTTGATGAATGTGATTTATATTTGGTGGATTTACAGTCTAGCTGAAGTGTGTGTTGTGTTGTGTTGTGTTGTAGTTTTATGCACCATGGTGTGGTTATTGCAAGAAACTTGAGCCAGTGTGGCAGGAGGTAGGAGCTGAGCTAACACATTCAGGGTCCCCAGTCCGAGTGGGCAAAATGGATGCCACTGCATATTCAGGTAATTTAATTTTTTTACATACACACAATCAAATTCATATTAAAGAGAGGTGAATTTTTGTTAGCTATGACTTTAGGGATGTTCATATTAATCGTTTAACCGTTAACCGATAGTAAAACCCTATGACCGATTACTATTACCAGTTAGTGCTGGGCAGAATATTCCGTTCCGAGATTTTTCTATTCCGTGTATTCCGTGGAATGTAAATAAGTAGGCGTGTTTAACTCGGCGCTCTGCAAATTGGGCTCTATTCTGAAAAAAACTAATGAATAAATCCACCCGTATCAAATTAACCTATCAAACATTCTTTTGACCTTCTTTCAGTCTGTAGTTTAGTGATCCGCTCCAGTCCGGCGATTCTTCTCTCACCCGGGATCTGCTCCAGCATAGAAAAAAGCTCATTCTCAACACGTATTGCAGAAGTCAGGTTGTTTTGTAAAGCTGTTAATAGCTTTAATAAAATTTTACTTCAGGCAAGCTAAGGTGAAACTTGCATTGAAATGTGCGATGATGCTCGCCGCGTGAGCGCTTTGATGTGACTCGCTAACATCCAGTTTTGGGAGACGCGTGAGGAGTAAACATAGACAATAAACAAACCTAAAGACAGAGAGCAACACAAAAATTTTGCTCATCTAATAGAGAGTAAAAACGATAAACGCCTACAGTACAGACCCCATGAACACCAGTTTATAACACGAGTCAAATACTGTACTCTCATTGTTTGTGCATATTAAAACTTAATTATTATACATGCTGTCTATCTGCCTACTGTATACATATGATATAGATATGATATAAATATGAATAAATAATACATCTGATTGTCAGAACTTAATTTGATATCTGCAGTACATTTTCATAACTTGCCTACATTTTAACTATGGTGAGCATTTAAATAAACTGTAATAAATAAATTAGTTAAATCAATCTAAGACAAATTCGATGTAAAATATAGCATTATAATGCGAGATTTCATGAAAATGTCGTTACCGTAAAATAATTTACTCATTCCGTGAAATAGATTTTTGACCATTCCGCCCACCTCTACTATCAGTTAAACGGTTTAATTTCTTTTAATAGAGAAAAAAATATATTTTTTGGTATGACAACGAAAGATGTGCTAATACTTGTTAATTTACGCCAACACGTGAAAGACGTCGGCGTGTGAAGCCACACGTGCCAACAGAAATTTCGCTGGGAACGCAAAATGAAGGGAGCGAAAAAAGTAATGTGTGGGAGCATTTCGACAGAAATGTGTGTATCTTTGGCAATGGCCACTACAGAAGATGACCAAGCGGTGTGCGGCTGCGCATGCGCGGGCATAACAGTTAACAGGCTGCGGTCCAGATTAAAATCTTAATTTGTTAACTATTTAATTTATGTGATTTTTTTTTTTTTAGTTTAGGTTTATTTAGAGTTTATTTATTTTCGAAATTTTGAAATTATATTCTTCATTTATATTGTGAATAATATTATGTTTGTTTGTTGTTATCAAGGTTCTCTTGTGATCGTTGTTGATCCGTTTTGTACGCTACTGTTTGCACTTTCATAATAAACCAATAAAAATTAGTTTTTCCAGGGTCACAGACAATCGGCAACAATTTTTTTCAATGTCCGATTTATATAAAAATCTCAGTTAACGGTTAATGTTCGGTTAACGAGCGTCATTTAAGAACATTATCCGAAATGAACATCCCTACTATGACTGTGTAATGTAGGTTAGCATAAACGTAAAAGAAAAAAATCACATTTTGAATTCACTGAATTAAAAAAAATATATATAATAATACACAAAATAAAATGCACTTATTCAATCACAAATAATAAAACATGAAAGGCAGGACCCTTTGGTCGCAGTTTCGCTTACAAAATGGCAGAGATGGGGCTATTAGGCTCTCGGCGAGTACTGCTGTGGAATGGTTATGCTTCTGAAAGAATGGTCTTTTTTAGTAAAATAGATTCAGATTCCATTAAATGTACAAATGTGAGATTTTTTACATGCATTAGGGCTGAAAATTCCCATTTTAACCATTAAATCCATAAAATGTTCTATTGTCTTTAGGGAGGGGGTTATTTTTTCAGCAAGGAAGATTATAATGGTATTACTACTCTTTCATAATTTACTTAATTACTGAATTTCACTGTAAAGATATGTTTATTTTAGTCAATTATTAAAATATTACGTTTCCTTTGCTGATTTATTAATTTTTCAATATTTTAGAGGGATTCTTCAAAAAGAAATGTCCCTTTGTTCATCCTAACTGAATATGACTTTCATCTTGAAGAATAATGCAGTCCAATTTATAGTACCACGTATCATTTTACTTCCAAGCGGTAGAATGGTAAATTTTTGGTTGTACATTTTTTGAAGCTCCAAAAAGTGCCACCATTGATCAAAGAACTGTTAGACACGGCTCCATTGTCTTAATAAGTCTCCTGAAGCGAATAGATCTTAAACAAAAGTGTTTAAGATATCAATATTGAAAAGTTTTAAATGGATGTCCATCTTCCGTTATCCCTCTGCTGCACGTGAACCTGAGGCATATTTTTCCAGAAAATTTGACGGTGACGAAAGCTCCGCGCAAAGGAGAAGGCTTCCTATTGAACAAAAAAGAAAAATTCTGCGTTGTCAACAGAACTGTCATTTGCCGGAAAATCACGCCTTTGTTAATACCACAGAGCCTTGTCTAGCACTTCGCATGTCAATGGATGCACTTTTTGAAACTTCCAAATTCTAATGCTTGGAAGTAAAATGATACGTGGTTTTATAACTCTGACTACATTATTCTTCAAGATGAAAGTCATATTCGATTAGGATGCCTTGAGGGTGAGTAGAACATTGGGAAACTTTGTTTCTTTCCTTAAGTATCCCTTTAAAAACAAGTAGAAAATGTACAGAATGTTTCATTTCATCCAAATGTAATTAGCAATGCATTAAGAATCAATTTGCATTTGTTTTAAACACAGAGCTGCGCGAGTTGACACAGGTTGTGTGTGCATCAAGCCTCACCCATATTGACAGATGCATGGCCGAGAGATTTAGAGACACAGGTTGTGTGTGTGTGGTAGTGTAAAAAATATAGATATTTTGATGCATAGGCCTATCGATACTGAAAAATCGGAAACTGTTCTAATACGCATGTCCTACAGAGCCCCACCTCCTCTCACGGACTCGACTCGATTGCGCCAGTTAAATAGTGTTAAAGTTTAAAAGATGACCAATGCGGTTTTTCATTTAAGATCTGGCTCTTGATGCACGCCTCTTTACGCTTCCCATGTTTACCATAACGCTTTTTAGCGATCCATCATTTCGTCCACTCGTCGGTTAGATGTTGTTAATGTTAGAAACATAGCCCGTGAAAGTCTCCGCAACAGTTTAATGGCCGCTCGTTCACGTTTCTGTCTCTATTTGCACTGCTGCTTATCAATAATTATATGTGAATAAAAGCCGAATTAAAATATGTTCATAATATAATGATATAAATATCAAATTATTCACAATGAGCAATACATTTGTTCAAGTGTTTATTCTAAATTTTTTATTCAATTAAGTTTGAATTTAATATTAATATGTTAAATATACCTACCTCATTGTCTAGTCTTGTTTCATTTAACGTTGAATAAAAAGCTGTTCCTAACCTGTATACATTTCTTTGTTTGGTTGAACACAAAGAAAGATATTTGGATGAATGTTAGCAGCTGAGATCTCTGGGGCAATATTGACTTCCATTGAAGAAAGAATTATTGTATTTTTTCTCTTTTCTGTTGAATACAAAATAAAATGTTTTTAAGAATTTAGCAAAACAAATAGTTATGACAGAATTATCATTTTTGGGTGTACTGTCCTTTTAATGGTAGTGGTTTAATAGTATTGAATATCAATATTTTTCAAGGTATTGTATCAAAGTTCGAAATTCCAGTGTCGCAACAACACGATCTATGTAATCTAAATAAACAAACGGCTTGCTGTGTTTAGAATAAATACGTATATGTTAATTACTTGGAATTATCAGAATTCTCTTACTAATATGTTGTATCATGCAGGTGTTGCCTCCGAGTTTGGCGTGCGAGGATACCCCACGATTAAACTGTAAGTCCTCCCCATCTCCTAATCTGTTTAAAATCCTCTCTCTCTGCTACTGCCACGATGATTATGTCGTCACTGCAATTCCAGCGTTATGGAGGTGACATATAAACTCTGAGAATGTATTTGTTACCCATATACTGAACCATTGTTTCTATTTTACAAGCCCTGTTGATAGTGTTTTAATGTCAGAAAAATAACTGTCAAAAATGTGTTCTCTATTTAAAAAGGTAAATAAACATGTGTATGTGGAGATATATGGATGTGACAAAAAGAAAGAAGGATTTCTGTGAAGTAAAATGGACAAACAAGAAACCCTTAAACTCAACAAATAGCGAAGGGGTCATAGAACATAAAACGGTTATTATATTAAAAGTTTTATTTGTCTATTTATTAGGAATATGGGCCGTTGTGGATGTGACAAATCTAAAAATGGCACAAACTATACATAAAGTTTTCAAAAGCTTTTTTCTTTGTTTTTTAAGTCGTCTTTAGAATCGGAAGAGTCCCGCCCCCTTCACTATGAGAGCTGCGGATGCGGCACCTCAAATCAGCCACTTGTTCGCACATTTATTATGTCCTACATGATGAATGATGCATAATGCACTAGATGAGAGATGGGGGACGATCCAGACAGTTTAACCATTAACATTAAAGTCTTAAATTCACGTTAGTGTCACACGAGTGGTTGCATTTGATTGTAAGATCTGATCATTGGCGCAAATCTGCTGAGAAAACACAACGTATCTGACCCGTTTCAAGTCTACACAGAATATTGAATGTTAAGGCTATGTGGAAGAGATCAGACTTGATTAAAGGACAATACAAACGCTAGTGTCACTCACAAACGTAAATAAAACGCTTTGAATGACACATCACTGATATCTCTGCCATTTCTATAAATGAACAATGCAATACTCCGACTGATAGCCAGTTTGTTCAAATTGCATCAACATATATTTCACATCAACCTCATAAGAAAGATAAAATAGATAAGTAATTATACTGTGCACAGTAAATTTTATTACAATTCTTAATTTTAGACACCACATGTAGTTTGCAGTTTTTTTGACAGTCAAAGTGTGGTTTCAGTTTGGTTGTGGCAATTCTCAGGACAGATCTTAGGTGTTCATCAGTTATCTGGGATCTGTGGCGTGCTTTGATGATGTTCATCAGGCTGAATGTCTGCTCACACATGTAGGTGGAGCCAAATAACACCAGCATCCTCTGTGCCATATTCTGAATGCTTGGTTCACTAAAAAACACCACCTTTCCATTAAATTTGTCCAGTTTAAGAGAGTTGAACCGTCCCTTTAAAACAGGGTTGCATTGAAGATCGATTAGATTAGATTAGATTCAACTTTATTGTCATTACACATATACAAGTACAGTGTAACGAAATGTAGTCCAATTGCAAATCCAATCCAATTTGTAGTCCAAATCCAATTGTGGTCCAGTTCCAATTGCAACTCCCGCAGCACAGTTTCTGAGTCTTCCGACACAGGATATGACACCAGATGAAGTGACATTTAAATTTTTTCGAAATCAGAGAACCGATGGCAGAATTCTCTGTGCAGGTCGTCCAGTGATTTGCTGTATTTCTTCACATGTAGAGATGCCTCTTTTAGTGTCGATAGTGTAGGAAAATGAGGGATTGATTTGTCTTGAGAATAAAGTCAACCTGGCTTTGAAGGATGTCACATTTGTGTGCATTTCATGCAAAAGTTGATTGTTTCCTTGTAGCTTCACGTTCAGGTCATTCATGTGTGTCAGTATGTCCACAGCAGAATTGCAAAGCCAATAGATGTCATTCAGCTCAGGAAAATAGTTTGCTTTCCCGATTAGCTCCAAAAAGGCATTCTTTCCCCAAACTTAACCAGCGAACACGAGAGTGGTAAAGCAAGTCCTGGTGATCAGCATCACTTTCCTCAAGGAACGTAATAAATTGACAAAGCTTGTATAAGGTTAACAAGTTTTACAACTGGCTTTACTACATGATCAAGCTGCAATACAGACTTACACAGGGCTTCCTGGTGGATTATGCAGTGTAGGAAAATTACATTCAACTCCGTGTTTTCCTCTTTCACTTTATCCAAGACTCTTTTCTGTAGTCCTACATTTTTCCTGTCAAGTTTGGTGATCCATCCGTGCAAGTCCTCTCCTCGTGTTGTCCCCTTTAGGGCTTCCATGGTCAGAAATTCCTCCGTTATCTCAAAATTATCATTAATCCCTCTGATAAAAATTAGGAGCTTGTTAACGTTATACGATATATATAACGTTATTGTTAACGTAATAACTTGTTAACGTTATACAGGCTTTGTCAATTTATTACGTTCCTTGAGGAAAGTGATGCTGATCACCAGGACTTGCTTTACCACTCTCGTGTTCGCTGGTTAAGTTTGGGGAATGAATGCCTTTTTGGATTTTTGCCCGATCGAACCAACACTGAAGAAATTCTGTGGAGTGTGAATGTAAATATTAATTGAAAAAAGTAGAAATTTCGATTCAGGGTCGCTAGGGGGCACTAAAATATCCGAACCGAAAGTTGCTTATTTCACTACAATGGCTATACCTAGAGAACGGTTTGATATATCTTCACGGGGCTTAGACCATATGTGTAGACAGTCAGTCCGAGGTCACGATAAAAATAACTCTGTGTTTGACCACTAGGTGGCGCTATAATAGGGCTATAACTACGCAACCATTTGCCCGATCGACTTATTATTTGGTTTGGTGTGTCTTTGTGTTATGCACCGTAACTGTATAAAAGGACTTTGTCGTTTCTCAAAAAACATGTCTGCCATAGGCCAATGAAATTTGAGCACTCATTAGACAGGGTTAACGGAGGCCGATCAAAACGACACTCGCTGGGCTTGTTCGTGTCTTGGTCCAGAAGGTCTGTAAGAATATGAACTCATTCGGCCCCCGGGGAGTGAAGTAACGCTTTTGGAGTGCATATTTGGAGTTCTCTATTGCAGGTACATTATAATTGATCATAGAGATTATGAAATGACCATGTCAGTAAATATGATGCGATTGTCTCCAGGCTTCCCTAATGTGACTATGTTCTTGCCCGCCATCTAGCGGCAAATTCGTTTTTTGGCCCGATGCCAAACTTACTTGCCGACCGCTGATGTTGGGAGTGTGCACTTTAAGCCAGTATTCATTATAATTTAGTAAAATTTTGGTAAAGTATACATTCAAGTAAAGAATGTATAAAGTATACACAAATACAATAAAAGTAAGTATAACACACAATGACAATGTTAATTTGTCTGTTACATTTAACCATCAGCTTCCATTATTTTATTATTTTCGTAAGGATCTTTACATTGTGTCCATTTCTGTACTTGTTGAACGAGAGACCACTTTCATTCCATTCACAAGTGAGGAGTAGTAGCTCATTCAGTTTGCTTAAAAACTAGATGACTAATGGTGAAGGAGAATCAGTGGGTCCTTTCGTTTTTACGCGAATGAGATGAACAAGAGGATTGATCTTTCCCGAACGAGAATCAGCAGGTCCTTTCTTTCATGAACGAGATTCAGACTCAAATTACCGGCTCGTTGGTTTAAGTCAAGGGCGTATTCATTCTGCACATACAACCAATCATATGCTCTGTCAAAGCTCACACTCGCACGCCATTGGCTCGTGCTTTAGACAGTCTTTTAAGCCAAGAGCTCTCTGTGTGCGAGTGAGAGATTTCAGTAAAAGAAAAATATGAGTCATTGGATTTCGTCAACGAGAACGATTCGTTCACTTAAAAGTTTCGTTAAAAAATAATGATTCTTTTACGAACATAACATCACTATTCATTTGGCAGACGCTTTTATCCAAAGGGACTTACAAGTAGGAGAGCATATAAACATTTTGTCAAAACGCGAAACCGTACCATTCGTTTACAAACAGTAGCGTTAGTTTATAAGTACCGTTAGTTTCTAATCTGTTAACATGAGCATTGAAAAATATCCACATCTGCATATGTACTTCACACGGAGTGTGTGAAACGGGCCTAAGATAAAACACACTCCGGAAGTCTTTTTTTCCCCACAAACAAATGTATGAGGAAAATTATGTTATGAAATATGATGTTTGCTGGGTTTATGTATGCTTGATGAAGGCAAATTGTTTTCATGTTTACTATGAAAGTGTGCCCGGTTGCATGACAACCATTATCAGAGGGTTTTTTCTGAGGGGAAAAAATCCCAGAGGAAAGGGTTTCTTGAAGAGCGTTGTAACAAACGTATTACTAGGGCTGTGTATTGACAAAGGGCCTCACGATATGATACATATCACGATATATGGGTCCCGATACAATATATCACAATACATTCGATACTATACAAACGTTTGATATATTGCAATAATTTGTTTTAAATAAATAAAAATTAAGAGTGAGCTAAAAATACATGATGGCGTGTACAATCTATGGTATTCTGGTGTGTTCATCACATTATAGTGATAACTCGGCAGACACAAATGATTCCATTCAATTTTATTAACAAAGTTATTTATAAGAGGTATTTGTCATCTTGCTTACACAGTGTTACTGAACAGCGAACATATACTGAAATGTTTAAAGTGCATATTTAGTCAGTAAACACTTGACTGCAAATGCCACAAAAAATAAAAAAATTCAGTATGTTGTAAATAAAAAACAAAGTACATTAAAATTCATTCATAAAACTGAAATTGTCAGTATGCCTTTCTTTTATGTCCCACTCCACCAGTGCAGTTTTCAGTAACTCTGCAATGTTTATGCCAGTATGGCTCTCATGCAATGCACGTGTGTCTGTGGTTGTGATGTAATCCTAACATACGACTCATTAACTCGAGAGGTCCATGCATTGCAAGTCAGGGCCACTCGCTCTGCCGAGCTAAGGGATTTTTTTTACCCTTGTTTTTACCTCTTCGTAAATCCTGGGTACTTCTACGTCAGTTATGTGCCTGCTAGTCGGAATCACATAACACTGCTCCATAGTGTTCACCATATGCCTGAAGCCGGGGTTTTCAACCACACTGTCGCAAATCCTTACAAATAAAATATACCACCGACTCCGTTATTTTCTTTGCATGAGCTAAGATATACGGAAGCTTGTTGGTGATATTATATGAATGAATCTACTTTATGCCATTTGCTTTCTCGCACCCTCTTACTTTTGAGACATTGGCCATATGACAGCGAATCACAGCGACATCAAAAGGGATGGAATAAAGGGTTATGTGATGAGACATCATTTTAAATCTGTTTCAAAACATGACTTATTTACATTTACATTTATTTATTTGGCAGACGCTTTTATCCAAAGCGACTGACAAGTAGTTTATTTTTTTACAGTGACACATTACTGCAGAGCAATCAGGGGTAAGGTGCCTTGCTCTGGCACTGAGAGTAGAATTTAAGGTATCGATACTATAGGTTGGACTATCGATACACTATCGTGAAAAAAATTATGTAAATAGTTAGCTGTATCGATAGTTTTGCACAGCCCTACGTATTACCCATCACCCTTACCCAAGTTTTTATCAGAATCAGAATCAGAAAGAGCTTTATTGCCAAGTATGCTTGCACATACATGGAATTTGTTTTTGTGACATGACCTTCCAGTACACAGAGACAACAACACACAAACAAGAAATAGGCAAATTAATAAGTGTATAAACAATTGTGCTAGAAATTATAATGGGATAGGATTAAGTAGATGCAGGGATGTACTAGGATGGAGGGGTAACAAAAAATATAAGGATATTGCAAATTTTTATTGCATAAGTGGGGAACATTTAACTGTTCATGAGGTAGATTGCCTGGGGAAAGAAACTGTTCTTGTGCCTGACTGTCCTGGTATTTGCGGCTCTGAAGCACCGGCCAGATGGCAAAAGTTCAAAGATGGGGTAACTTGGATGTGAGGGATCCAGAGTGATTTTCCTAGCCCTTTTCCTCACTCTGGATGTGTACAGTTCTTGAAGGGTGGGCAGGGGAGTACCAATAATCCTTTCAGCAGTCCGAACCGTTCTCTGTAGTCTTCTGATGTCTGATTTTGCAGCTGAACCAAACCAGACAGTTATTGAAGTGCACAGTACAGACTCAATGACGGATGAGTAGAACTCTTTCAGCAGCTCCTGTGGCAGGTTAAACTTCCTCAGCTGGCGAAGGAAGTACAACCTTTGTTGGGCCTTTTTCACAATTGAATCAATGTGATTGTCCCACTTCAGGTCCTGAGAGATGGTGGTTCCCAGGAATCTGAATGAGTCCACTGCAGCCACAGTGCTGTTCATGATGTTGAGTGGGAGGAGTGCAGGGGGGTTTCTTCTGAACTCCAGGATCATCTCCACTGTTTTGAGCGTGATCAGCTCCAGGTTGTTAAGACTGCACCAGACAGCCAGCTGCTCAACCTCTTGTCTGTAAGCAGACTCCTCACCGTCCTGGATGAGGCCGATGACTGTAGTGTCGTCTGCAAACTTCAGGAGCTTGACAGAAGGGTCTTTAGAGGTGCAGTCGTTGGTGTACAGTGAGAAGAGCAGTGGGGAGAGAACACATCCCTGAGGGGCACCCGTGGTGGTGGAGCAGCTGTTTGAAATGAATTTCCCCAGTCTCACTAACTGTTGCCGATCTGTCAGAAAGCTGGTGATCCACTGACAGATAGAGCTAGGAACAGAGAGCTGGGTCAGTTTGGTCTGGAGGGCTGTTGGGATGATGGTGTTGAAAGCCGAACTAAAGTCCACAAACAGGATCCTCACATAAGTCCCTGTTTTGTCCAGATGTTGCAGGATGAAGTGCAATCCCATGTTGATTGCGTCATCCACAGACCTGTTTGCTCGGTAAGCAAACTGCAGGGGTCCAGTAAGGGTCCAGTGATGTCCTTCAGATTAGCCAGAACCAGTTTTTCAAACGACTTTATGACGACAGACGTAAGCATTTATAATAAGCATTCCAGGATCGTTGCTGTCTTAACACGGCACTGCTGTACTTTGGCAGTGGGAATACGGTTGGTATAGTTACACTATTTAATCGACAACACAAATACATTACAGCAACCAAAACATTTGCTCTATGGGAAAATATTAACACAGCAGGACAAATACAACACTAAAGCAACAAATATGCAACAAGAAAAAACCTGTCTATATCCGCTATAACCGTCTACCATCTTTTCCAAGCAAGTCCTGAACATTTTTTTTGTTACTTCCTTCTCTTAAGCTAGAACTTAAAGGAAAACTTGAGCAATTAAAGGTTAAAACTTATTATGTACTCCTATCACTGCCTTTATCTCATAATGAGGGTGCTATAAATGGTCACAATGAAACACAGAATGCTGCCAGTAATATTGCTTAGGCTATGTTAACCCTTCTAGGCCAAGTTATTCAGTGTGCATGTATTAGCCCTATTTAAAAAAATGACAATAGGCTATATATAACAAATAAATATGATTATAAAAATGCAATCTCTAGAGATCAGATTACAATTATGATGTTGATCATGGTGTAAGTGTTCCAACTGACTTTCTCTCATTTTCTCAAATGCATTACTTGAATTTAGAGTGAGCTGCACGTAAAAATTGCCAAAGTGGCGGACTACGTTTTTTGTGGATCGCTTATAGAACATTGTATTGTGTCATTTGTGCTGGACTCAACACAACATTACTTCCACTTCACAGCTAGCCTTTACGCAGAGTCTTAAGGTAAGATATTCGCGAGGATGCACTTTTATATTGTACTCGTCATGTCATTGTACTCAAGATACAAGCGAGGATGCACTTTTATATTGTACTCGTCATGTCATTGTACTCAAGATACAAGCAAGAGAGCGAGAGTCTCTTGCGCGCAACTCTTTTAATCTATGATGACTTGCAGTTAAGCTGCGGGTCACTTGCATCCCGAACCGTAGAGCACAAGCACAATTGCGATTCTCTGTTCACCCCTAATGGACTGTATTGTCTGGGGAGATATGTGTTGTTAAAAAATATTCTGTTATTCATGTCCTTCTGGACTCTTACATACACAGTTATTGTGTATTATCAGGGGATTTTTTATCATCTTTGGAGACCGCTAAAATACACTTGTGTACTGCTGTAACCATAGCAAATACATGAGTGTTGGGTGTTTCAATGTATAACAGAAGTTAAAGGAATATTCTAGGGTTGATTGCATCATTCACTGAATGGTAGGTGGTAAATTAGTCTCAGCCTCCGATGTCACGCCCACAGACCGTTGGCTGAACATCTGATACTTAAGGTAGAGGTCTACATTCCTGCGGCTCTGGACCCAATAAGAATTCTTGAGGCACGGTATCAAATGCCCTGAATAAAAGACAGTAGCAGTTGGTAACTCTCTTGGAGCGAATGGTCTGAAAATAGGTTGTTTGCAGTCACGTGGTTTTGTTGACATTTTGTGTGCAGCTGGAGGTCAGGCAGTGATTTTTCTTTGTACAGATTCATCATATAATAAATGTTTTGTGTTGTTTCTCGTTCAAATCGATCAAACCATGAAACCACAAGGATTTTTTATTGTGTAGCAAAAGCTGTTAATGAAGGGGGAAATGCAAGTATCGGCTGAAATGGAGGACCAAATGCCTTTGCTCCTCTCAACCAAACGTTCAACGAGTCTAATTTTAAATCTAACTTTTTTTTATTTTGCCTTGTTGTGCAAGCACTGTCGAGCTTGTGCAGAGGCAGCAGTTTTTGCCAGAGTGGAACTGGAATCCCCTGGTTAGGCCTGGTCTCCCTCTGAGGTTTTTTTTCTCCTCCAATGGAGTTTTGGGTTCCTCGCCACCGTTTGCATACTGTTTTGCACTGTTTGCCTGGCCGGGGGGGCTGCTAGAATTTGATAGTCTTATTTAATTAACTCTGCATATAGGAATGTATAGTCCGTCTGATATTTGACCTGTGTTTTGACTTCCATAACCTTTTATGTTTTACTTATAGTTAATGTTTTCTTGTACAGCTGCTTTGTAACAATGAAAATTGTAAAAAGCGCTATATAAATAAAGCTGACTTGACTTGACGACTTTTGAAACAGCTTTAGGGTGGTTTAATGTACCCAAACAACGACTAGGGAAGCCCAAATTTCTGTCAAATCTTGTTTGTAGTTTCGGTTAAATGAACAAGCCATTATTAACATTTTACATTTACATTTATTCATTTGGCTGACGCTTTTATCCAAAGCGACTTACAAGTAGTTTTTTACACTGACACATTACTGCAGAGCAATCGGGGTAAGGTGCCTTGCTCAAGGGCACTTCAGTCATGACCTGCTGGCACTGAGCTTTGAACCTGCAACCTTCTGATAACAAGCCCAACGCTCTAACCCCCAGGCCACAACTGACCTATTAACTGATAAAATGAAAAATGTGACCACAGACAACCAAATGTGAAAAAGCATAACCACTTTAACAGGATAATCAGTTTGTTTATTATCTTCTCTTTTTTTCTCAGTTTATGATATTTTATGATTTCTTTTTCTCAGGCTGAAGGGGGAGCTTGCCTATAATTACAAGGGCCCAAGAACCAAAGATGACATAATAGAGTTTACCAACCGGGTAGCAGGGTAAGGCTTTTAGTATAGCAGTACATAAATGTAATTTTGTGTTTTATTGTTACAGAGTGATACAAATTGCATGTGAATGTAAGTATCTAAATTGCCATATACGTGGCAAAAAAGTAGTTTTAACAAAGAAAACTACAGGAAACATATAAACAGCTTTGCAGTTTAAACTGTGACAGAAATGCTAGCAAAAATTATAATATTATGGCTGTATTTGCAAATTCTATAATTCTCAATAGTATGTTTTTTAATAGCAAAGTCTTTTATTTCCTACTCATTCAAAACTGGGTAACATTTTTCAAGAACATTCATTAATAAATCATTAACAAACATTATATAATGCTTAACACATCATTAGTTACTATATACTTACGTAAGATTAATTTAAGATTTAATATTTACTTATAAACTTATTAAACATTACATGATGATTAACAGATCATTATTTAATGTAAATTAAAATGCTTACAAATGTCATTAAACTTTTAATTCATATGATAATACACATATTGAAAACCCAAAAAATATTTGAACAGATGTTATACAATGATTTATAAGCTTGAAAACACTTTTGCTGCTATTGAGTATGATATAGCTAAGGTTAGGGACAGGTTTTGTGGTATGTGTAGTTTTAAGGGTTGGTTAAGGGGTCAACAGTGTACTGGGGTCAAATTGATGACTTTGATTTGATTACTGATGATTACTGTTCTCTTTAAATGTTTATATATTTTCTCAGGTTGCTGTATGATTCAAGGAATATTCTATTTAATTGTACACAATTGTATGCTAATGTAAATGTTGTAGCAAAACATGCCTTGCACCCAAATTACAATGAGTGGTGGGCCTTTAGCAAGCATTAAATGTAACTAACCATCTGTGGCGAGAGCCATGAGGGAGCGGCAGATGTAACACAAGCTTTTAATAGAGGTGAGACCGGTGCACGCGCAGCCAACGGTCGCTATCACACGCGTCACCGGCCTTGCGCCTCTCCCTCACGGCTCTTGCCCGCCCTTCTCGCCACACCCTCACGGGTCTCGCCCCCCCCCGCCCTGCTCGCCACACCACTCTTGACACAAATGTTGTAAAAGTCCAATGCGGATAAATGTACTAAATGATAAACAAACAGTACTGATTATAAAATCAGCTTTTAATGCTGTTTTAATGGTTCCTTTTTTGAAGATATTGAAATGTTAGAAATTCTGCAAGACATGTAGATTTATGACACTAACTGTATGCATCCTTATGTTTTGTTTTTCAGACCAGCTGTGAGATCCCTCCCAAGCAGACAGATGTTTGTACATATATCAAAGAGGCATAGTGTTCTGTTTGTGTATGTTGGTGGGGAGTCGCCTCTCAAAGTGAGTGACATCTCAAAGTGATCTGACAAATCGTACTAAGCTTACTAGACTACAAAACCATGGTTTAAGGGATAATCCACCAAAACAGTTATTTGTCATCATTTACTTTCCCTCAAGTTGTTCCGAACATCTTTAAATTTCTTTGTTCTGATGAACACAAAAGAAGATATTTGAAAAAGATTTTAGCAACTGATACCCTGGGACATCATTGACTACCATAGTAGGAGCATTTATTGTATCATTTTATTTTGTTCAGCTGAACACAAAATGAGAAAGCAAACAGTTGAAGGACACCTTTGTGTACCATTCACATTTTTCCTTATATGGTAGTCAATGATGTCCCAGAAATAAATATTTTAAAATAATGTTCTTTGTGTTCAACAAAACAAAGGAATGTATATAGGTGTATCTGACGCCTGACTTGTGGTGTTTTTGCAGTCTCAGCATCTGTTAAGTATTTTTTGCTACACTGGTCTCTGTACCATACTTGAATGTTAACCTGTGCATGAATTTAGACCTTGCATAGATTGCAGAACTAGCAGATTTCACAGTTTTATGGATATACTGTATCTAGGTTGGGCTGGTCTTCACGTAGAGAACAAGAGAAGAGTGGGAGAGTAACCTTAAATCTAAATGGTTATGCTTACCCTATAGTTCAATATTTCATACTCTAGTTCATCACTTGACTCATAATGCTCATAATGCTGATTAAGAAGAATCCAGTGTACTTAAAGTAAACATTCAAATAGAATGATCAGTGTCAGTTGAGCCTTGGATGTTTAATTCCATTTCTTCCAGTACACAATACCTGTAGCCAAAAACACATGTGAAAATAATTACATTTACATTTAGGCATTTGGCAGACGCTTTTATCCAAAGCGACTTACATAGCATTATCCTATACATTTTACTTAGGTATCTGCAATCCCCTGGGATCAAACCCACAACCTTGCGTTGTTAACGCAATGCTCTTACCACTGAGCTACAGGAAAGCTAATTAGTTGTTAATTATGTAGTTTTTTCCTGTTACATTTAGGGCGTTTTCTCACCTTCAATTTACGGAAGCCGTAAAGTGCCTAACTGTAATAAAGTTCGTAAGAAGGGAAGGAAGGATGCGGGAACCGGCGAACATTCAAACTTTAAAACTTTAATTAAATAAACAATAAACACTGACGTAACTGACCGACAGCCACCTCACGGTAGACTGCCGGCCATAAAACATACACAAACTAAACACAGTTTCGGGCCCGGTCCTCTCTCGTCAACAGTCCTGCCGAACATCCTTGTAAGCTCCCAATCTCCTCCGTGATAAGATGCGGGACCGGTGCGCGCACAGCTGCTTCCACTTATCACTCACGCCACCGGCCCCGCGTCACGGCTCTCGTCCCGCCTTCCTCACCACATACCACCATCACCCCTTACAGGCCGGGGGGCACCACCGAGACTGTACCTACTCCCCCCCGGGGAGCCAGTCTCGGAGTCCGCGGCGCCTGGGGTATGCACCGGCGAGACGAAAGAACGGAGACAGGAGCCCCCGGAGCGACAGGGACGAGAGAGGGGAGAGAGGAAAAGAAAAAAAAATTGTCCGGTTCCCTGACAAGCTGTCGCTCGGTCCTCAGCCAGCCGAGAAACTCTTCCTCGCGGTGCCATGCGATGGTACTGGACGCTCGGTGGACGGCTCGATCCTCCTCCGCCCCCTGGCGGCCGGCGATGGCCCTCCAGCTGAGGGCAGCTGGTCCTCCGTTCCCTGCTCCTCCCCATCATGGCGGCTGGCAGCAGGCTCGGCCCACGGCGAACGGGCCTTGGCTCCCTCCTGGACGGCAGCCACCCCACCTCGACCCAGGAGCACGGCAGCGAGGTCCTCGTCCCATCCGACTTCTTGATCCAGCACCACCGCCTCGGGCAGCCACTCGCGGACTTCCCCCGTCCGCGCTGCCCGAACTCCTCAGCACCGCGATCACCCTCGGCAGCGAGGGCTCTCTGACAGCATGTCCCTCCTTCCTCCCGGGTTTCGGCACCAGTGTAATAAAGTTCGTCAGAAGGGAAGGAAGGATGCGGGAACCGGCGAACATTCAAACTTTAAAACTTTAATTAAATAAACAATAAACACTGACGTAACTGACCGACAGCCACCTCACGGTAGACTGCCGGCCATAAAACATACACAAACTAAACACAGTTTCGGGCCCGGTCCTCTCTCGTCAACAGTCCTGCCGAACATCCTTTTAAGCTCCCAATCTCCTCCGTGATAAGATGCGGGACCGGTGCGCGCACAGCTGCTTCCACTTATCACTCACGCCACCGGCCCCGCGTCACGGCTCTCGTCCCGCCTTCCTCACCACACTAACAAAACAACAAATCGCAAAACAAACAACAAATCTAAAAGCCAAAAAACTAATCCTGAATCACAATTACAAATCTGAAAACGCAACACCAAATCTGAAAACACCTTAACAAACCATAAAGCACAACAACAATTCCAGAAACAAAATTATAAGTCCGAAAACATAACGACAAATCGGTCAAACTGGAAAAGGTAGGTCTTTTGTGTGACCGGGGTAGTTACGGCTGATTGGACGGAACCCCTGTCAACCCATGTCCTCTCTTTCACAACACCTCAGCTAGGCTTTTTTGGTGATACCGTGTTTCACCTTTTTCTCAATTGTTTAAGACTATCCTTCCATTTGAAGCAAAAAAAGCTATACTGTCAAACGCTGGGGGAGGTTTTTACGCGATCCTTTTCATTTACGGACCTAAATACAAAAGTACCATACAGGAGAAGCAACTTAGCAGCAGAAGCGTACAGAATTGTGTAAGTGTATTTAAATCGTGTCTTGTTGAGCTTTAGTACGGTGTTTAACTGAGAAATCGCTTTGTATTTACTTCCTCTCTGTCACGTGGTGAAAACGCGTGTAGTATCGTTCTTTGTATACTGTGCTATGCTTTAATGGACTAGTTTGATGCACTTATGTATTTTTGTTGCCTATGTTGTTATAATTGCTTCCAATGTTTCCTCATCTGTAAGATGCTTTGGATAAAAGCGTCTGCCAAATGACTAAATGTAAGTGTAAATGTACCAGGATGCAAGCTCATGTTTTACTAAATGTTTTATTTGGGCAAGCAAAATTAGCAATTTTGTTGTCACAAAAATGGAAACTACTGGGCACAGGATTAACAGATGTTGTCTTGGTTTTTAGGGGATTGATATCTCTCTCTCTCTATCTCTCTACATATCTCTACATATCTCTACATATCTCTACATATCTCTACATCTCTCTACATCTCTCTACATCTCTCTACATCTCTCTACATCTCTCTACATCTCTACATCTCCCTCTCCATCTCCATCTCCCTCTCCCCCTTTCTCTCCCCCTCCCTCTAGAAATTACACACCTGATTTTTGCCCACAGTACTTAAGCGTGATTATGTTTCTGTTGTCTTTCAGGAGAAATACATTGAGGTGGCATCTGAGCTCATCGTGTACACCTATTTCTTTTATGCATCTGAAGATATCTTGACTGAGGTGAGACCAATTCTATTTAATTAACTCCTTTTCACATGGCTTTTGGTTTTACTTGCAATGATCATTGACTGATTTTGGACTGATGTTTGGTTATAGTTGTTTTTGAGTCCCGGGTATGTTCTTTGCTGTTAAATGCACAATATTTACCAAAACAATTAGCCAGGTCCTGTGGAGTCTTTGCTCTTCCAGCATGCCTCATCAAACTTTTTGACTCAACACTGACTCTATGATGTTAAGGTTCAATTTGTCATGCTGAGTACTCTTGATGGACTCATAAACAACTATTAGAAAATGTATTTTAGAAACATTTACTAAGGCATTAAATTAAAGACCATACATGTAAACTACATAAGTGTGGGTGTGAGCGCTTTTCTGTGTTATGCAGAGAGATTTATCAATGTGTTATTTATCAATGTATATAATAAATAGTTCTTTCACCCTTTTACTGCAGTCTGTTACTTTGCCGGAATTACCTTCAGTGCTTGTCTTTAAAGATGGAACATATTTCACATATGATGGTGAGTCAGTTTAATCTTGGTGTTTTATAACGGTTTTTCTATGGGAAGGCAATGCTGAACATTTAATTAAATTCAATGCGTTCATGGATTAATTTGCTTGCCTATATTTGCTTTATAAATAAGGTATATTATAAACATTACTGAATTAACCCACATACTACAGGTAATTATATGCCTCTGTGCTTTTATAATTGTGCAGCAAAGATCCGAAAACTCAGAGCAACAACTCAAAATTAATGTTTTTTGTCTTTAAGTGATATTTCATGCAACATCTTTATTTCATCCTCCCAACCAGTGGTATAGTAAATCAGGTCCGGCCCATAAGAAAAAAAATGTATGCCAAGTGACTGCGTTGCGCATTGCTGTACATTAGAACCGTGTGTCAATTGTGCTTAAATAGTAATGGCAGACAAAAGGCCGCTCAGTATCTCAAGCGCAAGAAAGAGGGACAAAACGAGGCAGCCAGCATTTTGCATGCGATTTTACACGCAACGTGTGAACGGCCCCTGATATTTCTTTGAACAGTTGTCAAACATTAACCCTTTAGCTACTTACAACACGCTCTTTTGCACTTGAATCCGACCTCAACCTCGGCTTCTGTCAATAGCAAATCCTGCCTTCCATTTGATTGGAAAGTAATCCTCAAATAACTCCATTTGATTGGCCAACTCATGACATTGACGAGCGCTGCACTGCAGAAAATGACATGCTTACAAAGCATTTTTGTCTAAACTTTTGTAGAGTAAAATATCTAAAACTTCTTAAAGCAATACAATTACTTGACATGAAAAGTTACCTAAGATATTTAGTCTTGTTTTATGAAAAATAAAAAACGAATGAAGTAAATAAATCTTTTTTTTTTTACATTTTTATGCAGTTGTCAGACACTTTTATCCAAAGTGACTTACATTGCATTACTATACATTTGTTTAGAAGTATGTGCAATTAAGGAATATACAGTGTGTACGGAAAGTATTCAGTCCCCCTTAAATTTTTCACTAAAATCATTTAGCAAATGGTTCACTTTGTTTTCTCATTAATGTACAACAGCACCCCACATTGACAGAAAAACACAGAATTATTGACATTTTTGTAGATTTATTAAAAAAGAAAAACTAAAATATTACATGGTCCTAAGTATTCAGACCCTTTGCTGTGACACTCATATATTTAACTCAGGTGCTGTCCTTTACTTCTGATCATCCTTGAGATGGTTCTACACCTTCATTTGAGTCTAGCTGTGTTTGATTATACTGATTGGACTTGATTAGGAAACCCACACACCTGTCTATATAAGACCTTACAGCTCACAGTGCATGTCAGAGCAAATGAGAATCATGAGGTCAAAGGAACTGCCTGAAGAGCTCAGAGATAGAATTGTGGCAAGGCACAGATCTGGCCAAGGTTACAAAAACATTTCTGCTGCACTTAAGGTTCCTAAGAGCACAGTGGCCTCCATAATCCTTAAATGGAAGACGTTTGGGACGACCAGAACCCTTCCTAGAGCTGGCCGTCTGGCCAAACTGAGCTATCGGGGGAGAAGAGCCTTGGGGAGAGAGGTAAAGAAGAACCCAAAGATCACTGTGGCTGAGCTCCAGAGATGCAGTCGGGAGATGGGAGAAAGTTGTAGAAGTCAACCATTACTGCAGCCCTCCACCATTCGGGGCTTTAAGACAGAGTGGCTCGACGGAACCTCTCCTAAGTGCAAGACACATGAAAGCCTGCATGGAGTTAGCTTAAAAACACCTGAAGGACTCCAAGATGGTGAGAAATAAGATTCTCTGGTCTGATGAGACCAAGATGCATGTCTCAACAGTGAAGCATGGTGGTGGCAGCATCATGCTGTGGGGGTGTTTTTCAGCTGCAGGGACTGGACGACTGGTTGCAATCGAAGGAAAGATTAATGCGGCCAAATAAAGGGATATCCTGGACGAGAACCTTCTCCGGAGTGCTCAAGACCTCAGACTTCCTACAAGATAATGACCCTAAGCACACAGCTGAAATAACAAAGGAGTGGCTTCACAACAACTCCGTGACTGTTTTTGAATGGCCTAGCCAGAGCCCTGACTTGAACATAAATTGAGCATCTCTGGAGAGACCTGAAAATGGCTGTCCACCAACGTTTACCATCCAACCTGACAGAACTGGAGAGGATCTGCAAGGAGTAATTGCAGAGGATCCCCAGATCCAGGTGTGAAAAACTTGATGCATCTTTCCCAAAAAGACTCATGGTTGTATGAGATCAAAAGGGTGCTTCTACTAAATACTGAGCAAAGGGTCTGAATACTTAAGACCATGTGATATTTCAGTTTTTCTTTTTTAATAAATCTGCAAAAATGTCAACAATTCTGTGTTTTTCTGTCAATATGGGGTGCTGTGTGTAAATTAATGAGCAAATTGCTGCAATACAACAAAGAGTGAAAATTTAAGGGGGTCTGAATACTTTCCGTGCCCCACTGTATCTGTCTCAATTCCAGTACAACAGAAAGTTATATCATTTATCACTTTAAATGCAGTAATTAGTTTATTAGTTTATAGTTTAGTTTTAAGTTGCTTCTCTACTTTTTTTCAAGTTAAGTGACATAAATGTCTACTCTAGAAATGTCTAATGAGGAATCTCTTTGCAGAGTCATTATCATTTTGCAAACGTATGTCTGCATACTGATGTTTTTGTGTTTTAGCATCTGTTGTGTTTGCTCTGTTTCAGAGTATGAAGATGGTAGCTTGACATCCTGGGTAAATCGGGAGCGTTTTCAAAGTTACATGCAAATCGATGGCTTTACACTCTATGAGCTGGGAGAAACAGGTAGAGCATTATTTCAGTTATAACATGACTGTTTTACTTTTTTAAAGTCATTTAGCAGATGTATAAAGTAACTTGCAGTGCATTTCAGATACTATATATTCATTTGATCAATTCATGAGTTTCCTGAAAATCACATCCCTGATTTTGGAAAGGAATATATGCTATTTGATTTATTCATATTTCATAATACGAAACAGACTATATGCACGCAGGGTGATACTGCTACTAAAATCTCAGCCAGCTAAGCCACTTCCACTCTCAAAGCACTGAGGTAATTTGCCACCAACTGATAACAAAACAAAATTATATTAGTGAACCGACAGCACTACTGCTGAGCATTTTTAAGGGCCTCTGTGATCAAGCCTTGAGTAAGTGCAAAAGTTTCTTTCGTATTTGTGGATATAGCTTGAAACGTATAGCGCAAGGGCTTTCTCATTTTGAGTTGCTTATGTATGATATAGAGTTTGGATAGTAGTACTCATGTTGTTAACTGTAATCCGAGGTGCATCTTGAAGTGACTGAGTGAAAAAACAAGTGTTTCCTATGTACTCTGTGCGCCTGATGTAATTGAGCTGCCTCAGACACAACTCTGAAGCAATTGTGCATAGTCTATTACGCAGGATCCTGCAGTCATGCTTCTCAGTATTGAATTGTGTTGTGCTTCATTACTTCCTCATATCTCCAACCTCACTGGTGATTTTCTAGTGATTCTGAATTCCTTGATTAGCTTTGCTTAGGTGTGTGTGATCAGGGTTGGAGCTAAACTCTGCACGGCCCTGGCCCTCCAGGGTGAGATTTCAGGAACCCTTTTGTCTGGTTATAAAGTTGTACCCTGTGCCTGTCCTGCACGCTCGTAGAGCATAAATGAGCTCTCGCAGGGGTGTGTTTACGCTCGTGGAACTGTTCTGCGTTCTAGAATCGCGGCATAGACATACAGTACCTCTACAATCTTCTCTGCAGGAAGCTTTGTTATGCCAGCTGCTCTCACAGATCTCAAAGGTCTCCCAAGCTGGAAGCCAGGCTCAAACACCTAGCCTTTAAGTCATCACAATCAACACTCATGACGACTAGGAGATCTGGTTTGGTGACCATGATGATAGGAAACTCTTAGTGTCGTCCATGAGACCTGGAAACACTTGTGTGTCATCCCTGGTGGCTGAAGAACTTCGCGTGGCTTTCATAAGGGAGGATTTGGTGTGGCGTTTGGCTCTGTGGTCAGCGGAGCATGATGCCTGCTGCCCCCCTACAAAATACATTCTGTGGAAGAAATGGCTCCTCCACCACTTTATTCATATGGCGCTTTTACAATTTTCATTGTTGCAAAGCAGCTGTACAAGAAAACATTGACTATAATGTAAAAACACAGAAGACAGACACAAACACTCCACTCAAAACGCACACACACTGAGACAGGCATACAAACGTGCACACAGACAGACACGCAGACACACGCACACACACGTACAGGGGCCATCACTTCCAACCACACACCCAAGATAAGGAGAGAGAGAAACACAGGTCAAATATTAAACAGACTATAAATTCCTATATGCAGTGTTAATTATGAGACGCTTATACGTGCTACACAAAACCACCCCTCGGAGACTCGGATCACAACGCAATTCAGCTCGTCCCGCAGTATAAACAAAAGCTCAAGATCAGCAAACCCGAGATAAGGACAGGCAAACAGTGGACTACTGAGTCTGTTGAACGCCCTAGACTCTAGGGCCTAGAGGCTGTTTTGATTCTACTTGTGGGACATTTTTGTTAATACTAGTAAGAACTTTGAAGAGTTGAATTCAGTGGAGTATATTCGGTTCTGTGTGGACTGTTTAATCCCAGAAAAACATTTAGGACATTTCCAAATGACAAACCTTGGGTAAATAAAGATTTAAAAAGTTCACTTTATAGGAAGAAGAGAGCTTTTGAACGGACACACATGCTTAAAATGAAAGAGATTCAGAAGGAGATTAGACGAATAACAAATGACTGTAAACTAAAATATAAACTGCAGATTGAGGCAAAAATGAGGGGGAATAACCTGAAACGTGCATGGCAAGGGATGTATACAATAATTGGGAAGGAAGAGAAGAAAAGGCACATAGTTACAAAAGGAGATGATCATGCATTTGTAAATGAATTGAATGTTTTTTATGCACGGTTCGAAACATCAGACTTTCTAAGGGAGTGTGATGCCATTAGACAGCAGCTACAGTATGGTACTCCTCCAACTATTACAGCAGAGGAGGTGTGTCGAGTATTTAATAAGATTGATTCAATAAAATAAGTGGAAAGGTTCTGCAGAAGTGTAGTGAACAACTAAGTCTCATTTTCTGCCAGTTTTTAAAAAAATCATTAGATACACACTACATTCCTAAAGCTTGGAACTCGTCACTCATAGTACCAGTACCTAAGGTAGTAAGACCAGCTGATTTAAATGATTATCGTCCAGTCGCCCTAACATCTATCGTGATGAAGAGACATATTCTAAATGATGTGCAATGTAATATCAACTCTTTACAGTTTGCGTATAGAAATAAGCGGAGCACAGATGATGCTCCTTTGTACATGCTCCATAATATCTATTGCTATCTGGATAAGCCCAAACGATATGCCCGGGCATATCACTTTATAGATTTCTCCTCCGCCTTTAATACCATCAGGCCACATATTATGATGGAGAGGCTGGGGCAGTTAGGGGTAAATCCTAACATAATCAGGTGGGTTGAGTCCTTTTTGATGGAGAGAACGCCGAGTACAAGTACTTAGGCACAATCGTACATAATCAGTTGCAATGGAACAGCAATGCCGACACAATCTATAAAAAAGGGCTGCAGAGGCTGCATTTTATGCGGAGACTAAGACAATTTAGAGTAGAGCATGCAATTCTATTGTATATTTATGTTTTGTATTCTGCATTGTCTTTTGTATAAGTGTATCAGTATGGTGCAGAACAATTTTCCGAAAGGTTAATAGATTTATATCATCATCAATTAAATAAAACTTAAAACTTCTAGCAGCAGGTTTGACAA
The DNA here is from genome assembly GCF_947034865.1 of Barbatula barbatula. Taxonomy (NCBI): domain Eukaryota; kingdom Metazoa; phylum Chordata; class Actinopteri; order Cypriniformes; family Nemacheilidae; genus Barbatula; species Barbatula barbatula. Next base: position 3,001,798 of record NC_136786.1, read on the forward strand.
AACCGGGGTAATATGCTCATACTTTTTTGTACTTGTAAGAACTCATGCTGCCGTGTTTTGGACCAGTTAAAGTTTTTGTAGTACGCCTGCAGGGCAACCGCCTAATAGTTAATTACAGTAATCTAGTCTTGATGTCATGAATGTATTAAATAACTTCTCTGCATCTGATGGTGACAGCATATGACATAGTTTAGATATATTTTTCAGATGGAAAAACGCAATTCTACAGGTGCAACATGGTTCTCAAATGACAGAGTACTATCAGACAGAGTTGTTCGTTCGTTAGTAATATATTAGGCTAACTAATGCTAATCTCAACAACTTGAAACATTAAAATGTACATACCATACCTAAAGCCTGTATTTTTCTCCTAAGAGCTTCAAATAGGGTCGTTGCTGTAAATAGTTTTGCACAATGTTTTTTTTATTTGTCCTAAAACGCACTGTAATTCCTTAGTATGGCTACCTTAGTTGATTTTATTTATTGTTGCAAATGCAATGCAAAGCTAAATAAGACAGACACTGACCAAGAAACGACAAAGAAAACGGGTGAGTGGCCGGATCAGTAATTCTTCCTCAGAAGACAGTCACGAGAAATACAATGGCTCCGTCTTTGTTTTTTGGACCAATTAACAGTCGGCATGAGGTACCTAGCCTGTTTACTTTATTTATTATCAACATTATAAATAATAATGCCAAATATTCTTGTTAGATCTGGGTTTTGTTACCGGTAGTTAGAGAATAGCCAGTGGCACCGCTAGGGGTGGGTTTAAGGGGGCTGAAGCCCTGAAAGTTTTCAGTAAAGCATGAATGTTTTATGACCATGCCGTGTACGAATCACTTATCACTTCCTGTGTCGAAACAGACAGAATTTTTATTTATATGCACTCTATTATTTATGTGAACGAGAGAGCAGAATGTTTTTTGCATCTTTTTTGTCTTAAACCTCCTGGCTCAAAATGTGGCGGAAGTGGTGCCATCCTGACCTTGTGCACACACACACACACACACATGTAGGCCTACCGTACCTTTAAGTGGCTCAACTAAACACTTTTCAAACGACATATGAATAGTTCATATTTGTAATTTCCTAATACTTTTTTATGTTAAATCAAATTACAAATTACTTCATATTTTACTAAATGAAAAATTTCAGCCTACAATAGCCAGCTTAATTATCCAGCTTATTTTCGCCCTGCTTTCTTTTGTGGTTCACTAAGCTTTGAATGATTCATTGATCTCTTGTATATTCACTTAGTGACCGAATGGTTTCAAGCAAATCGGTTCAACGGAGTCATTCGTTTGCTAATTTTTATGTGTTCATACTGGCCAACTCCCTTATGTAAAGTGTAAACATTACACATTGATTTACAAAACCTTTCCTGTCTGTTCGTGCCTGTGCTCCGGTGCATCTTCCCCCGACGCCAACTCCAGGAATCCATTCCATTGGCCCTTGTCTTCCACATGGCTTGTACCATAACAATGATTGGAAATATGCATTAACTGAAAAAAGCATGTTTTAAATCTCAGGGTTTGTCAACTTCCCCATGGCCCCAAAACCCCCTCAAACCCCAGAGATTAAGAACTGCAGTCTTAATATTAAAAGTGCTTTTATCACACTTCCTTTCAATAAAAGTGGATGGATGAATTGTGAGAAAACATTGAGTACCATGAGCTGCATGTTGTGATAGTAAAGTAAACAATTGTACATTTATTTTTGTTGTTTAATTTTTCTGCTTGAACATAAATATGCATAATACAGTGCATTTGGAAAGTATTCATCTTCTTCACTTTTTCCACATTTTTGTTATGTTACAGCCTTATTCCAAAATTGACTAAATTAATTATTTTCTTCAAAATTACCCCTTCATGATTTTTTTTACATTTATTCAAAATAACAAAACGAAAACATGAACATAAGTATTCACATCCTTTGCCTGTCGATCGACTTTGGAGTCGATGTGTGGTAAATTCAGTTGATTGGACATGATTTGGAAATGCATCTGTCTATACTGTATAAGGTCTCACGGTTAACAGTAACAGTGCACCAATCCATGAAGTCCAAGCAATTGTCTATAGACCTCCAAGACAAGATTGTATTGAGGCACAGATCTGGTGAAGGGTACAGATAAATGTCTGCAGAATTCAAGGGCCCAGTGAGCACAGCGGCCTCCATCATCTGTAAATGTCAAGTCAGCTTTATTTATATAGCGCTTTTTACAATTTTCATTGTTACAAAGCAGCTTTACAAGAAAACATTGACTATAAGTAAAACATAAAAGGTTATGGAAGTCAAAACACAGGTCAAGTATCAGACACACAATAAATTCCCATATGCAGTGTTAATTAAATAAGACTATCAAATTCTAGCAGCCCCCCTGGCCAGGCAAACGGTGGCAAAGAACCCAGAACTCCAATGGAGGCGAAAAAAATCTCAGAGGGAAACCAGGCCTAACCAGGGGATTCCAGTTCCCCTCTGGCAAAAACTGCAGCCTCTGCACAAGCTCGACAGTGCTTGCACAACAAGGCAAAATAAAAAGTTAGATTTAAAATTATCATTAATAATCCAATGGCTGAAGTTTTGTAGAGTCGCCACGTCCTTCATCTAGCTTTATCATCAAAGCATTTGTCAGGTCTGGGTATGGATTTGCGCCCTGCCCGCTCCGGTAACTAGTGCAGCCTAGATCTTTGAAATATATATATATTATGATAGTGTAGTGTATGCAAAGATGTATCTTTAGTCTAGATTTAAACTGACATAGTGTGTCTGCCTCCCGGACAGTGCAGGGAAGACTGTTCCAAAGTTTAGGCGCTAGATATGAAAATGATCTGCCACCTGCACTTGATTTGGAAATTCTAGGTATTACCAACTGACCTGACGCTTGAGAGCGTAGTGCACGTGATGGACTGTAATACATGAGAAGTTCACTCAAGTAATGAGGAGCTAAACCATGCAAGGCTTTATAAGTAATAAGCAAGATTTTAAAGTTAATGCGATGCTTTATTGTTAACCAGTGCAAGGTTGACAGAACCGGGCTAATATGGTCATACTTTTTGGTACGTGTAAGAACTCGAGCTGCCGCATTTTGAACCAGTTGGAGTTTTTGTAATGGGCCTGCAGGGCAACCACCTAATAGTGTATTACAGTAATCTAGTCTTGATGTCATAAAAGCATGTATAAGCTTCTCTGCATCTGATGGTGACAGCATATGACGTAGTTTAGATATATTTTTAAGATGGAAAAACACAATTTTACAGGTGTTGGCGACCTGGTTCTCAAATGACAGAGTACTATCGAATATAAAGCCAAGATTCTTAGCTGAAGATGAGGGTTTTATGGAACATACATCAATAGTTAAGAAGTATTCTTGGTTGTTACGTAGGGCGGTTTTCGGTCCGATAAGTAACACTTCAGTTTTGTCCGAGTTCAGTAATAAAAAATTAGAGACCTAGATCGGGCTGCCCAGCCAAACATAGCAATCGTGGGGGAAGGCGAGGTGACCAAGAACCAGATGGTCACTCAGACAAAGCTCCGGCATTTCTCTGTGGAGAGAGGAGACCTTTCAGTGGCCAGACGGAAGGCACTCCCAGAGAATTCTCCAGTTTGATGAAACCAAGATTGACATCTTTGGCCTAAATAGCAAGCATCATGTCTGGAGGAAACCAGGCACCACTAATCACCTAGTCAATACCATCCCTACAGTGAAGCATGATTTTGGCAGCATCATGCTGTGGGGATGTTTTTCAGCAGCAATAACTGGGAGACTAATCAGGATCGAGGGAAAGATGAATGAAAAGAATTCAAAAAGAATGCGAGAAACTTCCCTAAAATTGGTGTGCCAAGCTTGTAGAATCATACTCAAAAAGGCTTGAGGCTGTAATTGCTGCCAAAGATTCTTTAACAAAGTATTGAGCAAAGGCTGTGAATTATTATGTACATGTGATTTTTATTTTTTATACATTTGCAAAGATTTTAAACAAACTTTTTTCAAATTGTTATTATGGGGTATTTATTGAAGAATTTTGAGGAAAACCATTAATTGAATCCATTTTGGAATAAGGCTGTAATGTAACATGTGGAAAATGTGAAGTACTGTGAATAATTCGGATGCACTGTATAAACTAACCTTGCACATGCCTAATTTTGTTATATTCCTTAGGTAAATTGGTGGCAATTGCAGTTACTGATGAGAAGGATCAAACAGAGAAAAGTATCAGGTACAAAGATCAGTCACATACAGAAGGCTATGATGTTATGCTACTGTGACAGTCATTTAATGCTTAAATAATTGTATACAGAATTATCCATTTCAGTACTTTTCATCAGGTTAAAAGGTTTTGTCCAGAGAGTTGCTACTGAGCAGAAAGAACAGTATAACAGGTAAGATCCAAATCACTCTTGTTTTGATAGTTTATCTATTTGGCTTTATGTGGACAAACATTTGCGTTGCTGTAAAAAATAAATAAAGATTAAAATCACAGCTGCCACAATGCACTAATTGTAAAATAGGTCAATAACAATAGCATTTTTTGAAGCAAAGGCAGAAAGTCTGCAGACCTGTCAGTTTTTAACAAAAGGTCTTATTGACAGTATCTCACAGAAGTACGGACACCCATCAGACTTTTCATGTGACAAAACTGAAAAAATTACACTTTGCTACTAAAGTAGTGAGTGTACAGCTTGTATAACAGTATACATTTGCTGTACCCTCAACATAACTCAACACACAGACATTAATGTATTTGCCGCTGGCAACAAAATTGAGAGCACCCCTAAGTTAAAATGTCCAAATATTGGGTGCAAAGTGTGGTCACCATTATTTTCCTTGGGCCCGTTATTCACCGGAGCTTCGCAGGTTGACACTGGAGTCCTCTTACAATCCTCCATGATGACATCACGGAGCAGGCGGATGTTAACAGGCATTGCTTGTCCACCACGGCACTGACCCCCACTGTCATTTTTTATTTTCATAGTAATAAATCACTTAGTTCTGTCAAAGACCAAACTACAGTTGTGCTGCTGCGTAAGCGGAAAAAGTGTTGCGGCAAAGATCAGGAGTATAAGTCAGATTTTATTAATCATCTGAGGAGAGTGAAGTGCTGACTGACATGTAGTAGAATATGTTAGCACTGTTGTCAAGAGCTGGTTAAGGTTTCATTTTCTTTTTGTTCTTATTTTCAAAAGCCAGTGCTTTGCCATTTATTTAATATACGTTTTTCGTTTCGTTTTCCCTACTTATTTGTTTCTTATTTATTATACATAAACGTTTTTCTTTTCGTATACCTTTCTTCGATTCTTATTTATTTATTTAACTTATACATACACTAACCCTCTTCTCTCAACAGGTAGTGGTCAGCTAGTAGCTTTGTATTAGCAATTATTGTACTATTGCTCTTTGTATGACATATTGCTTATTGCTCCCCGAACTCTTTGCAAGTCGCTTACGATAAAAGCGTCTGCTAAATGACTAAATGTAAATGTACGTTATTCTTTTTGTATTCCCTTCTTGTTCATTTCTTATTTATTTATTTGTTGCACAATGTCAAGTCAACTTTATTTATATATATTTATATATTATTTATATGCTTTTAAAAAAAAGATTAAATGCTTCATGCACAGGGCCTGCTTCATGCCCATCTTCGACCGCCCCAAAGCAAACCCCCCATCCCCGTGGACCCCGTGGTCACCGGATCGTCAGAACAACCGATGCAACGCACCCTACACGGCCGGGCGGAAGTGCTCGTCGGCGGCGTCGAGATCATAAACAAAGGCGAGGGAAGCGCGGAGGTCTAGGAGCTAGGCTAAAGCTAACACCACACCGGCTCTCTTTACCCAGCATTTTCCTTGCTAATGTTCGATCATTAGTGAACATAAATGGATGAGATTCGACTCCGCATCATCAACAGCAAAAGACTTTTGAACTGCAATGTCATAATCTTCACGGACACATGTCTACACAGCGGTATACCGGACAACGCTATTGAGTTAGCGGGCTACAACACACACCGGGCGGATAGAACGGCAGAGGAATCCGGTAAGACAAGAGGAGGTGGATTGGGCATTTACATCAACAAAGCTTGGTGCACGAACTCTGTTATTGTCGGGAGACACTGCTCTGCTAACCTTGAGTTTCTCATGGTTAAATGTAGACCGGAATTCACTTCCACCATTATAACGGCAGCTTGTATTCCACCGGATGCTGATGCCAAACTTGCTATGAAAGAACTTCATGTAGCCATCAGTAAACAATAGACTGCTCACCCGGAGGCTGCATTTATTGTTGCGGGAGATTTTACATTTATTCATTTGGCAGACGCTTTTATCCAAAGCGACTTACAAGTAGTTTTTTTTTTTTTTTTTTAACAGTGACACATTACTGCAGAGCAATCGGGGGTAAGGTGCCTTGCTCAAGGGCACTTCAGTCATGACCTGCTGGCACTGAGATTTGAACCTGCAACCTTCTGATCACAAGCCCAACGCTCTAACCCCCAGGCCACAACTTTTAATCACTCAAACTTAAAGACAGTGCCACACAAGAGGAAACAAACCTTTGGATCATGTCTACACAAACATGGATGAATCTTACGCCTCGACCCCCTTCCCCACCTGGGTCAATCTGATCACCTTTCTTTGTTCCTCACCCCCAAGTACATCAATCTCATTAATCGTGTGAAGCCATCAGTGAAGACCATCAAGGTGTGGCCTGCGGGGGCAGACTTTTCACTCCAGGAAAGGTTTCTACACACAGACTGGAGTATGTTTGCTTCTCAGGCCAGCAGTGGCTCTCACACGGACATCGACAGTTACACCACCTCTGTATTGGACTACATAAATTCCACCATTGATAGTGTCACAACCCAGAAGCAGATCACCACGTACCCTAATCAGAAGCCATGGATGAACAAGGAAGTGCGCCTCCTGTTGAAAGCACGTAACACTGCCTTCCGATCGGATGATGCACAGGCCTACAGTACTTCTAGGGCAAATCTGAAGAGGGGCATCAAAAAGGCCAAGCACTGCTATAAGCTGAAGCTAGAGGAGCATTTTTCTAATTCTGACCCTCGACGCATATGGCAGGGCATCCAGGCCATCAGTGACTACAAACCCAAACACTCCACCCCCATAGCCACAGATGCCGTCTTCCTGAACGAGCTTAATGACTTTTATGCTCGCTTTGAGAGAGACAATAAGGAAACAGATACCAAGCTCACACCCTCTGCTGACCACCCAATCATCACACTTAACTCCACTGATGTTCACACTGCACTAAGCCGGATCAACGCGCGCAAGGCTGCTGGCCCAGACGGCATCCCTGGTCGTGTACTCAAGGCATGTGCGGAACAGCTCGCTGGGGTCTTCACGGACATCTTCAACCTGTCCCTTGCCCAAGCAGTGGTTCCAGCATGTCTTAAATCCACCTCCATTGTGCCCATCCCAAAACATTCGAACCCGACATGCCTTAACGACTACCGCCGTGTAGCACTCACACCCATTGTTATGAAGTGCTTTGAGCGGCTGGTCCTGGCACACCTAAAGGTCTCCCTACCACCCACACTGGACCCATACCAATTTGCCATACCAATCGCAACAATAGGAGCACGGATGATCCATGGCGCTGCACTCTGTGCTCACACATCTGGACAATAAGGACACTTATGCACGCATGCTGTTTGTAGACTTCAGCTCTGCTTTCAATACCGTCATCCCTTCCAAGCTAATCGTCAAACTTGGAAACCTAGGCATCAACAACCCAACCTGCAACTGGATTATGGACTTCCTGACGAACAGGCCTCAGCTTGTTAGGTTAGGCCACATCTGCTCCACCACCACCACCCTCAACACTGGTGTACCACAGGGCTGCGTACTGAGCCCCTTTCTCTACTCCCTTTTCACCCTCGACTGCAGGCCTGTGAATGGATCTAACTCCTTCATCAAGTTTGCAGACGATACAACGGTGATTGGCCTCATCAGCAACAACGATGAGACTGCATACAGGGAGGAGGTCCGGCACCTAGCCACATGGTGCTCAGACAACAACCTGCTCCTTAACACCTCCAAGACAAAGGAGATCATCGTGGACTTCAGGAAGGCGAAAGGAGGCACACACGACCCCATCAACATTAATGGGATTGCTGTTGAACGTGTTTCCAGTTTTAAGTTCCTGGGGACTCACATTTCGGAGGACCTGTCCTGGACCACCAACACCTCATGCCTGGTCAAGAAGGCTCACCAGCGTCTCTTCTTTCTGAGGACACTGAAGAAGAACCAACTGTCTTCAACTATCCTGGTGAACTTCTATCGCTGCACAATAGAGAGCATCCTGACCAACTGTGTCACAGTCTGGTACGGGATCTGTTCTGTTGCTGAGCGCAAGGCACTGCAGCGGGTGGTGAAAACAGCCCAGCGCATCACAGGGACTACACTTTCTCCCATTGAGGACATCCAGAAGAGCTCGCAGCATTCTCAAGGACTCCTCTCACCCCGCTCATAGACTGTTTACTCACCTGCCTCACCTATTGCATTGCAACTGTAACAGCTAATGTCAATAATCTATGCACACTTAATCACTTGCTCTATTGTTTAGTCTAAATGATTATCTGCTCATATCCACCTGTACATTAATGTTCATAGTGTTAATGTTCATAGTATATAGTCATCTCTATATATTGTTCATAGTACATACCTACTGTAAAATATTTTCAAAACTGTATAATATTTTATCAATATTGTATTCTGTATTTATTCTAACTGTGTATCCTGCACTTGCTAATTGCACTTCTGGTTAGACCTAAACTACATTTCGTTACACTGTACTTGTATATGTGTAATGACAATAAAATCTAATCTAAAAAACTATGTTTTTACATGTTGACTAACTATTGGGAAAATTACATCACCGCAATATCCCTATATACCATACTATTTGATGTAACAAGTACATCTGGGACAGGAGCTCAGTCAAGTACTGCGTAGCTAAACCATTCAGGGCCTTATATGTAATTAAAACTCGGTAAGGCAAAGCAGTAAACAGAATCATGTAAGTGTTTATTTCTGTCTTGTTTGTATTAGCGCAACCATCGTTGCTAGTTAGCACTGTTTTTTTTTTTTTACAGTTTTAACACGTCCTGAAGTCATGTTAATTTCTGTGCTTTCACAATTTTGCGGTTTTGGTCTGGTAGCTTAGCTGTGTTCTTCTGCTAACGTAGTCCTGCTGGATACACTCGCAGCCTGGACCATATATAATTTGTTTATCCACCACAGCATCCTCGTCACATGCAGCACTCATTGTGTGAAGACCAAAAAGTGTAAAGCCCTGCGACCGTACCTGCACAACTCTACCGAGCAAGGACATTTAAATGTTTCTATTTATTATTATATTATTCGCTCATTTTTCCTTATCCCTCCTATTATCCACTTTTGACTATGTGTTTTCAAATCCTATCTGTCACTACATCTGGTAAATAAAATGTCTCACGTCGTAGGTAATGCAACCCTAAAAATCTGTAGGCTCTTTCCATGTCCAAAACGAAAGTTGTATCCATTGGCTTGTAAACAAAGTAGATTTCATTATGTCTACTGCTAATCATTTACATTTAGTCATTTAGCAGACGCTTTTATCCAAAGCGACTTACAGATGAGGAAACATTGGAAGCAATTATAACAATATAGGCAACAAAATACATGTGCATCAAACTAGTCCATTAAAGCCTAGCACAGTATAAAAAGCTAAGAATAGTGAGGTTAGTAAGTGTTTTTTTTTTTTTTTAAAGAAGGAAAGGGAAGAGAATTAGGAAAAATCAATCAGCGACGTGTTGACGGAAGAGATGCGTTTTTAGGCGTTTTTTAAAGATGGCAACCGAGTCTGCTGATCTTGTAGCAGCTGGTAGATCGTTCCACCAATGTGGAACAGATCCAGAGAAGGTACGGGAGAGTGACTTTTTTCCTTTTTGGGATGGTACCACTAGTCGTTGTTCCTTTGCAGACCGCAGTGATCTGGCAGGAACATAGATCTGCATTAGCGAGTGGAGATACGATGGTGCAGATCCGGTGTTGGTCTTGTAGGCCAGGAGCAAAGCTTTGAACTCTATGCGGGCGGCAACAGGGAGCCAGTGTAACCTGATGAAGAGCGGAGTTACATGCGCTCTCTTCGGTTCATTGAAGACCTCTCTTGCCGCCGCATTCTGGATCATCTGGAGAGGTTTGATTGTGCAAGCAGGAACTCCAGCCAGAAGCGCATTGCAATAATCCAGTTTGGACAGGACAAGAGCCTGGACTAGGACTTGCGTAGAGTGCTCCGATAGGAAAGGTCTAATTTTCCTAATGTTGTAGAGGATGAATCTACAGGACCGGGTGGTGCTGGCAACATGAATTGTGAGGTTAAGCCGATCATCGATTACCACTCCCAGGTTTCTGGCTGTGCTGGACGGTGTAATCGTTGATGAGCCTAGTTGAATGGTAAGGTTGTGGTGAATCTTTGGGTTGGCCGGGATCACAAGCAGTTCCGTTTTTGCAAGGTTTAGCTGCAGGTGATGATCCTTCATCCAAAGCGAGATGTCACTCAGGCATGCCGCGATGCGAGCAGCGACCGTCGGATCGTCCGGTTGAAATGACAAGTAGAGTTGTGTGTCGTCGGCATAGCAGTGATAGGAGAAGCCATGCTTCTGAATGACCGAGCCGAGGGATGTCATGTAAATGGAGAAGAGTAGCGGTCCAAGCACTGAGCCCTTTGGCTCCCCCGTGTTGAGCTGTTGGGACGTGGAGACCTCATCTCTCCAGGATACTCTGAATGACCTACCCGAGAGGTAGGACTCAAACCATTGCAACGCCATTCCAGAGACACCCATAGCACTGAGAGAAGCCAGGAGGATGTGATGGTTGACAGTGTCAAAGGCAGCAGACAGATCCAGTAGGATGAGCACAGATGATATGGATGCTGCTCTCTGTGGAATGACCGGTCTTGAACCCAGACTGATTGCTGTCCAGGAGGTTGTTTTGCATGAGAAAGGAGGAGAGCTGATTGAACACAACTCGCTCCAGGGCTTTGGCGATGAAGGGAAGAAGGGAGACAGGCCTGTAGTTTTCTAGAAGTGCAGGGTCCAGGGTGGGTTTCTTTAGAAGCGGTGTGATGCGGGCCTCTTTGAACTCTGTGGGAAATGTCCCAGTGGTGAGCGAGGAGTTGATGATGTGGGTCAGAGCAGGCACAACCGTTGGGGAGATGGCCTGGAGGAGATGGGTGGGGATGGGATCCAGTGGGCAGGTGGTAGGGTGGTTGGAGCCAATGACCTTTGAGACATCAGCTTCAGAGTTGAAAAGGCAGGGAGCACACACGTGTCAGGGATGTGGGCGGGTTCGACAGATGGTGGCGTAGAGAACTGGCTGCTGATGGCAGTAGTTTTCTTTACGAAGAACGAGGCAAAATCAGCAGCTGTTAACTCCGATGAAGGTGCAGGAGCAGGCGGACAGAGGAGAGCAGAGAAGGTTTTGAAGAGCGTTCGAGAGTCCGGAGAGTTGCAGATCCTCGAGTGGTAGTAATCTGTTTTTGCAGAGGTGACATCTACAGAGAAAGAAGAGAGAAGAGATTGGTAGAGAGAGAGTTCAGCAGGGTCTTTTGACTTGCGCCATTTTCTCTCAGCTGACCGGAGGCTGGCGCGATGCTCACGCAGGACATCCGATAACCAGGGAGCCGACGGGGATGGACGGGCTGGTCCAGATGCAAGGGGGCATAGGTTGTCCAAGCAGGATGAAAGCGTGGAACACAGGGTGTCTGTGGCATTGTCTGTATCTAAAAGAGAGAGCTCATCAGATGGGGGGAGTGCAGAGAAGACAGCAGAGGAAAAACAGGAGGGAGGGAGAGACCGCATGTTGCGCCGGAAGGTGACCATCGGTAAGACATCTGCGATATCCGGAGCAGTGAGGTCGAGGTCAAGGGTGACGAAGAAGTGATCAGACGTGTGCAGCGGGGTGACCTGAGAGTGATGAGTGGAGCAGTACCTTGTGGTGTAATCATTATGGTTTTATCCTTCTAGCCCTTACTGAAACCTGGATCAAACCACAGGACAGCATCACACCGCACTACTAAGCATACAAAAGTCCTCCCGCTGCACACATCTGACAATTTTCTTCTTACTGTCGACCTAAACTTTTCTACACCAGACATAACACATGTTCCCTAACAGGTCATCTTTAGGCGTAATCTATGCTCACTCTCTCCCTCTCGCTTATACTCTGTGGTTTCATCCGCACTCCCTTCCCCGAAGCAGCACTCATTACTGGATGTTAACAGTATTAACACTATGATCCACTCGAACATCCTGCCTAAACAACTTATGCCCACTCACCACCAGACCAGCCTGGGCTATGCCCTCTGCCCCCTAGTTATCTGATTTTCCTTGGGAGCATCTCTCACAACATTGCACAAATCAAATGACCCCTCTGAACTTTGTCATTATCAGTGTCTCCTATCTTCATTCTCCACTGATGTCTCCTCTGCTGAAACTCGTTACTACCACTATTGGATCAACACTGCATCTGACTCTCGTACTCTCTTTAAAACCTTCTCTGCTCTTCTTTGTCCTCCATTAGCTTTAACAGCTGATGATTTTGCTTCATTCTTTATAAACAAAACTTCTGCCATCAGCAACCAGTTCCCCAAATCGCCTTCTAACGAACATGTCCTAACTTCTGACACGCACACTCTCCCCTCATTCTCTTTACTATCTGAAGCTGCTGTTTCTAAAGTCATCCTCTCTAACCACCCGACTACCTGCACACTAGATCCCATCTCCACCCATCTCCTTCAGGCAGCGATCCGTCAGTTGTCCCTGCGCTCACCCATATTATGAAATCCTCTATCCACGCTGGTTCATTTTGCACAGCTTTTTAGGAGGCCTGCATAACCCCACTTCTTAAGGAACCCACATTTGATCCTGTACTTGCAGAAAACTACAGGCCAATATCTCTCCTCCCATACATTGCTAAGTCTCTGGAACGTGCTGTGTTCGACCAACTCTCCTCGTTCCTTACTCAGAATAATATCCTGGACAGCAACCAGTCAGGTTTCAAGACCAGTCATTCAACTGAAACTGCTCTACTCTCAGTCATCAAAGCTTTGAGACTGCCAAGGGCAACCTCTATATCATCGGTACTCATCCTGCTAGATCTAACTGCTGCTTTTGACACAGTTTATCACAACATCCCCTTGACAACCATCAGGGTAATGGGTGTCTCGGGAACGGCGCTCCAATGGTTCAAGTATTTTCTTCCGGGCAGGTCATTCAGGCTATCATGGAGAGGTGTGGTCTCTGAGCCTCAACATCTCACTACTGTGGTGTCCCAGGGCTCAGTGCTTGGACCACTGCTCTTTTCAATATATATGGCACCCTTGGATCGGTCATTCAGGAACATGGCTTTTCCTATGACTGCTAGGAAAGTTGACACACAGTCAATACAGTATCTGCTCGAATCTCTGCGTGCCGGAGTAATATTTCACTCTTGATGAAAGACCATCACTTGCAACTGAAACTGCTAGTGATCTCGACTGACCCAAAGATTCATCACTACCTCTCCATTTAATTAGGTTCATCAACCATTTCCCCTTTCAGGACAGCCAGGAACCTTGGAATGGTAATTGATGTTCAGCTAAGCTTAACTGATCATGTTGCCAGCAAGACCGGGTCATGTAGATTTGTCCTGTACAACATTAAGAAACTTAGACCTTTCCTAACAGATTGTTTTCATTGTTGGAAAGCAGCTTTACATACAGTACATCATAATAAAAAGTTAACAAAAATATTACTGGGGAAAAATTTAAGAGAATATAGAATTCAAATATTAAAGTTTTTCTCTGTAAAATGTACACTGATGTTAGTAGATTAGCCGGTATCAGATTATGATCTAACAGCCCTGAGTGTTTCCTTCTCTGGAAAATCTTGAATGTCAACTAGACAGTTCAGCTGTCCATCAAAATCTGGATCCTCATACTGGGGAGAGTACACTCAAAATCCAGTCTTGATTTGACTTTCTCTCGCAGTATGGCAATTAGGTCATCCACTGATTCTGCTCGTCCTGTCAGAGTTCCTTTCACTGCAATATATATGGCAGTCTAAAGACGAAGCACACATTTCTGGGATGCTGCAATCATCTGGAAGACAAACCCATAAATAACTGAATATGCCATTATCTGTTGTAATCCTTTAAGTCGTTTCAACACTTTCAATTAACAATTATTCTCACACTATTATATTATGAGTGATTAGTATCCGTAACCTAGAATGCAAAGGTACATCCCTATAGAACTAAAATTTTGGAGGCTTTGCTGTCAAAAACAATCATATACGTTTTCTTTATCATAATGTTAAAAGTGGTTTAATGTCCAAATCAACAGTTGGTTTAAGATCAACATTGAGTGTGAAAATGTTTGTTAAAATCAAACGATGAACATACATTTTTAGTGCAGCAGTACAAAACATTTGGCCATCAACAGCTTTTTTCCTTTAACCCTGTATGCAGAGAGGGGTAAGCTATCATTGAGCTCTTGATATGCTGTGGACAGCAACATTCCCCGGGGGAAGCACATATGCTCTGAGGAGTTCAATCATTTGAGTTCAAAGAAATGTGACATCGATGTCAACAAGGAGGATCTGTTCAATTTTGCCAAACTGGGGCAGAACCCATCAATATTTGCTCTTTTATGTGCTGTATATCATGTGGTTTTCCTTTTTTTTTTGTTGAATGCCTTGTTTTGCATCCTCAGAAAGTGCTGAAACTAAGACAGAAGAGACATTTGATATCTACTGATGTGGTTAAATTAAGGATGGTGCCTTGAGATGGCCACCATGAACTGATGCCTAGTTGCTAATACCTAGTACCTAGTTTGCAAATACTGAACGGAATAGGCTGCCAGATTATATACCACAACACACAAAACAGTGCACCAAACTGACTGACCAAAGGACCCAATGGAAACACCATCTTTTTCAAGACAGCGAAGATCTTGCAACAAAGGAGAAGGTGCACTTCATTAGCCACAGCTCTGATCATGAGGTACCTTAGATAGTGCTGCTAGCTAAATTACATGCAGTGCGGATCACCATTTAGGCGGTACCGTGAAGTACCAAGATCGTCAATGTATAAAATCAATTGCTGTAACAGATCTGGAGATTAAATGAAATACACTTTATTGTCCCCCGGGGGCCGGGGGTTTGTCTTGGACTCATGGTGTTTACATTGACAAAAACTTTGAAAAGATAAATAACAAATTCAACAATACTAAATGAGTAAATAGCAGAACTCATTCGTCATTTAACGTGATTGAAATCGGTATAAAATACTTAAAACGATTATACCTACACATTGGGAGTCTGTATATTCTTCCAGAAGGTAACAATTCGTACTCAGTATGCAATACGTTAAGTGGATCAGCTAATATTTTATGTGCTGAATCAAGGGGGAAAAAATCTTTCTCCTTGTGGTCTTTATCGCTACTTTTACAAAGCGTACCATCTTACTTTTTACCTGAACTGTAAGGTTGCCAAACCAAACCGTAATACAACATCTGATTATACTCTCTTTAACCGCCTGTTAAAACAACCACATGGTTTTCTGGTCCACGCCTTAATCTAAAAGTATGCAGAAAATATAATATGTGCTGCACAAGAGAACTAATTCTCAGGAGTCCCCCAACTAAGTGTGTTATCCATATAAATACCAAGGTACCTATAAGAACACCCTCGCTTAATTGATGTTCCAAGAATAAGCACTGGTTTGTGATCCCCTGTTGATCTAAGAGATGACAACAAATGATTCTCCTTGAAATATATGCCATCTTTATGGCTTATGTAAAGGTCGTTTGTGAGAACTGTGTCTCCTTTATTCTGTGGAGTATGTCTGAACAATTCCTGAATCATATGGAATATTTTGTTAGGACCCATAGACTTGCATGGGTTGATCCTAGAAAGGGTCTTCCTCACTTCCGCTGGAGACAGACGGAGTGCCTAGTGGTGGGAGCTGTGGGCAGTTTTTGTCCAGGCGTGTCTTTCTGCATTTCAATAGAACTGATTGAGTGCATCTGGAAGATATGTGTTTTTTGTGCAAAGGACCATTTTGCATTCTTGATGCCAAAGGACAGATTGGCTCTTGCTGATTTGAGGGCTGCTTTATTTCTTGTTCTGAACACTTCATCTCTGGTCTTTAGCAGCCCACAATCCTGCTGTCATCCATGGCTTCTGGTTGGCACATGTGATAATGGTCTTCGTGACCGTCACACATCAAAGCACTTTTGATGTAAACAGTCACTGTTTCAGTACATTCTTGTAAGTCTGTATCTGTATCATTGTTGTTAATAGCTGCCTCATTACACATGTTCCAGTTCCATACTGTAATGAGATTTGGATTGTATGCTGGGATTAGCATAACAGAGATGTGATCCGAGTACCCTAAGTGGGGGCGGGGTTCAGCTTTGTACTTGTTTTTCTCTTTTTTGGTAAACAATCTCGAGTGTGTTGTTTCTCCATGTTGCAAAGTTCATATGCTAGAATTTTTCAAATGATACACTCAAGACAGAGACATAGAAAAGAATCCTCTTTAAGATCACATTCTTTATTTGTAATGATCAAAATGCGGATCGAATTGGGTCCTTTTATTTACTTTGGGTATAACAATTTCACCAAAGTCACAGAGACGAAGTGCAACTTCAGATTTTTTGTCTTTTTATCGTAGTGTAACAATCACATTTTGGGCTGCCAATTGACATAAAATACAAAAAAACTTTCAAATTGCTGAATCACTCTGTCCCTTAACCTTCTCTTAGTCAATCATTTGTAAAAGCATTTATACTGGCATTCCAGTCTATACATAACGTAAGTCAAATCATTGATCTCATATTTCTTAATGTATTTCACATCCTCAAATATAGATTTTTTTTGTGGCGTTGATTATTTTATTTGGATTAAATTTGACACATTTACATTACATTTATTCATTTGGCAGACGCTTTTATCCAAAGCGACTTACAAGTAGTTTTTTTCAGTGGCACATTACTGCAGAGCAATCAGGGGTCAGGTGCCTTGCTCAATGGCACTTCAGTCATGACCTGCTGGCACTGAGATTCGAAACGGCAACCTTCTGATCTAAAATGTTGTCTCTTATTTGACACCCAGATGAAGGCCTGCTAGGGATACGCGTTGGTGGGTTAAATAAAGGCTTTTTAAATAATCACACTTGCCTGGACATGGAATCTTTCTATTTACTGGGCGACCTTTTTGAGTGCCAAATGCGCTCTTGGATCTTTATATATAATTTAATTACTTAGATATAAAAATGAAGTCTTTCAAACTAAATTTTCCCTTCACGTTTTACCTGCTTTGTTAACATGTTGTGATGATAAACCAGAAGTCAGTCTTACATTTTGTCTTATTTTTTGTTTATTAGGGATTTCCAGTTTGGCCACATGGAGGGTAATGACTACATCAACAGCCTGATAATGGGGTCAGTATCTCTAGACAATTATTCAAAGCAGCCAATGTCATTGTTTCCTGTATATTTTTTCATTTTCTATTCTTTCTCTAGCGGTGCAGCCTTTAAGTTTACAGTAAATACCAAAAACAATAACTATAAAACTATTGTAAGGATAAATATAGCTACAAATATAACTGTGCACATGCATTTTTGTGGGCTATTTTGTCTGTTGTATGTGACAGTTGCCTGTTGCCAGTTGATGGTGCAAACAAGGAATCACAATGGCCAGATCAATTTGATAAACCTGGGTCTTTATTCTCAAGCCTTGTTTTAACCTCGGGTAAACAATAATTTCACTCTTGTAATTTGGAGGCGGTTATTCCCGCATTTACATGGGATTATGAAACCTGAAGCAGGGTTAGCAGTGCTTTCGCATGGTGCTGTGTGATACAAAGTGGGGGTTGACTGATACGACCAGATGCTGAACACCCAAGCTGAACAGCGCTTACCTCATGTCACAAGCTGTGTACAGTCACAGAAACTCAGCGTGCTGTGTAAATAGACGTTTCAGTTGTTTTATTTATGCAAGTAAATCACGTCTTTGGAGGCAAAAAAGGATTTACGATAATTTGCATAGTAATAAAAATTTTCTCGGATGCGAAACAGCAAGGTGGTTACTTATTTAAAACTATCACGTATTGTTTTTTATAACGTGTGAGAGAAAATTTCACGCTGTGTGCGGAAAACCAATATTCTCGCCAAAGATTTATTTAAACATTGAATGTGACTTTTGACCCTGATGACCTTATGGGTCATTTTTTTTTAATTGAGATTTTTACACCCCCGAAAAGCATTCTACTGATGTAGGGGTTATTAGGACAGGACAATATCTTGCGGAGATACGGCCATTTAAGTCTGTAATCTGAGGGTGCAAAAATATCTAAATATTGAGAAAATTGCCTTCGAAGTGGTTAATCAGAGGCACTGCAGCAGGCCATCCACTCACAAAAATAATGTTTTTATCTATTTAGGGTAGGACATTTACAAAATATCTTCATGGAATATGACCTTTACTTTATGAGCAGGAAAAAGCAAGCAGAGACCTTGTGCATTCCCTCTGTCTCCAAAAAGTGTGTTTGACTAACCATAAATTAACTGGGGGTCAGACGGAAGTGACTTGGGTACATTTAAGAAGACTAGATTTAAGCCTATTGAGGTGACACACTTTGTGCTGGTTATTCCAGGACTCACAATAGCCACAACATTGTGACCAAACATACAGCTCAAGTTTCACTCAATGCATGTAGATTATGGCAATGGTTTACCATGGCTATGGAGGACTAACACTGTGCCATTATACAGTTTAAACTGGATTGTTGTGCCGCTATAATTAGTTCCCCGGTTCATCTACCAACCCAGAAAATGTAAAAAGAACAACACAGTAATTTTGGTTTCTCTGAAAGTATGTGAAAAAAATCAGTGCTTCAGATTACTCGGCTTGATGACAAAGGGGAGGGATCTCATTGTAACATCACTTAATCTGCTCGTTTTCACCCGTGTTGCGCCATTTTGTTTTGTCGTAGGTGACAGGAGTGTATCCTCAGGGACCTGTGGCAACTTAAAAGTTGATAAAATGTCACTGTGAAAGGTTTGTCCGTTCACTCATAGAAAGCAATGTGTATGGCATATAAACATGCAAAGGTATTCTTGTTCGCATTTTGACCCTTTTCTTTCTTGGGTAGGCTACTTTCACTACTTTCTACAATCAGAAAGCAGTGTGTATGGTTGGTAAATACGTGATCGGGTTGTCATGTGGGTTTTCACGTATAGAAAATGTGAGGCCTTTGATAGTAGTCTGTTCACTTATAGAAAACAATGTGTTTGGTGTTTAAAGACGAGACATTGTTTCTCATTCACTTAATGTGACCCTTCTTTCTTATCTGTCGACAGAAGCACAGGCTCACAACCCTGGGTGCATTATCTGCTGAAAAGGGGGCGGAGACTAGCAGCTCATTTGCTCTTGACACTTATACCAAAATGGCTCGTTTCTCCTCGCATGCAAAATTGGGCAACTAGAGCATGGTATAATAAAAGATCTGTGGTGTATTTTGAGCTGAAACTTCTCAGACACATTCTGTGGACCCCTATGATAGATATTAAATAAAGTAACTGCTTATTTTGAAAACATAGATAAATATAAGGATTGTGTGATTTGGGGAAAATATCGAATTGCGATTTTCTTTTTTTTTACAGGCATTGCAATTTAATGTTTCTAAATCAAGCTTCAACTCAATATTGTCAATAGTGTGCCACACAGTATGGGTATAGTTACCCTGCTGAAAATAACAATAAAAACCATAAGATAATTCTAATTCCATATTTGCAGTTTTGGGTATTATTGATATAGCAATTTATGTTGTTCTAAAGGTTGCCAACTGTCAGATTACACCACACCAAAAGAATCCAAATACCAGTGTACACTATATAGTTTTCATTAAAAACAAATACAACACCCATTATAACCCTTAAATCCATAACATGTTCTATTGTATTAGTGAATTGTTAAAATGGTAAATAGGTTACACAGTTTGATTTATGTTTCATTTCATCCAAATGAAATCAGTAAAGCAGTTAGATGGAATTTAAACAGGAACTTAATACCTTGCACTGTTGCATGTTGCAATAACAGGTACGTTTTGTATATACGTATATTAAATTAAAGTGTGGATGCTTGATCTTGGTTTGTTACACTGCCGTTATAACACAATTCCCATGTGGAGACAAAATTGGTGCTTGGCAAATTAGAGTTTTGTTATTCGCAAAACCTGCACCATTTTTGACATACTAGGAGTATGTGTAAATGAAATGGATTGCATCTTTCCTGGCAGCAGAATGTGTTTTTGGGACCTATTTTAAAAATTTTACAGTTTAATTAAGTCACCGGGAGAAAGTAAATGAGCGGTGCTAAACAAACAAAATAACAAAACAAAAACGAAGAAACCCTTACACAAATAAAAACTCAGTGACAAAGCATTGGCGACTACATTTTCCACTCCCTTTTTGCGTCAAATCTCAATATTATAATTTTAAACTACCAGAGCCCATTGCGTCAGCCTTTGGTTTTGATTGTACATTCGACACAGAAACGTCAGAGGGTTGTGGTCGGTCTATACAACTACAGGATATGAAGTAGATCCAACGTATACCTCGAAATGCTGCAATGACAACAACAAGGCCAAAGCCTCTTTCTCAATTGTGGAATAGTTACATTGATGTTTGTTAAATTTCTTAGAAAAAAAACAAACAGGATGATACCTTCCTCGTCCTCCTGCGCTCGCATCGACATCCAACTTGAAGTGTACTGCAAAATTAGGGGCAGATAACACAGGAGAACTACATAACAAGAGCTTAATGGTACTAAAAGCGGACTGACTCGCGGCTGACCAAATGAATTCTTTTGCGGGGCTGAGCAAGTCTGTCAGGGGTTTTGAAACAGAAGAAAAATTCTTACAAAAACTTCTGTAGTACCCTGCCATTCCTAAAAATCTTCTCAACTCCTGACGAGTAAGGGGTGCAGGGAATTCTTTAATGCCTTCAACCTTGGCCTCTACTGGACGAACTTGACCTTTCGCCACTTGCTTACCCAAGTAAGTCACCGTAGCTTTACAGAACTCACAGTTAGTCAAGTTCAAGGTTAATAAAGCATCAGAAAGTCGTTGAAATACCGTAGTCAACACTGACAGATGTTCAGGCCAAGTAGAGGTATAGACAACCAGATCGTCCAAGTATGAACTACAATTAGGGACATTTGCCAACACTACATTCCCTAACCTCTGAAAAGTCACAGGTGCATTCCTGAGACCAAAAGCCATAACATTATATTGCAGGAACGAGTCTGGGGTTACAAAGGCGGAATGTCTGATGCCCTTGGTGTCAGTGGCACCTGCCAATAATATTTGAGCATATCTAGCTTTGTAACAAATTTAGCAGCACCTACGTTGTCAATGCAGTCCCCCATCCTTGGCAATGGAAAACAATCTGGTACGGTTACAGAATTCACTCTACAATAATCGGTACAAAAGCGAACTGTTCCGTCAGCTTTTGGAACTAAGATGCACGGAGAGCTCCATGGACTAACACTGGGCTTTGCAAGACCTTCCAGTTACAAATACTCAACCTCTCTCCTCATTGCAGCCCTCTTTACAGCATTCATCCGATAAGGATGCTGCTTAATGGGAACAGCCCGGGCACATCCCCAAAAATCTGATGAAAACCTCTTATCAGTGCTACAATGTCCACACGCTGATCCTCTGTCAAATGACATAACTTAGAAGGATCAGCTAGAATCTCAGAATTGGACAAATGTGTAAAGGCCAACGGGTCCACCTGTAATCTCACCTCATCAGCATCGAACTCAGCATTAACAGGAAATGATGGTTCTATCTCACAACTCACAGCAACAGACGACATCACTGGCACTGTGTTCTCCTCTGCACAGTTAGATGCTTCCTTCCTGGAATGAGCAGATTAATGTGACAGACAAGTTTTTGTCTCTTACGATCAGGTGTTTTAATGATGAAATTCGTGTCATTTTGTTTACCGTCTACCTCATAAGGACCAACAAAACGTGCAGACAATGCAGACCCTAAAATCGGTAATAACACAAGCACCTTATCACCCACTGAAAAAGATCGTGTCACTGCTACTTTATCAAAGCGATGTTTCATGCTAGATTTAGCTTCCGAAAGAGCTTCTCTGGCACGAGCACATGCTTCATGAACTCGTTCATGAAAACAAACGACATAATCAAGAATGTTCTTTGTAGGGCTCAAACTTTCATCCAGACCAAGCATTTGCTCCTTCAGAACCTTCAGTGGTCCTCGCACACTATGTCCGAAAACCAGTTCAGTTGGACTGAACCGTAAAGACTCCTGAGTGGTTTCACGAACAGCGAAAAGAACAAGTGGCACACCCTCATCCCACTCATTCTCTGTCTCGAAACAACATTTCCTCAACATAGACTTAAGTGTCTGGTGAAATCTCTCGAGCACCCCTTGACTCTCTGGATGGTAAGGACTGGAAGTACGGTGACGGACTCCCAATGAACCCAACGTTTGTGTGAACAACTTCGACATAAAGTTTATGCCTTAATCTGTTTGTACTACCTTAGGCAACCCAAACGTAGTAAAGAACTTTACTAATGCCTTAACGACCGCTTTGGATGTAATTTTTCTCAAAGGCACCGCTTCAGGGTAGCGAGTCGCTACACACATCACCATGAGCAAAAACTGATGTCCAGTCTTTTTTTAGGCAATGGCCCGACACAATCCACGATCACGTGCTCAAAAGGTTCACCGAGCACCGGAATTGGAACTAACGGCGCTGGAGGAATTACTTGGTTTGGATTCCCAATAACCTGACAGGTAGAGCATGTTCGGCAATAAGAAGCAACATCCCGTTTCAACCCAGGCCAAAAGAAATGACACAACGCATGGTTGTATGTCTTTCTTTCACCCCTAAATGTCCTGACATAACATGGTCATGGGCAAGTG
The DNA here is from genome assembly GCF_947034865.1 of Barbatula barbatula. Lineage (NCBI taxonomy): Eukaryota > Metazoa > Chordata > Actinopteri > Cypriniformes > Nemacheilidae > Barbatula > Barbatula barbatula. The sequence continues at coordinate 3,024,804 of NC_136786.1, forward strand.
ACAGCACATGTGCACAATATTCTGCAGGCACAACTACCTGACAAACAGTCGAACACTCCACATCATCCACTACTCTAGGCCGCCATTTCCGTAGTAACAAACCATTTTCGATGAAATATAATGTATCCCCTTTCGAATCAGTCACCGCATCAAAGCACTTCATTACCGTTTTATCATCCCGTTGGACCTGAATACATTTTTCATGACCAACAGGTAACGAAGATGTCACCAGATCACTAACCTTTTCTTTCCCTGTTTCCAGAGACACACGTTCTCCTACAACATCATCACCATTCGTGCACTTGAACGTGTCGTCCAATGTAAACTCTGTCCCCAACTTCTTCCTCTGGGCATGAGTAAACATGCAGGCCGGAAAAGCCTCAGGAAATTTCGAAGTTAGTTCTTCTGTCACAGAAGTAACTACAGGTTTTTCAACACCTCCAACACTGGCTGCACTCTACCCCCTGCCAAGTCATTGCCCAAAATGAACTCAACACCAGGCACTGGTAACGCCGGTCGCACACCGACGTCCACAAAACCTGGAACCAAACCAGTCTGTAAATACATACGATGCAGTGGCACTTTCAATATGTTCATGCTAATACCTTGCACCAGGATACTGGAATCCAAACATGACTTTTCAGAAAACGGCAGCACATCCCCACGTATGAATGAGAGAGCAGCTCCAGTGTTCCGCAAAACCCGAATTTCAACTTGATCCTCTGGTTGGCCACTGAAAGACACAACACCTTTCAACAAAAATGGTTGATAAACAGAGTCAATAGATCCTGGAATTGTTTTTACCAGTCCAACGGACTGTGTACTGGAAGGATTTAGCTGTTTCCTTTTCAGCACTATACAGTCTGCAATTACATGACCCATTTTGTGACAATAAAAACACTCATGCTTTTCTTTCACTGGTTCCACCCTTGTTCTAGCGGCAGCATATGCAAAGGAAACACTGTGGAAGCATTTCTATCACAACGCATTGTAGTAAATATGTTTATGTGTCAACGCAAACTCTTCCGCTAGTACAGCAGCCGCAGACAATTCCATCACCTTCTGTTCATTCAAGTACAAAACAATGCGTTCAGGCAAACACCTTTTAAAATCTTCAAGGAGCGCTAATTCACGCAAGGAAGAAAAATCAGTAACATGACTTGAAGCGCACCACTTGTCAAACAAAGCTCCCTTTTCACGTGTGAATTCGACAAAAGTCTGATTACTACTCTTCCTATGACTCCGTAAGCTTCCTGCACCAATTCATACGCGCGCAGAATAGCTGCTGCGTTCTGGTGAAAGCGCTCACGTAAAGGTTCGTCTTGCTCGAAAACGCCGCCGGACCTCGAGCCATAGATCAAATTCAGCTCGCCGAACTTGAGCTCGGTCTTCCGCCTCCATGCGTATTCGAGCAAGACGAACCTTTACGTGAGCGCTTTCACCAGAACGCGGTGTACAAATGGGGGTAAACCTGTTTCAACCTTAGCCTCCGCCTCCCTCTCAACAAGCTTAACCTCCTTATCCGTCTCCGTTCACGTGTCGTCATTCCCTCACTGATTTGATCTGCTTCTCCTACCAACTCCGGCAAACTCAGAATATTTAACTCCGAAAGACCGTCTAAAACGACAGTTCTAAGATCTTTTTTCAATGACTGCCGACGAACTGAGATTTGGAAGTGTTCAGCTATTGCCAAGAGATCATCTTTACGACATTTATCAAAAATGTCGAACGACGGATTCTCAATAAAACTATGTGCATGCGACGACATCATAAACTCACAAAGAACCTACACAAACCTTTATTCTACAATACTGACAACACTACTATAGTCACTTGAGTCCATTCAACGCAACACTCCTAGAGTAAAATGAGGGATTATGCCAACCAGCGGAACTTCCTCAATATTGCGAACAGTATCCCAGACGAGCCCCCAAATTATGTTACGTCCCCTGATGGCGTAGAGGTATGAGGAAGACGTTCATAATCAAAATTAAGCACTTTCCCACCATTTTAGTCTCTGGGGAGTGTCGTGGTCAAATGGATTCACTGACAACAAATTACTGCAAGCAGGTGGTTCGCTTTTATTTGCAAGCTAGACGTTTTCAGCTATATACAAATAAAATCATTGAAATTTTACAGTTGAATTAAGTCACAGGGAGAATGTAAATGAGCGGTGCTAAACAAACAAAATAACGAAACAAAACCCGCTCACTAACTAATTTCCCCCCACTCTCTCAATTTACTCAAAACAAAAACAATTTCTCCAGTGTTTACCACGCCATAACAAACTTTGCTGACTAACCAAACATAAAATTACACAAAGTTGCACATGCTCCTTCCCTAGTGTATCTAACAATTGTTATTCTGAGTGCAAGATGTAGGTCACGTGACGTACTTCCCTTTTCTCTTCTCCCGGACTGGTACAACTTTAGATGAGGTGAGAAGTACTCTGAGTGAGCAACAAGATCCAAACGAGCGAACCACCACAAATTCAGTACACAACAATAACATCAGTTGCAAAAGACAAAAAACACTCAAAGCCTTCCTCTTCCGTTCTCCAGAGTGCCTTTTGTTCTGCACCACAGCCAATGATTGGTTGTCTTCGACCAATAGTAGTCAAGTCAGCTTTATTTATATAGCGCTTTTTACAATTTTCATTGTTACAAAGCAGCTGTACAAGAAAAAATGACTATAAGTAAAACATAAAAGGTTATGGACTTCAAAACACAGGTCAAATATCAGACACACAATAAATTCCTATATGCAGTGTTAATTAATTAAGACTACCAAATTCTAGCAGCCCCCCCGGCCAGGCAAAACAGTATGCAAACGGTGGCGAGGAACCCAAAACTCCATTGGAGGAGAAAAAAAACCTCGGAGGGAAACCAGGCCTAACCAGGGGATTCCAGTTCCCCTCTGGCAAAAACTGCTGCCTCTGCACAAGCTCAACAGTGCTTGCACAACAAGGCAAAATAAAAAAAATTAGATTTAAAATTATCATTAATAATCTAATAGTGGCTGAAGTTTTGTAGGGACGTCACTTCCTTCGTCCAGCATTTGTCAGGTCTAGGAATGGATTGAGCCCTGCCCGCTCCGCTCTTGTAACCTTGGAACAATGAGACAAGACTGGCTGAGAGTAGAGTACTGTTCTGCACTCTTTGATGCAACAAATGCATCAGTTGTTATTGGAAGTGTCCCTGGTTCCGGTTGATCTAACTAGTGCAGGCTAGATCTTTGAAATACATATATTATGATAATGTAGTGTATGCAAGATTAAAAAGATGCGTCTTTAGTCTAGATTTAAACTGACAGAGTGTGTCCGCCTCCCGGACAGTGCAGGGAAGACTGTTCCAAAGTTTAGGCGCTAGATAAGAAAAGGATCTGCCGCCTGCACTTGATTTTGAAATTCTAGGTATTACCAACTGACCTGACGCCTGAGAGCGTAGTGCACGTGATGGACTATAATACGTTAGAAGTTCTCTCAAGTAGTGAGGAGCTAAACCATGCAAGGCTTTATAGGTAATAAGCAAGATTTTAAAGTTTATGCGATGCTTTATAGGTAACCAGTGCAAGGTTGACATAACCGGGCTAATATGCTCATACTTTTTTGTACGTGTAAGAACTCGAGCTGCCGCATTTTGGACCAGTTGGAGTTTTTGTAATAGGCCTGCAGGGCAACCACCTAATAGTGCATTACAGTAATCTAGTCTTGATGTCATAAAGGCATGTATAAGCTTCTCCGCATCTGATGATGACAGCATATGACGTAATTTAGATATATTTTTAAGATGGAAAAACGCAATCTTACAGGTGTTGGCGACCTGGTTCTCAAATGACAGAGTACTATCGAATATAAAGCCAAGATTCTTAGCTGAAGATGAGGGTTTTATGGAACATCCATCAATAGTTAAGCAGTATTCTTGGTTGTTACGTAGGGCGGTTTTCGGTCCGATAAGTAACACCTCAGTTTTGTCCGAGTTCAGTAATAAAAAATTGCTACTCATCCACTTTTTTATATCGACTATGCATTCCACTATTCGATGGAATTGCTGTGTTTCGTGAGGCTTCGAGAAAATATAAAGTTGCGTATCATCAGCATAGCAGTGAAAGCTTATTCCGTGTCGCTTTATTATATCTCCTAGGGGTAACATGTATAATGCGAAGAGCATAGGCCCTAGTACTGAGCCCTGTGGTACACCGTACTGGACTTGCGATTTGCGTGATACCTCATTGTTTATTTTTACATATTGGAAACGGTCGCATAAATAAGATCTAAGCCATTTCAAAGCTATTTCCTTAATACCGACATCATTTTCAAGTCTATGTAGGAGCATGCTGTGGTCAATGGTGTCGAATGCAGCACTAAGATCTAGCAGCACCAATAAGGAGATACAACCTCGGTCAGACGCCATAAGCAGATCATTTGTAACTCTAATCAGAGCAGTCTCTGTACTGTGATGTGCTCTAAATCCAGACTGGAAATCTTCATTAATCTCATTCCTTTGGAGGAAGGAGCATATTTGAATTGAGACTACTTTTTCCAGAACTTTAGATAAGAAAGGTAGATTCGAAATAGGTCTATAGTTAACTAGTTCTCCAGGGTCCAGATGGGGTTTTTTGACAAGGGGCCTTATAACAGCCACCTTATATGCTTTAGGCACATGTCCTAATGTCAGAGATGAGTTAATAATGCTAGGTAGAGGATCTATAATTTCTGGGAGCATCTCTTTCAGAAGATTTGTAGGTATATGGTCTAGCATGCATGTAGTCGATTTAGATGATCTAATGATTTTCGATAGTTCATCGTGATCTATAGTAGAAAATAAACATAATTTCTCCTTAGGGGTGCTGTAGTTAGTCATATGTTCAGCGGGTTTCGCATCTGGTTGCATAGTTATAATTTTCTCCCGACTATCTTGGATTTTATTTGTGAAATAGTTCATAAAATCATCACTGCTATGCTGGTATACAGCATCAGAAGTCGCTGACGATTTATTTTTGGTTAATTTAGCCACTGTATCAAATAAAAACCTAGGGTTATTTTGGTTTTCTTCTATTAATGATGAAATGTAGGCGGATCGAGACGTTTTTAGGGCTTTCCTGTATTTTTTTTGTACTATCCTTCCAGGCAGTACGAAATACCTCTAATTTAGTCTTCTTAAAGTTGCGCTCCATTTTTCGTGCCGCTTTCTTTAGAGCCTGAGTGTGTTCATTTTTCCACGGTGTCGGTCTGTCATTTTTAATCTTCTTTAAGCGCAAGGGAGCAACTATGTCTAGCGTTTCCGAGAAGGTGGCATTAATATTTTCAATGGTAAAGTCAAGATCTTCAACGTTATTACTCATGCTAGAGATTTGAGACAATTCAGGCAAATTATCAAGAAACGCACCTTTTGTAGTCGAAGTTATTGTTCTACAATATTTGTAACTTGGAGTTTGATTTGCCACCATTGGGTATTGAAGCAAGCATGATACGAGATGTCTTCGCTCTGCTGAAGGATTTTAACATCGGCCACGTTTATACCATAAGTCAAAATTAAATCTAAAGTATGATTACGAAGGTGAGTAGGTCCTGACACATGTTGACTAACGCCCATGGAGTTAAGAGTGTCTTTAAAAGCCATTCCTAAAGCATCTGTATCATTATCTACATGAATGTTAAAGTCCCCAGCAACAAGGACTCTGTCTGCAGACAGTACTAGTTCTGATAAGAACCCACCAAATTCTTTAATAAAATCTGTGTGGTGCCCTGGAGGCCTATATACAATAGCCAGAATAAATTTTAAAGATGTTTTGTCCTTAGTATTAGGTATTGATGCATCAAGTACCATGACTTCAAAAGAATTGTATTTAGGATTAGACTTCTGGGAAATGCTAAAAGAGTTACGGTAAAGTGCAGCAACACCTCCCCCTCTGCCTTTTAGGCGAGGCTCGTGTTTATAATAATAATCTTGGGGGACAGACTCATTTAACGCAATATAATCATCTGGCTTTAGCCATGTTTCTGTGAGACAGAGCATGTCTATTTTATGATCTGTTATCATATCATTAACAAAAAGTGCTTTATTAGAGAGAGATCTAATATTTAGCAATCCGAGTCGTAACAGTTGATTATCTGTATTATGTTCATGTTTAGTTAGTTTAACGTTAACTAAATTACCTTTGAGAGGTTTACGCTTTATTTTATGTTTACTAATCCGGGGGACAGACACAGTCTCTATTTTATGATGTTTGGGAGAAAGTATTATCGCATGTTGTGTATTATGTGTGTTCTGCAACGTGAGACGGCAAGCAGACCGTTGGTTAAGCCATTCAGTCTGCTCCCTGACCTGGGCCCCAGTGAGTCAAGTTTTAGCATTAAGACTATGTGCCATATTTCTAGAGAGTAGAGAAGCTCCAGCCCAGGAGGGATGGAGACCATCACTTTTCAACAGGTCAGGTCTGCCCTCAAAACTCTTCCAGTTATTTATAAAAACAATATCATTCTGCAGGCACCACTCAGACAACCAGCCATTTAGTGATGATACTCTGCTATGTATCTCATCACCACGATAAGTGGGGAGGGGGCCAGAGAATATTACAGTGTCTGACATCGTGCTTGCGAGCTCACACACCTCTTTAATATTATCTTTTGTGATCTCCGATTGACGGAGTCGAACATCATTTGTGCCGACGTGAATAACAATCTTAGTGAATTTACGATTAGCCTTAGCCAGCACATTTAAATTTGACTTGATGTCAGGCGCTCTGGCTCCCGGTAAACATTTGACTATGGTGGCTGGTGCCTCTATGTTAACGTTCCGAACAATAGAATCACCGATAACTAGGGCACTTTCAGCAGGTTTCTCAGTCGGTGCGTCGCTGAGCGGGGCAAACCTGTTCGAGACTGTAGTCGGAACGTTTGAGTGATGTTTTGACCTGCGACTACACCGTCTCACAGTCACAAAGTTTCCCAGCTGCGGGGGTTGTTCAACCGGAACCGAACTGTGCGCGCTAATATTGCTCGCATCCAAAGTGTTTTCTAAGCTCCTTACATTCTTACTATCCTCAGATAAAGATTGGATGCGAGACTCTAATACTGTGATCTTCTCTGTCAGCCTAGCTATTTCCCTGCATTTATCGCATGTAAAGCCCTCGCCGCTGACAGAGAAGGCTAAGCTAAACATATGATATGAGGTGCAAGTGACAATAATAAGAGAAGAAGCCATAACTCACCGGGTTTGAAGAGTAATTCCAATTTACCAAGGTTGCTCGATGAATCTTAGTATATACGCTTTAGAGAGAAACCGTTAGCACACAAGACAGCTAGAAGGCGAGATGATATTTAGCAGTGTAAACAGAAAGCCCGCTAGCACGCTTGTGCTATGCTAACGGCGCTGAGTGTTTTGGTTTAAGATTTTCAAGTAAATAACCAGGAGAGGTTAGCAACGACAGTGATAATTAACAATGTATGCTATGAATAAAATACACTAATATGAAAGAAGTGCAAGTTAAGTGATACAACAACCTGATTCCGTGTTGTATTAGAGGGGAGAGGTAAAGCACAAAGACCTGCGCACACTCTTCACTATCGAACACCTGTCACTTGGATCATCTGTCCTGAGAGGGAGAGACAAACTCTGTGTGGGCTTTGGGTAAATAATTGCTTCATTTATGGGTTTGTTTCCTTAGCATCTGCAAACTTAGAACTTAGTAGCATCTGCAAACTTAGAAACAACAGAGAGCGGGAAAACAGGAAGAAACCATCAACAGAGCAACAAAGGGGAGAAACGCAGCAACCATTAGCGAAAAAGGAGGGGGGGAAATAACGCTAGCAAGTAAACAATCATCTAAATCAACTACATACATGCTAGACCATATACCTACAAATCTACTGAAAGAGATGCTCCCAGAAATTATAGCATTATTATCTTCTTAGCATTATTAACTCATCTCTGACACTAGGAGCATATAAGCTCTAAAGCATGTGCCTAAAGCATATAAGTTGGCTGTTATAAGGTCCCTTGTCTCGACCCTGGAGAACTAATTAACTACTGACCTATTTCGAATCTACCTTTCATATCTAAAGTTCTGGAAAAAGTAGTCTCAACTCAATTATGTTCCTTCCTCCAAAGGAATGACATCAATGAAGATTTCCGGTCTGGTGTTTAGAGCACATCACAGTACAGAGACTGCTTTGATCAGATTTATAAATGATCTGCTTATGGCGTCTGACCGAGGTTGTATCTCCTTATTGGTGCTGCTAGGTCTTAGTGCTGCATTCGACACTATTGACCACAGCACGCTCCTACATAGACTAAAAAATTATGTCGGCATTAAAAGAATAGCTTTGAAATGGCTTAGATCTTATTTATCCGACCGTTTGTAATATGTAGCAATAAACAATGTGTCACGCAAATCGCAAGTCCAGTACGGTGTACCATAGGGCTCAGTCTTAGGGCCTATGCTCTTCACATTAACATGCTACCTCTAGGAGATATAATAAAGCCACACAAAGGTAGCTTTCACCGTTATGCTGATGATACGCAACCTTATATTTCCTCAGCCTCATGAAACCCAGCAATTCCATCGAATAGTGGAATGCATAGTCGATATAAAAAGGTGCTTTCTTATTTCTGAACTCGGACAAAACCGAAGTGTTACTTATTGGATCGAAAACCGCCATACGTAACAACCAAATACTGCTTAACTATTGATGGATGTTCCATAAAACCCTCATCTTCAGCAAAGAATCTCAGGGTTTTATTCGATAGTACTCTGTAATTTGAGAACCAGGTCGCCAACACCTGTAAAATTAAGTTTTTCCATATTAAAAATATATTTAAACTACGTCATATGCTGTCACCATCAGATGCAGAGAAGCTAATTCATGCCTTTTATGACATTAAGACTAGATTACTGTAATGCACTATTAGGTGGTTGCCCTGCAGGCCTATTACAAAAACTCCAACTGGTCCAAAATGCGGCAGCTCAAGTTCTTACACGTACAAAAAAAGTGTGCGCATATTAGCCCAGTTCCTTGCACTGGTTACCTATAAAGCATCGCATTAACTTTAAAATCTTGCTTATTGCCTATAAAGCCCAGATTGCTTATTACCTATAATATACCAGACACACTCTGTCAGTTTAAATCTAGACTAAAGACGCATCTTTTTAATCTTGCATACACTACACTATCATAATATATATATTCCGAAGGTTAAGGCAGCACTAGTTAGATTAACCGGAACCAGGAACACTTCCAATAACAACTGATGCATTTGTTGCATCAAAGAGTGCAGAACAGTACTCTATTATTAGCCAGTCTTGTCTCATTGTTCCAAGGTTACTAGAGCGGGCAGGCGCAGTCCAAGGTTACCAGAGTGGGCAGGACAGCCACTAAGTAGTGCATTACAGTAGTCAAGTCTTGAGGTCATAAATGCATGAATTAGTTTCTCTGCGTCAGCAACACATAGAATATTTTGTAATTTTGCAACATTTCTATGGTGGGAAAAGGCTGTTTTTGTGACATTTGAGATGTGATTTTCGAAATTACAGGTTGCTGTCTAATATAACGCCTAGATCTTTTACTGTATTTGTTGGAGTAACAGTACGTCCTTCAACTTGCAAGTTATAATCAGAAATATTAGGTTAACGTGTCTTTGGTCCGATAAGTAATATTTCTGTTTTATTAGAATGTAAAAGAAGGAAATTACAAGTCATCCAATGTTTTATATCGTCGATGCACACTGCCAATTTGGATAGCTGGCAGCTATGAGATATATAGCTGGGTGTCAGCTGCATAGCAGTGGAAGCTAATTCCATGTTTTTAATAATGTTTCCAAGGGGCAGCATTTATATGGAGAATAGAAAGGGTCCTAAAACCGATCCCTGAGGTAATCCATAATTTACTTGCGTTAGATTTGATGATTCCACATTTAAATGCTCTTCTCTTCGCTCTCTCAACGGAGGCAGTCGCATTTTCTCTTGCTCCCGTCCTCCGCTTTACTTTCCTGCTGACCTTGAGTCTCGTCTCGTATCATCTTTTGAGAGATTTTCTCTGCACTGCTCTACAACTGAAATTATGGATCTGATCAAATGGTCTCTAAACGCTATTGACACGATCTTCTCGACAAGAAGCTTGGGTTCGGGGGAACCTGCCTGCCCTGACGGAACGTTTGCAGCTGGCTACACGATGGACGACTGGGAGAGATGGCGGATCGTGTGTCTGGCTCCTCTTTCCGTGGAGGACATTGAAGATGTCTACCTATTCGGAACCATGATAACAGGTATTATGCTGATTGGATTAGGCTGTGCCGTTTGTTATCGAGAAATTAAGAAAACGGTAACAGCTCTCAAAAGTCTCACAAGGCTGCCCGTTATGATGGAAGTCGTGGGAAGAGCGGTCGGCTCTGGAAATGAGACTATTAACCGCAATATGGATTCTATCACGGAGAAGCTCACGACTTTGCAAAGGAAAATTGATACTCTTGGAGACCATTTTGGACAAAGAGAGTAGCCGTCTAAATGGAAGTTGCTCGCCCATAGACCAAACATTCAATCTTATCTCTTTCGACTCCCCCGTATCAGCTTTGGCCAAGGCTGCTGCTGAAATTCAACCCTGAGTAGAGCAATACGGAGAGACGCTCTTGTCCCTCCCTAATTTCTACTGAAACACCTGCATAGACTCTTACACAGACTTTTCCACACAGACACAAACATAGGCCGCACCCAGATCCAATGCCTTCGTCGCTTTGACCCGCCAGCCTGACAAGTGGGTCTGCATGCGGCGCCATCATGGCAGCAGAATCAGATGCTGCTTGTCGGAACTGGATTACCTATCCCTGTTGCAAGTCTTGTCTTTGGTGTATTGTGTACATGTTTTTCTCCCCACCTTCCCCAATGTTATGCTTTATCTTCTTCTAAAAATACATTTCGTTGCACTGTACTTGTATGTGTGTAATGACAATAAATTGAATCAATCAAATCAAAATGGACAAATTGATGTCTGTCTTATAAGTAAGATCTGAACCATTGTAGTGCCTCTCCCCCAATACCGGTATAGTTGTGCAAGCGATCTAGAAGTATGTTATGGTCTACAGTATCGAATTCAGCACTAAGGTCAAGCAGGACAAGGAGTGAGATGTTACCCTTATCTGATGCTATAAGCAGGTCGTTTGAAATTTTAACGAGCGCAGTTTCAGTACTATGATGTGGTCTAAAGCCTGACTGAAATCTTTCGTGTTCGTCATAATTTTGTAAGAAAGAGCATAACTGAGTGGACACTACTTTAGTATTTTTGACAGGTAAGGGAGATTTGAAATTGTTCTATAGTTTCCTAGTTCTTTGAGGTCAAGTTTGGTTTCTTGATAAGAGCTTAATGACGGCTATCTTAAAGTGTCCTGAGACAAGGCCTAGATTAATTGATGAGTTGATAATGTTATAAATGGGCTCAATTGCAACGGGTAGTAACTCTTGTAATAATTTAGTTTGTATGTCACCAGATCTCCAACCAATAAAGCACCTTTGGGATGTGGAGGAACGGGAGATTCGCATCATGAATGTGCAGTCGACAAATCTGCAGCAACTGCGTGATGCTATCATGTCAATATGGACCAAAATCTCTGAGGAATGTTTCCAGTACCTTGTTGAATCTATGCCACGAAGGATTAAGGCAGTTTTGAAGGCAAAAGGGTCCCAACCCGGTTCTAGTAAGGTGTAACTAATGAAGTGGCCAATTAGTGTGTATATATATATACTGGGTAACTACTACCTTTCATGCATAACCTGTGTTATAGGATAATAGATTTTATTTGGTGGTAGAGGGCCCAAATGGCTCTTTTGCCAACTGCTGTCATATGCGTTCAAAAGTTAACGCTATATGAAGTGAAACGCAAGCATTTTTTATTATTGTTTCTGTTTTATTGTGTTTAACTACAGGGGCCTGTACCATGAAGCTGGTTTAGGTGGCTAGCCAGCTATGTTTCAGTTTAGTTTGTGGCAACCCTGGGTTTTAGGTACCATAAAAGTCGCTCGGCTTTATTCGGTGTTCGTCGCCATGGTGTCTTACGCTGCACGGCTAACCTGCTCCGGGGCAGATTATGTTCTGGATTCGAGATCTCAGACTGAAGTTTGACCAATCAGCTGTGAGCAAAGAAACATATAGGTGACGTAATTGACTCACAGTGCGTGTTAGAATGGCTAGTTATTTTTCATACTGTTTAATAAAATAAAAATACTAATATAAAAATATATATTACAAATATAAAATAAAATATTGACATGAAATTCAATTTACTTACTTATATTCCACTTTTATTGTATCACGTGTATTTGCATTGCAGTTTTTACATTCTTGTCTGTGGTGCAGAACACTTTCAGTTTCACTGTATTAGGACATTTTTCTGAACCGTAGTTTTTATTAAGGCTTCAATGAAATGACTGACCCTGGTTAATGGTGCAAAGACTAGTCTATTAAAGGTAAAGGCTTATGCATTCTGTTGGAAAAGCAGGCCGTTTTATTAAGTGTTATTCTTATATTTTCTTCCGCTTCTCTGTGTTGCAGAACACACCGCTATTTATAATTCTGAGCTCCGTTGTCTTTCTGCAAAAAAATAAACTAGTTTTTTTCCTGCAGAGCATCATATCAGACTAAAAGGAGACCAACATGCAACCAGTCCGCGTTATTTTTTGGGCAACTTGTTTAACACGCATTCATTGATTTTAAACACGTAAGATGTCAGAGTTTACAATGCAGAAGCGTTGTGGTGTCATTTGCCTGTCAAATTAGCCGTTTACAGCTTTAACAAATTTGTACAGAAGTTCAGAATATATGAGAATGAACTTTATTTGCACGCAACTCCTCTCATGTGTACTCGGAAGGGAAATGATGAAGCAGATGTAAGGTTAACTTTCTTGCTTCTGCTGCCTGAATGGATGTTTTTTGTCCGCACGAGGGTTAAAATTGCAATATGCGGGAGCTTCAATTAACATTTGTTGTAATATTTCTGTACCCATGCCCTACATAAAAAAAGTTGCCCGCAAGGACACGGACCCCTTGTTGTTCCACCGAGGACCCCGCGGATCCTGTTTGCACTACAGTAAACATATAGACAGCAGAAACATATCACTCCATGGCTGAAATTCATTTTTGTGTTCATATTGTGGAAATCGCTTTATCCATTTATAATGCGATTGGTTTAGCCATGCTGACGTCACTCGTTCATGTGCACGCGCGCGCAAACTAATCTTAGCTTCAGGATCAAAGCTTGAGTTGACAAAGAAACTCCACGGGCTGCTTCATGGTACCAACAAAGCTTGATCACGTTGGTTTGGTTTTGTCAACCCAAAACTAATCCAATTACCCTGAGTTTGTTCAGCTACATTCATGGTACAGGCCCCAGGTGGCGCCAGTGTTTTTGTTTGGCAATTGCAGCCAGTTTGTTTCAAATTGGAGATTGTATTCTGTCGACTGTATTCACAACGAGATATTTTAAACTACTTATATTGCCGAATCGGTCCTGGTTTGTATTGGCCGCCTCCAGCTGTGGTTGGGCTTGTGATCAGAAGGTTGCCTGTTCGAATCTCAGTGCCAGCAGGTCATGACTGATGTGCCCTTGAGCTAGGCACCTTACCCCTGATTGCTCTGCAGTAATGTGCCACTGTAAAAAAACTACTTGTAAGTCGCTTTGGATAAAAGCGTCTGCCAAATGAATAAATGTAAATTTAGTGTTACTTGAGTTATTTTAGAAAGTTCTAAATTACAGCTTGCTCATAATTTTTTGTTGCAGTGAGGTGTCAGTGCCAAACATCATCATCCTCAACACATCAAATGAGCAATACTTCTTACCAGCTGAACCTGTGGAGAATCTTCAACAGCTGCTCAACTTCTTCAACAGTGTACTGGATGGCAGTGCTCCGGTACACATTTCCTAAAGCATTTACAGTCTGTATATATCTATATATATATGTATATATATATGTCTATATGTGTATATATGTATATATATGTGTATGTGTAATATATTTCCTAATTGGTAAACTGATACATGCACATCACTAGCTATGTTTATTATGTTTGTAATGGGACTGTTGGCTCAGTCAGACTGAAAAGCTGTTCATTTTCTTAAACATCTTAACGACTCCAGGGGTAAATACGTGTCTTTTAAAGTGAAATTATACGTTTGTGAGTAAACACGATTGTTTCGGATTATTATTTACCACTGGTTATCACCACATATGTAATGTAAACACAGCCCCGCAAACTAACATTAAAAATGTCACCAGACAGCTCAATGTTGATAAATTGCAAACTCATTGGTTCTTGTATCTCATGAGTTATCATCATATGAGTGTGTTTCATCATCACAACTACATAAGAAACAATGGGATTCAAAGTTGAGAAGGAAGTACAATGCTAGGAAGAGATAGAATATATTACAATTACTCAGATGTGTTTCGCTGAAGAAATGCCCAGAATGGCATGAATGTGAAAAAATTCTCAATCCACACTGTTAATGGCATTCCGATGGCTTGTGTTCTGGCATAACATTACATAAAGCAAAAAGAATGATGTGTCGTTTGAAAAATTGGTTTCCATTCATAGCTTTAAAACTTGATTCAAACCAATCTTGACTGTATATTTACACAAAAATGACTCTGAAATACCATTTTTTAATACCCCCAAAAAACCAATCTGCACCTGCGGTGTTAGTAGACATACTCTCACGACCCTGTCCATAGAAGTAGAGAAGTACCTTACTAGAAGGACAGGATCATGACAGCTCATGTCCAGTGCATTTATTTTAGTGATTGGGAACAGTGCAGCGTTATTGTCCGCTGGTGTGGACAGCGAATCTCATTTTGAGCCCATAATAAAGCAGTTGGTTTCTAACATTAGCGTCTTTATGCTTACAGGCTTTTGGAGGAGATGGAATATTCCAAAGAATCAAGCGTGTGGTTTATGATGCCAAATCTACAATAATGGTGAGTCAAGGGTCAGGGATGCAAATTCGTCTGGGTGAAAAACCCAGTGACCCTCCCAATGCTATGTTTGTGTGCGTCTTTGTCTATTGGTGTGTGTGTCAAAATGGATGATGTCCCTCCTGACATCTGATTTTATTGAAATTCAACTAACACTGGGCTAGAAAGACCACATACATAGAAATGCTGATTTGAAATAAAATTTTGAATGTTTTTTTAATTTTTCTGCAGCTATATACAGTTTGTATATACAGCGGGTAAAATAAAAATTGAACACGTCACCATTTTTCCCCCATGATGAAGATTTTATGCAGTAAAACATTATCAACATTAACAAAAGCCGTCTTTAAACCATAGCTGTCAACTATCCCGTTTTTGCCTGGAGTGTCTCGTTTTTCACACCCATCTTCCGTCACCCTCCCGTTTTGTTATGTCTCGCCTAAAAATCCCGTATTTCAGTTTCTCCCATCGGGAACCGGAACAGCCAATGTGGCTTGAGCCACTGTCCATTTGCCCAAACAGGCTGAGGTGCCCTTTGGTAGGCCGAATTGAACGGAAGCCGAAGTGGAGTTTTTAAAGCATACTCTTAATGTATTCTCATAGTATTTACTCTTAAAGTCTTAATGTATTGTTTTTGCTATTGGTATAACAGTATTTTTGGAAGTCTGCCTGAAACCTATCATCTTTTTACACCACAAGCTGTTGTTGTTACACTTTCTATGCCTTTACAACAAAATTGTTATGAAAAGAGTGTTGTGCAGACTACTCTAAATAAAAATACATAGGCTAATAGAGTTTATTTTTATTTCCCGTACTATGACCATAAGCGGTTCTTGTAAATAATAACAGCAATATGCAAACACTGGTAAATCCTAAAAAATATCAAAATTCTGCTTACTCCTAAACAAAGTTGAATCAACCAAACTACGGGTTTCATGAAGGGACAAACTGCTTGTATTTTTTTAAACCGCGTTTAGATGTACTTCATGTTTGACTTTGAGATCTATGGCAAAATGTAAATATCAAATTAAAATTATACCTTGTAGATATATCATTTATGAAATCATGGTCCTGTGAGCTGCATTACAGTCTGTCTTATTATTCTGAATACATATCTAGATTTACATTGAAAATTATGTTATGTTAGATATAAAGTAATTAAAGCCACAATATAAAAGAATATTGTAAAGAAATATTCAAAAACCACTTGCATAGTGTGATATATTTCATTCAGTCGTGTACTTACAAATGTTCCCATGAACATTTAAAATAATGGCCCGTCCCTTGTATTTGTTGCATATCAGTGACTTAATATCCAGTGCTCCGTACTACCCTCAGTTTACGGTTGTAGAAACTTCGGCAACACGCAAATGTGGAAGTGATTATATTTCATCTGCGACGCAGCATCTGTTGTTTTGTTATTATAATCACGATTAAGTGAAGCGTAACCCAAAAAAAGCGTAAACGTAGTTTACTTTTTAAACGCTGACTGTATGACTGTTTTAAACAAGTAAAACTGTGTAGCATTACGCTACCAAATCAATTGACATTCCACATTTCTTGCAAGCTAATTCATTATGATGACATAAAATTAAATTCATTCATTACCTCATCCGTGAACATGATGGGCGATCTCCATATGCCTCTGGATGGTGAAAACGACATTTCCCATAATTCCACTCTCCTACATAAGGTGATTTAGCTTTGCCTTTTGATGTTGTTTCGAAAGTGCACCATCTAGTGGTCCAAATTTACATATTGTGGCTTTAAAAGACTTCTAACAGGGGGTACCCAACTGTTGGTATGCTTATTACACTGATGGCTTATTACAAAGACTTTTGGTGCATAATGTACAGTATAAAAATAAAAGTTTAAGGCTATATTGTCTTTAATTTGAAATGAGTCTGAGGAGCATATGACATGACATATAATTATAAATCTACAGACTCTCATTACAGAGGACTGCAAGATTTAAACAAAAATAGTTCATTGCTACGGGAATATATACGGGTGTATAAAGAAAACGATAAAGAACATTCAACATCACTGAAACACTCCATGACTTAAGGTTATTCATCAAAGAGTCCTGTTACTAAGCACAATGAATCTCTTTTTTACATCTTGTAAGTACGTGGTTGTTCATATGAACTGTGACTGCTGCAGCACACTTCAGCATGGCGGCTCTTCCCCGGTGAATTATTTAAACGCCTCTGATTGGCCATTAAATTCATATATGAACAGTGGTTGGTTGTGATGCTGTAACCGACATTCATATATTTTTTTAGATTGCAACAGTCTTAGTTCATTTTTATTATCTAGCGGCAAAAAAAAAACACTGGGATTTCCCAAAGCCTCTGTTAATTTCCGACCTTGATGTAAACATAATGCATGTTAGGAACTGTATCTACAACACGAATTCTGGAAAAGTTGGGATAAATAAAATGAAAACTAAATGATTTCAAATCACATGAGCCAATATTTTATTCACAAATAAACATAGATAACATAGCAAATGTTTAAACTTCATCTCTGATGGTATGGGGGTGCATAAGTGCATACGGTACGAGCAGCTTGCATGTTTTGGAAGGCTCTGTGAATGCTGAAAGGCATATAAAGGTTTTAGAGCAACATTTGCTTCCCTCCAAACAACGTCTATTTCAGGGAAGGCCTTGTATACTTCAGCAGGACAATGCAAAACCACATACTGCAGCTTTTACAACAGCATGGCTTTGCGTAGAAGAGTCCAGGTACTGAATTGGCTTGCCTGTAGTCCACATATTTCACCTATAGATAACATTTGGCACGTCATTAAACGAAAAATACGTAAAAAGCCAACTACGAACTCTTCAGCAGCTGGAAACCTATATAAGGCAATAATGGGACCAAATGAAATCACCATCTGTAGCAAATCACATATTGGGGTGGTACCCATAGTGGCCAATTGAATGTCACACAGATCCCTGTATGGTGGTGGTGTCACTTGCTGATCCAGGATCAGAGCATGTGAGCGAAGCGGAGCTTTTTTTACAAAATTTCCCTGAACATATAGCTGCAATTGTGCAATACACTTTATGAACACCTTTATTATTACTGGTGTTAACAAAAGTAAGGGGAAATGCAGACTTTAAACATCAAACCTCATTGGTTGTGACACAATGTACATTTTCTAATGTTTGAACTTAAATTTGCCTGTATCAAACCTCTGGTCACCCGACGAGGTGTTTGTAGTTGAAGCGCATGCCGTTGATTTCGGATTTGAGCTATAGAAATGCTTTGGAAACGTTAGCTTTTGTGGAAGCAATCACACTACTTGATCAACTGAAAAGCAATTGGATTAAGAAAACAGCAACGCAACCACCACGCTACTGAGAAATGTACTTAAACTAGTACTGCCCTACAAATTATATATATTTATTTAATGCCATAATTTTATAAATGAAACCCTGCATCACTGATATCAGTAGTACTATGACATTCTTCTTCTTTCTTTTCTTTTAACATTAATTATGGCCATTCAACATTGAAGTATAATTGAGAGCTATCAGTATTAACATTTATTAGGAGGCATTACTGGTTCGCAGGCTTTGCCGATCTGACGCGTTCTACATTTTCACAAATCTGTGCACTCATTTAAGATTTTATTTAACTGCCTGGCTAAGCAACATATTTTTTCAGCAATCCAAGTCCAAGTTAGCAAATGCATTAACTAATTCTTAACAATACAACTTTACTGTCAAGTGTTACCCTATCATTTTGATGTGCCTATGTCTGTCTCATTAAGTAGCAAACTGACAACTCTGTACTCACACAACTTGATTTGTTTTAGTAGCATAAGAAACTATTATAAAGCCTTACTAACACTAAACATCATTATCAAGCTTTAAGTTACAGTTTTTATACACCAATTATGAATAAGAATCATTTGTCCAATTTAAGTAATTTGTACCATCACTCCACTCATACTGTCCATCTTTCTCTTGTAGTCAGTCTTTCGCAGTTCACCGGTATTGGGTTGCTTCCTGTTTGGCTTGCCGTTAGGCGTCATCAGTCTCATGTGCTATGGAATCTGCACAGCAGAATCTGATGACAGTACAGATGACATGGAATTCATTAAGAGAGAAGGCTTTACGGATGAGGACGAAGAGGAGAGCGATAATGAGGCACGGCGTAAAATAAAACACACAGAAGAAGAAGAAGATAAGGAGGATGAAAATGAAGAAGAGACTAAAGAAAAGGTTGATTAAAAAAAGAATAAATATGAATGTAACAAATTGAGATGCCTCTGTATGAGAGGAACTAGTGGTCGAGGTCTTTTTGACTGGTTTTGTTTTCACTGGGTTATATGTCTGAATGGTTATATTGACCTTTTATTTTCTGAATATAACCCCAAATGTCAAATTTATGCTGTAACTTGATGGGGGTTGGGTATAGCATTGCATTTTGTTGTTTAAGGGTAGATTAACTAGTCAGTCACACAAAGCACACAAAATGTTAAAAACTGTTCACCCAATTACCCACCCTCCTGTCATCCTAAGTGTGCAGGACTTCATTTGTTCACCTGAACTCAATCAGTTATTTTAAATAATACCATTGCCCTTCATAGCTCTGTAATGCCATTTTTTGAAGCTTCAAAATATCACTGTAAAAATTGTGTTGTTAAATAACGGTAAAGTATTGGCAGCTGGGCTGTCAGCATTTTACTGTTTTTTTTTTCAGTCCTATACCTTTATTTTACAGCTCTATTTTTACTGTATAGTACCGAAATAATACATTGATAGTTAACTTCCTTGTTTTTCTCAAACATTCGAGTTTCAAAATAATTATATTTACACAGTGTTAGCAATGCACTTATTTGGCTTTAATCTTCTTTTGTCCATATAAAATTAAACTGCAAACACCTAATCTTGTGTATTTCATCATTGCTTATAAATCAATATCAAATAAGCAATATGCAGCATAAACATAATTAATATACATTGCCTGTCCTTGTCTTAAACACAGGCTCTGCTTGTCAACACGATGGTGACCCACTGAACTCAAATTCCAAAAAATTAAACCGTAATATAACAGAAGCTTAAATAGATCTGCCACTATATCATCTTGTGCAGACACACATCCAAAAAGAAAAAGGAGAGTAAATGTCTACTGAACTCTATCCAGGAACATTCACTAATATTCAAGTGAAATTAACTTGTTTTGCCATGTACAGTAAATCTGACTCTTATGTTTTACAGTATATTGCTAGTTTCCTTAACTTCACCGTAATTTAACAGTTAATTACTGCCAGCATTTTACAGTTTTTTTACAGTGTCCTGCAGTAAAATAAATGTATGGTTTCTTACTGTTAAAATCTGTTAAATTCTCATATGGCACCCTACAGATTAATGAAGAGATGATTGAGTGATAAATGATAACACAATCCCTGAAGAAAACACGGAGAACAATCAAAAATATCTCACAGCTTGAACCTGAACAGTAAATAACAGATGAACACATTGGATCTGTAAAGATCTCACCAGAGGAAAATTAAACAACTCCACAAACTGAAGTTATTACAGAAACCCAATTCACATAAAGTGTTTTATTGATAATTAACCAAGGTTTGGATGTTGATGTTTTATTTCATTTAAAGTTACCATTATTCTGATCAGTATTTGCTTTATCTTGACCCTTGACTTTTTGAGAGTTATTGTGTGTTTGGAAACTGCATTTGTTATGGCAAAGAAGGCTACGATAAGATAAAAGGAGATGATTATGAAGACATGATCAGTTTTGTTTCAATACTGTGTTATTAAGTACATCTACCTTGTAATACTACATCATGACATCCATCAGTGTTATGGCAGTCATATGAAAGACTTTTAAACTGTGCACATGACAAAAGCTCAACTGTGTATAAACACAGACATCAAGAATCAGTGTATGAATCTCAACAATTGAATTTTATAATGAATATAAAAATATAATTTATTCCGCCATGCATGCTGGGTAACATCATAATACAAACTCATCATGACTCCCAGCATGCATTGTGGCATGAATAAATTATATCAAAATAACTTGTTGTTAACTGTTTTTATGTTTCATTTTCTTTTTCTGTTGCTTTTGTTTTAACTTTTGCTTGTTTTGTAAAGCTAGGGTTGATCTGTTTATCTGAATATTTGAATGCCTGTGCATGTGGTCAGTGTGTCATGGATTCTTTTTTATTTGCATAGTCATTTATAAGTTCTATTATCTGATTGCCACAACACTGCTGTACCTCATGATGCAGTGTCACTGAACATTGATTAGTTCAGGATTGATTTTAAAACTGTATTTAGACTTTGGATTACATCAGGTTATGACTGTGATCATCAATATTCAATCAACCTCACCAGATGTCAAACTTTCTTTTAGCTTTTCTGTCATAAAAAATTGCCAATTTCCATTTATGAAATCAAGGGTCAAGAGCCACACTGAAGCAAACACTGATCACCAGGCGTTAACTGGCTATCGGCACTACCGGGACTTTCCCGGTGGGTATATGTATTTATCACTATATTAATTTAATCAGTCAAACGTTGGACCTTTACATGTCTGGCCACATATAGCTGAATCAAACTGACATGTAAGCAAATGAAATGAGCATGTGGCAAGTGTGTATCAATAGCATTTATGTTTATTATGTGCTGTGTAGCAGAAATGTCCTTTTGCGTGCATATGATACGCATTTTGTTGTGTATACCCACACCTCTAATCCTGAGCTTGGAGCGTATTCACAAAAAGAGTTTGGTATTTTTGCGTATAAATAGCAGGTCAAATACAAACATAGATCCACTAGACTAGGAGATCAGGTACATTTATGTTAATTAAATATTTCACTACTTCATGACATTCAAACACTTAACACAAATTAAGAAAAATTTATTTAATTAGATATTCAGATCAGTTGTCCTAATAGGCTCCTACTATCAGTTAACAATAAGATAAGCTTTTCAAAATAATTTTTCATTAGAAAGATATGACATGAGTGATCTTTTAATGAATTACAATAAAGTATGTCAAAACAATTGACATTTTAATTTAAAATAAATGTGTTCTCTTTATAATTTGGAACTAATTGTGATTAAATGGGGCATATGGGAGTTTTTTATGTCTTTATTATTCAGTCAAAATATCATGTGTTTGAGAGTAAAACAGTAATTATTTTTATAGAAAAATAAAAGATTGCAAAAAAATGAAATTGCTAACTTTATTGCATGCAAATCTTCAGATTTGTTTTTTCTTTGTGCAGTTTAAAAAGTTCCTCACAAAACCACAAATTTTGTTGTCTTTTTTTGTGGGTCTAAAACTTTTGCTTGTGAGTTGAAAAGTTTTACTTGCAAATGAAGCTGTATCTAAGTGGGCTCTACCCACCAAGGATGAAAGACCTCTCTCTATTGGCTTTGCCCACTACCGTTCCTCGTCATGGCCACCACAGAGTCAAATCGGACAAGCACATGTGTGCCTATTGCCAATCTTTACCCAGCGCAGCTGATCTTAAGCGGTAAGCGGGTCTCCTGTTGTTACGAAACTGATTTCGATGGTCAAAAAAACTTGCCGCTGTCAGACGCTGGGAGAGTGTATCGAGCACACAGAAACACTATGTCATACGTCCAATTCGTTTTCAGTAGCCAGAGAGTGGGGGACGGCGATGTGGGACAACGGAAGCGAGTGTTGTAACTCCTTCATCAGCTTCTCCCAGGAGTTACAGAAGGTTTCGACTGAGCACCACTAGTTAATGAGATGGCTCGAGCTCTCTCACTACTCCACCAGGGCTCCTGGTCGGTATCCGAGTACGCCATTGAGTTCCGTACACTCGCCTCGTCCAGCGGCTGGTACGATAAGGCACTGTGGGACCATTTACTCCACGGGCTGGCCAAGCAAATCCAGGACAAGATTTGCTCGCTGGAACTCCCAGCTAAACCAAATGATTTTCCTAAACCATCATTTATAAATATACTTACTTTACTATAGACAAACAAATTACTTTAATTTACTAAGACATTTCTTTTACTTTTAAAAGATAACAGGTGGGTGCTAGTAGTCAAAATCTTGTGCTACAGTTTATATTTTAATAATACTTCCCTCAACACAAATAAACAAATCTTCGTGAATATCACAGCAAGTTACTTGTGGCTAGAATTACTAACTACAGGTATGTACCAACCAATATGTTCCTGTATAGAAATTCAGTATTTAACTGTTCGACTATACCAGAATCAGAAAGAGCTTTATTGACAAGTATGCATGGACATGTTATGCAAGAGAATGTTCATGACAGCTTCGCACCTTGCACATCGAAATTATGGTGCAATACAATAGTATGTGACCTAACATCTGAAAATAAAGATGGAAATACTGTAACAAGATCTATCACATGCTGCATCTATGTAGGTAAATGACAGAGATGAGAAGTCAAATTGGAAATAATGACTGAATCCTCTAACTCACTACATTGATGAGAAGTTGTTCTCACCAACAAACCATTGTCTACTACCTCAGCAATAGACACAACCCCTGTGGTCACAGTCATAATGGCTTTTCCTAGTTCTTTCACAGCATCATCCAGTTTATCTCGTACATTATATGCCTCAAGCATATTAATGTGACACACTTGCGTTTTACGCCTTCAGTCTCACTAAGCTTACGAACTACTACTTCTGCATTACTCTTGCTCATCTTATTGAAAAACATGTCAAAAGAGTAATTCAGCCGGGCTGAATCATAGCAACTCTTATTCTATTTCACGAATGGCAAACATCACTAGAGGAACTCCCTCATCCCAATCATTACCCTTTTCCATGCCATATTTTCTCAACATAGTTTTCAACATCTGATGAAATCTTTCAATTGCACCTTGACCCTCGGGATGGTAAGCAGTAGAAGTTTTATGTTTTATCCCAAACAATTCCAAAGATTGCTCAAAAACATGTGACTGGACTTTCGTCCCTCGATCTGTCTGGAATACCCTAGGAAGACCAAACGTTGAGAAAAACTTTTTACGTTTTCACAATAACTGGAGCAGTTATTTTCCATAAAGGATTAGCTTCAGGAAAATGGGTTGATATACACATTATGGTACACAAATATTGGTTACCTGCTTTAGTTCTCGGCAAAGGACCAACACAATCAACCAACACTTCCTCAAACGCTTCACCTACAACTGGAATAGGCTTACTTATCCTTTCAATCCTCTGATTATTGACACTGCGTCCAGCTATGATACTTCCTCTGTTTAGTCCTCTTCTGCTCAGTATGAAACAAGCTACCTCGATGTTCTCCATACCAAGATCACATCTGACTCTTGAGGGTAACCCAAAATTGAGTACCCCTCTTTGGAATAGGGTCAAAACACTGGATGCCCTGTTATTGTCTATGCGGTCAAGATATGTAATTGTATGGCGGTACCCGTCAATGCATCCATAGAACAACATCCTCCATCTAACCAATTTATGGTTTCCATCAATGTGCCTGTCAAAAGAGGAAATTGCAATAATTGAACTTGTTTGTTTGAACTGTAAGAATAAAAAATCTTTTTTGGATAATTACAGCACCAGAATATTGTTTCTAAAACTATCACTATTTGTGAAAATGTGTAGAAAAGTTATTTTATATTTAACTTGAGATGGCACAATGAATATTTGTATAACAATTAGCTAGACATTTTTTTAAATCTTACAGAAATTAAGACCCCTACAACTGGTGCAACTAACATTATGTGCCATTATTACCCAAACAGATGAAGAGTTTGATAACCTTTCATAATTAACCAAGATTTATTATAGTGAAAGTGTATTCATATTTTTGGCTGCATGATTACCATTTATATGACCACAGTTTGACAACAGATAGTATAACTACTGTATGGTTAGTGTAGCAAAATCATGGTTAATTTTTGGTTTACAAGGTTAACCATATGTAACCGGTCTTCTTGCACCGTGACTGCAGCGAGCGGGCCTCCATTACATATAGTTAAGTGCAATGTTACAATAAAGTAGCTCATGAGAACAGTTAATTTGCCACATACCATAATTAATTTGGACCTCCGACACTGTAAACTCTGCGACGAATGGCTTGTCTACGTCGAAAGTTTTGTCTGACAGGGTCAATGTCTTGCAGGACTTGGCGTACCCTCCACTGCTGAATGTGGAAACCCCTTGAGCGAAGACTTCCCCTTACATAGGTCTCTCCAGCATTTGAAGTGTTCTCCTAATTATTTAAAGTCAGATTCTCGTCTGACAGTTGAGTGTATTCATTAGATGGAATAGAAAGTCATTGTCTGTGGCGGAATAAAGTTTGCCGATCTATTCCAAACCTTAAAGATATTCCCTGCCAGCCATAACCCAGATCCAAGCAGTGGTTAATTTGATCCGCTGTCAAATAATACCGCGGACGACCAACAAGGGGTCTGCGAACTGTTGGTGGGATGATGCAGTTGTTGCTATCATAACGATTCCAGGACAGTTATGCACTCTTCAGAGTCTTGCCCTCTTGCACGACAAACTACATTTGTAATTGAACTGTCCGTGCTTCCTTGCTCGTTAATATACCAGGGGGTTAAAGAAGGGTAACATGAGACCAGTGGTGTATATTCACAATAAACATATCAAGAGGTGATGGAGAGAAGACAACAACCAACAAGTAAGTTTATAAGATTTTATTTCCACCACAGGCTTGTCGTTTAAACTTAAACAAAATGTTGATACTGGATTTAGACTAAATAGAATTTAAACAAGTCAACTACGGCAAACAATACCAGAACTGCGGAGAACACAAAAGGGGAAATGGTTTGTGCCAACGTAATGAAAGAAACAAAACAAAACACAACCGACTTAACCCAGACACTTTAATTTAGCTAATCAAACAAAAACAAAGAAAAGAGTCTTCAACGTCCAAGACGTCGTATCTTTCCTGTCATGATCGCTAGGGTGAGACAAGGAAAGGGGACCAATGTGCAGACAACGGGTAAGGGCTTAACTTATATTTAATTACAAGGACAGGACTAAGACTAACTACACTTAAACAATACTAAAATCAACTTTAAACATTAACTACACTACACATGACTGACTAAACTGACACAACACAGGAACTCACCACACAACCACAATGAACCAGCACAAGACAGAAGACACAAGGGCATTAAATAAGGGACCAAATCAAGAGGGGAACAGGTATAGGGCATGAATCAATAACAAGTAAACAAGAGGATGGGAACAGAGACGAGACCGGAGAGAGTGTATGGAAGGCCATAACTGCCTCTCTCCACACAAGACATGAGACTCTGTTGTAATGGAAATGTTCTAGTCTTGCTTCATGACCTGTTGGTCTTTATGTTTTTGAACTGTTTATCTTTGTTTTTAATTACTGTTATTCTATCCTTGCTTCATGAAGTGTTTATCTTTGTTTTCTCTAAAATGTTTGTAATGTTTTTCTCTATACGCATCATACCACTCTGTCTTTGGCCTCGAGCAGGGGCCAAGATCTTCTGTTTGGGATAACGGGCATCACTTCTCGTAAACCAGCTCGGGATTCTTGCTGGGGGGCAAAGGGAGGGGGTGTCACGTTTGAATCATAATATAAACTCTGTTGTGCAGAAGGAAAGGGGCCTTTTTTCTGCACCATGCTCATTTCTTATGATGCAGATTAATGAGAAAGAATGGGTGTTTTTTATGGACAGCAACAAAAATCTATATTTCACACATGGCATGCATTGGGGATTAAGATGATTGGGGATTTATATTATGACACTTCCCTGATAACTTTCCTCCAATTACAGGAAAAGTTTATGCTTGGATGCGAAGATTTTTGGGGCTACCTTCAGATCCGGCATTTTGTTAATGCCACTTCCAGCGGAGGTGCCAAGGATTTGTGAGTTAGAGCATTTCTCACTCTGCCTGCAGGGACACAACACCTTATTTAAAAAATGTACTCTCTTCTTTATTCTATGGATCCGGGTAGCATCGATCATATCAGGCACATTTGGGAGAGAGCTGGGTAAAGAATATATTGAGCATGATTGGGCGGAGGCAGTCAAATCGATCCGAAAACTTTCACTTGTAACAGACTGGTGGAGACTCAATACAAAATACTTCTTAGGCTTTTTATTACCCTGTGCATACTCCGTAAAATGGATTATCAACATTCCCCGTTGTGTAACAAATGCCAGAGGGAAATTGGCACCTTTATGCATTGTTTTTGGCATTGTCCAGCCATTCCACGGTTCTGGGATCTCATTGCAAGTTGGGTTTCATTTTTTATATAACATTTAGTAAGGACCCTGGGTATTTCCTTGTAGGCTTGCCCCAAAAATACATTGCTTTGGTTGCTAATGGGTTTTTGCTATGTGATAAGCTTTTGCTACTAGCTAGGAAATATATTTTGATTATGTGGATTGCTCCTAAACCTCAATATCTTCTATTTGACAAAGTAAATTCCTGCAAATCAGGGTGAAAGAAATTCCATGTAAGAGAAAATTCCGAGCATAATGATAAAATTTTAATATTTAATTGCTGGCTATCGTTATATCTGGGAGGAAGTCTGTCCAAGGAATCATCCACACATTCATTAAAATCCCCGCCTAAAATCACAAAAGAGTCTGGGTAGATAATAATTACTTCTTTCAATTCTGAAGTTATCTGAGAGAAGAGAGAACTATTGGCAGATCGGGAATTGTAACCATAGATATTACAAATAATAAAGATTGAGTTATCCTGCTTAGTCGCTAAAATAATCCATCTACCTTCATCAGAAGACCTAACATCTAGTATTTGCCCTTTAAATTTGTACGACAAAATTGAAATTCCAGCCGAATGATTAGTGCCATGACTACAGTAAATTGTATTTCCCCATTGATTTTTCCAAAATTTTACAACCATCTCACTTGAATGCGTTTCCTGAAGAAGAATTATATCTGACTTACTGCTTTTACAAAAAAACAGCTTTCCTCTTTACAGCATCACGTAAAGTGCTCACGTTTAAGGATACAACAGAAAAAGAACGAAACTTAAAATCCATTGTACAAGAAAATTAGTAGGTTACCTCTTATCAGAAAAAAACACCCAAATCTATTTTGATCTAGGAACAATATATAACCAAAATTAACTCACGAACATTACATTTGAATAATAATAATTATAATCACTTAACCTCCTTACTTATCTCTCTTATCTCCGTCGCCACAACCTCCAGAGACTCATTGTGCGTTGCTACCTTAGCCACAAGTTGAGTAACAGTTGACGATATTGTCTCAATCTGCTTAGCCATAGATTCAGTCCTTGTGTCAATTGCAGAAATTTTCTGTAACATCTCTTCATATTTGCTCGAAAGCTCACGAATGGCCGCCAGAATTTCTGCTGCTTAGCCGTTTCTTTCCATACTAACCCCTCTTGTTTTTTTTGCTGGAGGTTTTAAGGGAGTGTCAGGCAGGGGAGTAGCAAGAAGATCACTTAAATCTGGGTGCGAATCGAACCAGTTGTGTTGGTCAGATTCAGCATTATTGCATAAAATCACATCCATCGAGGAGACAGTGTTATCATTCCTTTCAGCAAGATTAATAGGCTCCATAGTTTCCATGTGTGCGTTTGCTGTCATGTTCAAAGTTTGTCTATTTTTCTTTCTTCCCATAGATGAATTGACGCAAGGAGGTCAAAAGAAAGAGGCAATCACTTACGCGCTTGTTGTGGAATTTTCTTATTCCTAGTCAATTTTGACAAACGCAATACACAGAGAAAAATGGAAGTACTTTGCAAAGTATTTTATTGTCGTTTAATCTGCATCATAAGCAATGAGATGGTGCAGAGAAAAGGCACTCTTTCCTCCTGCACACAGAGTATGTATTAAAACGTGACACCCCCTCCCTTTGCCCTCTAGCAAGAATCCCGAGCTGATTTACGAGAAGTGATGCCCGTTATTCCAAACAGAACATCTTGGCCTCTGCTCGAGGGCAAAGGCAGAGTGGTATGACGCGTATTGAGAAAAACATGATAACGGTTATGTTTTTGGTGTACTATGTTCTCTTTTCTATGGTTTTGTTACTTCTAGATTGTTGGGTGTTGTTTCCTTTCTGATTTCCAACATTACTCCCGCCTGGTCACTGGTTTACCCAATTATCAATTTGTTCATTGCACACACCTGTTCCCCATTAACGATCTCTATTTTTACCACGGTGTTTCTCTCACTGGTTGTGGCGTTGTCGTCTTTGCTCACTGACCCATGTGGAGTACGGTCAATGTTTTGTTCTCGTGTGGGATTACGGTCTGTGTTTTGTTTGCTCGTTTTTGATTACGGTCTGTGTTTTGTTTCTGTGTTTTTTTTCTAAGCAGTTTCGTTGAGGCCGGTTTGGACGTTTATCTCTCCCAATCGGTTTCCCTGCTTTACCAGACGGACCTGGCGCTAGCTCGCTATCTCTGGATTATTGTTTTTGTTATAATTTGCGGTTTTCGAGCCAGGAGTGCCCCGTCTTATTGAGTACTGGTCTCTAAACCAGTTGGAGCAATAAACTCTTCTTGTGATTTCATCTCCTGCATCTGAGTCCTTATTCACACCTTTAACAGATAACATTCCGAAAACATAGAACATAGACATATCATGAAGCAAGATTAGAAAATTTCCATTACACATTCCTAAATAGTAACTGTCAAAATTATAATGGCTATATATTCGTCCTATTTAAAAAAATTTCTGAGGAGACGTTAAGCAAAGTATCCACCTAACACAGCGCCATCTTGGCCGTCGCCTTCTTCTAGAATATGTGGTGAAGTGAGTGACTCGTTACCACGTCATCCTCATTATGTATTTAGCCAATGGGGTACCGCCCTTAGCGTATATAGACTCTGTGTTTATGCCTCCTAGGTAGGTATGCGTTTCAGCTGGGAAGCGGGTTGTTTTGATTTTAGTATTAGGTAATGTTACATCTTTCTTTATTTGTATTTGTTTAGTGTGACACTTGCTCGTTGTTTTCTAGGTGACATCCACACGTGTACAGTGTAAGTAATGTTGTACAGTAACTTTTCGGGAAGTTTGTTTGTGAGAAAGATGAGAATGTGATGAGAAAGTCAGTTTTGACATGAACACAGTTCATTACTGAAATGCTCTAATTGAGCTGTTAGAATGTCAGAAACAAGCTTTTCTGAACAGAAAACTGCATTTTGTGACAAAGTGCATCAGTGAATGATGAGAAAGTCAGTTTTGACAAAGAACACTGTTCATTACTGAAATGCTCTAATTAAGCTGTTAGAATGTCAGAAACAAGCTTTCTGAGTAGAACACTGCATTTTGTGTTAAAATGCATCAGGGGATGATGAGAAATTCAGTTTTGACAAAGAAGACAGTTCATTACTGAAATGCTCTAAATGAGCTTTTAGAATGTCAGAAACAAGCTTTCTGAGCTGAAAACTGCATTTTGTGTCAAAGT
The DNA here is from genome assembly GCF_947034865.1 of Barbatula barbatula. Lineage (NCBI taxonomy): Eukaryota > Metazoa > Chordata > Actinopteri > Cypriniformes > Nemacheilidae > Barbatula > Barbatula barbatula. Next base: position 3,055,198 of record NC_136786.1, read on the forward strand.
GCCCTTGTGGATGATGAGAAATTCAGTTGTGACAAAGAAGACTGTTCATTAATGAAATGCTCTAATTTAGCTGTTAGAATGTCAGAAACAAGCTTTCTGAGCTGACAACTGCATTTTGTGACAAAGTGCATCAGAGGATGATGAGAAACTCAGTTTTGACAAAGAACAAAGTTCATTACTGAAATGCTCTAAGTGAGCTGTTACAATGTCAGAAACAAGCTTTCTGAGCTGAAAACTGCATTTTGTGACAAAGTTTATCAGAGATTGATGAGAAACTCAGTTTTGACAAAGAACACTGTTCATTAATGAAATGCTCTGATTGAGCTGTTAGAATGTCAGAAACAAGCTTTCTAAGCGGAAAACTGCATTTTGTGACAAAGTGCATCAGAGATTGATGAGAAACTCAGTTTTGACAAAGAACACTGTTCATTACTGAAATGCTCTGATTGAGCTGTTAGAATGTCAGAAACAAGCTTTCTGAGCTGAAAACTGCATTTTGTGACAAAGTGCATCAGAGATTGATGAGAAACTCAGTTTTGACAAAGAACACTGTTCATTACTGAAATGCTCTGATTGAGCTGTTAGAATGTCAGAAACAAGCTTTCTGAGCTGAAAACTGCATTTTGTGACAAAGTGCATCAGAGATGGATGAGAAACTCAGTTTTGACAAAGAACACAGTTCATTACTGAAATGCTCTAATTGAGCTGTTAGAATGTCAGAAACAAGCTTTCTGAGCTGAAAACTGCATTTTGTGACAAAGTGCATCAGTGAATGATGAGAAAGTCAGTTTTGACACAGAACACTGTTCATTACTAAAATGCTCTAATTGAGCTGTTAGTCAAGTCAAGTCAAGTCAAGTCAGCTTTATTTATATAGTGCTTTTTACAATTTTCATTGTTACAAAGCAGCTGTACAAGAAAAAATGACTATAAGTAAAACATAAAAGGTTATGGAATTCAAAACACAGGTCAAATATCAGACACACAATAAATTCCTATATGCAGTGTTAATTAAATAAGACTACCAAATTCTAGCAGCCCCCCCGGCCAGGCAAAACAGTGCAAAACAGTATGCAAACGGTGGCGAGGAACCCAAAACTCCATTGGAGGAGAAAAAAAACCTCGGAGGGAAACCAGGCCTAACCAGGGGATTCCAGTTCCCCTCTGGCAAAAACTGCTGCCTCTGCACAAGCTCAACAGTGCTTGCACAACAAGGCAAAATAAAAAAAAATTAGATTTAAAATTATCATTAATAATCTAATAGTGGCTGAAGTTTTGTAGGGACGTCACTTCCTTCGTCCAGCATTTGTCAGGTCTAGGAATGGATTGCGCCCTGCCCGCTCCGCTCTTGTAACCTTGGAACAATGAGACAAGACTGGCTGAGAGTAGAGTACTGTTCTGCACTCTTTGATGCAACAAATGCATCAGTTGTTATTGGAAGTGTCCCTGGTTCCGGTTGATCTAACTAGTGCAGCCTAGATCTTTGAAATACATATATTATGATAATGTAGTGTATGCAAGATTAAAAAGATGCGTCTTTAGTCTAGATTTAAACTGACAGAGTGTGTCCGCCTCCCGGATATTGCAGGGAAGACTGTTCCAAAGTTTAGGCGCTAGATAAGAAAAGGATCTGCCGCCTGCACTTGATTTTGAAATTCTAGGTATTACCAACTGACCTGACGCCTGAGAGCGTAGTGCACGTGATGGACTATAATACGTAAGAAGTTCTCTCAAGTAGTGAGGAGCTAAACCATGCAAGGCTTTATAGGTAATAAGCAAGATTTTAAAATTTATGCGATGCTTTATAGGTAACCAGTGCAACGTTGACAGAACCGGGCTAATGTGCTCATACTTTTTTGTACGTGTAAGAACTCGAGCTGCCGCATTTTGGACCAGTTGGAGTTTTTGTAATAGGCCTGCAGGGCAACCACCTAATAGTGCATTACAGTAATCTAGTCTTGATGTCATAAAGGCATGTATAAGCTTCTCCGCATCTGATGATGACAGCATATGACGTAATTTAGATATTTTTTTAAGATGGAAAAACGCAATCTTACAGGTGTTGGCGACCTGGTTCTCAAATGACAGAGTACTATCGAATATAAAGCCAAGATTCTTAGCTGAAGATGAGGGTTTTATGGAACATCCATCAATAGTTAAGCAGTATTCTTGGTTGTTACGTAGGGCGGTTTTCGGTCCGATAAGTAACACCTCAGTTTTGTCCGAGTTCAGTAATAAAAAATTGCTACTCATCCACTTTTTTATATCGACTATGCATTCCACTATTCGATGGAATTGCTGTGTTTCGTGAGGCTTCGAGGAAATATAAAGTTGCGTATCATCAGCATAGCAGTGAAAGCTTATTCCGTGTCGCTTTATTATATCTCCTAGAGGTAACATGTATAATGCGAAGAGCATAGGCCCTAGTACTGAGCCCTGTGGTACACCGTACTGGACTTGCGATTTGCGTGATACCTCATTGTTTATTTTTACATATTGGAAACGGTCGCATAAATAAGATCTAAGCCATTTCAAAGCTATTTCCTTAATACCGACATCATTTTCAAGTCTATGTAGGAGCATGCTGTGGTCAATGGTGTCGAATGCAGCACTAAGATCTAGCAGCACCAATAAGGAGATACAACCTCGGTCAGACGCCATAAGCAGATCATTTGTAACTCTAATCAGAGCAGTCTCTGTACTGTGATGTGCTCTAAATCCAGACTGGAAATCTTCATTAATCTCATTCCTTTGGAGGAAGGAGCATATTTGAATTGAGACTACTTTTTCCAGAACTTTAGATAAGAAAGGTAGATTCGAAATAGGTCTATAGTTAACTAGTTCTCCAGGGTCCAGATGGGGTTTTTTGACAAGGGGCCTTATAACAGCCACCTTATATGCTTTAGGCACATGTCCTAATGTCAGAGATGAGTTAATAATGCTAAGTAGAGGATCTATAATTTCTGGGAGCATCTCTTTCAGAAGATTTGTAGGTATAGGGTCCAGCATGCATGTAGTCGATTTAGATGATCTAATGATTTTCGATAGTTCATCGTGATCTATAGTAGAAAATAAACATAATTTCTCCTTAGGGGTGCTGTAGTTAGTCATATGTTCAGCGGGTTTCGCATCTGGTTGCATAGTTATCATTTTCTCCCGACTATCTTGGATTTTATTTGTGAAATAGTTCATAAAATCATCACTGCTATGCTGGTATACAGCATCAGAAGTCGCTGACGATTTATTTTTGGTTAATTTAGCCACTGTATCAAATAAAAACCTAGGGTTATTTTGGTTTTCTTCTATTAATGATGAAATGTAGGCGAATCGAGACGTTTTTAGGGCTTTCCTGTATTTTTTTGTACTATCCTTCCAGGCAGTACGAAATACCTCTAATTTAGTTTTCTTAAAGTTGCGCTCCATTTTTCGTGCCGCTTTCTTTAGAGCCTGAGTGTGTTCATTTTTCCACGGTATCGGTCTGTCATTTTTAATCTTCTTTAAGCGCAAGGGAGCAACTATGTCTAGCGTTTCCGAGAAGGTGGCATTAATATTTTCAATGGTAAAGTCAAGATCTTCAACGTTATTACTCATGCTAGAGATTTGAGACAATTCAGGCAAATTATCAAGAAACGCACCATTTGTAGTAGAAGTTATTGTTCTACAATATTTGTAACTTGGAGTTTGATTTGCCACCATTGGGTATTGAAGCAAGCATGATACCAGATAATGATCTGAGATGTCTTCGCTCTGCTGAAGGATTTTAACATCGACCACGTTTATACCGTAAGACAAAATGAAATCTAAAGTATGATTACGAAGGTGAGTAGGTCCTGACACATGTTGACTAACGCCCATGGAGTTAAGAGTGTCTTTAAAAGCCATTCCTAAAGCATCTGTATCATTATCTACATGAATGTTAAAGTCCCCAGCAACAAGGACTCTGTCTGCAGACAGTACTAGTTCTGATAAGAACCCACCAAATTCTTTAATAAAATCTGTGTGGTGCCCTGGAGGCCTATATACAATAGCCAGAATAAATTTTAAAGATGTTTTGTCCTTAGTATTAGGTATTGATGCATCAAGTACCATGACTTCAAAAGAATTGTATATAGGATTAGACTTCTGGGAAATGCTAAAAGAGTTACGGTAAAGTGCAGCAACACCTCCCCCTTTGCCTTTTAGGCGAGGCTCGTGTTTATAATAATAATCTTGGGGGACAGACTCATTTAACGCAATATAATCATATGGCTTTAGCCATGTTTCTGTGAGACAGAGCATGTCTATTTTATGATCTGTTATCATATCATTAACAAAAAGTGCTTTATTAGAGAGAGATCTAATATTTAGCAATCCGAGTCGTAACAGTTGATTATCTGTATTATGTTCATGTTTAGTTAGTTCAACGTTAACTAAATTACCTTTGAGAGGTTTACGCTTTATTTTATGTTTACTAATCCGGGGGACAGACACAGTCTCTATTTTATGATGTTTGGGAGAAAGTATTATCGCATTTTGTGTATTATGTGTGTTCTGCAACGTGAGACGGCAAGCAGACCGTTGGTTAAGCCATTCAGTCTGCTCCCTGACCTGGGCCCCAGTGAGTCAAGTTTTAGCATTAAGACTATGTGCCATATTTCTAGACAGTAGAGAAGCTCCAGCCCAGGAGGGGTGGAGACCATCTCTTTTCAACAGGTCAGGTCTGCCCTCAAAACTCTTCCAGTTATTTATAAAAACAATATCATTCTGCAGGCACCACTCAGACAACCAGCCATTTAGTGATGATACTCTGCTATGTATCTCATCACCACGATAAGTGGGGAGGGGGCCAGAGAATATTACAGTGTCTGACATCGTGCTTGCGAGCTCACACACCTCTTTAATATTATCTTTTGTGATCTCCGATTGACGGAGTCGAACATCATTTGTGCCGACGTGAATAACAATCTTAGTGAATTTACGATTAGCCTTAGCCAGCACATTTAAATTTGACTTGATGTCAGGCGCTCTGGCTCCCGGTAAACATTTGACTATGGTGGCTGGTGCCTCTATGTTAACGTTCCGAACAATAGAATCACCGATAACTAGGGCACTTTCAGCAGGTTTCTCAGTCGGTGCGTCGCTGAGCGGGGCAAACCTGTTCGAGACTGTAGTCGGAACGTTTGAGTGATGTTTTGACCTGCGACTACACCGTCTCACAGTCACAAAGTTTCCCAGCTGCGGGGGTTGTTCAACCGGAACCGAACTGTGCGCGCTAATATTGCTCGCATCCAAAGTGTTTTCTAAGCTCCTTACATTCTTACTATCCTCAGATAAAGATTGGATGCGAGACTCTAATACTGTGATCTTCTCTGTCAGCCTAGCTATTTCCCTGCATTTATCGCATGTAAAGCCCTCGCCGCTGACAGAGAAGGCTAAGCTAAACATATGACATGAGGTGCAAGTGACAATAATAAGAGAAGAAGCCATAACTCACCGGGTTTGAAGAGTAATTCCAACTTACCAAGGTTGCTCGATGAATCTTAGTATATACGCTTTAGAGAGAAACCGTTAGCACACAAGACAGCTAGAAGGCGAGATGATATTTAGCAGTGTAAACAGAAAGCCCGCTAGCACGCTTGTGCTATGCTAACGGCGCTGAGTGTTTTGGTTTAAGATTTTCAAGTAAATAACCAGGAGAGGTTAGCAACGACAGTGATAATTAACAATGTATGCTATGAATAAAATACACTAATATGAAAGAAGTGCAAGTTAAGTGATACAACAACCTGATTCCGTGTTGTATTAGAGGGGAGAGGTGAAGCACGTTTACTCGCACGTCCAGCCCAATCAGATGCACCTGATCCCCACAAGACCAGATGATTCCTCCCAGCTAAGAGCAGAATGTCAGAAACAAGCTTTCTGAGCTGAAAACTGCATTTTGTGACAAAGTGCATAAGTGGAATTTGAGAAATTCAGTTTTGACAAAGAAGACAGTTCATCACTGAAATGATCTAATTGAGAAGTTAGAATGTCAGAAACAAGCTTTCTGAGCTGAAAACTACATTTTGTGACAAAGTGCATCAGTGGATGATGAGAAACTCAGTTTTGACAAAGAACACTGTTCATTACTGAAATGCTCTGATTGAGCTGTTAGAATGTCAGAAACAAGCTTTCTGAGCTGAAAACTGCATTTTGTGACAAAGTGCATCAGTGGATGATGAGAAAGTTAGTTTTGACATGAACACAGTTCATTACTGAAATGCTCTAATTGAGCTGTAAGAATGCCAGAAACAAGCTTTTCTGAGCTGAAAACTGCATTTTGTGACAAAGTGCATCAGAGATTGATGAGATACTCAGTTTTGACAAAGAAGACAGTTCTTTACTGAAATACTCTAAATGAGCTGTTAGAATGTCAGAAACAAGCTTTCTGAGCTGAAAACGTCTCGGTTACGTATGTAACCTCTGTTCCCTGATGGAGGGAACAAGACGTTGTGTCGAAGCCGACAGATGGGGTTCGCCCTTGAGAACCAATCGTCTCTGACTATTTTGAAAAGGCCAATGAAAATTGGCGAATGAAATTTGCATGCCGGGCTCCGCCCCCGGAAATCCGGGTATAAAAGGGGAGCCGGCGTGCCCATTCATTCACCTCTTGTGCTGAGGAGCCTGAGAGCATCTCGTGACTGCTGCAGCGGACGGCTATTGTCGTGGCAAGGAGGACACAACGTCTTGTTCCCTCCATCAGGGAACAGAGGTTACATACGTAACCGAGACGTTCCCTTTCTGTCGGTCTCTCGACGTTGTGTCGAAGCCGACAGATGGGGTTCCTATGGAAAACGCCACGGCACTAGCCGCGTCACAATCTCTAGCGAAGCGACGTTGACCGGCCTGGGCGAGCCACACGTGAGCGCTATCGCGAAATTTGTAACCTTCCAGTGGGCAGGCAGGGGCTCCCAGAGCTTTTGGCAAAGATGAGTAGCCCCTGCCCTCTGCCAACTCAGACGGCCCCATTGGCAAGGGCCATCCAGTCGTAGGGCTACTGGGTAAGCGCTGTTCCTTCAATGAGGACGTGCGCTACGGAGACCACTTCCCACCCTAGGGGGGGAATACAGTGGAGACACCAACATGGTCTCACCAAATAGGGGAGAACTCATGGGAGGTATGTGCGGAATGCCGCAAGGTGGATGTCCACCTGGGGGAGGTCATGGGTTGCCACGTGGGGAACCATCTCATGACGACATCTCAGACGGAACCACCCTAGTGGGGGGTTACTACGTGTGGGGCACTAGGTCCGGTTAGAGCTATATGTAATAACTCAGCTTGATACCCGGCCATAGGCGGCAGGGCTGCTCCGCCGAGCCCGCCGCCCTGAGTGCTTATTGATGGAAGGACGGACTGCCTATTCTTCACCCTTGGGGAAAGAAGGGAGGCAGCCCATAGCGCACTGATCCACCTAAGAAGGGGAAAGGCGCTATGCGCAGGCGTACGCCCCACGACTGCTGGTCTCACCTGTTGGCAAGACTCGAGCTGCCGACTCCCCACGGAGGTTTGCAAGCCTCTGCGAGGTATAGCGTAGCCCAACCCGCAACTCTACAGATGTCTGCCAGAGAGGCGCACTTAGCCGATGCCCACGAGGAGGCCACACCCCGAGCGGAGTGTACCGTCACTCAAATGGGCATGGGGCTAGGATCGGCACACCGTAGTGACGGCGTGTGCGATCCGGCGCGACAACTCTCCTCGGAGACAGCACTCCCGTTGCTGACCTCCAAAACAGACAAGAGCTGCTCAGGGCCTTGAAGCCCTCTGTGTGGTTCGAGTAGAGGCGCAATGCGCTTACTGGACACCCCACGTACAGGTTGGGTCTTTCTCCCGGTGTGGGAGCGCCTGCAAGTTCACCACCTAGTTCCCAAAAGGGGGGCGGCGGAACTTTGGGCACGTAAGTTGGCCGGGGTCTCAGGATCACGTGAGAGTCACCGGGCCTGAATTTTGGCAGTCGGTGGACACGGAATGCTTGCAGGTGCCTCACCCTCTGGATGGACTCGAGCCCCAGCAGGAGAGCCAACCTCCCTCGCAGAACGAGGAAGGGGCTCTCGGCAGGGCCCGAAAAAAGGGGACCCAAAGGTCCACCTTAAGGTCCCAAGAGGGTACGGGGCGCGGACGAGGCCTTAGCCCCTCGCGCCCTAGAGGAACCTAATAATCAGGTCATGCCGCCCCAGAGGCTCACCAGCAACTGGTACGTGATAACCGCGACAGCGGGTACCCACGTTCCAATGTGGAAGGGGAGATTACTCCCCAGCCTCTCCTGCAATCGGACAGCACGTTCCTGAGCGAGCAATTCCGCGGGTCTTCTCCTCGAGAAGAGCACCAGGACGAGAAGGGGCGCCACTTAAAGGCATCCAGCCTTGTGGGCATGGCCCTTGCCTGAGTGACAGTCTCCACCACTGAGGGGGGTAGGTCATCCAGGAACTCCTCGTCCCATCCAGGAGCCAGACCCAGAGGTCCGGCTCGAATGCCACAACGTGTCCACCCCCTGCGAGTAGGCCCTTCGCCAGGGGATTTGGCCAGGGGGAGTTGTCGTCAGGAGTATTAGCTCCGAGGACCAAGTGTAGTTGGGCCCATAAGGCGCAACTAGCAGCACTTGACACTCCCTACCCAGACCTTGCACAGAACCTGCGCAATGAAGCTCACTGGGGGAACCGTAGTTCCGCTTGTCCCGCGGCCAGCTGCGCGCTAGGGCCTCCGTGTCGAGGGGGGGCCTCGACCAGGGAGTGTCCAGCGGCGCTGGGTGGTGTTCAGGGAGGCAACAGGTCCACCTGTGCCCGCCCAAACCACACCCAAGCCGGCCGCAGTGGTGGAGTCGTCACTACCCAGGAGGTGTCAACTGACGAGAGAGCGCTTGGCTGTCTGGTTCAGGACACCCGGTGGCCGTGTGAAATGCAGGGGCCTTGCCACCTGCTGTCTCCACCAGGGGTGGAGTCGTCACTTCCCACGAGGCGTCAACTGACGAGAGAGCGCCTGGCTGTCTGGTTCAGGACACCCGGTGGGCGTGTGACCTCCACTGGAGGCTGCGCGCTAGGGCCTCCGTGTCGAGGGGGTCCTCGTCCAAGGAACGCCCAGCGGTACTGGGTGGTGTTCAGGGAGGCGACAGGTCCCCCTGTGCCCGCCCAAACCACACCCAGGCCAGCCCGCAGGGGTGGAGTCATCACTTCCCACGGGGTGTCAACTGACGAGAGAGCGCTTGGCTGTCTGGTTCAGGACACCCGGTGGGCATGTGACCTGCAGGGGCTTTGCCACCTGCTGTCTCCACGGGAGGAGGCGTTTTTGGGCGAGTTGCGATGACTGCAGCGAGCGAATGCCACCCTGAGGTTTAGTACGCTACGCCGGTCGTGCTGTCCGGGCCAGTATGCTGGCTCTGCACGAGAGGCCGGAGCCTCATCAGTGCAAGCAGGACAGCTAGCAACTTGAAGGCAGTGATCTGCCAACGCAGGCGGGGGCCCGTCCAGCGACCCGACACTGCGCGCCCGTTGCACACCGCACCCGCACCCCGTAGGGAGGCGTCTGTCGTTCCACGACCGGCCTCAAGACCTGCTCGGGGTTAGGATGCGACGGCAGCAGGCGTAATGACGATACGCCTACTGCCAGTGCGCCACGCTCTCCAGGGAACTCATCTCTGTAGTCAGTGCTGTCGCGGTCCCATGTGCGTCAACCCGAGGGGGACAGGCCACCCCCGAGGACACCATGCCCAGGAGCCTCTGAAACTGATTTCAGGGGACCGCTGGCTGCTGCCTGAAAGTTCAAGCAGCTCAGCACTGACTGTGCGTGCTCGTGAGCGAGCACGCCGTCATGGAGACAGTGTTGAGTTCTCTACCAGGAAAAAGGGGAGCTCCGCGCCAGGGAGAGCTGCTCTCTTTTTCCCGGGTGACCCGTTACTGACATGCCAGCCGCTCGACAGTGCCGAGGGAAACTGTACATGAGAGTATGCGGTCAGTTGTCATGAACCACGCCTGGCGTCTGACAGACACCAGGACGCGCTTCTGCGCCTCCCGAACGGCACCCTTGCAAGGTGCTGCTCAAGGTATGCAGCGACCCCTGGTTTTGGGGATGAAGTGCGGCTGTCGAAGCCACTGGACATCTCGGCCGAGGGGACGGTTCGATCGCCTTCGCCAGAGGGGTGGCAGCCCCGGCCTGGAGCACAGGAACATCCCTGCCTCTGCTGAGGTAAGAGGATGCCTGAAGTCCGGCGGAGGTCTGGCGAGCTGGATCGAATGCCGAGACGGACCACACTCCCAGCCACCGTGATGGTTTGAAATGCTAACCAAGCACCCAGAGACCTCACAGGGGGGGCTGCGATCTACTTCATCAACCCGCGGGGGTTGGTTCAATGACTAGCAGTGCTGTTCCCCCCGGGGGAAACGGCTCCGCTAAATCACCTGCCAGGCGATGGCGCAGCTCGACGCACCGTCGAAGCGAGAGTGCTGAGGGCTGCTTTATACTCGTCATTGCGTGCCGCCACGACGCAACGTCGAGTTGCCGAACACCATCTTTCAGAGGGTGAGAGCGGCTGCAAGTGGGACCCAGAGAGAGACCTCTCCTTGTGAGAAGGCGGGCACTAGGCCCCCGAAGGGGCCCAGAAGGTGTTTGGGACACGGCAGGGACTGCCCCATTCCGACCATCCAGCAACCAAGGCTGGGTCGGGCCCGATGGTTCAATCTCTCTAGGTGGTCCTTCTCTCGACGTCTTCCTCCGGGGGGCCACCTGCGGGGGCACCGGAACCGGAGTCGACGCTGGAGAAGGCCAGGGCTGCTGGGGGCAGACCACGTGCGAGACCTCGACGGCCGAAAGGCGGCCGGGTCACAGCAGGCCGGTCTGTTTCTACACTGTCAAAAGGCTGCTGGAGCAGTCCTTGACAGCGCCACCAATCAGCCGACCTTGCGAGAGGGGAGTCGGGAAAGTGGCCTTTCTCGAGCTCGCCCGCCTGCGCAAGATTGGGTCCGAGGCATCTTTCCGGGCCACTGATGTGGACATCGTCCGACCCAGCCTGCGCTGCCCCCGCGGTCCCCGGAGGGCCAGTCGGCGGCGGCACTACTTGGGTCGGTCTTACCCCGTGGGGCTCTCTTTAGCGCCCTGGCCTGCAGGGTGGCCATGGCGTAAGAGTGGAGGCAGCTTGGTCCACGGCACTGCCAGCCTCAACACCAGCGATGTCGAGACCTTACATGCCCTGGACGGTGAGCCTAGGTCAAGCTCCCCAGGTGGCCGCCGTCTGCGGATACCCGCGACTGCATGCTCCACCCAGGGTGCATTGACATAGTCCCTAGCTGCCTCCCCGCCCCGAGGGAAGAGAGGGCGATAGAGTCAGCTAGACGGAAGCGCGCCGAAGGGGGCGCTCCAGGTCCTACTGAACTCCTTATGCAGCTCGGTAAAACTTGGCACTTGAGCCGAGTACCCAGCCGCGAGCACCAGGGCTGCACCGCAACCCGACGCTCACGGCGGTCCGAGCGAGCATGGCTGACATCTTGACGTCTGCTCTCACCTGTGCTCGACCTCCCGAGGGAGGGAGCTTCAGGGAATCGCCAGAGTCTGATGCCAGCAGGTCGCGCTCCGATGTTGCAAGAGACACCTCATCTCCACAGCTCGTGTCCGAGCGCGTGGCTGAGGAATAAGATGGCTTAGGACCATCCTTGGGGACCTGCTAAACAACCGAGACGGGGCGCGAGCGGTCCGCGAGCCGACCGGCTGACGGATTAACGCTCACGATAATCCCCACATCACCCTCGCTGCTCGCCGCCGCTGACGGCAGGGCCGTAGCCGCTGCGGTCACAGAACGGGAAGCAAACGAGGTGGTGGCTTGCTCTTGACAGAACATAGCCAACGTGACGCAACGTCTGAATAGCCGTCCGCCTGCAGTGACGCAACGTCTGACTAGCCATCCGCGCGCAGTGACGCAACGTCTGAATAGCCATCCGCGCGCCGTGCGGGCAGGACGAATCCACGAGGCTGCCACAGTGGTCGGACCCCCGAACACTTGCGGCAACCACCGTGTCCGTCCCCGTCCTCGATGAGTGTACTGCACCCAAGAGATCAGCGGGCAATGCCACGCTGAGGAAATTGCTCTTTTAGAAAAATACCTCAGGAACTGCCAGGACGCCCAGGGGAATCTCCGCTGCACCGCGTCGTAGAAATCGGCAATTCGAAGAATGTCATCAGATGCGAAGGCTCCGAAGAACAAAAGGTGAATGAATGGGCACGCCGGCTCCCCTTTTATACCCGGATTTCCGGGGGCGGAGCCCGGCATGCAAATTTCATTCGCCAATTTTCATTGGCCTTTTCAAAATAGTCAGAGACGATTGGTTCTCAAGGGCGAACCCCATCTGTCGGCTTCGACACAACGTCGAGAGACCGACAGAAAGGGAACTGCATTTGTGACAAAGTGCCTTAGTGGATGATGAGAAATTCAGTTTTGACAAAGAAGACAGTACATCACTGAAATGCTCTAATTGAGCTGTTAGAATGTCAGAAACAAGCTTTCTGAGCTGAAAACTGCATTTTGTGACAAAGTGCATCAGACTATGATGAGAAATTCAGCTTTGACAAAGAAGACAGTTCATTACTGAAATGCTCTAAATGAGCTGTTAGAATGTCAGAAACAAGCTTTCTGAGCTGAAAACTGCATTTTGTGACAAAGTGCATCAGAGGATGATGAGAAATTCAGTTGTGACAAAGAAGACAGTTCATTACTGAAATGCTCTAAATGAGCTGTTAGAATGTCAGAAACAAGCTTTCTGAGCTGAAAACTGCATTTTGTGACAAAGTGCATCAGAGGATGATGAGAAATTCAGTTTTGACAAAGAAGACAGTTCATCACTGAAATGCTCTAAATGAGCTGTTAGAATGTCAGAAACAAACTTTCTGAGCTGAAAACTGCATTTTGTGACAAAGTGCATCAGAGGATGATGAGAAATTCAGTTTTGACAAAAAAGACAGTTCATCACTGAAATGCTCTAATTGAGCTGTTAGAATGTCAGAAACAAGCTTTCTGAGCTGAAAACTGCATTTTGTGACAAAGTGCATCAGATGATGATGAGAAATTCAGTTTTGACAAAGAAGACAGTTCATTACTGAAATGCTCTAAATGAGCTGTTAGAATGTCAGAAACAAGCTTTCTGAGCTGAGAACTGCATTTTGTGACAAAGTGCATCAGTGGATGATGAGAATGTCAGTTTTGACAAAGAACACTGTTCATTACTAAAATGCTCTAATTGAGCTGTTAGAATGTCAGAATCAAGCTTTCTGAGCTGAAAACTGCATTTTGTGACAAAGTGCATCAGTGGATGATGAGAATGTCAGTTTTGTCAAAGAACACTGTTCATTACTAAAATGCTCTAATTGAGCTGTTAGAATGTCAGAAACAAGCTTTCTGAGCTTAAAACTGCATTTTGTGACAAAGTGCATCAGTTGATGATGAGAATGTCAGTTTTGACAAAGAACACTGTTCATTACTAAAATGCTCTAATTGAGCTGTTACAATGTCAGAAACAAGCTTTCTGAGCTGAAAACTGCATTTTGTGACAAAGTGCATCAGTGGATGATGAGAATGTCAGTTTTGACAAAGAACACTGTTCATTACCAAAATGCTCTAATTGAGCTGTTAGAATGTCAGAAACAAGCTTTCTGAGCTGAAAACTGCATTTTGTGACAAAGTGCATCAGTGGATGATGAGAATGTCAGTTTTGACAAAGAACACTGTTCATTACTAAAATGCTCTAATTGAGCTGTTAGAATGTCAGAAACAAGCTTTCTGAGCTGAAAACTGCATTTTATGACAAAGTGCATCAGTGGATGATGAGAATGTCAGTTTTGACAAAGAACACTGTTCATTACTAAAATGCTCTAATAGAGCTGTTAGAATGTCAGAAACAAGCTTCCTGAGCTGAAAACTGCATTTTGTGACAAAGTGCATCAGTGGATGATGAGAATGTCAGTTTTGACAAAGAACACTGTTCATCACTGAAATGCTCTAATTGAGCTGTTAGAATGTCAGAAACAAGCTTTCTGACCTGAAAACTGCATTTTGTGACAAAGTGCATCAGAGGATGATGAGAAATTCAGTTTTGACAAAGAAGACAGTTCATTACTGAAATGCTCTAAATGAGCTGTTAGAATGTCAGAAACAAGCTTTCTGAGCTGAGAACTGCATTTTGTGACAAAGTGCATCAGTGGATGATGAGAATGTCAGTTTTGACAAAGAACACTGTTCATCACTAAAATGCTCTAATTGAGCTGTTGGAATGTCAGAAACAAGCTTTCTGAGCTGAAAACTGCATTTGTGACAAAGTGCATCAGTGGATGATGAGAATGTCAGTTTTGACAAAGAACACTGTTCATTACTAAAATGCTCTAATTGAGCTGTTAGAATGTCAGAATCAAGCTTTCTGAGCTGAAAACTGCATTTTGTGACAAAGTGCATCAGTGGATGATGAGAATGTCAGTTTTGTCAAAGAACACTGTTCATTACTAAAATGCTCTAATTGAGCTGTTAGAATGTCAGAAACAAGCTTCCTGAGCTGAAAACTGCATTTTGTGACAAAGTGCATCAGTGGATGATGAGAATGTCAGTTTTGACAAAGAACACTGTTCATTACTAAAATGCTCTAATTGAGCTGTTACAATGTCAGAAACAAGCTTTCTGAGCTGAAAACTGCATTTTGTGACAAAGTGCATCAGAGGATGATGAGAAATTCAGTTGTGACAAAGAAGACAGTTCATCACTGAAATGCTCTAATTGAGCTGTTAGAATGTCAGAAACAAGCTTTCTGAGCTGAGAATTGCATTTTGTGACAAAGTGCATCAGTGGATGATGAGAACGTCTCAGGTTACGACTGTAACCGTAGTTCCCTGAGACAGGGAACGAGACACTGCGTCAATGTTGACACTTTGGGGAACGCCAGCAGCGTGACGCATCTGAATACGTTGTGTGAAACTAATCTCGCGACTTATCGTCGCGCCGCGATTTATCGTCGCGCCGCGATGACGTCACTATGACGTCACGAGTGACGCGCGGCACCGGAAGGTATAAATAGGAAGCGGACGCAATGCAAACCAGCTTCTGCAAAAATTATTGAAGCAAATGCTCCAGGCACAGGGAGTTATGGCACAACGACGCAGTGTCTCGTTCCCTGTCTCAGGGAACTACGGTAACAGTCGTAACCTGAGACGTTCCCTTTCGAGGGAACTCTACACTGCGTCAATGTTGACACTTTGGGGAACGAAATGCCCACTACGCCATAATGCATTGTGTCTGTCCAAGTGTGAAGGTGTCCACGCACATCTCAGGACAAAAGTGCCTGGGTTCCAGGTAAAGAAAAGAGGTCCAGTTTGTAGTACCATATAAACATCCCACATAGACGCCCGACAGAAGGGCCCGCGAGGAAGCCATACTCCGAGTTGAATGTGCCCTTACTAGCAGAGGTGAAGGTATTCCACGCACCTCATAAGCTAAAGAAATTGCCTCTACCATCCATTTACAAATGGGCTGCTTAGAGGTTGGTTGACCTCTGTTACGAGGTCCAAAACAGACCAACAGTCGGTTAGAATTTCGTCATAAAGAAGACCTGCACATATTCTTCTAACGCCCAGACAGGGCATGACAATTATTACCTTCGGTTATCCGCTATCTCGTGAGGTGGAGGATGAAAAGCCTGGAGCTAACTCCAAACAAGATTGAGAAGCTGATAAGCTTGAAGGTCGCCTACCCTCCAAAGAGAGGTAATGACTACCAGACAGGCTAGCTTGAGGGATAAATGAATGTCCCAGCTAGACTCAATGGCCTTAAAAGGCATCTGGGAAAGCCCTTCTAGAATCACAGTCTAGAGCAGGAACTTTCACCTGAGATGAAGGCCTCATCCTCATGGTTCAATGCAGGAACCGAACAGCTAAGGGATGTCTCCCCAGAGAACCCTCGGGTATAGGGGTCGACAGGCCGGATAGCTGCCACATACACTTTAATGTATGTCGGACTCTTTCTAGAAGTCCTGGGAGCAGAGCGATCGGAGGGAAAGCTTACAGATGCCGTTGTGGCAATGTCTGTACCAGGGCGTCCAGTCCCAACGGAGCTGGGCGTGTAAATGAAGACCACAGAGGACAATGAAACGTCTCTTGGGACGCAAACAGGTCAATGGAGTCTCCTCTCCCCCGGGCCTCAGCCCCTGCCTTGACAGCGTGTCTGCTCCCACATTCTGGACTCCAGGGAAGTACACTGCCCTGAGCGATGTAAACTTCTCCTGGGCCCATAGGAGAACCTAGTGCGCCAGTCTGCAGAGAGGGCGTAGTCTCAGGCCCCCTTGAAGATTTATGTAAGAGAACTATCGTATTCTGTTGATAAGAACATGATGGCCTCTAAGGACTGGAAGGAAGTACCTCAGTACTTGTAGTACAGCTAATCTCCAGGCAATATTTGTGCAGTTGGTGATGCTGCACTCCAATTTCAACCCTTGATTGAGAAACCAAGGATTCTTCCATATAACCAGGAAACGAAGGCATCTGCGCGTTAACCTGATCATACAGAACGGGTTACCTCTCGAGGAAAACCTTTTGCCTTTTAGCCACCACTGTAAAGATCTCATGTGCAGGAGGCCAAAGGAATCACGTTGGACGCTGCTGCCATTAGACCAAAAAATTCACAGAAATGCTTGACAGTGTAAGCATGACCTTACTTGATCCTGGACACTGCTGTCAGGATCTATTCGACACGTGCAGGGGACAATCGTGCCTGCATCGTGACCGAATCCTATACTACCTCTATTGAGGAGTTTAGTTGCTCTTTTTGGCATTGAGCCGTAACCCCCCACGCTTCATATGGTCGAGAACGAGATCTCAATGTCGAATCGCCATATTGTGAAACTGAACTAATATTAACCAGTTGTCTATGTAATTTAGTATATGGATCCCTTGAAGTCTCAATGGAGCAAGGGCTGAATCCATGCATTTTGTGAAGGTGCGTGAGGAAAGAACAAGGCCGTATGGAAGAACTCGATATAGGTAAGCTTTGCCCCCGAAAGCAAACCTGAGAAACTTCCGATATTGAGGAAGGATAAGAGTGTGGAAGTATGCAAATTTCAGCACTATTGTGGTTAACCAGTCTTCTGATCTGATTCCGGCCACAATAATAGGGACAGTGAGTATCTTGAGCTTGTATCTCTTCAGATTTGTTGAGATTTCTCAGATATAAAAATGGGCCTCAGCCCTCCATCCTTCTTCCGACTGTGAAGTACCGGCTGTTTAAAGCCGATCTGACTCTCATGGGGGGGAACATATTTTATGGCCCCTTTCACCAAGAGAGACAACTCTTACCCTTCTACTACCCCATTAGAATTTGTAAAGCTTTCTCCACTCGTGGAGAAAGGTATGCTAAGGGGTCAACCTCTCGACATTGATGTCGGTTGTGTGAAGCCCGATGCCCTGAAGCGGCTGACCGGCAGGGGATGGTCGGACTGTTGATTTTATTTGCAGATTCACTAGGTCTACAGCATCTTCGGGTAGACTCTGATGATTCCATGTAATAGAAACGGACGTGCCCCGAAACGTCTTGGACGGCGGGGTTAACGTAAAGATTGTCTGAGGACTTCTTGGAAGGATCGAACTTTTCAGTCCTCCAAGAGGAGCCGCCCTCGGGTGTCCTGAAAACACATCAGGACCTCTTTGCAGCAGCCTTCCGGTTTGAGACGATGACTGTTCTCAGATCCGGCTTCGCCTGCCTAGCAGGTTTAGGAGGTTGCTGCCTCGACCCCCAAGCTCTTTGAGGGGGGGTTCGAGTGGCTACACTCTGCTTCTGCTGCTGCCTATATGAGGAGCTTGTAGATGGCTGGGGCTGTCCTTGGACTGCAGACCCCTGGGGATAAGAGCGGAGAGGTAAATATTTATGAAACGCAGCAGCCTGGCGTTTTGTCTCCTGGAAACGGTCAACAACTGTCTCGACCGCACCACCAAAGAGGCCTTCAGAGGAGAGAGGTGCATCAAGCAGCACAGTTTTATCTCTCTCCTTAATGCCTGACAGATTTACCCACAGGTGTCTCTCTGTGGCTACCAGTGCTGACATGGAGCGCCCAACAGCTTGGGCTGTCTCCTTAGTGGCCCGAAGAGTAAGATCTGCTGCTGTTCTCAACTCGTTGAGCAGACTTGGATCTATTACCTCGCCCTCTTTAATATCCCCCAGCAAGTCGGCCTGGTATGCCTGCAATAGACCCATGGTGTGTAGGCATGATCCAGCCCGACCTGAAGCCATATATGCCTTGCCTACCAAATTAGATGTCACTCTACATGGTTTGGAGGGCAATGTCGGGGATTTCAAAGATGATGCCGAATCTGGTGAAAGATACACGGCCAACGTATCTTCTACCCTTGGCATCATGCCATACCCCTTATCTCTAGCCCCTAACACATTCGAAAAATTCGTGGATGTGGAAGAAATGCGAGAAGAGTATGGTTTTTTCCACGATTTGGACACCTCTGAGTGTAAATCGGGGAAAAAAGGCAACCCCCGACGCTGAGGTTGTATCCGTTTTTCCAAGAATCTTTCATCCAATTTACTGACAGACAAAACTTCTTGTTGCTCTGTGGGCCAGTCAATGCCAAGTCTGGATACCGCCCGGCCAACAACCTCTAGCAGCTCCTCATACCCAGGGGAAAGGGGAATTTCATTGGGCTCATCTATGTCCCGTGCATGAAAACCAACACTCTCTAACTCCTCAGAGCTAGAGCAGTGCGTTGGGCTTCTGGATGGGGCGGGAGAAGCCGCCATGCGGGCTCCCGTATCCCTTCCAGAGGCAATGGAACTGGGGGGTTGAGAAAAGGCCGAAGCCGTCTCTACACCCTCATAAACATCCATCTGCGAGCCCCACGAACGGAGACGCCGCGCTGCCTCGGCAGTAGCGGGTCCCGATCCGTGAGGCTGGCGAATTTTGCCTGACTCATCAAACAAAGCAGCACGAGAGTTGAGTGTTTTTAGTGATAGCCACAAACAATGTTCACAGGGATCCCCCTTAAGAGCTGCCTTAGCATGCTCAAATCCCAAACACTCAACACAGAGTTCATGTGTATCCCCACCCGTAATAAAACGAGGACAAGGGGAAACACATGGCTTAAAGGTCTTTTGTCTACTCATTTCTAATAAAGTTTTCAATAAACAATCTAGACAACGTCGTAAACAAACAGACAATAAACTTCACACACACAGAGCGCTTTGCTGAAATGGCAGAAGCTGGTTTGCATTGCGTCCGCTTCCTATTTATACCTTCCGGTGCCGCGCGTCACTCGTGACGTCATAGTGACGTCATCGCGGCGCGACGATAAATCGCGGCGCGACGATAAGTCGCGAGATTAGTTTCACACAACGTATTCAGATGCGTCACGCTGCTGGCGTTCCCCAAAGTGTCAACATTGACGCAGTGTAGAGTTCCCTCGAAAGGGAATGTCAGTTTTGACAAAGAACACTGTTCATCACTGAAATGCTCTAAATGAGCTGTTAGAATGTCAGAAACAAGCTTTCTGAGCTGAAAACTGCATTTTGTGACAAAGTGCATCAGAGGATGATGAGAAATTCAGTTTTGACAAAGAAAACAGTTCATCACTGAAATGCTCTAAATGAGCTGTTAGAATGTCAGAAACAAGCTTTCTGAGCTGAAAACTGCATTTTGTGACAAAGTGCATCAGAGGATGATGAGAAATTCAGTTTTGACAAAAAAAGACAGTTCATCACTGAAGTGCTCTAATTGAGCTGTTAGAATGTCAGAAACAAGCTTTCTGACCTGAAAACTGCATTTTGTGACAAAGTGCATCAGAGGATGATGAGAAATTCAGTTTTGACAAAGAAGACAGTTCATTACTGAAATGCTCTAAATGAGCTGTTAGAATGTCAGAAACAAGCTTTCTGAGCTGAGAACTGCATTTTGTGACAAAGTGCATCAGTGGATGATGAGAATGTCAGTTTTGACAAAGAACACTGTTCATCACTAAAATGCTCTAATTGAGCTGTTGGAATGTCAGAAACAAGCTTTCTGAGCTGAAAACTGCATTTGTGACAAAGTGCATCAGTGGATGATGAGAATGTCAGTTTTGACAAAGAACACTGTTCATTACTAAAATGCTCTAATTGAGCTGTTAGAATGTCAGAATCAAGCTTTCTGAGCTGAAAACTGCATTTTGTGACAAAGTGCATCAGTGGATGATGAGAATGTCAGTTTTGTCAAAGAAGACAGTTCATCACTGAAATGCTCTAATTGAGCTGTTAGAATGTCAGAAACAAGCTTTCTGAGCTGAAAACTGCATTTTGTGACAAAGTGCTACAGAGGAGGATGAGAAACTCTGGTTTGACAAAGAACACTGTTCATTACTGAAAAGCTCTAATTGAGCTGTTACAATGTCAGAAACAAGCTTTCTGAGCTGAAAACTGCATTTTGTGACAAAGTGCATCAGAGGATGATGAGAAATTCAGTTGTGACAAAGAAGACAGTTCATTACTGAAATGCTCTAAATGAGCTGTTAGAATGTCAGAAACAAGCTTTCTGAGCTGAAAACTGCATTTTGTGACAAAGTGCATCAGAGGATGATGAGAAATTCAGTTTTGACAAAGAAGACAGTTCATCACTGAAATGCTCTAATTGAGCTGTTAGAATGTCAGAAACAAGCTTTCTGAGCTGAGAATTGCATTTTGTGACAAAGTGCATCAGTGGATGATGAGAATGTCAGTTTTGACAAAGAACACTGTTCATTACTAAAATGCTCTAATTGAGCTGTTAGAATGTCAGAAACAAGCTTTCTGAGCGGAGAATTGCATTTTGTGACAAAGTGCATCAGTGGATGATGAGAATGTCAGTTTTGACAAAGAACACTGTGCTTTACTAAAATGCTCTAATAGAGCTGTTAGAATGTCAGAAACAAGCTTTCTGAGCTGAAAACTGCATTTTATGACAAAGTGCATCAGTGGATGATGAGAATGTCAGTTTTGACAAAGAACACTGTTCATTACTAAAATGCTCTAATAGAGCTTTTGGAATGTCAGAAACAAGCTTTCTGAGCTGAAAATTGCATTTGTGACAAAGTGCATCAGTGGATGATGAGAATGTCAGTTTTGACAAAGAACACTGTTCATTACTAATATGCTCTAATTGAGCTGTTAGAATGTCAGAAACAAGCTTTCTGAGCTGAAAACTGCATTTTGTGACAAAGTGCATCAGTGGGTGATGAGAATATCAGTTTTGACAAAGAACACTGTTCATTAGTAAAATGCTCTAATTGAGCTGTTAGAATGTCAGAAACAAGCTTTCTGAGCTGAAAACTGCATTTTATGACAAAGTGCATCAGTGGATGATGAGAATGTCAGTTTTGACAAAGAACACTGTTCATTACTAAAATGCTCTAATTGAGCTGTTAGAATGTCAGAAACAAACTTTCTGAGCTGAGAACTGCATTTTGTGACAAAGTGCATCAGTGGATGATGAGAATGTCAGTTTTGACAAAGAACACTGTTCATTACTAAAATGCTCTAATTGAGCTGTTAGAATTTTAGAAACAAGCTTTCTGAGCTGAGAACTGCATTTTGTGACAAAGTGCAACAGTGGATGATGAGAATGTCAGTTTTGACAAAGAACAGTGTTCATTACTAATATGCTCTAATTGAGCTGTTAGAATGTCAGAATCAAGCTTTCTGAGCTGAAAACTGCATTTTGTGACAAAGTGCATCAGTGGATGATGAGAATGTCAGTTTTGACAAAGAACACTGTTCATTACTAAAATGCTCTAATTGAGCTGTTAGAATGTCAGAAACAAGCTTTCTGAGCTGAGAACTGCATTTTGTGACAAAGTACATCAGTGGATGATGAGAATGTCAGTTTTGACAAAGAACACTGTTCATTACTAAAATGCTCTAATTGAGCTGTTAGAATGTCAGAAACAAGCTTTCTGAGCGGAGAATTGCATTTTGTGACAAAGTGCATCAGTGGATGATGAGAATGTCAGTTTTGACAAAGAACACTGTTCATTACTAAAATGCTCTAATAGAGCTGTTAGAATGTCAGAAACAAGCTTTCTGAGCTGAAAACTGCATTTTATGACAAAGTGCATCAGTGGATGATGAGAATGTCAGTTTTGACAAAGAACACTGTTCATTACTAAAATGCTCTAATTGAGCTGTTAGAATGTCAGAATCAAGCTTTCTGAGCTGAAAACTGCATTTTGTGACAAAGTGCATCAGTGGATGATGAGAATGTCAGTTTTGACAAAGAACACTGTTCATTACTAAAATGCTCTAATTGAGCTGTTAGAATGTCAGAAACAAGCTTTCTGAGCTGAAAACTGCATTTTGTGACAAAGTGCATCAGTGGATGATGAGAATGTCAGTTTAGACAAAGAACACTGTTCATTACTAAAATGCTCTAATTGAGCTGTTAGAATGTCAGAAACAAGCTTTCTGAGCTGAGAACTGCATTTTTTGACAAAGTGCATCAGTGGATGATGAGAATGTCAGTTTTGACAAAGAACACTGTTCATTACTAAAATGCTCTAATTGAGCTGTTAGAATGTCAGAAACAAGCTTTCTGAGCTGAAAACTGCATTTTGTGACAAAGTGCATCAGTGGATGATGAGAATGTCAGTTTTGACAAAGAACACTGTTCATCACTTAAATGCTCTAATTGAGCTGTTAGAATGTCAGAAACAAGCTTTCTGAGCTGAGAACTGCATTTTGTGACAAAGTGCATCAGTGGATGATGAGAATGTCAGTTTTGACAAAGAACACTGTTCATTACTAAAATGCTCTAATTGAGCTGTTAGAATGTCAGAAACAAGCTTTCTGAGCGGAGAATTGCATTTTGTGACAAAGTGCATCAGTGGATGATGAGAATGTCAGTTTTGACAAAGAACACTGTTCATTACTAAAATGCTCTAATAGAGCTGTTAGAATGTCAGAAACAAGCTTTCTGAGCTGAAAACTGCATTTTATGACAAAGTGCATCAGTGGATGATGAGAATGTCAGTTTTGACAAAGAACACTGTTCATTACTAAAATGCTCTAATAGAGCTTTTAGAATGTCAGAAACAAGCTTTCTGAGCTGAAAATTGCATTTGTGACAAAGTGCATCAGTGGATGATGAGAATGTCAGTTTTGACAAAGAACACTGTTCATTACTAATATGCTCTAATTGAGCTGTTAGAATGTCAGAAACAAGCTTTCTGAGCTGAAAACTGCATTTTGTGACAAAGTGCATCAGTGGGTGATGAGAATATCAGTTTTGACAAAGAACACTGTTCATTACTAAAATGCTCTAATTGAGCTGTTAGAATGTCAGAAACAAGCTTTCTGAGCTGAAAACTGCATTTTATGACAAAGTGCATCAGTGGATGATGAGAATGTCAGTTTTGACAAAGAACACTGTTCATTACTAAAATGCTCTAATTGAGCTGTTAGAATGTCAGAAACAAACTTTCTGAGCTGAGAACTGCATTTTGTGACAAAGTGCATCAGTGGATGATGAGAATGTCAGTTTTGACAAAGAACACTGTTCATTACTAAAATGCTCTAATTGAGCTGTTAGAATTTTAGAAACAAGCTTTCTGAGCTGAGAACTGCATTTTGTGACAAAGTGCAACAGTGGATGATGAGAATGTCAGTTTTGACAAAGAACAGTGTTCATTACTAATATGCTCTAATTGAGCTGTTAGAATGTCAGAATCAAGCTTTCTGAGCTGAAAACTGCATTTTGTGACAAAGTGCATCAGTGGATGATGAGAATGTCAGTTTTGACAAAGAACACTGTTCATTACTAAAATGCTCTAATTGAGCTGTTAGAATGTCAGAAACAAGCTTTCTGAGCTGAAAACTGCATTTTGTGACAAAGTGCATCACTGGATGATGAGAATGTCAGTTTTGACAAAGAACACTGTTCATTACTAAAATGCTCTAATTGAGCTGTTAGAATGTCAGAAACAAGCTTTCTGAGCTGAGAACTGCATTTTGTGACAAAGTACATCAGTGGATGATGAGAATGTCAGTTTTGACAAAGAACACTGTTCATTACTAAAATGCTCTAATTGAGCTGTTAGAATGTCAGAAACAAGCTTTCTGAGCTGAAAACTGCATTTTGTGACAAAGTGCATCACTGGATGATGAGAATGTCAGTTTTGACAAAGAACACTGTTCATTACTAAAATGCTCTAATTGAGCTGTTAGAATGTCAGAAACAAGCTTTCTGAGCTGAGAACTGCATTTTGTGACAAAGTACATCAGTGGATGATGAGAATGTCAGTTTTGACAAAGAACACTGTTCATTACTAAAATGCTCTAATTGAGCTGTTAGAATGTCAGAAACAAGCTTTCTGAGCGGAGAATTGCATTTTGTGACAAAGTGCATCAGTGGATGATGAGAATGTCAGTTTTGACAAAGAACACTGTTCATTACTAAAATGCTCTAATAGAGCTGTTAGAATGTCAGAAACAAGCTTTCTGAGCTGAAAACTGCATTTTGTGACAAAGTGCATCAGTGGATGATGAGAATGTCAGTTTAGACAAAGAACACTGTTCATTACTAAAATGCTCTAATTGAGCTGTTAGAATGTCAGAAACAAGCTTTCTGAGCTGAGAACTGCATTTTTTGACAAAGTGCATCAGTGGATGATGAGAATGTCAGTTTTGACAAAGAACACTGTTCATTACTAAAATGCTCTAATTGAGCTGTTAGAATGTCAGAAACAAGCTTTCTGAGCTGAAAACTGCATTTTGTGACAAAGTGCATCAGTGGATGATGAGAATGTCAGTTTTGACAAAGAACACTGTTCATCACTTAAATGCTCTAA
This sequence comes from Barbatula barbatula, assembly GCF_947034865.1. Taxonomy (NCBI): domain Eukaryota; kingdom Metazoa; phylum Chordata; class Actinopteri; order Cypriniformes; family Nemacheilidae; genus Barbatula; species Barbatula barbatula. The sequence continues at coordinate 3,080,014 of NC_136786.1, forward strand.
TTGAGCTGTTAGAATGTCAGAAACAAGCTTTCTGAGCTGAGAACTGCATTTTGTGACAAAGTGCATCAGTGGATGATGAGAATGTCAGTTTTGACAAAGAACACTGTTCATTACTAAAATGCTCTAATTGAGCTGTTAGAATGTCAGAAACAAGCTTTCTGAGCGGAGAATTGCATTTTGTGACAAAGTGCATCAGTGGATGATGAGAATGTCAGTTTTGACAAAGAACACTGTTCATTACTAAAATGCTCTAATAGAGCTGTTAGAATGTCAGAAACAAGCTTTCTGAGCTGAAAACTGCATTTTATGACAAAGTGCATCAGTGGATGATGAGAATGTCAGTTTTGACAAAGAACACTGTTCATTACTAAAATGCTCTAATTGAGCTGTTAGAATGTCAGAATCAAGCTTTCTGAGCTGAAAACTGCATTTTGTGACAAAGTGCATCAGTGGATGATGAGAATGTCAGTTTTGACAAAGAATACTGTTCATTACTAAAATGCTCTAATTGAGCTGTTAGAATGTCAGAAACAAGCTTTCTGAGCTGAAAACTGCATTTTGTGACAAAGTGCATCAGTGGATGATGAGAATGTCAGTTTAGACAAAGAACACTGTTCATTACTAAAATGCTTTAATTGAGCTGTTAGAATGTCAGAAACAAGCTTTCTGAGCTGAGAACTGCATTTTGTGACAAAGTGCATCAGTGGATGATGAGAATGTCAGTTTTGACAAAGAACACTGTTCATTACTAAAATGCTCTAATTGAGCTGTTAGAATGTCAGAAACAAGCTTTCTGAGCTGAAAACTGCATTTTGTGACAAAGTGCATCAGTGGATGATGAGAATGTCAGTTTTGACAAAGAACACTGTTCATCACTAAAATGCTCTAATTGAGCTGTTAGAATGTCAGAAACAAGCTTTCTGAGCGGAGAATTGCATTTTGTGACAAAGTGCATCAGTGGATGATGAGAATGTCAGTTTTGACAAAGAACACTGTTCATTACTAAAATGCTCTAATAGAGCTGTTAGAATGTCAGAAACAAGCTTTCTGAGCTGAAAACTGCATTTTATGACAAAGTGCATCAGTGGATGATGAGAATGTCAGTTTTGACAAAGAACACTGTTCATTACTAAAATGCTCTAATAGAGCTGTTAGAATGTCAGAAACAAGCTTTCTGAGCTGAAAATTGCATTTGTGACAAAGTGCATCAGTGGATGATGAGAATGTCAGTTTTGACAAAGAACACTGTTTTTACTAAAATGCTGTAATTGAGCTGTTAGAATGTCAGAAACAAGCTTTCTGAGCTGAAAACTGCATTTTGTGACAAGGTGCATCAGTGGATGATGAGAATGTCAGTTTTGACAAAGAACACTGTTCATTACTAAAATGCTCTGTGACGAGCGGGCCAGTGGCAAATCAGCGTCGCCAAGGCAACGGCGCAATCAAGCCGCCACACCTGCAGATCGTCACCACCTAATCCCCATCAAGCTCACCCTTTATAAGCAGAGGAAGAAGAAGAAAGGGTGAGCTTGTTCTCAGCAGGTACTCGGATGACTAACCTCTGGTTTTCTTCCCTTTACAGACACCAGCGAGTGACGATCTGCAGCAGCAGGGTTTTCTTCCACGGGACTCTCACCTACTTCCCTTTTGATGCACGAGCACCCCCAGGACTTCACAGGATTGAGGACGCGCCGACTTCCCCACGGCCTTCTCTCCAGAAGTCGTCACTACACCAAACCCCTCCAATAAATCACCCTCCGGGGCTAAAATTGTATAGTACTGTGTCTGTCTCGTTTTATGCCTGCCACAGTGGTGGAGAATGCGGGCATATTGAGACGGTCCAGATACTAAATAAAAACTGTTTTTTTTTCCGTCCGCAGGAAATCGCTCTCTCTCTCTCTCGCATTCTCTGTTCTTTCCTCGAGGGATAAACCAGTATGGACGAAGTCATCTGCCGCCTTACGGAGATCTCTGCCCAACAACAACGCTTCACCGAACAGCTCTCTCGCCGGCAAGAGCGGCTGGAACACCGGTTCGAGACCGTGCAAGACACAGCAGCGCGAGTTCCCCTCCCTGATGGCCGCGCCACAGCCCACCAGCATCTCACCAAACTTACGGAGCAGGACGACATCGACGCCTACCTTCATACCTTTGAGGTGATAGCCAAAAGGGAAACCTGGGACAAAGCTGTTTGGGCCCGGATACTGGCTCCTTTCCTGACCGGCGAGGCACAGCGGGCCTACTTCGCCCTCCAAGCCCCGTTTCAGGATGACTACGACAGACTGAAGGCGGAAATCCTCGCTCGGGTCGGTCTGTCACCGGTAGCCCGCGCTCAGCACTTCCACCAGTGGGTATACAATGAGCAACTCCCAGCTCGAATGCAGGCTGCCCAGCTGTCGAGATTCGCCCATCTCTGGCTCTTGAACGAGGGGGCCACAGCCAATCAAGTCGCCGAAAAGGTCGTCGTGGACCACATGCTGCGAGCCCTACCTCGCCGGTTCAGGAATCCAGTGAGCATGAGGAACCCGACCTCCCTCGGACAACTAGTAGAAGCGATTGAGCTGGCGGATGCAGCTTTTGCGCGAGACGGAGGAGAGAGAGAGAGTGCCCAGCCCCGGAGGGTGAATCCGCCTTGGCGAACGCGAGAGGGTATCTCTCGACCAGCCAGCAGGACCTCGGTGGCCTCCCTTCAGGATGAGCCGATGCCCACCGAGCCGGCCTCTCCGACGCCGCGGGCGTCGTTAGCAGGCTGTATTGTCCACCGGAAGGTGCCGCCTGGTGCCCCAGAACGAGTGGTACGCTTGGACGGCAAGGCAGTAGTCGCCACCCTCGACTCTGGTAGTTCCATTGCGCTGGTCCGGGACGGCATTTTATCCCCTCCTCAACCCCGACGGAGCCTGCTTCCCATCAAGTGTGTCCATGGGGACACCCGAGAGGTCCCGAGTCATCGCGTGGAAGTCGCCGCTGAGGCCGGATCCTGGTATGTGGAAGTGGGTATCGTGAATGATCTGCCCGTACCGCTTCTCCTCGTGCGGGACTGGCCCGGCTTTGACCAGCTCTTGGCCTCGACAATACAGCCTGCTTACAAGAAGAAGAACCGGTACCCACGACGCCGACGCACGCCCAGACCCCAACCCGCCCTGTTGGCCACCGAGAGCGAGCAAGGAGGTGAGGATAACTCTCAGTCTAATAATGTTGGTTTTGATCTCTTCCAGCGGTCACGGAAGGCGGTTCGTTCGGAAGAGAACAACGAGAGGACGATCGCTTGCGCAATTGTTGGAACCAGGTCCGGATGGTAGACGAGGAGGTTCGACATCCAGCCCCTCACCCCTTGCCGCACTTCATAGTAAGGAATGGTCTGCTGTACTGTGTCGCCCTAAGGCGGGGGGAGGAGAAGAACTTGTTGGTGGTACCCAAGGCGAAGACGGGGGTGATCATGGAACTCGCGCATGTACACCCAATGGCTTGACACCTCGGAGCCGCTAACACGGCACAACGAATATGGGACCGATTTCACTGGCCAGGACTAGAAGCTGAGGTTAAACGGTTCTGTCAGGGATGCCCGACCTGCCAGCTGACGTCCCCCCAACGACCTCCCCCCAGCCCCCTGATTCCACTTCCCATCATAGAGATACCCTTCTCGCGCATTGGCCTGGACCTGGTAGGGCCCCTGCCGAAGTCTGCTCGTGGTCATGAACACATCTTAGTAATCGTCGATTACGCCACTCGATATCCGGAAGCCCTCCCTCTCCGAAAGGCCACAACCAAGGCGATTGCAAAAGAGATGTTCCTGTTGTTCAGCAGGGTGGGAATCCCTTCCGAGATTCTGACGGACCAAGGTACCCCGTTCATGTCCCGGCTGATGACCGACCTCTGCCACCTCCTCAAGGTGAAACAGCTCCGCACTTCGGTCTACCATCCACAGACGGACGGCTTAGTCGAAAGGTTCAACCAGACCTTGAAGAGGATGTTGCGGCGAGTGGTGGCAGAGGATGGGCGCGATTGGGACCTTATGCTCCCCTACGTGCTCTTCGGGGTGAGAGAGGTACCCCAGGCATCCACCGGGTTTACCCCATTCGAACTTCTCTTTGGCCGGCAACCTCGCGGCCTCCTAGACGTCGCTCGAGACGCCTGGGAGCAACAACCCGCCCCGCACAGGAGCATAGTCGAACATGTACAACAAATGAGAGAACGAATCGACCGTGTGATGCCGTTGGTGAAGGAACATCTGCTCGAGGCCCAGCGCGCCCAGAAGCGGTTGTATGACCGGCCCACCCAACCACGCGAACTCCAGCCGGGCGACAGGGTTCTCGTCCTGACTCCTTCGGCCACCTCGAAGTTCCTGGCGGCCTGGAAGGGACCCTACACCGTCCTCGAGAAGGTAGGGCCGGTCAATTACCGGGTCCGTCAGCCGGGCAGACGAAAGACTGAACAACTCTACCACGTGAACCTCCTGAAAAAGTGGGTGGCCCCGCCCCAACAGATGGCGGCCTTTGCCGAGGCAGAACTACCAGTAGTTCACGTTGGGGAGCAGCTCTCATCGGACCAGAGGCGGGACGTAGAGGCCTTGGTCCGTCAGTTCTCCGATGTGTTTCAGGAACGACCCGGGTAGACTCGGATTATCCAACACGAGATTCGGACGCCCCCGGGAGTTATCGTCCGGCTGCGGCCCTACCGGGTCCCAGAGGCTCGTCGGCTGGCTATTGAGGAAGAAATTACCCGGATGAAAGAACTGCAGGTGATTGAACCCTCCCGTAGCCCGTGGTCCAGCCCTATAGTGATGGTACCGAAACCAGATGGGACACTACGCTTTTGTAATGACTTCCGGCGCCTCAACGAGGTCTCTACATTTGACAGCTACCCCATGCCCCGAGTGGATGAACTCCTGGACCGGTTGGGGAAAGCTCGGTTTATTTCAACGTTGGACCTCACCAAGGGCTACTGGCAGGTGCCCCTTTCCCCAGAGGCCAAGGAGAAAACGGCGTTCAGCACACCTTCAGGGCATTGGCAATACAGGGTGTTGCCTTTCGGCCTACATGGGGCACCTGCCACTTTCCAGCGTATGATGGACATTCTGTTGAGGCCTCACCAAACGTATGCCGGGGCTTACCTTGATGACTTGGTCGTCCACTCGGGGAGCTGGGAGGAACATTTGGAGAGGCTCCGGAAGGTCTTACTTGATCTGCGAAAGGCAGGGCTGGCCGCAAACCCGAGGAAATGCCACCTGGGTCTAGCGGAAGCCCGCTACCTCGGATTCAGAGTGGGACGTGGGATTATCCAACCACAGCCCCAAAAGGTTGAGGCCGTCCAGAAGGCCCCCAGACCCACTACAAAGACCCAGGTACGTGCTTTTCTCGGGTTAGCTGGATACTACCGTTGATTCATCCCTGCCTTCTCCTCTCTAGCCAGCCCCCTGACTGACCTGACCAAGAAGGGGCAGCCAGAGAAAGTAATATGGAGTGACGAAGCCCAGGCGGCGTTCCAGACCCTGAAGAAGGCCCTTTCCTCTTCACCCATCCTTCATGCCCCAGATTTTGGCTGCCCCTTCGTACTCCAAACGGATGCATCAGATACAGGGCTGGGAGCAGTCCTGTCCCAGGACAAGGATGGGAGGGAACACCCGGTCCTGTATATCAGTCGGAAGCTCACCCCAGCAGAAACCCGGTATGCCACAGTGGAGAAGGAGGCCCTCGCCATAAGGTGGGCAGTCCTGGAGCTCCTCTATTACCTGCTAGGAAGGAGCTTCACCCTGGTCACAGACCATGCACCGTTAACCTGGATGGCCAAGGCGAAGGACTCCAACGCCAGGGTGACTAGGTGGTTCCTCGCGCTCCAGGACTACCACTTTACAGTCAAACATCGGGCGGGGGCCTCCCATGGCAATGCCGACGGTCTCTCCCGGATGTGGTCAGCTTGGACATCAAGGTCAGGGACACCTACTCCCCCCCACTCTCCCCTAGTCCCGTACGGGGCGAGCCGCCGTACCACGTCAACGCTTAGTGGGGGGGGGGGGTTTGTGACGAGCGGGCCAGTGGCAAATCAGCGTCGCCAAGGCAACGGCGCAATCAAGCCGCCACACCTGCAGATCGTCACCTACTTCCCTTTTGATGCACGAGCACCCCCAGGACTTCACAGGATTGAGGACGCGCCGACTTCCCCACGGCCTTCTCTCCAGAAGTCGTCACTACACCAAACCCCTCCAATAAATCCCCCTCCGGGGCTAAAATTGTATAGTACTGTGTCTGTCTCGTTTTATGCCTGCCACAGCTCTAATTGAGCTGTTAGAATGTCAGAAACAAGCTTTCTGAGCTGAAAACTGCATTTTATGACAAAGTGCATCAGTGGATGATGAGAATTTCAGTTTTGACAAAGAACACTATTCATTACTAAAATGCTCTAATTGAGCTGTTAGAATGTCAGAAACAAGCTTCCTGAGCTGAAAACTGCATTTTGTGACAAAGTGCATCAGTGGATGATGAGAATGTCAGTTTTGACAAAGAACACTGTTCATTACTAAAATGCTCTAATTGAGCTGTTACAATGTCAGAAACAAGCTTTCTGAGCTGAAAACTGTTTTGTGACAAAGTGCATCAGTGGATGATGAGAATGTCAGTTTTGACAAAGAACATTGTTCATTACTAAAATGCTTTAATTGAGCTGTTAGAATGTCAGAAACAAGCTTTCTGAGCTGAGAACTGCATTTTGTGACAAAGTGCATCAGTGGATGATGAGAATGTCAGTTTTGACAAAGAACACTGTTCATTACTAAAATGCTCTAATAGAGCTGTTAGAATGTCAGAAACAATCTTTCTGAGCTGAAAACTGCATTTTGTGACAAAGTGCATCAGAGGATGATGAGAAATTCAGTTTTGACAAAGAAGACAGTTCATCACTGAAATGCTCTAAATGAGCTGTTAGAATGTCAGTAACAAGCTTTCTGAGCTGAAAACTGCATTTTGTGACAAAGTGCATCAGTGGATGATGAGAATGTCAGTTTTGACAAAGAGAACTGTTCATTACTAAAATGCTCTAATTGAGCTGTCAGAATGTCAGAAACAAGCTTTCTGAGCTGAAAACTGCATTTTGTGAGAAAGTGCATCAGAGGATGAAGAGAAACTCAGTTTTGACAAAGAACACTGTTCATTACTGAAATGCTCTAATTGAGCTGTTAGAATGTCAGAAACAAGCTTTCTGAGCTGAAATCTGTCATGATTCCGCTATCATGTCATGTTTATTTTTGGTCTTGCAGCGGAGTCATGGCATAGCCTTAGGTTTTGTGTGAGAAAGCCATGTGCTTTCTCGTGTCTCGTCAGTGTTTCCCGCCATCTCGTTTCCTCGTTAACCTTCCCTGAGTGTTTCAGTACCCGCACCTGACCCTTGTTAATTATCCTTTGTCTGTCTCCCTTTAAAACATCCTCGTGTTCATTGTCTTGTGCTGGTTCGTTGTACTTGTTACCCTGTCCTAAGCCTTGTTGTGTAAGAAACTTTAAAATCTAGTCTTTGAGTGTTCAGGTTAGTCTTAGTGTTTATAGTTGAGTTCTTGAGTCTTTGGTTTTCAATTTGTCGTGTTTTGCTATTGTGTACTCCTTTGTTACCCCCTCGTGGGTTTTTGTTTTTCTGTTTATATATATATATATTAAAGTCCCTTCTGTTAACCCCTTCATCCCCGTTTCGCTGCCTGCAATTGGGTTCTCCCCTCACGATCATAACAGAACGAACCAGCCAGAACTGAACCCAGCAGGCAGCTTTGACCTCGGCACGATCCCGGAAGCCTCGTCTACTCTGCGGCATCCAGCAAGGGAACTCAAACCTGCAGGACTATTTTGGGAGATTCCTGGATGTCGCAGTTGATGTGGACATGGGAGAAGAGGAGCTGGCGGTGCTCTTTAATGCCGGTCTGAGGGACCCACTTTCGCGGGCGGAGATGAGGTCATTGGGACCTCCGGAACTCGACGACCTGTGGCGGTACGTCAATGCTCGCTCTGAGTCCGGGGTCTCACCCCAACCGATCTCTCCGCTGGCCGCCATCCCCGAGGGCCGTACCCGGCGAATCGGGGCTGTGGGCCTCTCCTCACCCTCGGCACCCTTCAACTCTTCCAGCACGGAGCTGGTCATGCTCCCCGCCGCTTCTACGCAACCGGCTACACCCACCGTGAGCCGGGCGAAGAAGAAGAAGCCGAGGAGGGGTGTGGTGTCCAGCCCGAGGTTCCAGCCGGAGGAGAACGCCGGAACTCAGCCCAAATATTTTTTGGGGGGGCGTCATACGGGCAGGGGGGCCCTGTCCAGCGGGCCTCCTGGTGTCCCGTCAAGTCCGGTGGTCCCGTCAAGTCCGGTGGTCCCAAGTCCGGTGGTCCCGTCAAGTCCGGTGGTCCCGTCAAGTCCGGTGGTCCCGTCAAGTCCGGTGGTCCCGCCAAGTCCGGTGGTCCCGCCAAGTCCGGTGGTCCCGCCAAGTCCGGTGGTCCCGCCAAGTCCGGTGGTCCCGCCAAGTCCGGTGGTCCCGTCAAGTCCGGTGGTCCCAAGTCCGGTGGTCCCAAGTCCGGTGGTCCCAAGTCCGGTGGTCCCAAGTCCGGTGGTCCCAAGTCCGGTGGTCCCACCTGCACTCAGTCAAGTGCCAAGTCCTGCCCAGGCGTCCACGCAAGTGCCAAGTCCTGCCCAGGCGTACACGCAAGTGCCAAGTCCTGCACCCAGTCCTGCCCTGCCGGCCTTCCAGCCGGCGTCAAGTCCTGCACCCAGTCCTGCCCTGCCGGCCTTCCAGCCGGCGTCAAGTCCTGCACCCAGTCCTGCCCTGCCGGCCTTCCAGCCGGCGTCAAGTCCTGCACCCAGTCCTATCCAGCCGGCCTTCCAGCCTGTGGCTCAGCCGGCCTTCCAGCCGGGAACAAGAACAGTTCCCCCGCCATCAAGTCCCCGGGGATTCCACGCTCGCGAGCGCCCCCGGGAACTAGGACTGTCCCACACTATCCCTACCCTCTTGGACACTCTCCCGTGAACTTTGTTGTTCCCCCACCCCCCCCTCCCATGTTTATTATTTTTATTGTCTCACCCCAACCCTGTGATTTTGCTTGCTTGTTTCCCCCTGATATTGTTTTCTTTGTTTTGCCTTGTATTGTCGTGTTCCCAGTCTGTCTTGTCTTGTTAGTCTACCCCTTGATGAACACCTGGAGGTGTTCATTTAAGGGGGGGCTTATGTCATGATTCCGCTATCATGTCATGTTTATTTTTGGTCTTGCAGCGGAGTCATGGCATAGCCTTAGGTTTTGTGTGAGAAAGCCATGTGCTTTCTCGTGTCTCGTCAGTGTTTCCCGCCATCTCGTTTCCTCGTTAACCTCCCCTGAGTGTTTCAGTACCCGCACCTGACCCTTGTTAATTATCCTTTGTCTGTCTCCCTTTAAAACATCCTCGTGTTCATTGTCTTGTGCTGGTTCGTTGTACTTGTTACCCTGTCCTAAGCCTTGTTGTGTAAGAAACTTTAAAATCTAGTCTTTGAGTGTTCAGGTTAGTCTTAGTGTTTATAGTTGAGTTCTTGAGTCTTTGGTTTTCAATTTGTCGTGTTTTGCTAATGTGTACTCCTTTGTTACCCCCTCGTGGGTTTTTGTTTTTCTGTTTATATATATATATATATATATTAAAGTCCCTTCTGTTAACCCCTTCATCCCCGTTTCGCTGCCTGCAATTGGGTTCTCCCCTCACGATCATAACAGAAATCTGCATTTTTTTGACAAAGTGCATCAGAGGATGATGAGAAATTCAGTTTTGACAAAGACGACAGTTCATTTCTAAAATGCTCTAATTGAGCTGTTAGAATGTCAGAAACAAGCTTTCTGAGCTGAAAACTGCATTTTGTGACAAAGTACATCAGTGGATGATGAGAATGTCAGTTTTGACAAAGAACACTGTTCATTACTGAAATGCTCTAATTGAGCTGTTAGAATGTCAGAAACAAGCTTTCTGAGCTGAGAACTGCATTTTGTGACAAAGTGCATCAGTGGATGATGAGAATGTCAGTTTTGACAAAGAACACTGTTCATTACTAAAATGCTCTAATAGAGCTGTTAGAATGTCAGAAACAATCTTTCTGAGCTGAAAACTGCATTTTGTGACAAAGTGCATCAGAGGATGATTAGAAATTCAGTTGTGACAAAGAAGACAGTTCATTACTGAAATGCTCTAAATGAGCTGTTAGAATGTCAGAAACAAGCTTTCTGAGCTGAAAACTGCATTTTGTGACAAAGTGCATCAGAGGATGATGAGAAATTCAGTTTTGACAAAGAAGACAGTTCATCACTGAAATGCTCTAATTGAGCTGTTAGAATGTCAGAAACAAGCTTTCTGAGCTGAAAACTGCATTTTATGACAGGGTGCATCAGTGGATGATGAGAACGTCAGTTTTGACAAAGATCACTGTTCATCACTAAAATGCTCTAATAGAGCTGTTAGAATGTCAGAAACAAGCTTTCTGAGCTGAAAACTCAGGTTTGACAAAGAACACTGTTCATTACTGAAATGCTCTAATTGAGCTGTTATAATGTCAGAAACAAGCTTTCTGAGCTGAAAACTGCATTTTGTGAAAAGTGCATCAGAGGATGAAGAGAAACTCAGTTTTGACAAAGAACACTGTTCATTACTGAAATGCTCTAATTGAGCTGTTAGAATGTCAGAAACAAGCTTTCTTAGCTAAAATCTGCATTTTTTTGACAAAGTGCATCAGAGGATGATGAGAAATTCAGTTTTGACAAAGAAGACAGTTCATTTCTAAAATGCTCTAATTGAGCTGTTAGAATGTCAGAAACAAGCTTTCTGAGCTGAAAACTGCATTTTGTGACAAAGTGCATCAGTGGATGATGAGAATGTCAGTTTTGACAAAGAACACTGTTCATTACTAAAATGCTATAATTAAGCTGTTAGAATGTCAGAAACAAGCTTTCTGAGCTGAAAACTGCATTTTGTGACAAAGTGCATCAGTGGATGATGAGAATGTCAGTTTTTACAAAGAACACTGTTCATTACTAAAATGCTCTAATTGAGCTGTTAGAATGTCAGAAACAAGCTTTCTGAGCTGAAAACTGCATTTTGTGACAAAGTGCATCAGTGGATGATGAGAATGTCAGTTTTGACAAAGAACACTGTTCATTACCAAAATGCTCTAATTGAGCTGTTAGAATGTCAGAAACAAGCTTTCTGAGCTGAAAACTCAGGTTTGACAAAGAACACTGTTCATTACTGAAATGCTCTAATTGAGCTGTTAGAATGTCAGAAACAAGCTTTCTGAGCTGAAAACTGCATTTTGTGAGAAAGTGCATCAGAGGATGAAGAGAAACTCAGTTTTGACAAAGAACACTGTTCATTACTGAAATGCTCTAATTGAGCTGTTAGAATGTCAGAAACAAGCTTTCTGAGCTGAAATCTGCATTTTTTTGACAAAGTGCATCAGAGGATGATGAGAAATTCAGTTTTGACAAAGAAGACAGTTAATTTCTAAAATGCTCTAATTGAGCTGTTAGAATGTCAGAAACAAGCTTTCTGAGCTGAAAACTGCATTTTGTGACAAAGTGCATCAGTGGATGACGAGAATGTCAGTTTCGACAAAGAACACTGTTCATTACTAAAATGCTCTAATTAAGCTGTTAGAATGTCAGAAACAAGCTTTCTGAGCTGAAAACTGCATTTTGTGACAAAGTGCATCAGTGGATGATGAGAATGTCAGTTTTTACAAAGAACACTGTTCTTTATTAAAATGCTCAAATTGAGCTGTTAGAATGTCAGAAACAAGCTTTCTGAGCTGAAAACTGCATTTTATGACAAAGTGCATCAGTGGATGATGAGATTGTCAGTTTTGACAAAGAACACTGTTCATTACTAAAATGCTCTAATTGAGCTGTTAGAATGTCAGAAACAAGCTTTCTGAGCTGAAAACTGCATTTTGTGACAAAGTGCATAAGAGGATGATGAGAAATTCAGGTTTGACAAAGAACACAGTTCATTAATGAAATGCTCTAATTGAGCTGTTAGAATGTCAGAAACAAGCTTTTTGAGCTGAAAACTCAGGTTTGACAAAGAACACTGTTCATTACTGAAATGCTCTAATTGAGCTGTTAGAATGTCAGAAACAAGCTTTTTGAGCTGAAAACTGCATTTAGTGACAAAGTGCATCAGTGGATGATGAGAATGTCAGTTTTGACAAAGAACAATGTTCATTATTAAAATGCTCTAATTGAGCTGTTAGAATGTCAGAAACAAGCTTTTTGAGCTGAAAACTGCATTTAGTGACAAAGTGCATCAGTGGATGATGAGAATGTCAGTTTTGACAAAGAACAATGTTCATTATTAAAATGCTCTAATTGAGCTGTTAGAATGTCAGAAACAAGCTTTCTGAGCTGAGAACTGCATTTTGTGACAAAGTGCATCAGTGGATGATGAGAATGTCAGTTTTGACAAAGAACACTGTTCATTACTAAAAAGCTCTAATAGAGCTGTTAGAATGTCAGAAACAAGCTTTTTGAGCTGAAAACTGCATTTAGTGACAAAGTGCATCAGTGGATGATGAGAATGTCAGTTTTGACAAAGAACAATGTTCATTATTAAAATGCTCTAATTGAGCTGTTAGAATGTCAGAAACAAGCTTTTTGAGCTGAAAACTGCATTTAGTGACAAAGTGCATCAGTGGATGATGAGAATGTCAGTTTTGACAAAGAACAATGTTCATTATTAAAATGCTCTAATTGAGCTGTTAGAATGTCAGAAACAAGCTTTCTGAGCTGAGAACTGCATTTTGTGACAAAGTGCATCAGTGGATGATGAGAATGTCAGTTTTGACAAAGAACACTGTTCATTACTAAAAAGCTCTAATAGAGCTGTTAGAATGTCAGAAACAAGCTTTCTGAGCTGAAAACTGCATTTTGTGACAAAGTGCATCAGAGGATGATGAGAAATTCAGTTTTGACAAAGAAGACAGTTCATCACTGAAATGCTCTAATTGAGCTGTTAGAATGTCAGAAACAAGCTTTCTGAGCTGAAAACTGCATTTTGTGACAAAGTGCATCAGAGGATGATGAGAAATTCAGTTTTGACAAAGAAGACAGTTCATTACTGAAATGCTCTAAATGAGCTAGCTATTAGAATTTTAGAAACAAGCTTTCTGAGCTGAAAACTGCATTTTGTGACAAAGTGCATCGGAGGATGATGAGAAATTCAGTTTTGACAAAGAAGACAGTTCATTACTGAAATGCTCTAAATGAGCTCTTAGAATGTCAGAAACAAGCTTTCTGAGCTGAAAACTGCATTTTGTGACAAAGTGCATCGGAGGAAGATGAGAAATTCAGTTTTGACAAAGAAGACAGTTCATTACTGAAATGCTCTAAATGAGCTGTTAGAATGTCAGAAACAAGCTTTCTGAGCTGAGAACTGCATTTTGTGACAAAGTGCATCAGTGGATGATGAGAATGTCAGTTTTGACAAAGAACACTGTTCATCACTAAAATGCTCTAATTGAGCTGTTAGAATGTCAGAAACAAGCTTTCTGAGCTGAAAACTGCATTTTGTGACAAAGTGCATCAGTGGATGATGAAAATGTCAGTTTTGACAAAGAACACTGTTCATTACTAAAATGCTCTAATAGAGCTGTTAGAATGTCAGAAACAATCTTTCTGAGCTGAAAACTGCATTTTGTGAGAAAGTGCATCAGAGGATGATGAGAATGTCAGTTTTGACAAAGAACACTGTTCATTACTAAAATGCTCTAATAGAGCTGTTAGAATGTCAGAAACAATCTTTCTGAGCTGAAAACTGCATTTTGTGAGAAAGTGCATCAGAGGATGATGAGAATGTCAGTTTTGACAAAGAACACTGTTCATCACTAAAATGCTCTAATTGAGCTTTTAGAATGTCAGAAACAAGCTTTCTGAGCTGAAAACTGCATTTTGTGACAAAGTGCATCAGTGGATGATGAGAATGTCAGTTTTGACAAAGAACACTGTTCATCACTAAAATGCTCTAATTGAGCTGTTAAAATGTCAGAAACAAGCTTTCTGAGCTGAGAACTGCATTTTGTGACAAAGTGCATCAGTGGATGATAAGAATGTCAGTTTTGACAAAGAACACTGTTCATTACTAAAATGCTCTAATTGAGCTGTTAGAATGTCAGAAACAAGCTTTCTGAGCTGAAAACTGCATTTTGTGACAAAGTGCATCAGTGGATGATGAGAATGTCAGTTTTGACAAAGAACACTGTTCATTACTAAAATGCTCTAATAGAGCTGTTATATTGTCAGAAACAATCTTTCTGAGCTGAAAACTGCATTTTGTGAGAAAGTGCATCAGAGGATGATGAGAATGTCAGTTTTGACAAAGAACACTGTTAATTACTAAAATGTTCTAATTGAGCTGTTAGAATGTCAGAAACAAGCTTTCTGAGCGAAAACTGCATTTTGTGACAAAGTGCATCAGTGGATGATGAGAATGTCAGTTTTGACAAAGAACACTGTTCATTACTAAAATGCTCTAATGAGCTCTTAGAATGTCAGAAACAAGCTTTCTGAGCTGAAAACTGCATTTTGTAACAAAGTGCATCAGTGGATGATGAGAATGTTAGTTATGACAAAGAACACTGTTCATTACTAAAATGCTCTAATTGAGCTGTTAGAATGTCAGAAACAAGCTTTCTGAGCTGAGAACTGCATTTTGTGACAAAGTGCATCAGTGGATGATGAAAATGTTAGTTTTGACAAAGAACACTGTTCATTACTAAAATGCTCTAATTGAGCTGTTAGAATGTCAGAAACAAGCTTTCTGAGCTGAGAACTGCATTTTGTGACAAAGTGCATCAGTGGATGATGAGAATGTCAGTTTTGACAAAGAACACTGTTCATTGCTAAAATGCTCTAATTGAGCTGTTAGAATGTCAGAAACAAGCTTTCTGAGCTGAAAACTGCATTTTGTGACAAAGTGCATCAGTGGATGATGAGAATGTCAGTTTTGACAAAGAACACTGTTCATTACTAAAATGCTATAATTAAGCTGTTAGAATGTCAGAAACAAGCTTTCTGAGCTGAAAACTGCATTTTGTGACAAAGTGCATCAGTGGATGATGAGAATGTCAGTTTTTACAAAGAACACTGTTCATTACTAAAATGCTCTAATTGAGCTGTTAGAATGTCAGAAACAAGCTTTCTGAGCTGAAAACTGCATTTTGTGACAAAGTGCATCAGTGGATGATGAGAATGTCAGTTTTGACAAAGAACACTGTTCATTACCAAAATGCTCTAATTGAGCTGTTAGAATGTCAGAAACAAGCTTTCTGAGCTGAAAACTCAGGTTTGACAAAGAACACTGTTCATTACTGAAATGCTCTAATTGAGCTGTTAGAATGTCAGAAACAAGCTTTCTGAGCTGAAAACTGCATTTTGTGAGAAAGTGCATCAGAGGATGAAGAGAAACTCAGTTTTGACAAAGAACACTGTTCATTACTGAAATGCTCTAATTGAGCTGTTAGAATGTCAGAAACAAGCTTTCTGAGCTGAAATCTGCATTTTTTTGACAAAGTGCATCAGAGGATGATGAGAAATTCAGTTTTGACAAAGAAGACAGTTAATTTCTAAAATGCTCTAATTGAGCTGTTAGAATGTCAGAAACAAGCTTTCTGAGCTGAAAACTGCATTTTGTGACAAAGTGCATCAGTGGATGACGAGAATGTCAGTTTTGACAAAGAACACTGTTCATTACTAAAATGCTCTAATTAAGCTGTTAGAATGTCAGAAACAAGCTTTCTGAGCTGAAAACTGCATTTTGTGACAAAGTGCATCAGTGGATGATGAGAATGTCAGTTTTTACAAAGAACACTGTTCTTTATTAAAATGCTCAAATTGAGCTGTTAGAATGTCAGAAACAAGCTTTCTGAGCTGAAAACTGCATTTTATGACAAAGTGCATCAGTGGATGATGAGATTGTCAGTTTTGACAAAGAACACTGTTCATTACTAAAATGCTCTAATAGAGCTGTTAGAATGTCAGAAACAATCTTTCTGAGCTGAAAACTGCATTTTGTGAGAAAGTGCATCAGAGGATGATGAGAATGTCAGTTTTGACAAAGAACACTGTTCATTACTAAAATGCTCTAATAGAGCTGTTAGAATGTCAGAAACAATCTTTCTGAGCTGAAAACTGCATTTTGTGAGAAAGTGCATCAGAGGATGATGAGAATGTCAGTTTTGACAAAGAACACTGTTCATCACTAAAATGCTCTAATTGAGCTTTTAGAATGTCAGAAACAAGCTTTCTGAGCTGAAAACTGCATTTTGTGACAAAGTGCATCAGTGGATGATGAGAATGTCAGTTTTGACAAAGAACACTGTTCATCACTAAAATGCTCTAATTGAGCTGTTAAAATGTCAGAAACAAGCTTTCTGAGCTGAGAACTGCATTTTGTGACAAAGTGCATCAGTGGATGATAAGAATGTCAGTTTTGACAAAGAACACTGTTCATTACTAAAATGCTCTAATTGAGCTGTTAGAATGTCAGAAACAAGCTTTCTGAGCTGAAAACTGCATTTTGTGACAAAGTGCATCAGTGGATGATGAGAATGTCAGTTTTGACAAAGAACACTGTTCATTACTAAAATGCTCTAATAGAGCTGTTATATTGTCAGAAACAATCTTTCTGAGCTGAAAACTGCATTTTGTGAGAAAGTGCATCAGAGGATGATGAGAATGTCAGTTTTGACAAAGAACACTGTTAATTACTAAAATGTTCTAATTGAGCTGTTAGAATGTCAGAAACAAGCTTTCTGAGCGAAAACTGCATTTTGTGACAAAGTGCATCAGTGGATGATGAGAATGTCAGTTTTGACAAAGAACACTGTTCATTACTAAAATGCTCTAATGAGCTCTTAGAATGTCAGAAACAAGCTTTCTGAGCTGAAAACTGCATTTTGTAACAAAGTGCATCAGTGGATGATGAGAATGTTAGTTATGACAAAGAACACTGTTCATTACTAAAATGCTCTAATTGAGCTGTTAGAATGTCAGAAACAAGCTTTCTGAGCTGAGAACTGCATTTTGTGACAAAGTGCATCAGTGGATGATGAAAATGTTAGTTTTGACAAAGAACACTGTTCATTACTAAAATGCTCTAATTGAGCTGTTAGAATGTCAGAAACAAGCTTTCTGAGCTGAGAACTGCATTTTGTGACAAAGTGCATCAGTGGATGATGAGAATGTCAGTTTTGACAAAGAACACTGTTCATTGCTAAAATGCTCTAAATGAGCTGTTAGAATGTCAGAAACAAGCTTTCTGAGCTGCAAACTGCATTTTGTGACAAAGTGCATCAGAGGATGATGAGAAATTCAGTTTTGACAAAGAAGACAGTTCATCACTGAAATGCTCTAATTGAGCTGTTAGAATGTCAGAAACAAGCTTTCTGAGCTGAAAACTGCATTTTGTGACAAAGTGCATCAGAGGATGATGAGAAATTCAGTTTTGACAAAGAACACTGTTCATCACTAAAATGCTCTAATTGAGCTTTTAGAATGTCAGAAACAAGCTTTCTGAGCTGAAAACTGCATTTTGTGACAAAGTGCATCAGTGGATGATGAGAATGTCAGTTTTGACAAAGAACACTGTTCATCACTAAAATGCTCTAATTGAGCTGTTAAAATGTCAGAAACAAGCTTTCTGAGCTGAGAACTGCATTTTGTGACAAAGTGCATCAGTGGATGATAAGAATGTCAGTTTTGACAAAGAACACTGTTCATTACTAAAATGCTCTAATTGAGCTGTTAGAATGTCAGAAACAAGCTTTCTGAGCTGAAAACTGCATTTTGTGACAAAGTGCATCAGTGGATGATGAGAATGTCAGTTTTGACAAAGAACACTGTTCATTACTAAAATGCTCTAATAGAGCTGTTATATTGTCAGAAACAAGCTTTCTGAGCTGAAAACTGCATTTTGTGAGAAAGTGCATCAGAGGATGATGAGAATGTCAGTTTTGACAAAGAACACTGTTAATTACTAAAATGTTCTAATTGAGCTGTTAGAATGTCAGAAACAAGCTTTCTGAGCGAAAACTGCATTTTGTGACAAAGTGCATCAGTGGATGATGAGAATGTCAGTTTTGACAAAGAACACTGTTCATTACTAAAATGCTCTAATTGAGCTCTTAGAATGTCAGAAACAAGCTTTCTGAGCTGAAAACTGCATTTTGTGACAAAGTGCATCAGTGGATGATGAGAATAACAGTTTTGACAAAGAAGACAGTTCATTACTGAAATGCTCTAATTGAGCTTTTAGAATGTCAGAAACAAGCTTCATGAGCTGAAAACTGCATTTTGTGAGAAAGTGCATCAGTGGATGATGAAAATGTTAGTTTTGACAAAGAACACTGTTCATTACTAAAATGCTCTAATTGAGCTGTTAGAATGTCAGAAACAAGCTTTCTGAGCTGAAAACTGCATTTTGTGACAAAGTGCATCAGAGGATGATGAGAAATTCAGTTTTGACAAAGAAGACAGTTCATTACTGAAATGCTCTAAATGAGCTGTTATATTGTCAGAAACAATCTTTCTGAGCTGAAAACTGCATTTTGTGACAAAGTGCATCGGAGGATGATGAGAAATTCAGTTTTGACAAAGAAGACAGTTCATTACTGAAATGCTCTAATTGAGCTTTTAGAATGTCAGAAACAAGCTTTCTGAGCTGAAAACTGCATTTTGTGACAAAGTGCATCAGTGGATGATGAGAATGTCAGTTTTGACAAAGAACAATGTTCATTATTAAAACGCTCTAATTGAGCTGTTAGAATGTCAGAAACAAGCTTTCTGAGCTGAAAACTGCATTTTGTGACAAAGTGCATCAGTGGATGATGAGAAATTCAGTTTTGACAAAGAAGACAGTTCATTACTGAAATGCTCTAATTGAGCTTTTAGAATGTCAGAAACAAGCTTCATGAGCTGAAAACTGCATTTTGTGAGAAAGTGCATCAGAGGATGATGAGAAACTCAGTTTTGACAAAGAACACTGTTCATTACTGAAATGCTCTAATTGAGCTGTTAGAATGTCAGAAACAAGCTTTCTGAGCTGAAAACTGCATTTTGTGACAAAGTGCATCAGTGGATGATGAGAATGTCAGTTTTGACAAAGAACACTGTTCATTACTAAAATGCTCTAATTGAGCTGTTAGAATGTCAGAAACAAGCTTTCTGAGCTGAAAACTGCATTTTGTGACAAAGTGCATCTGTGGATGATGAGAATGTCAGTTTTGACAAAGAACACTGTTCATTACTAAAATGCTCTAATTGAGCTGTTAGAATGTCAGAAACAAGCTTTCTGAGCTGCAAACTGCATTTTGTGACAAAGTGCATCAGAGGATGATGAGAAATTCAGTTTTGACAAAGAAGACAGTTCATCACTGAAATGCTCTAATTGAGCTGTTAGAATGTCAGAAACAAGCTTTCTGAGCTAAAAACTGCATTTTGTGACAAAGTGCATCAGAGGATGATGAGAAATTCAGTTTTGACAAAGAAGACAGTTCATTACTGAAATGCTCTAAATGAGCTGTAAGAATGTTAGAAACAAGCTTTCTGAGCTGAAAACTGCATTTTGTGACAAAGTGCATCGGAGGATGATGAGAAATTCAGTTTTGACAAAGAAGACAGTTCATTACTGAAATGCTCTAATTGAGCTTTTAGAATGTCAGAAACAAGCTTTCTGAGCTGAAAACTGCATTTTGTGACAAAGTGCATCAGTGGATGATGAGAATGTCAGTTTTGACAAAGAACAATGTTCATTATTAAAACGCTCTAATTGAGCTGTTAGAATGTCAGAAACAAGCTTTCTGAGCTGAAAACTGCATTTTGTGACAAAGTGCATCAGTGGATGATGAGAAATTCAGTTTTGACAAAGAAGACAGTTCATTACTGAAATGCTCTAATTGAGCTTTTAGAATGTCAGAAACAAGCTTCATGAGCTGAAAACTGCATTTTGTGAGAAAGTGCATCAGAGGATGATGAGAAACTCAGTTTTGACAAAGAACACTGTTCATTACTGAAATGCTCTAATTGAGCTGTTAGAATGTCAGAAACAAGCTTTCTGAGCTGAAAACTGCATTTTGTGACAAAGTGCATCAGTGGATGATGAGAATGTCAGTTTTGACAAAGAACACTGTTCATTACTAAATTGCTCTAATTGAGCTGTTAGAATGTCAGAAACAAGCTTTCTGAGCTGAAAACTGCATTTTGTGACAAAGTGCATCAGTGGATGATGAGAATGTCAGTTTTGACAAAGAACACTGTTCATTACTAAAATGCTCTAATTGAGCTGTTAGAATGTCAGAAACAAGCTTTCTGAGCTGAAAACTGCATTTTGTGACAAAGTGCATCAGTGGATGATGAGAATGTCAGTTTTGACAAAGAACACTGTTCATTATTAAAATGATCTAATTGAGCTGTTAGAATGTCAGAAACAAGCTTTCTGAGCTGAAAACTGCATCTTGTGACAAAGTGCATCAGTGGATGATGAGAATGTCAGTTTTGACAAAGAAGACAGTTCATTACTGAAATGGCTTAATTGAGCTGTTAGAATGTCAGAAACAAGCTTTCTGAGCTGAAAACTGCATTTTGTGACAAAGTGCATCAGTGGATGATGAGAATGTCAGTTTTGACAAAGAACACTGTTCATTACTAAAATGCTCTAATTGAGCTGTTAGAATGTCAGAAACAAGCATTCTGAGCTGAAAACTGCATTTTGTGACAAAGTGCATCAGTGGATGATGAGAATGTCAGTTTTGACAAAGAACACTGTTCATTACTAAAATGCTCTAATAGAGCTGTTAGAATGTCAGAAACAAGCTTTCTGAGCTGAAAACTGCATTTTGTGACAAAGTGCATCAGTGGATGATGAGAAATTCAGTTTTGACAAAGAAGACAGTTCATTACTGAAATGCTCTAATTGAGCTTTTAGAATGTCAGAAACAAGCTTCATGAGCTGAAAACTGCATTTTGTGAGAAAGTGCATCAGAGGATGATGAGAAACTCAGTTTTGACAAAGAACACTGTTCATTACTGAAATGCTCTAATTGAGCTGTTAGAATGTCAGAAACAAGCTTTCTGAGCTGAAAACTGCATTTTGTGACAAAGTGCATCAGTGGATGATGAGAATGTCAGTTTTGACAAAGAACACTGTTCATTACTAAAATGCTCTAATTGAGCTGTTAGAATGTCAGAAACAAGCTTTCTGAGCTGAAAACTGCATTTTGTGACAAAGTGCATCAGTGGATGATGAGAATGTCAGTTTTGACAAAGAACACTGTTCATTACTAAAATGCTCTAATTGAGCTGTTAGAATGTCAGAAACAAGCTTTCTGAGCTGAAAACTGCATTTTGTGACAAAGTGCATCAGTGGATGATGAGAATGTCAGTTTTGACAAAGAACACTGTTCATTATTAAAATGATCTAATTGAGCTGTTAGAATGTCAGAAACAAGCTTTCTGAGCTGAAAACTGCATCTTGTGACAAAGTGCATCAGTGGATGATGAGAATGTCAGTTTTGACAAAGAAGACAGTTCATTACTGAAATGGCTTAATTGAGCTGTTAGAATGTCAGAAACAAGCTTTCTGAGCTGAAAACTGCATTTTGTGACAAAGTGCATCAGTGGATGATGAGAATGTCAGTTTTGACAAAGAACACTGTTCATTACTAAAATGCTCTAATTGAGCTGTTAGAATGTCAGAAACAAGCATTCTGAGCTGAAAACTGCATTTTGTGACAAAGTGCATCAGTGGATGATGAGAATGTCAGTTTTGACAAAGAACACTGTTCATTACTAAAATGCTCTAATAGAGCTGTTAGAATGTCAGAAACAAGCTTTCTGAGCTGAAAACAACTGCATTTTGTGACAAAGTGCATCAGTGGATGATGAGAATGTCAGTTTTGACAAAGAACACGGTTCATTACTAAAATGCTCTAATTGAGCTGTTACAATGTCAGAAACAAGCTTTCTGAGCTTAAAACTGCATTTTGTGACAAAGTGCATCAAAGGATGATGAGAAATTCAGTTTTGACAAAGGAGACAGTTCATTACTGAAATGCTCTAAATGAGCTGTTAGAATGTCAGAAACAAGCTTTATGAGCTGAAAACTCAGGTTTGATAAAGAACACTGTTCATTACTGAAATGCTCTAATTGAGCTGTTAGAATGTCAGAAACAAGCTTTCTGAGCTGAAAACTGCATTTTGTGACAAAATGCATCAGGGGATGATGAGAAATTCAGTTTTGACAAAGAACATGGTCCATCACTGAAATGCTCTAATTGAGCTGTTAGAATGTCAGAAACAAGCTTTCTGAGCTGAAAACTGCATTTTGTGAGAAAGTGCATCAGAGGATGATGAGAAACTCAGTTTTGACAAAGAACACTGTTCATTACTGAAATGCTCTAATTGAGCTGTTAGAATGTCAGAAACAAGCTTTCTGAGCTGAAAACTGCATTTTGTGACAAAGTGCATCAGTGGATGATGAGAATGTCAGTTTTGACAAAGAACACTGTTCATTACTAAAATGCTCTAATTGAGCTGTTAGAATGTCAGAAACAAGCTTTCTGAGCTGAAAACTGCATTTTGTGACAAAGTGCATCAGTGGATGATGAGAATGTCAGTTTTGACAAAGAACACTGTTCATTACTAAAATGCTCTAATTGAGCTGTTAGAATGTCAGAAACAAGCTTTCTGAGCTGAAAACTGCATTTTGTGAGAAAGTGCATCAGAGGATGATGAGAATCTCAGTTTTGACAAAGAACACTGTTCATCACTGAAATGCTCTAATTGAGCTGTTAGAATGTCAGAAACAAGCTTTCTGAGCTGACAACTGCATTTTGTGAGAAAGTGCATCAGAGGATGATGAGAAACTCAGTTTTGACAAAGAACACTGTTCATTACTGAAATGCTCTTATTGAGCTGTTAGAATGTCAGAAACCAGCTTTCTGAGCTGAAAACTGCATTTTTTGACAAAGTGCATCAGTGGATGATGAGAAATTCAGTTTTGACAAAGAAGACAGTTCATTACTGAAATGCTCTAATTGAGCTTTTAGAATGTCAGAAACAAGCTTCATGAGCTGAAAACTGCATTTTGTGAGAAAGTGCATCAGAGGATGATGAGAAACTCAGTTTTGACAAAGAACACTGTTCATTACTGAAATGCTCTAATTGAGCTGTTAGAATGTCAGAAACAAGCTTTCTGAGCTGAAAACTGCATTTTGTGACAAAGTGCATCAGTGGATGATGAGAATGTCAGTTTTGACAAAGAACACTGTTCATTACTAAAATGCTCTAATTGAGCTGTTAGAATGTCAGAAACAAGCTTTCTGAGCTGAAAACTGCATTTTGTGACAAAGTGCATCAGTGGATGATGAGAATGTCAGTTTTGACAAAGACAGTTCATTACTGAAATGCTCTAAATGAGCTGTTAGAATGTCAGAAACAAGCTTTCTGAGCTGACAACTGCATTTTGTGAGAAAGTGCATCAGAGGATGATGAGAAACTCAGTTTTGACAAAGAACGCTGTTCATTACTGAAATGCTCTTATTGAGCTGTTAGAATGTCAGAAACAAGCTTTCTGAGCTGAAAACTGCATTTTTTGACAAAGTGCATCAGAGGATGATGAGAAATTCAGTTTTGACAAAGAACACTGTACATTAATGAAATGCTCTAAATCAGCTGTTAGAATGTCAGAAACAAGCTTTCTGAGCTGAAAACTGCATTTTGTGACAAAGTGCCTCAGTGGATGATGAGAAATTCAGTTGTGACAAAGAAGACTGTTCATTACTAAAATGCTCTAATAGAGCTGTTAGAATGTCAGAAACAAGCTTTCTGAGCTGAAAACTGCATTTTATGACAAAGTGCATCAGTGGATGATGAGAATGTCAGTTTTGACAAAGAACACTGTTCATTACTACAATGCTCTAATAGAGCTGTTAGAATGTCAGAATCAAGCTTTCTGAGCTGAAAATTGCATTTGTGACAAAGTGCATCAGTGGATGATGAGAATGTCAGTTTTGACAAAGAAGACAGTCCATTACTGAAATGCTCTAAATGAGCTCTTAGAATGTCAGAAACAAGCTTTCTGAGCTGAAAACTGCATTTTGTGACAAAGTGCATCAGTGGATGATGAGAATGTCAGTTTTGACAAAGACAGTTCATTACTGAAATGCTCTAAATGAGCTGTTAGAATGTCAGAAACAAGCTTTCTGAGCTGACAACTGCATTTTGTGAGAAAGTGCATCAGAGGATGATGAGAAACTCAGTTTTGACAAAGAACACTGTTCATTACTGAAATGCTCTTATTGAGCTGTTAGAATGTCAGAAACCAGCTTTCTGAGCTGAAAACTGCATTTTTTGACAAAGTGCATCAGAGGATGATGAGAAATTCAGTTTTGACAAAGAACACTGTACATTAATGAAATGCTCTAAATCAGCTGTTAGAATGTCAGAAACAAGCTTTCTGAGCTGAAAACTGCATTTTGTGACAAAGTGCCTCAGTGGATGATGAGAAATTCAGTTGTGACAAAGAAGACTGTTCATTACTAAAATGCTCTAATAGAGCTGTTAGAATGTCAGAAACAAGCTTTCTGAGCTGAAAACTGCATTTTATGACAAAGTGCATCAGTGGATGATGAGAATGTCAGTTTTGACAAAGAACACTGTTCATTACTACAATGCTCTAATAGAGCTGTTAGAATGTCAGAATCAAGCTTTCTGAGCTGAAAATTGCATTTGTGACAAAGTGCATCAGTGGATGATGAGAATGTCAGTTTTGACAAAGAAGACAGTCCATTACTGAAATGCTCTAAATGAGCTCTTAGAATGTCAGAAACAAGCTTTCTGAGCTGAAAACTGCATTTTGTGACAAAGTGCATCAGAGGATGATGAGAAATTCAGTTTTGACAAAGAAGACAGTTCATTACTGAAATGCTCTAAAGGAGCTGTTAGAATGTTAGAAACAAGCTTTCTGAGCTGAAAACTGCATTTTGTGACAAAGTGCATCAGTGGATGATGAGAATGTCAGTTTTGACAAAGAACACTGTTCATTACTAAAATGCTCTAATAGAGCTGTTAGAATGTCAGAAACAAGCTTTCTGAGCTGAAAACTGGATTTTGTGACAAAGTGCATCAGTGGATGATGAGAATGTCAGTTTTGACAAAGAACACTGTTCATTATTAAAATGATCTAATTGAGCTGTTAGAATGTCAGAAACAAGCTTTCTGAGCTGAAAACTGCATCTTGTGACAAAGTGCATCAGTGGATGATGAGAATGTCAGTTTTGACAAAGAAGACAGTTCATTACTGAAATGGCTTAATTGAGCTGTTAGAATGTCAGAAACAAGCTTTCTGAGCTGAAAACTGCATTTTGTGACAAAATGCATCAGGGGATGATGAGAAATTCAGTTTTGACAAAGAAGACAGTTCATTACTGAAATGCTCTAAATGAGCTAAAAGAAGGCCAGAAACAAGCTTTCTGAGCTGAAAACTGCATTTTGTGACAAAGTGCATCAGAGGATGATGAGAAACTCAGTTTTGACAAAGAACACTGTACATTAATGAAATGCTCTAAATCAGCTGTTAGAATGTCAGAAACACGCTTTCTGAGCTGAAAACTGCATTTTGTGACAAAGTGCATCAGAGGATGATGAGAAATTCAGTTTTGACAAAGAAGACAGTTCATCACTGAAATGCTCTAATTGAGCTGTTAGAATGTCAGAAACAAGCTTTCTGAGCTGAAAACTGCATTTTGTGACAAAGTGCATCAGAGGATGATGAGAAATTCAGTTTTGACAAAGAACACTGTTCATTACTAAAATGCTCTAATTGAGCTGTTAGAATGTCAGAAACAAGCTTTCTGAGCTGAAAACTGCATTTTGTGACAAAGTGCATCAGTGGATGATGAGAATGTCAGTTTTGACAAAGAACACTGATCATTACTAAAATGCTCTAATTGAGCTGTTAGAATGTCAGAAACGAGCTTTCTGAGCTGAGAACTGCATTTTGTGACATAGTTCATCAGTGGATGATGAGAATGTCAGTTTTGACAAAGAACACTGTTCATTACTAAAATGCTCTAATTGAGCTGTTAGAATGTCAGAAACAAGCTTTCTGAGCTGAGAACTCCATTTTGTGACATAGTTCATCAGTGGATGATGAGAATGTCAGTTTTGACAAAGAACACTGTTCATTACTAAAATGCTCTAATTGAGCTGTTAGAATGTCAGAAACAAGCTTTCTGAGCTGAAAACTGCATTTTGTGACAAAAAGCATCAGTGGATGATGAGAATGTCAGTTTTGACAAAGAACACTGATCATCACTAAAATGCTCCAATTGAGCTGTTAGAATGTCAGAAACAAGCTTTCTGAGCGGAAAACTGCATTTTGTTACAAAGTGCATTAGTGGATGATGAGAATGTCAGTTTTGACAAAGAACACTGTTCATTACTAAAATGCTCTAATTGAGCTGTTAGAATGTCAGAAACAAGCTTTCTGAGCTGAAAACTGCATTTTGTGACAAAAAGTCTCAGTGGATGATGAGAATGTCAGTTTTGACAAAGAACACTGATCATCACTAAAATGCTCCAATTGAGCTGTTAGAATGTCAGAAACAAGCTTTCTGAGCGGAAAACTGCATTTTGTTACAAAGTGCATTAGTGGATGATGAGAATTTCAGTTTTGACAAAGAACACTGTTCATTACTAAAATGCTCTAATTGAGCTGTTAGAATGTCAGAAACAAGCTTTCTGTGCTGAGAACTGCATTTTGTGACATAGTTCATCAGTGGATGATGAGAATGTCAGTTTTGACAAAGAACACTGTTCATTACTAAAATGCTCTAATTGAGCTGTTAGAATGTCAGAAACAAGCTTTCTGAGCTGAAAACTGCATTTTGTGACAAAGTGCATCAGTGGATGATGAGAATGTCAGTTTTGACAAAGAACACTGATCATTACTAAAATGCTCTAATTGAGCTGTTAGAATGTCAGAAACGAGCTTTCTGAGCTGAGAACTGCATTTTGTGACATAGTTCATCAGTGGATGATGAGAATGTCAGTTTTGACAAAGAACACTGTTCATTACTAAAATGCTCTAATTGAGCTGTTAGAATGTCAGAAACAAGCTTTCTGAGCTGAGAACTGCATTTTGTGACATAGTTCATCAGTGGATGATGAGAATGTCAGTTTTGACAAAGAACACTGTTCATTACTAAAATGCTCTAATTGAGCTGTTAGAATGTCAGAAACAAGCTTTCTGACCATTAAACTGCATTTTGTGACAAAAAGCATCAGTGGATGATGAGAATGTCAGTTTTGACAAAGAACACTGATCATCACTAAAATGCTCCAATTGAGCTGTTAGAATGTCAGAAACAAGCTTTCTGAGCGGAAAACTGCATTTTGTTACGAAGTGCATTAGTGGATGATGAGAATGTCAGTTTTGACAAAGAACACTGTTCATTACTAAAATGCTCTAATTGAGCTGTTAGAATGTCAGAAACAAGCTTTCTGAGCTGAGAACTGCATTTTGTGACAAAGTGAATCAGTGGATGATGAGAATGTCACTTTTGACAAAGAACACTGATCATTACTAAAATGCTCTAATTGAGCTGTTAGAATGTCAGAAACAAGCTTTCTGAGCTGAGAACTGCATTTTGTGACAAAGTGAATCAGTGGATGATGAGAATGTCAGTTTTGACAAAGAACACTGATAATTACTAAAATGCTCTAATTGAGCTGTTAGAATGTCAGAAACAAGCTTTCTGAGCTGAGAACTGCATTTTGTGACATAGTTCATCAGTGGATGATGAGAATGTCAGTTTTGACAAAGAACACTCTTCATTACTAAAATGCTCTAATTGAGCTGTTAGAATGTCAGAAACAAGCTTTCTGAGCTGAGAACTGCATTTTGTGACAAAGTGAATCAGTGGATGATGAGAATGTCACTTTTGACAAAGAACACTGATCATTACTAAAATGCTCTAATTGAGCTGTTAGAATGTCAGAAACAAGCTTTCTGAGCTGAGAACTGCATTTTGTGACAAAGTGAATCAGTGGATGATGAGAATGTCACTTTTGACAAAGAACACTGATCATTGCTAAAATGCTCTAATTGAGCTGTTAGAATGTCAGAAACAAGCTTTCTGAGCTGAGAACTGCATTTTGTGACAATTTGCATCAGTGGATGATGAGAATGTCAGTTTTGACAAAGAACACTGATCATTACTAAAATGCTCCAATTGAGCTGTTAGAATGTCAGAAACAAGCTTTCTGAGCTGAGAACTGCATTTTGTGACATAGGTCATCAGTGGATGATGAGAATGTCAGTTTTGACAAAGAACACTGATCATTACTAAAATGCTCCAATTGAGCTGTTAGAATGTCAGAAACAAGCTTTCCTAGCTGAAAACAGCATTTATTTGACAAAGTGCATCAGTGGATGATGAGAATGTCAGTTTTGACAAAGAACACTGTTCATTACTAAAATGCTCTAATTGAGCTGTTAGAATGTCAGAAACAAGCTTTCTGAGCTGAGAACTGCATTTTGTGACATAGTTCATCAGTGGATGATGAGAATGTCAGTTTTGACAAAGAACACAGTTCATTACTGAAATGGCTTAATTGAGCTGTTAGAATGTCAGAAACAAGCTTTCTGAGCTGAGAACTGCATTCTGTGACAAAGTGAATCAGTGGATGATGAGAATGTCAGTTTTGACAAAGAACACTGTTCATTACTAAAATGCTCTAATTGAGCTGTTAGAATGTCAGAAACAAGCTTTCTGAGCTGAGAACTGCATTTTGTGACAAAGTGAATCAGTGGATGATGAGAATGTCACTTTTGACAAAGAACACTGATCATTACTAAAATGCTCTAATTGAGCTGTTAGAATGTCAGAAACAAGCTTTCTGAGCATAAAACTGCATTTTGTGACAAAGTGCATCAGTGGATGATGAGAATGTCAGTTTTGACAAAGAACACTGTTCATTACTAAAATGCTCTAATTGAGCTGTTAAAATATCAGAAACAAGCTTTCTGAGCTGAAAACTGCATTTTGTGACAAAAAGCATCAGTGGATGATGAGAATGTCAGTTTTGACAAAGAACACTGATCATTAGTAAAATGCTCCAATTGAGCTGTTAGAATGTCAGAAACAAGCTTTCTGAGCTGAGAACTGCATTTTGTGACATAGTTCATCAGTGGATGATGAGAATGTCAGTTTTGACAAAGAACACTGTTCATTACTAAAATGCTCTAATTGAGCTGTTAGAATGTCAGAAACAAGCTTTCTGAGCTGAAAACTGCATTTTGTGACAAAAAGCATCAGTGGATGATGAGAATGTCAGTTTTGACAAAGAACACTGATCATCACTAAAATGCTCCAATTGAGCTGTTAGAATGTCAGAAACAAGCTTTCTGAGCTGAGAACTGCATTTTGTGACATAGTTCATCAGTGGATGATGAGAATGTCAGTTTTGACAAAGAACACTGTTCATTACTAAAATGCTCTAATTGAGCTGTTAGAATGTCAGAAACAAGCTTTCTGAGCTGAAAACTGCATTTTGTGACAAAGTGAATCAGTGGATGATGAGAATGTCAGTTTTGACAAAGAAAACTGTTCATTACTAAAATGCTCTAATTGTGCTGTTAGAATGTCAGAAACAAGCTTTCTGAGCTGAGAACTGCATTTTGTGACATAGTTCATCAGTGGATGATGAGAATGTCTGTTTTGACAAAGAACACTGTTCATTACTAAAATGCTCTAATTGAGCTGTTAGAATGTCAGAAACAAGCTTTCTGAGCTGAGAACTGCATTTTGTGACATAGTTCATCAGTGGATGATGAGAATGTCAGTTTTGACAAAGAACACTGTTCATTACTAAAATGCTCGAATTGAGCTTTTAGAATGTCAGAAACAAGCTTTCTGAGCTGAGAACTGCATTTTGTGACAAAGTGAATCAGTGGATGATGAGAATGTCAGTTTTGACAAAAAACACTGTTCATTACTAAAATGCTCTAATTGAGCTGTTAGAATGTCAGAAACAAGCTTTCTGAGCTGAGAACTGCATTTTGTGACATAGTTCATCAGTGGATGATGAGAATGTCAGTTTTGACAAAGAACACTGTTCATTACTAAAATGCTCTAATTGAGCTGTTAGAATGTCAGAAACAAGCTTTCTCAGCTGAGAACTGCATTTTGTGACATAGTTCATCAGTGGATGATGAGAATGTCAGTTTTGATAAAGAACACTGTTCATTACTAAAATGCTCTAATTGAGCTGTTAGAATGTCAGAAACAAGCTTTCTGAGCTGAGAACTGCATTTTGTGACAAAGTGAATCAAGTCAAGTCAAGTCAGCTTTATTTATATAGCGCTTTTTACAATTTTCATTGTTACAAAGCAGCTGTACAAGAAAAAATGACTATAAGTAAAACATAAAAGGTTATGGAATTCAAAACACAGGTCAAATATCAGACACACAATAAATTCCTATATGCAGTGTTAATTAAATAAGACTACCAAATTCTAGCAGCCCCCCCGGCCAGGCAAAACAGTGCAAAACAGTATGCAAACGGTGGCGAGGAACCCAAAACTCCATTGGAGGAGAAAAAAAACCTCGGAGGGAAACCAGGCCTAACCAGGGGATTCCAGTTCCCCTCTGGCAAAAACTGCAGCCTCTGCACAAGCTCAACAGTGCTTGCACAACAAGGCGAAAATAAAAAAAAATTAGATTTAAAATTATCATTAATAATCTAATAGTGGCTGAAGTTTTGTAGGGACGTCACTTCCTTCGTCCAGCATTTGTCAGGTCTAGGAATGGATTGCGCCCTGCCCGCTCCGCTCTTGTAACCTTGGAACAATGAGACAAGACTGGCTGAGAGTAGAGTACTGTTCTGCACTCTTTGATGCAACAAATGCATCAGTTGTTATTGGAAGTGTCCCTGGTTCCGGTTGATCTAACTAGTGCAGCCTAGATCTTTGAAATACATATATTATGATAATCTAGTGTATGCAAGATTAAAAAGATGCGTCTTTAGTCTAGATTTAAACTGACAGAGTGTGTCCGCCTCCCGGACATTGCAGGGAAGACTGTTCCAAAGTTTAGGCGCTAGATAGGAAAAGGATCTGCCGCCTGCACTTGATTTTGAAATTCTAGGTATTACCAACTGACCTGACGCCTGAGAGCGTAGTGCACGTGATGGACTATAATACGTAAGAAGTTCTCTCAAGTAGTGAGGAGCTAAACCATGCAAGGCTTTATAGGTAATAAGCAAGATTTTAAAATTTATGCGATGCTTTATAGGTAACCAGTGCAAGGTTGACAGAACCGGGCTAATATGCTCATACTTTTTTGTACGTGTAAGAACTCGAGCTGCCGCATTTTGGACCAGTTGGAGTTTTTGTAATAGGCCTGCAGGGCAACCACCTAATAGTGCATTACAGTAATCTAGTCTTGATGTCATAAAGGCATGTATAAGCTTCTCCGCATCTGATGATGACAGCATATGACGTAATTTAGATATATTTTTAAGATGGAAAAACGCAATCTTACAGGTTTTGGCGACCTGGTTCTCAAATGACAGAGTACTATCGAATATAAAGCCAAGATTCTTAGCTGAAGATGAGGGTTTTATGGAACATCCATCAATAGTTAAGCAGTATTCTTGGTTGTTACGTAGGGCGGTTTTCGGTCCGATAAGTAACACTTCAGTTTTGTCCGAGTTCAGTAATAAAAAATTGCTACTCATCCACTTTTTTATATCGACAATGCATTCCACTATTCGATGGAATTGCTGTGTTTCGTGAGGCTTCGAGGAAATATAAAGTTGCGTATCATCAGCATAGCAGTGAAAGCTTATTCCGTGTCGCTTTATTATATCTCCTAGGGGTAACATGTATAATGCGAAGAGCATAGGCCCTAGTACTGAGCCCTGTGGTACACCGTACTGGACTTGCGATTTGCGTGATACCTCATTGTTTATTTTTACATATTGGAAACGGTCGCATAAATAAGATCTAAGCCATTTCAAAGCTAAGCCATTTCAAAGCCATTTCAAAGCTATACACAGTGGATGATGAGAATGTCACTTTTGACAAAGAACACTGATCATTACTAAAATGCTCTAATTGAGCTGTTAGAATGTCAGAAACAAGCTTTCTGAGCTGAGAACTGCATTTTGTGACAAAGTGAATCAGTGGATGATGAGAATGTCAGTTTTGACAAAGAACACTGATCGTTACTAAAATGCTCTAATTTGAGCTGTTAGAATGTCAGAAACAAGCTTTCTGAGCTGAAAACTGCATTTTGTGACAAAGTGAATCAGTGGATGATGAGAATGTCAGTTTTGACAAAGAACACTGTTCATTACTGAAATGCTCCAATTGAGCTGTTAGAATGTCAGAAACAAGCTTTCTGAGCTGAGAAATGCATTTTGTGACAAAGTGCATCAGTGGATGATGAGAATGTCAGTTTTGACAAAGAACACTGATCATTACTAAAATGCTCTAATTGAGCTGTTAGAATGTCAGAAACGAGCTTTCTGAGCTGAGAACTGCATTTTGTGACATAGTTCATCAGTGGATGATGAGAATATCAGTTTTGACAAAGAACACTGTTCATCACTAAAATGCTCTAATTGAGCTGTTAGAATGTCAGAAACAAGCTTTCTGAGCTGAGAACTGCATTTTGTGACATAGTTCATCAGTGGATGATGAGAATGTCAGTTTTGACAAAGAACACTGTTCATTACTAAAATGCTCTAATTGAGCTGTTAGAATGTCAGAAACAAGCTTTCTGAGCTGAAAACTGCTTTTTTTGACAAAAAGCTTCAGTGGATGATGAGAATGTCAGTTTTGACAAAGAACACTGATCATCACTAAAATGCTCCAATTGAGCTGTTAGAATGTCAGAAACAAGCTTTCTGAGCTGAGAACTGCATTTTGTGACATAGTTCATCAGTGGATGATGAGAATGTCAGTTTTGACAAAGAACACTGTTCATTACTAAAATGCTCTAATTGAGCTGTTAGAATGTCAGAAACAAGCTTTCTGAGCTGAAAACTGCATTTTGTGACAAAAAGCATCAGTGGATGATGAGAATGTCAGTTTTGACAAAGAACACTGATCATCACTAAAATGCTCCAATTGAGCTGTTAGAATGTCAGAAACAAGCTTTCTGAGCGGAAAACTGCATTTTGTTACGAAGTGCATTAGTGGATGATGAGAATGTCAGTTTTGACAAAGAACACTGTTCATTACTAAAATGCTCTAATTGAGCTGTTAGAATGTCAGAAACAAGCTTTCTGAGCTGAGAACTGCATTTTGTGACAAAGTGAATCAGTGGATGATGAGAATGTCACTTTTGACAAAGAACACTGATCATTACTAAAATGCTCTAATTGAGCTGTTAGAATGTCAGAAACAAGCTTTCTGAGCTGAGAACTGCATTTTGTGACAAAGTGAATCAGTGGATGATGAGAATGTCAGTTTTGACAAAGAACACTGATAATTACTAAAATGCTCAAATTGAGCTGTTAGAATGTCAGAAACAAGCTTTCTGAGCTGAGAACTGCATTTTGTGACATAGTTCATCAGTGGATGATGAGAATGTCAGTTTTGACAAAGAACACTGTTCATTACTAAAATGCTCTAATTGAGCTGTTAGAATGTCAGAAACAAGCTTTCTGAGCTGAGAACTGCATTTTGTGACAAAGTGAATCAGTGGATGATGAGAATGTCACTTTTGACAAAGAACACTGATCATTACTAAAATGCTCTAATTGAGCTGTTAGAATGTCAGAAACAAGCTTTCTGAGCTGAGAACTGCATTTTGTGACAAAGTGAATCAGTGGATGATGAGAATGTCACTTTTGACAAAGAACACTGATCATTGCTAAAATGCTCTAATTGAGCTGTTAGAATGTCAGAAACAAGCTTTCTGAGCTGAGAACTGCATTTTGTGACATATTGCATCAGTGGATGATGAGAATGTCAGTTTTGACAAAGAACACTGATCATTACTAAAATGCTCCAATTGAGCTGTTAGAATGTCAGAAACAAGCTTTCTGAGCTGAGAACTGCATTTTGTGACATAGGTCATCAGTGGATGATGAGAATGTCAGTTTTGACAAAGAACACTGATCATTACTAAAATGCTCCAATTGAGCTGTTAGAATGTCAGAAACAAGCTTTCCTAGCTGAAAACCATTTATTTGACAAAGTGCATCAGTGGATGATGAGAATGTCAGTTTTGACAAAGAACACTGTTCATTACTAAAATGCTCTAATTGAGCTGTTAGAATGTCAGAAACAAGCTTTCTGAGCTGAGAACTGCATTTTGTGACAAAGTGAATCAGTGGATGATGAGAATGTCAGTTTTGACAAAGAACACTGTTCATTACTAAAATGCTCTAATTGAGCTGTTAGAATGTCAGAAACAAGCTTTCTGAGCTGAGAACTGCATTTTGTGACAAAGTGAATCAGTGGATGATGAGAATGTCACTTTTGACAAAGAACACTGATCATTACTAAAATGCTCTAATTGAGCTGTTAGAATGTCAGAAACAAGCTTTCTGAGCATAAAACTGCATTTTGTGACAAAGTGCATCAGTGGATGATGAGAATGTCAGTTTTGACAAAGAACACTGTTCATTACTAAAATGCTCTAATTGAGCTGTTAAAATATCAGAAACAAGCTTTCTGAGCTGAAAACTGCATTTTGTGACAAAAAGCATCAGTGGATGATGAGAATGTCAGTTTTGACAAAGAACACTGATCATTACTAAAATGCTCCAATTGAGCTGTTAGAATGTCAGAAACAAGCTTTCTGAGCTGAGAACTGCATTTTGTGACATAGTTCATCAGTGGATGATGAGAATGTCAGTTTTGACAAAGAACACTGTTCATTACTAAAATGCTCTAATTGAGCTGTTAGAATGTCAGAAACAAGCTTTCTGAGCTGAAAACTGCATTTTGTGACAAAAAGCATCAGTGGATGATGAGAATGTCAGTTTTGACAAAGAACACTGATCATCACTAAAATGCTCCAATTGAGCTGTTAGAATGTCAGAAACAAGCTTTCTGAGCTGAGAACTGCATTTTGTGACATAGTTCATCAGTGGATGATGAGAATGTCAGTTTTGACAAAGAACACTGTTCATTACTAAAATGCTCTAATTGAGCTGTTAGAATGTCAGAAACAAGCTTTCTGAGCTGAAAACTGCATTTTGTGACAAAGTGAATCAGTGGATGATGAGAATGTCAGTTTTGACAAAGAAAACTGTTCATTACTAAAATGCTCTAATTGAGCTGTTAGAATGTCAGAAACAAGCTTTCTGAGCTGAGAACTGCATTTTGTGACATAGTTCATCAGTGGATGATGAGAATGTCTGTTTTGACAAAGAACACTGTTCATTACTAAAATGCTCTAATTGAGCTGTTAAAATGTCAGAAACAAGCTTTCTGAGCTGAGAACTGCATTTTGTGACATAGTTCATCAGTGGATGATGAGAATGTCAGTTTTGACAAAGAACACTGTTCATTACTAAAATGCTCGAATTGAGCTTTTAGAATGTCAGAAACAAGCTTTCTGAGCTGAGAACTGCATTTTGTGACAAAGTGAATCAGTGGATGATGAGAATGTCAGTTTTGACAAAAAACACTGTTCATTACTAAAATGCTCTAATTGAGCTGTTAGAATGTCAGAAACAAGCTTTCTGAGCTGAGAACTGCATTTTGTGACATAGTTCATCAGTGGATGATGAGAATGTCAGTTTTGACAAAGAACACTGTTCATTACTAAAATGCTCTAATTGAGCTTTTAGAATGTCAGAAACAAGCTTTCTGAGCTGAGAACTGCATTTTGTGACATAGTTCATCAGTGGATGATGAGAATGTCAGTTTTGATAAAGAACACTGTTCATTACTAAAATGCTCTAATTGAGCTGTTAGAATGTCAGAAACAAGCTTTCTGTGCTGAGAACTGCATTTTGTGACAAAGTGAATCAGTGGATGATGAGAATGTCACTTTTGACAAAGAACACTGATCATTACTAAAATGCTCTAATTGAGCTGTTAGAATGTCAGAAACAAGCTTTCTGAGCTGAGAACTGCATTTTGTGACAAAGTGAATCAGTGGATGATGAGAATGTCAGTTTTGACAAAGAACACTGATCGTTACTAAAATGCTCTAATTTGAGCTGTTAGAATGTCAGAAACAAGCTTTCTGAGCTGAAAACTGCATTTTGTGACAAAGTGAATCAGTGGATGATGAGAATGTCAGTTTTGACAAAGAACACTGTTCATTACTGAAATGCTCCAATTGAGCTGTTAGAATGTCAGAAACAAGCTTTCTGAGCTGAGAAATGCATTTTGTGACAAAGTGCATCAGTGGATGATGAGAATGTCAGTTTTGACAAAGAACACTGATCATTACTAAAATGCTCTAATTGAGCTGTTAGAATGTCAGAAACGAGCTTTCTGAGCTGAGAACTGCATTTTGTGACATAGTTCATCAGTGGATGATGAGAATGTCAGTTTTGACAAAGAACACTGTTCATCACTAAAATGCTCTAATTGAGCTGTTAGAATGTCAGAAACAAGCTTTCTGAGCTGAGAACTGCATTTTGTGACATAGTTCATCAGTGGATGATGAGAATGTCAGTTTTGACAAAGAACACTGTTCATTACTAAAATGCTCTAATTGAGCTGTTAGAATGTCAGAAACAAGCTTTCTGAGCTGAAAACTGCTTTTTTTGACAAAAAGCTTCAGTGGATGATGAGAATGTCAGTTTTGACAAAGAACACTGATCATCACTAAAATGCTCCAATTGAGCTGTTAGAATGTCAGAAACAAGCTTTCTGAGCGGAAAACTGCATTTTGTTACAAAGTGCATTAGTAGATGATGAGAATGTCAGTTTTGACAAAGAACACTGTTCATTACTAAAATGCTCTAATTGAGCTGTTAGAATGTCAGAAACAAGCTTTCTGAGCTGAGAACTGCATTTTGTGACAAAGTGAATCAGTGGATGATGAGAATGTCACTTTTGACAAAGAACACTGATCATTACTAAAATGCTCTAATTGAGCTGTTAGAATGTCAGAAACAAGCTTTCTGAGCTGAGAACTGCATTTTGTGACAAAGTGAATCGGTGGATGATGAGAATGTCAGTTTTGACAAAGAACACTGATCGTTACTAAAATGCTCTAATTGAGCTGTTAGAATGTCAGAAACAAGCTTTCTGAGCTGAAAACTGCATTTTGTGACAAAGTGAATCAGTGGATGATGAGAATGTCAGTTTTGACAAAGAACACTGTTCATTACTAAAATGCTCTAATTGAGCTGTTAGAATGTCAGAAACAAGCTTTCTGAGCTGAGAACTGCATTTTGTGACAAAGTGAATCAGTGGATGATGAGAATGTCAGTTTTGAAAAAGAACACTGATAATTACTAAAATGCTCTAATTGAGCTGTTAGAATGTCAGAAACAAGCTTTCTGAGCTGAGAACTGCATTTTGTGACATAGTTCATCAGTGGATGATGAGAATGTCAGTTTTGACAAAGAACACTGTTCATTACTAAAATGCTCTAATTGAGCTGTTAGAATGTCAGAAACAAGCTTTCTGAGCTGAGAACTGCATTTTGTGACAAAGTGAATCAGTGGATGATGAGAATGTCACTTTTGACAAAGAACACTGATCATTACTAAAATGCTCTAATTGAGCTGTTAGAATGTCAGAAACAAGCTTTCTGAGCTGAGAACTGCATTTTGTGACAAAGTGAATCAGTGGATGATGAGAATGTCACTTTTGACAAAGAACACTGATCATTGCTAAAATGCTCTAATTGAGCTGTTAGAATGTCAGAAACAAGCTTTCTGAGCTGAGAACTGCATTTTGTGACATAGTGCATCAGTGGATGATGAGAATGTCAGTTTTGACAAAGAACACTGTTCATTACTAAAATGCTCTAATTGAGCTGTTAGAATGTCAGAAACAAGCTTTCTGAGCTGAGAACTGCATTTTGTGACAAAGTTCATCAGTGGATGATGAGAATGTCAGTTTTGACAAAGAACACTGATCATTACTAAAATGCTCCAATTGAGCTGTTAGAATGTCAGAAACAAGCTTTCTGAGCTGAGAACTGCATTTTGTGACATAGGTCATCAGTGGATGATGAGAATGTCAGTTTTGACAAAGAACACTGATCATTACTAAAATGCTCCAATTGAGCTGTTAGAATGTCAGAAACAAGCTTTCTGAGCTGAAAACAGCATTTATTTGACAAAGTGCATCAGTGGATGATGAGAATGTCAGTTTTGACAAAGAACACTGTTCATTACTAAAATGCTCTAATTGAGCTGTTAGAATGTCAGAAACAAGCTTTCTGAGCTGAGAACTGCATTTTGTGACAAAGTGAATCAGTGGATGATGAGAATGTCAGTTTTGACAAAGAACACTGTTCATTACTAAAATGCTCTAATTGAGCTGTTAGAATGTCAGAAACAAGCTTTCTGAGCTGAGAACTGCATTTTGTTACAAAGTGAATCAGTGGATGATGAGAATGTCACTTTTGACAAAGAACACTGATCATTACTAAAATGCTCTAATTGAGCTGTTAGAATGTCAGAAACAAGCTTTCTGAGCATAAAACTGCATTTTGTGACAAAGTGCATCAGTGGATGATGAGAATGTCAGTTTTGACAAAGAACACTGTTCATTACTAAAATGCTCTAATTGAGCTGTTAAAATATCAGAAACAAGCTTTCTGAGCTGAAAACTGCATTTTGTGACAAAAAGCATCAGTGGATGATGAGAATGTCAGTTTTGACAAAGAACACTGATCATTACTAAAATGCTCCAATTGAGCTGTTAGAATGTCAGAAACAAGCTTTCTGAGCTGAGAACTGCATTTTGTGACATAGTTCATCAGTGGATGATGAGAATGTCAGTTTTGACAAAGAACACTGTTCATTACTAAAATGCTCTAATTGAGCTGTTAGAATGTCAGAAACAAGCTTTCTGAGCTGAAAACTGCATTTTGTGACAAAAAGCATCAGTGGATGATGAGAATGTCAGTTTTGACAAAGAACACTGATCATCACTAAAATGCTCCAATTGAGCTGTTAGAATGTCAGAAACAAGCTTTCTGAGCTGAGAACTGCATTTTGTGACAAGGTTCATCAGTGGATGATGAGAATGTCAGTTTTGACAAAGAACACTGTTCATTACTAAAATGCTCTAATTGAGCTGTTAGAATGTCAGAAACAAGCTTTCTGAGCTGAAAACTGCATTTTGTGACAAAGTGAATCAGTGGATGATGAGAATGTCAGTTTTGACAAAGAAAACTGTTCATTACTAAAATGCTCTAATTGAGCTGTTAGAATGTCAGAGACAAGCTTTCTGAGCTGAGAACTGCATTTTGTGACAAAAAGCATCAGTGGATGATGAGAATGTCAGTTTTGACAAAGAACACTGATCATTACTAAAATGCTCCAATTGAGCTGTTAGAATGTCATAAACAAGCTTTCTGAGCTGAGAACTGCATTTTGTGACATAGTTCATCAGTGGATGATGAGAATGTCAGTTTTGACAAAGAACACTGTTCATTACTGAAATGCTCCAATTGAGCTGTTAGAATGTCAGAAACAAGCTTTCTGAGCTGAGAAATGCATTTTGTGACAAAAAGCATCAGTGGATGATGAGAATGTCAGTTTTGACAAAGAACACTGAACATCACTAAAATGCTCCAATTGAGCAGTTAGAATGTCAGACACAAGCTTTCTGAGCTGAGAACTGCATTATGTGACAAAGTGAATCAGTGGATGATAAGAATGTCAGTTTTGACAAAGAACACTGTTAATTACTGAAATGCTCCAATTGAGCTGTTAGAATGTCAGAAACAAGCTTTCTGAGCTGAGAAATGCATTTTGTGACAAAGTGAATCAGTGGATGATGAGAATGTCACTTTTGACAAAGAACACTGTTCATTACTAAAATGCTCTAATTGAGCTGTTAGAATGTCAGAAACAAGCTTTCTGAGCTGAGAAATGCATTTTGTGACAAAGTGCATCAGTGGATGATGAGAATGTCAGTTTTGACACAGAACACTGTTCATTACTAAAATGCTCTAATTGAGCTGTTAGAATGTCAGAAACAAGCTTTCTGAGCTGAAAACTGCATTTTGTGACAAAGTGAATCAGTGGATGATGAGAATGTCAGTTTTGACAAAGAACACTGTTCATTACTGAAATGCTCCAATTGAGCTGTTAGAATGTCAGAAACAAGCTTTCTGAGCTAAGAAATGCATTTTGTGACATAGTTCATCAGTGGATGATGAGAATGTCAGTTTTGACAAAGAACACTGTTCATTACTAAAATGCTCTAATTGAGCTGTTAGAATGTCAGAAACAAGCTTTCTGAGCTGAGAACTGCATTTTGTGACAAAGTGAATCAGTGGATGATGAGAATGTCACTTTTGACAAAGAACACTGATCATTGCTAAAATGCTCTAATTGAGCTGTTAGAATGTCAGAAACAAGCTTTCTGAGCTGAGAACTGCATTTTGTGACATAGTGCATCAGTGGATGATGAGAATGTCAGTTTTGACAAAGAACACTGTTCATTACTAAAATGCTCTAATTGAGCTGTTAGAATGTCAGAAACAAGCTTTCTGAGCAGAGAACTGCATTTTGTGACAAAGTTCATCAGTGGATGATGAGAATGTCAGTTTTGACAAAGAACACTGATCATTACTAAAATGCTCCAATTGAGCTGTTAGAATGTCAGAAACAAGCTTTCTGAGCTGATAACTGCATTTTGTGACATAGGTCATCAGTGGATGATGAGAATGTCAGTTTTGACAAAGAACACTGATCATTACTAAAATGCTCCAATTGAGCTGTTAGAATGTCAGAAACAAGCTTTCTGAGCTGAAAACAGCATTTATTTGACAAAGTGCATCAGTGGATGATGAGAATGTCAGTTTTGACAAAGAACACTGTTCATTACTAAAATGCTCTAATTGAGCTGTTAGAATGTCAGAAACAAGCTTTCTGAGCTGAGAACTGCATTTTGTGACAAAGTGAATCAGTGGATGATGAGAATGTCAGTTTTGACAAAGAACACTGTTCATTACTAAAATGCTCTAATTGAGCTGTTAGAATGTCAGAAACAAGCTTTCTGAGCTGAGAACTGCATTTTGTGACAAAGTGAATCAGTGGATGATGAGAATGTCACTTTTGACAAAGAACACTGATCATTACTAAAATGCTCTAATTGAGCTGTTAGAATGTCAGAAACAAGCTTTCTGAGCATAAAACTGCATTTTGTGACAAAGTGCATCAGTGGATGATGAGAATGTCAGTTTTGACAAAGAACACTGTTCATTACTAAAATGCTCTAATTGAGCTGTTAAAATATCAGAAACAAGCTTTCTGAGCTGAAAACTGCATTTTGTGACAAAAAGCATCAGTGGATGATGAGAATGTCAGTTTTGACAAAGAACACTGATCATTACTAAAATGCTCCAATTGAGCTGTTAGAATGTCAGAAACAAGCTTTCTGAGCTGAGAACTGCATTTTGTGACATAGTTCATCAGTGGATGATGAGAATGTCAGTTTTGACAAAGAACACTGTTCATTACTAAAATGCTCTAATTGAGCTGTTAGAATGTCAGAAACAAGCTTTCTGAGCTGAAAACTGCATTTTGTGACAAAAAGCATCAGTGGATGATGAGAATGTCAGTTTTGACAACGAACACTGATCATCACTAAAATGCTCCAATTGAGCTGTTAGAATGTCAGAAACAAGCTTTCTGAGCTGAGAACTGCATTTTGTGACATAGTTCATCAGTGGATGATGAGAATGTCAGTTTTGACAAAGAACACTGTTCATTACTAAAATGCTCTAATTGAGCTGTTAGAATGTCAGAAACAAGCTTTCTGAGCTGAAAACTGCATTTTGTGACAAAGTGAATCAGTGGATGATGAGAATGTCAGTTTTGACAAAGAACACTGTTCATTACTAAAATGCTCTAATTGAGCTGTTAGAATGTCAGAAACAAGCTTTCTGAGCTGAGAACTGCATTTTGTTACATAGTTCATCAGTGGATGATGAGAATGTCATGATCCTGCCTCTCCTTGTCTTGGTTTTCGAGTCTTGTGGCAGGATCATGTCAGTCCCATGTGTTTTGTGTGGAGAAAGAGCATTGTTTTGGTTTGAGAAGCCATGCTGTCTCTCCGGTGTCACGTCCTTTAGCCCCGCCCCCTTGTTTCCCTGTTTGCAGTCCGTTAGTGTTAGTCTTGTCTCCAGCCCTGATCCATCCTTCCCTTAGTGTTTCAGTCCCCTCACCTGCCTCGTGCAATCCTCCTGTTAGCTTTCCCTTATTGTTCATCCTTGTCACCTGTGGCCACTCTCCCTGTGTCATCAGTCCTTGTTAGTGTTTTCCCTTTATCAAGCCCGAGTTTTCCCTCTGTCCCTGGTCGGTTCATTGTCATTTTGTCATTTTGTCATTTTCGTACCTCCTCACGTCACCTTGTTGGATTATTCCTGTCTATGGATTATCGTGTTTGTTCCTGTTCTAAGTTTGTGGATTTTGTTGATTTATTATTCAAAGGACTTTGTTTGTTTTGTTCCCATTGTGGAAAGTTTTAGTTTACATTTTTGTCTTGTTTTAGATCATGTTCTCCCCATCGAGGGTCTTTTGTTTAAATAAAGTTTTTGTTATTTAACTCTGCTGCCTGCGTTTGGGTTCTGTCCACACACCGTGACAGAATGAACCGACCAAGAAGAACCCAGCAGGCAGCAGTGTTTGCTGCAAGGTCCTGCCAGCCTCGTCCCCTCTGCAGCGTTCGCCAGGATAACTCAGACCTGGCGGACTACCTTGATAGGTTTCTGGAAGCTGCAGGAGAGGTGGTCCTCGGAGAGGAGGAGGTGACCGC
The DNA here is from genome assembly GCF_947034865.1 of Barbatula barbatula. Classification (NCBI taxonomy): domain Eukaryota; kingdom Metazoa; phylum Chordata; class Actinopteri; order Cypriniformes; family Nemacheilidae; genus Barbatula; species Barbatula barbatula. Next base: position 3,122,965 of record NC_136786.1, read on the forward strand.
AGCATTCATCCACGGCCTCAGGGTTCCCCTATCTCCAGCGGAGACGAGGAGGCTGAGACCGCTGGACTTCGAGGGTGTGCTCAGGTTTGTCATGAGCCGACCGGAGCCCAGGGTCTCAACTGCTCCATGTTTTGCATCTCCGTTGGGCCCCATCCCTGAGGGTCTTGCCCTGAAGCTCGGGGTGTTGACAACCGCCGCGCCACCAGCCTCTGCTCCACCACCAGCTAGCCTCCGTGGTAGGCGTGGACGGAGGGAGTCGTGGGACTCCCCGTCCGACTCTTCCAGCACGGAGATAGTGGGGTCCCCCACCGCTACTCTGCAGCCGGCCACACGTCCTGTGAGCCGGTCAAAGAGGAAGAGGCAGAGGAGAGTGGCACCATCCTGTCCTGCCCAGCAGCCGGTATTCAGCCCTGCCCAGGCGTCAAGTCCGGTGGTCCCGTCAAGTCCGGTGGTCCCGTCAAGTCCGGTGGTCCCGTCAAGTCCGGTGGTCCCGTCAAGTCCGGTGGTCCCGTCAAGTCCGGTGGTCCCGTCAAGTCCGGTGGTCCGTCCTGCACCCAGTCCTTCTCAGCCGGAGTCACAGCCGGCCCTCCAACCTACAACCCAGTCAGCCTTGCCCCAGCCGTTCCCTACTACGGCCGTCCTGTCATGCCCTACCCCTTCTAGTTCCTCTCACTCCAAGAGAGGTATCCCTTCCATGCCCAGACCTTCCTACCCCACCCCTCCGCCCAGCTCTAGGAAGCAGGGTCCTGTCCCTCCTAAGTCTCCACCCAGTAATGTTCCCAAGTTTTTCCCACCAATTCCGCCTCCCCCCTTCCCATTGATGTTTATTTTATTGTCCAACCCCAATCCCTTTCTAGTCATGTCAGCCCTGCCCCTAGTGTGTTCTGTTCTGTGTTTGTGGTGTCTGTCCTCCTGTCTGTCAGTCTTGTCATGTTTAGTGTGATCTTGAAGAACTCCTGGAGGAGTTCTTTAAGGCGGGCGCTCTGTCATGATCCTGCCTCTCCTTGTCTTGGTTTTCGAGTCTTGTGGCAGGATCATGTCAGTCCCATGTGTTTTGTGTGGAGAAAGAGCATTGTTTTGGTTTGAGAAGCCATGCTGTCTCTCCGGTGTCACGTCCTTTAGCCCCGCCCCCTTGTTTCCCTGTTTGCAGTCCGTTAGTGTTAGTCTTGTCTCCAGCCCTGATCCATCCTTCCCTTAGTGTTTCAGTCCCCTCACCTGCCTCGTGCAATCCTCCTGTTAGCTTTCCCTTATTGTTCATCCTTGTCACCTGTGGCCACTCTCCCTGTGTCATCAGTCCTTGTTAGTGTTTTCCCTTTATCAAGCCCGAGTTTTCCCTCTGTCCCTGGTCGGTTCATTGTCATTTTGTCATTTTGTCATTTTCGTACCTCCTCACGTCACCTTGTTGGATTATTCCTGTCTATGGATTATCGTGTTTGTTCCTGTTCTAAGTTTGTGGATTTTGTTGATTTATTATTCAAAGGACTTTGTTTGTTTTGTTCCCCTTGTGGAAAGTTTTAGTTTACATTTTTGTCTTGTTTTAGATCATGTTCTCCCCATCGAGGGTCTTTTGTTTAAATAAAGTTTTTGTTATTTAACTCTGCTGCCTGCGTTTGGGTTCTGTCCACACACCGTGACAGAGAATGTCAGTTTTGACAAAGAACACTGTTCATTACTAAAATGCTCTAATTGAGCTGTTAGAATGTCAGAAACAAGCTTTCTGAGCTGAGAACTGCATTTTGTGACATAGTTCATCAGTGGATGATGAGAATATCAGTTTTGACAAAGAACACTGTTCATTACTAAAATGCTCGAATTGAGCTTTTAGAATGTCAGAAACAAGCTTTCTGAGCTGAGAACTGCATTTTGTGACAAAGTGAATCAGTGGATGATGAGAATGTCACTTTTGACAAAGAACACTGATCATTACTAAAATGCTCTAATTGAGCTGTTAGAATGTCAGAAACAAGCTTTCTGAGCTGAGAACTGCATTTTGTGACAAAGTGAATCAGTGGATGATGAGAATGTCAGTTTTGACAAAGAACACTGATCGTTACTAAAATGCTCTAATTGAGCTGTTAGAATGTCAGAAACAAGCTTTCTGAGCTGAAAACTGCATTTTGTGACAAAAAGCATCAGTGGATGATGAGAATGTCAGTTTTGACAAAGAACACTGTTCATTACTAAAATGCTCTAATTGAGCTGTTAGAATGTCAGAAACAAGCTTTCTGAGCTGAAAACTGCATTTTGTGACAAAAAGCATCAGTGGATGATGAGAATGTCAGTTTTGACAAAGAACACTGATCATTACTAAAATGCTCTAATTGAGCTGTTAGAATGTCAGAAACAAGCTTTCTGAGCTGAAAACTGCATTTTGTGACAAAGTGAATCAGTGGATGATGAGAATGTCAGTTTTGACAAAGAACACTGTTCATTACTGAAATGGTCCAATTGAGCTGTTAGAATGTCAGAAACAAGCTTTCTGAGCTGAGAAATGCATTTTGTGACAAAGTGCATCAGTGGATGATGAGAATGTCAGTTTTGACAAAGAACACTGATCATTACTAAAATGCTCTAATTGAGCTGTTAGAATGTCAGAAACAAGCTTTCTGAGCTGAGAACTGCATTTTGTGACATAGTTCATCAGTGGATGATGAGAATGTCAGTTTTTTTTTTTTTTGACTTATTTTTTATTAACATTTTTATATTTTGTTTACAAACATGCCCAAGAACCTCCCAAGATGACAGTTATACATACATTTCAAGATATTATAGGTATGTACAAGTAAATAAAGAGAAAATAATACATAACCATAAAATAATGATAAATAAAAAATGGGAAACTAAACAAAAATAAATCAGAATACAAATACACATTGGAAGGCAGAAAAACAAAATCATTAATTTAGCTTTTATTGTTTTTCTGATAGATTGTCAATGAGGTCCCTCCAAAACTGTATCGTCTTCCCAGAGGCACCAAGAATCCTTGCAGTAGTACCTTCCAGACGAGCAATGTCCAAAAGATACGATCTCCATGTGCACATAACCGGTATGGAAGGCTCAAACCATAATTTTAGGATTACTTTTTTAGCTGCAGTAAGGGCAGTGGACAGAATCCTCCTTTGATTAAGAGACAGTGACAACGAAGAATCATCAAGCAGCAGGAAAAGTAATGGTTCTCTCTGGATCTCAATGTCCATCAAGACAGATAGTTCGGTCTGCACCAGTGACCAAAACATTGTAACACAAGGACAATACCAAAACATATGCATATAAGTGCCCATATTAGAACCCTCACATAGGTGGCAAAAAGGATTTTGCTTTCTTTTCATTTTACACAATAGCCATGGAGTCGTATAAGCCTTATGAATGAGTTTAAAATGAATCATTTGGTGAGCTGGATTTTTAGAGCAGGCAAAACAGTTTTTCCAAACATTGTCCCAATCAATTGTTACATTCAGTTCCCTTTCCCAGAAGTTCTCAATCGGCATTTTTATATATTGGTGTACCACCATCTGTTCATTAATCCTACTTACACTTCCTTTAGAGCCCATACTGGAATCTATCCAATTTATCATGGGATGAGGACCCAATTTAGCCGACCAAGGCACCCCATAGGCTTTCAATACCGATCTTAACCTTAGATATAATGAAAAGGAGGACCTTGGAATAGAAAACTCATCTTGTAGGATCTGAAAGGGCTTAAGCCCATCATCATTGTATATATCTTTAAGGGTGAATATGCCGGATTCTGTCCAAGGTGTAAAAATAAATACATTTTTTGCCATACAAAGATTGGTATTATGCCAAATAGGTGTGGATTTGCAATATTTAACTGAAGCTCCCATAGTCTTTTCTGCTGCTTTCCAAATTTTGATAGATTGCCTAATAATTGGGCCAAATTATTGGGCCACTATAAAAAAAATAAAAAAAAAAATAAAAAAATAATAAAAAAATAAAAACAAAAGAGGGCAGTCGTGGCCTAATGGTTAGAGAGTCGGACTCGTGACCAGAAGGTTGCCAGTTCGATCCTCAGGGCCGGCAGGTAACGACTGAGGTGCCCTTGAGCAAGGCACCTTACCCCTACTTGCTCCCCGGGCGCTGCAGTGATAGCTGCCCACTGCTCCGGGTGTACGTGTGTTCACCACTTGCTGTGCGTGTGTTCACTACTCTCTGGATGGGTTAAATGCAGAAGGCAAATTTCAGGTATGGTTCTCCATAACTGACAAATAGGTCACTTTCACTTTCACTTTCAAATTGTGATAACATTGTTTTAGATAATCCTGTAAAGGGTAAATCCTGTAGACGCAATGGATAAATAATATTATTTTCTATTGCCCGCCAAGGTATAAGTGATTCAGTATCCATCCATGTCCTGAGTGGTCTCATTTGGTATGCTAAATAATAGGATTGGAAATCTGGTAACGATAGTCCACCATGTAATCTAAATCTGTGCATAAATTTCAATCGAATTCTAGGACGTTTATTATTCCATATGAATTTTGTCACTATCGAATTAAGTACTTTAAAATAGTCAGTAGGTGGCGCCAGAGGCAAGGTTGAAAATAAAAAGCCTAGTCTTGGGAGTATATTCATTTTGATTGTAGCAATACGGCCATGAACAGCTAAACAGAGAGGGGCCCAACATTGAAGATCCTTTTTTATGTTATCCAGAAGGGATTGATAATTCCATTTAGCAATGCGAGGTAATGATGGAAAGATTTGAATTCCAAGATAAGTAAACTGGTCAGCAATTGGTATTGAGGTATCAAGAGTCTGAATCTCTGATTTAGCTGTTGTGTTAAGGGGCATAAAGACAGACTTATTCCAATTAATTTTATAGCCGGATAATTTGCCGAAAGTATTGAATAGCTGCAGGCATTCCTTAATTGACTCTTTAATATTTGACACATACAACAAACTATCATCTGCATAGAGTGAAATTTTATGAGAGGTGTTCGCACAGGTAATAGGAGATATTAAAGCACATTGTCTGATTGCTTGAGCTAAAGGCTCTAATGATAAATTAAAAAGCAGTGGTGATAATGGGCAACCTTGTCGAGTACCTCTACCAAGATAAAACGGAGCAGAGATATGAAAACCGGTCAGTACTTTAGCTGAACATTCCGAATAAATGGTTTTAACGGCTCGTTGAAAGAAAGGGCCAAAACCGAAATGCTCCAGAACTGACCACAAGAAATTCCACTCAATTCGATCGAAAGCTTTCTCTGCATCCAGAGAGAGGATTGCAGAGGAAGTCGGGTAATTATCTGTTTGTTCAATGACATGAAGCAGTCTACGTATGTTATCTGCTGCGAATCTCCCCAACATAAAACCGGTTTGATCACCCCCAATCAAATCTCCAACGCAGCTGTTTAATCTTAGAGCTAGCACTTTTGCCATCAATTTCGAGTCGGTGGATAGAAGACTTATTGGTCTGTAACTGGAACATTCTAGTGGGTCCTTCTCCTTCTTCAGTATTAAAGTTATTAAAGCCGTGGTTTGGTCCCTATGCAAAGCTCCCTTCTCCAAAGCAAAATTGAAGGAATCCAGAATCAAGGGTGCAACTAAATCCCAAATTGTTTTCAATAGTTCTGGGGGAATTCCATCTAATCCCGGAGCCTTATTATTGTTTAAAGAATCTAGAGCGGATTTTAATTCCTCAATTGTCAGAGGGCTGTCTAGTATTTCCCGCTGAGTGTCATTTAGTTGCGGGAGAGTTACTTGTTTAAGGAACAAATTAATATGTGCTGGTGTGGTTCTGGATTCTGAAGTATATAGCTGTTGGTAATATTGTTCAAATACGCTGTTCACCTTTTCAGGTTGGGTGTATACCGAGCCTTCTTGTCTAATAGCTGATATATTGGCCTTAGCTTCGTTCCCTTTCAACCTCCAGGCCAACAATTTTGATGAACGTTCTCCGTGGAAATAATAAGATTGTTTAGTACGGTGTATGATGAATTCAGCTCTATGAGAATAAATAGATTGTAATTCCGCTTTGTAAACTTTTATTTCCTTAGCTCTAGACTCACAAAACTTTACCTTTAATTCCTTCTCTATTATATCAATCTGTTCTTCCAGTTCTGATTTGCGGTTCTCTCTACATTTTTTGATATAGGCAGAAAAGCTTATACATTTACCCCTTATAAAACATTTAGTGGTTTCCCACAGTATTTGAGGATCTGAGGCTGAATCTCTATTTATTTGTAGGAAATTCACCAAGGAGTTACGTAGATCAGTCACAAATGCATCGTTTTGTAGCAGTGAAGTGTTAAATCTCCATCGATTATTTGTGGCTCTCCGTGAAATTGGGGTTAGTGATGTCATCAAAGGAGAATGATCTGATATGACAATAGGGAGAATATTAACTTTCGCTATATGAGGGGTAAGAGATGGGGATGTAAGGAGATAATCGATTCTAGAATAATTTTTGTGACGTGCTGAGAAAAATGTATAATCTTTGGTGCCGTCATTTTGTAGCCGCCAGGCATCATTTAAATTAGCCTGAAGCAAAAAGTCTTTAAAACATTGAGAAATGGGTGCATCGTATTTAGAAAAATGGGATCTATCCAATTGAGTATCCAGCACAGTATTAAAGTCCCCTCCAATCACTAATTGACATTCTTCCAAACTCATTACCAGACATAATAATTCCTGAAAAAATGAGGTGTCCCACTCTGTAGGTGCGTATACGGACATAAAGGCATATTTAACATTATTTAGGGTCTCAACTGCATAAGTAATTCGGCCTGCTGAGTCTCCTCCCGAATTTAAAATTTTGAAAGTCGCATTGCGCCTGGAAATGATCAGTACCCCTTTAGTTTTGTTAGCAGCAGAAGAAGAGGAGATCAGTTTAAAATATTTATTTTGAAAGCGATGTACGTCTACTGCTTTTAAATGAGATTCTTGTATTAAAGCGATAGTTATATTTTTGCATCTAATATAATCTAAACATTTAGTTCGTTTAATAGGGCTATTTAAACCGTTAACGTTCCAAGACATAATGTTTATAGCCATATGCTTTTTAAAAGATTGATTCCAAATCTAAACTGAGAAGGGACGGGAAGACCATAGTATAATCCCCCGGAACAATAAGTGTAGAAATTATAGAAGTTAACATACCTATAATCTAACAAAGTATTGATGCACGTAGAAATAAGTAACTGAAATATACATAACTTACTTGGGCATTCTTGGGCAAAGAACATGATAACAACAACAACAACAACAAGAAAAATAACAAAAGTAAAATGGGCAGCCAGCAAAGAGTTAGAACAAACTCTTCTATCCACCCTCATAGTCCTTATTCTGGGGTACAAGACCACCGTTGCAGCACGGTTCGTTCTTCCATGCCCGACCCGAACTGGATACGGATGTAAGAGAATCAAATATTCCCGGGGATCTCCATGGGGTTTGCAGGGACGTCCTCGTCCGACTCAGATTCCGGGATTAAGATCGCTGTGGTTTTCAGGGGAACACTTTCAGCGGAATCCAGTTCGGTGATGAATTTCTCGATCTCCTCTGGCGTCTGGAAAAGGGAGGACTTTCCTCCGTGAATGACTTTAACCATCGCAGGGTAGAGGAGGAAGGATGATATCCCTTTTTGGATTAGTTTCTTTCTCGCCGAAGTCATCTCTCTTCTTTTAGTCGCGGTGTGTGTACTGTAATCCGGGAAAAAAAGCAGCGGTGTTCCTTGATGGAGAATTTGACCAGCCCGACGAGCTCCGTTAAGAATCGCATTTCGATCTGTATAGCGTAGCATCTTGAAGATGATTGTGCGATGGGATGATGTTTTATGTGTTCCGTTGTAGATACGATGAGCTCTCTCAATCTCAAATTCCTTACCAGCAAGAGAAGGGATCCATTTTGGGAGGTGGTTTTGGATGAATCGTATAGGGTCATCTCCTTCCGTGCCTTCTTTTAATCCCACCAAGCGGACGTTTGACTGACGATTTTTGTCCTCCAGTCTTGCCAGCTTCTCTTGTAGAGCACCGACCGCCATCTTAGCCTCACTCGTCTCTTTTTTCGCGTGACGGAGAGCGGTTTGCATATTGTCAAATTTGTTTTTTATTCGACGGACGTCCTCTTCCAAAGTACCGAGTCTGTCAATAATGGGCGCGAGTTCTTCCTTAAGCAACTCTCTGATAAGCCCGAATTGTGTCTTCAACTCCTCGACGACAATGGCGCGGATATCTTCCCCCTGCGCGTCCTGTAGATCCTTAATTCGCTTTTTAACCGGAGAAAACTCCAAAGTTTGACGTTTTGACATGTTTTATAACTTCCCCTTCGATGATACGATTAAAATTCGATCAAATGTTGTTAATATCCCTGGGAAATTGTTAAATAACGGATGTCGAGTCGGAGAGCAGTCGAACTACACCGCCATACCTTCAGTGGGTCACGTGACCTCCGAGAATGTCAGTTTTGACAAAGAACACTGTTCATAACCAAAATGCTCTAATTGAGCTGTTAGAATGTCAGAAACAAGCTTTCTGAGCTGAAAACTGCATTTTGTGACAAAAAGCATCAGTGGATGATGAGAATGTCAGTTTTGACAAAGAACACTGATCATTACTAAAATGCTCCAATTGAGCTGTTAGAATGTCAGAAACAAGCTTTCTGAGCTGAGAACTGCATTTTGTGACATAGTTCATCAGTGGATGATGAGAATGTCAGTTTTGACAAAGAACACTGATCATTACTAAAATGCTCCAATTGAGCTGTTAGAATGTCAGAAACAAGCTTTCTGAGCTGAAAACAGCATTTATTTGACAAAGTGCATCAGTGGATGATGAGAATGTCAGTTTTGACAAAGAACACTGTTCATTACTAAAATGCTCTAATTGAGCTGTTAGAATGTCAGAAACAAGCTTTCTGAGATGAGAACTGCATTTTGTGACAAAAAGCATCAGTGGATGATGAGAATGTCAGTTTTGACAAAGAACACTGATCATTATTAAAATGCTCCAATTGAGCTGTTAGAATGTCAGAAACAAGCTTTCTGAGCTGAGAACTGCATTTTGTGACATAGTTCATCAGTGGATGATGAGATGTCAGTTTTGACAAAGAACACTGATCATTACTAAAATGCTCCAATTGAGCTTGTTAGAATGTCAGAAACAAGCTTTCTGAGCTGAAAACAGCATTTATTTGACAAAGTGCATCAGTGGATGATGAGAATGTCAGTTTTGACAAAGAACACTGTTCATTACTAAAATGCTCTAATTGAGCTGTTAGAATGTCAGAAACAAGCTTTCTGAGCTGAGAACTGCATTTTGTGACAAAAAGCATCAGTGGATGATGAGAATGTCAGTTTTGACAAAGAACACTGATCATTACTAAAATGCTCCAATTGAGCTGTTAGAATGTCATAAACAAGCTTTCTGAGCTGAGAACTGCATTTTGTGACATAGTTCATCAGTGGATGATGAGAATGTCAGTTTTGACAAAGAACACTGTTCATTACTGAAATGCTCCAATTGAGCTGTTAGAATGTCAGAAACAAGCTTTCTGAGCTGAGAAATGCATTTTGTGACAAAAAGCATCAGTGGATGATGAGAATGTCAGTTTTGACAAAGAACACTGAACATCACTAAAATGCTCCAATTGAGCAGTTAGAATGTCAGACACAAGCTTTCTGAGCTGAGAACTGCATTTTGTGACAAAGTGAATCAGTGGATGATAAGAATGTCAGTTTTGACAAAGAACACTGTTCATTACTGAAATGCTCCAATTGAGCTGTTAGAATGTCAGAAACAAGCTTTCTGAGCTGAGAAATGCATTTTGTGACAAAGTGAATCAGTGGATGATGAGAATGTCAGTTTTGACAAAGAGCACTGATCATTACTAAAATGCTCCAATTGAGCTGTTAGAATGTCAGAAACAAGCTTTCTGACCATTAAACTGCATTTTGTGACAAAGTGCATCAGTGGGTGATGAGAATGTCAGTTTTGACAAAGAACACTGATCATTACTAAAATGCTCTAATTGAGCTGTTAGAATGTCAGAAACAAGCTTTCTGACCATAAAACTGCATTTTGTGACAAAGTGCATCAGTGGGTGATGAGAATGTCAGTTTTGACAAAGAAAACTGTTCATTACTAAAATGCTCTAATTGAGCTGTTAGAATGTCAGAAACAAGCTTTCTGAGCTGAAAACTGCATTTTGTGACAAAAAGCATCAGTGGATGATGAGAATGTCAGTTTTGACAAAGAACACTGATCATTACTAAAATGCTCCAATTGAGCTGTTAGAATGTCAGAAACAAGCTTTCTGAGCTGAGAACTGCATTTTGTGACAAAGTTCATCAGTGGATGATGAGAATGTCAGTTTTGACAAAGAGCACTGATCATTACTAAAATGCTCCAATTGAGCTGTTAGAATGTCAGAAACAAGCTTTCTGAGCTGAGAAATGCATTTTGTGACAAAGTGCTTCAGTGGATGATGAGAATGTCAGTTTTGACAAAGAACACTGTTCATTACTAAAATGCTCTAATTGAGCTGTTAGAATGTCAGAAACAAGCTTTCTGAGCTGAAAACTGCATTTTGTGACAAAGTGAATCAGTGGATGATGAGAATGTCAGTTTTGACAAAGAACACTGTTCATTACTAAAATGCTCTAATTGAGCTGTTAGAATGTCAGAAACAAGCTTTCTGAGCTGAAAACTGCATTTTGTGACAAAGTGAATCAGTGGATGATGAGAATGTCAGTTTTGACAAAGAACACTGTTCATTTCTGAAATGCTCCAATTGAGCTGTTAGAATGTCAGAAACAAGCTTTCTGAGCTAAGAAATGCATTTTGTGACATAGTTCATCAGTGGATGATGAGAATGTCAGTTTTGACAAAGAACACTGTTCATTACTAAAATGCTCTAATTGAGCTGTTAGAATGTCAGAAACAAGCTTTCTGAGCTGAGAACTGCATTTTGTGACATAGTTCATCAGTGGATGATGAGAATAACAGTTTTGACAAAGAACACTGTTCATTACTAAAATGCTCTAATTGAGCTGTTAGAATGTCAGAAACAAGCTTTCTGAGCTGAGAACTGCATTTTGTGACAAAGTGAATCAGTGGATGATGAGAATGTCACTTTTGACAAAGAACACTGATCATTACTAAAATGCTCTAATTGAGCTGTTAGAATGTCAGAAACAAGCTTTCTGAGCTGAGAACTGCATTTTGTGACAAAGTGAATCAGTGGATGATGAGAATGTCAGTTTTGACAAAGAACACTGATCGTTACTAAAATGCTCTAATTGAGCTGTTAGAATGTCAGAAACAAGCTTTCTGAGCTGAAAACTGCATTTTGTGACAAAAAGCATCAGTGGATGATGAGAATGTCAGTTTTGACAAAGAACACTGTTCATTACTAAAATGCTCTAATTGAGCTGTTAGAATGTCAGAAACAAGCTTTCTGAGCTGAAAACTGCATTTTGTGACAAAAAGCATCAGTGGATGATGAGAATGTCAGTTTTGACAAAGAACACTGATCATTACTAAAATGCTCTAATTGAGCTGTTAGAATGTCAGAAACAAGCTTTCTGAGCTGAAAACTGCATTTTGTGACAAAGTGAATCAGTGGATGATGAGAATGTCAGTTTTGACAAAGAACACTGTTCATTACTGAAATGCTCCAATTGAGCTGTTATAATGTCAGAAACAAGCTTTCTGAGCTGAGAAATGCATTTTGTGACATAGTTCATCAGTGGATGATGAGAATGTCAGTTTTGACAAAGAACACTGTTCATTACTAAAATGCTCTAATTGAGCTGTTAGAATGTCAGAAACAAGCTTTCTGAGCTGAGAACTGCATTTTGTGACAAAGTGAATCAGTGGATGATGAGAATGTCACTTTTGACAAAGAACACTAATCATTACTAAAATGCTCTAATTGAGCTGTTAGAATGTCAGAAACAAGCTTTCTGAGCTGAGAACTGCATTTTGTGACATAGTGCATCAGTGGATGATGAGAATGTCAGTTTTGACAAAGAACACTGTTCATTACTAAAATGCTCTGATTGAGCGGTGTGAATGTCAGAAACAAGCTTTCTGAGCTGAGAACTGCATTTTTTGACATAGTTCATCAGTGGATGATGAGAATGTCAGTTTTGACAAAGAACACTGTTCATTACTAAAATGCTCTAATTGAGCTGTTAGAATGTCAGAAACAAGCTTTCTGAGCTGAGAACTGCATTTTGTGACAAAGTGAATCGGTGGATGATGAGAATGTCACTTTTGACAAAGAACACTGATCATTACTAAAATGCTCTAATTGAGCTGTTAGAATGTCAGAAACAAGCTTTCTGAGCATAAAACTGCATTTTGTGACAAAAAGCATCAGTGGATGATGAGAATGTCAGTTTTGACAAAGAACACTGATCATTACTAAAATGCTCTAATTGAGCTGTTAGAATGTCAGAAACAAGCTTTCTGAGCATAAAACTGCATTTTGTGACAAAGTGCATCAGTGGATGATGAGAATGTCAGTTTTGACAAAGAACACTGATCATCACTAAAATGCTCCAATTGAGCTGTTAGAATGTCAGAAACAAGCTTTCTGAGCGGAAAACTGCATTTTGTTACAAAGTGCATTAGTGGATGATGAGAATGTCAGTTTTGACAAAGAACACTGTTCATTACTAAAATGCTCTTATTGAGCTGTTAGAATGTCAGAAACAAGCTTTCTGAGCTGAGAACTGCATTTTGTGACAAAGTGAATCAGTGGATGATGAGAATGTCACTTTTGACAAAGAACACTGATCATTACTAAAATGCTCTAATTGAGCTGTTAGAATGTCAGAAACAAGCTTTCTGAGCTGAGAACTGCATTTTGTGACAAAGTGAATCAGTGGATGATGAGAATGTCAGTTTTGACAAAGAACACTGATCGTTACTAAAATGCTCTAATTGAGCTGTTAGAATGTCAGAAACAAGCTTTCTGAGCTGAAAACTGCATTTTGTGACAAAGTGAATCAGTGGATGATGAGAATGTCAGTTTTGACAAAGAACACTGTTCATTACTAAAATGCTCTAATTGAGCTGTTAGAATGTCAGAAACAAGCTTTCTGAGCTGAGAACTGCATTTTGTGACGAAGTGAATCAGTGGATGATGAGAATGTCAGTTTTGACAAAGAACACTGATAATTACTAAAATGCTCTAATTGAGCTGTTAGAATGTCAGAAACAAGCTTTCTGAGCTGAGAACTGCATTTTGTGACATAGTTCATCAGTGGATGATGAGAATGTCAGTTTTGACAAAGAACACTGTTCATTACTAAAATGCTCTAATTGAGCTGTTAGAATGTCAGAAACAAGCTTTCTGAGCTGAGAACTGCATTTTGTGACAAAGTGAATCAGTGGATGATGAGAATGTCAGTTTTGACAAAGAACACTGATAATTACTAAAATGCTCTAATTGAGCTGTTAGAATGTCAGAAACAAGCTTTCTGAGCTGAGAACTGCATTTTGTGACATAGTTCATCAGTGGATGATGAGAATGTCAGTTTTGACAAAGAACACTGTTCATTACTAAAATGCTCTAATTGAGCTGTTAGAATGTCAGAAACAAGCTTTCTGAGCTGAGAACTGCATTTTGTGACAAAGTGAATCAGTGGATGATGAGAATGTCACTTTTGACAAAGAACACTGATCATTACTAAAATGCTCTAATTGAGCTGTTAGAATGTCAGAGACAAGCTTTCTGAGCTGAGAACTGCATTTTGTGACAAAGTGAATCAGTGGATGATGAGAATGTCACTTTTGACAAAGAACACTGATCATTGCTAAAATGCTCTAATTGAGCTGTTAGAATGTCAGAAACAAGCTTTCTGAGCTGAGAACTGCATTTTGTGACATAGTGCATCAGTGGATGATGAGAATGTCAGTTTTGACAAAGAACACTGTTCATTACTAAAATGCTCCAATTGAGCTGTTAGAATGTCAGAAACAAGCTTTCTGAGCTGAGAACTGCATTTTGTGACATAGGTCATCAGTGGATGATGAGAATGTCAGTTTTGACAAAGAACACTGATCATTACTAAAATGCTCCAATTGAGCTGTTAGAATGTCAGAAACAAGCTTTCTGAGCTGAAAACAGCATTTATTTGACAAAGTGCATCAGTGGATGATGAGAATGTCAGTTTTGACAAAGAACACTGTTCATTACTAAAATGCTCTAATTGAGCTGTTAGAATGTCAGAAACAAGCTTTCTGAGCTGAAAACTGCATTTTGTGACAAAGTGAATCAGTGGATGATGAGAATGTCAGTTTTGACAAAGAACACTGTTCATTACTAAAATGCTCTAATTGAGCTGTTAGAATGTCAGAAACAAGCTTTCTGAGCTGAGAACTGCATTTTGTGACAAAGTGAATCAGTGGATGATGAGAATGTCACTTTTGACAAAGAACACTGATCATTACTAAAATGCTCTAATTGAGCTGTTAGAATGTCAGAAACAAGCTTTCTGAGCATAAAACTGCATTTTGTGACAAAGTGCATCAGTGGATGATGAGAATGTCAGTTTTGACAAAGAACACTGTTCATTACTAAAATGCTCTAATTGAGCTGTTAAAATATCAGAAACAAGCTTTCTGAGCTGAAAACTGCATTTTGTGACAAAAAGCATCAGTGGATGATGAGAATGTCAGTTTTGACAAAGAACACTGATCATTACTAAAATGCTCCAATTGAGCTGTTAGAATGTCAGAAACAAGCTTTCTGAGCTGAGAACTGCATTTTGTGACATAGTTCATCAGTGGATGATGAGAATGTCAGTTCTACCAGAAAGACTCGTGAAACAAAGAACGATATATGATATTTATTATGTAACAATATATTTATATTGTATAGTAGTTTGGGCGTAGGCCCCGTCCGATGAAGGAATCATGGCAAAATGATTCTGGAGTTTGCCTGAAGATAAGGCAGGAGCGGAGCCTACCCCCGGACTGAGGACGGGGCCAGACCTGGTGGTGGTGGCGGGGAGGATGGGGGTTTTCACTCGTGCGTTAGTTTCTGTGAACGAAAGAGAAGGTAAGTACAATCCTTTTATACTACGTGCTGAGGGATTATAGGCTAACTGGTAATTGATTATGACGTGAGGAGTCTTCCTGGTAGAACTTGCGCAAAAGCTTGCATTTTTGACAAAGAACACTGTTCATTACTAAAATGCTCTAATTGAGCTGTTATAATGTCAGAAACAAGCTTTCTGAGCTGAAAACTGCATTTTGTGACAAAAAGCATCAGTGGATGATGAGAATGTCAGTTTTGACAAAGAACACTGATCATTGCTAAAATGCTCTAATTGAGCTGTTAGAATGTCAGAAACAAGCTTTCTGAGCTGAGAACTGCATTTTGTGACATAGTTCATCAGTGGATGATGAGAATGTCAGTTTTGACAAAGAACACTGTTCATTACTAAAATGCTCTAATTGAGCTGTTAGAATGTCAGAAACAAGCTTTCTGAGCTGAAAACTGCATTTTGTGACAAAGTGAATCAGTGGATGATGAGAATGTCAGTTTTGACAAAGAAAACTGTTCATTACTAAAATGCTCTAATTGAGCTGTTAGAATGTCAGAAACAAGCTTTCTGAGCTGAGAACTGCATTTTGTGACATAGTTCATCAGTGGATGATGAGAATGTCAGTTTTGACAAAGAACACTGTTCATTACTAAAGTGCTCTAATTGAGCTGTTAGAATGTCAGAAACAAGCTTTCTGAGCTGAGAACTGCATTTTGTGACATAGTTCATCAGTGGATGATGAGAATGTCAGTTTTGACAAAGAAAACTGTTCATTACTAAAATGCTCTAATTGAGCTGTTAGAATGTCAGAAACAAGCTTTCTGAGCTGAGAACTGCATTTTGTGACATATTTCATCAGTGGATGATGAGAATGTCAGTTTTGACAAAGAACACTGTTCATTACTAAAATGCTCTAATTGAGCTGTTAGAATGTCAGAAACAAGCTTTCTGAGCTGAAAACTGCATTTTGTGACAAAAAGCATCAGTGGATGATGAGAATGTCAGTTTTGACAAAGAACACTGATCATCACTAAAATGCTCCAATTGAGCTGTTAGAATGTCAGAAACAAGCTTTCTGAGCGGAAAACTGCATTTTATTACAAAGTGCATTAGTGGATGATGAGAATGTCAGTTTTGACAAAGAACACTGTTCATTACTAAAATGCTCTAATTGAGCTGTTAGAATGTCAGAAACAAGCTTTCTGAGCTGAGAACTGCATTATGTGACATAGTTCATCAGTGGATGATGAGAATGTCAGTTTTGACAAAGAACACTGTTCATTACTAAAATGCTCTAATTGAGCTGTTAGAATGTCAGAAACAAGCTTTCTGAGCTGAAAACTGCATTTTGTGACAAAAAGCATCAGTGGATGATGAGAATGTCAGTTTTGACAAAGAACACTGATCATCACTAAAATGCTCCAATTGAGCTGTTAGAATGTCAGAAACAAGCTTTCTGAGCATAAAACTGCATTTTGTGACAAAGTGCATCAGTGGATGATGAGAATGTCAGTTTTGACAAAGAACACTGTTCATTACTAAAATGCTCTAATTGAGCTGTTAAAATATCAGAAACAAGCTTTCTGAGCTGAAAACTGCATTTTGTGACAAAGTGAATCAGTGGATGATGAGAATGTCAGTTTTGACAAAGAACACTGATCATTACTAAAATGCTCCAGTTGAGCTGTTAGAATGTCAGAAACAAGCTTTCTGAGCTGAGAACTGCATTTTGTGACATATTTCATCAGTGGATGATGAGAATGTCAGTTTTGACAAAGAACACTGTTCATTACTAAAATGCTCTAATTGAGCTGTTAGAATGTCAGAAACAAGCTTTCTGAGCTGAAAACTGCATTTTGTGACAAAAAGCATCAGTGGATGATGAGAATGTCAGTTTTGACAAAGAACACTGATCATCACTAAAATGCTCCAATTGAGCTGTTAGAATGTCAGAAACAAGCTTTCTGAGCGGAAAACTGCATTTTGTTACAAAGTGCATTAGTGGATGATGAGAATTTCAGTTTTGACAAAGAACACTGTTCATTACTAAAATGCTCTAATTGAGCTGTTAGAATGTCAGAAACAAGCTTTCTGAGCTGAGAACTGCATTTTGTGACATAGTTCATCAGTGGATGATGAGAATGTCAGTTTTGACAAAGAACACTGTTCATTACTAAAATGCTCTAATTGAGCTGTTAGAATGTCAGAAACAAGCTTTCTGAGCTGAAAACTGCATTTTGTGACAAAGTGCATCAGTGGATGATGAGAATGTCAGTTTTGACAAAGAACACTGATCATTACTAAAATGCTCTAATTGAGCTGTTAGAATGTCAGAAACGAGCTTTCTGAGCTGAGAACTGCATTTTGTGACATAGTTCATCAGTGGATGATGAGAATGTCAGTTTTGACAAAGAACACTGTTCATTACTAAAATGCTCTAATTGAGCTGTTAGAATGTCATAAACAAGCTTTCTGAGCTGAAAACTGCATTTTGTGACAAAGTGAATCAGTGGATGGTGAGAATGTCAGTTTTGACAAAGAACACTGTTCATTACTGAAATGCTCCAATTGAGCTGTTAGAATGTCAGAAACAAGCTTTCTGAGCTGAGAAATGCATTTTGTGACAAAGTGCATCAGTGGATGATGAGAATGTCAGTTTTGACAAAGAACACTGATCATTACTAAAATGCTCTAATTGAGCTGTTAGAATGTCAGAAACGAGCTTTCTGAGCTGAGAACTGCATTTTGTGACATAGTTCATCAGTGGATGATGAGAATGTCAGTTTTGACAAAGAACACTGTTCATTACTAAAATGCTCTAATTGAGCTGTTAGAATGTCAGAAACAAGCTTTCTGAGCTGAGAACTGCATTTTGTGACATAGTTCATCAGTGGATGATGAGAATGTCAGTTTTGACAAAGAACACTGATCATCACTAAAATGCTCCAATTGAGCTGTTAGAATGTCAGAAACAAGCTTTCTGAGCGGAAAACTGCATTTTGTTACAAAGTGCATTAGTGGATGATGAGAATGTCAGTTTTGACAAAGAACACTGTTCATTACTAAAATGCTCTAATCGAGCTGTTAGAATGTCAGAAACAAGCTTTCTGAGCTGAAAACTGCATTTTGTGACAAAAAGCATCAGTGGATGATGAGAATGTCAGTTTTGACAAAGAACACTGATCATCACTAAAATGCTCCAATTGAGCTGTTAGAATGTCAGAAACAAGCTTTCTGAGCGGAAAACTGCATTTTGTTACAAAGTGCATTAGTGGATGATGAGAATTTCAGTTTTGACAAAGAACACTGTTCATTACTAAAATGCTCTAATTGAGCTGTTAGAATGTCAGAAACAAGCTTTCTGAGCTGAGAACTGCATTTTGTGACATAGTTCATCAGTGGATGATGAGAATGTCAGTTTTGACAAAGAACACTGTTCATTACTAAAATGCTCTAATTGAGCTGTTAGAATGTCAGAAACAAGCTTTCTGAGCTGAAAACTGCATTTTGTGACAAAGTGCATCAGTGGATGATGAGAATGTCAGTTTTGACAAAGAACACTGATCATTACTAAAATGCTCTAATTGAGCTGTTAGAATGTCAGAAACGAGCTTTCTGAGCTGAGAACTGCATTTTGTGACATAGTTCATCAGTGGATGATGAGAATGTCAGTTTTGACAAAGAACACTGTTCATTACTAAAATGCTCTAATTGAGCTGTTAGAATGTCAGAAACAAGCTTTCTGAGCTGAGAACTGCATTTTGTGACAAAGTGAATCAGTGGATGATGAGAATGTCACTTTTGACAAAGAACACTGATCATTACTAAAATAGTCTAATTGAGCTGTTAGAATGTCAGAAACAAGCTTTCTGAGCTGAGAACTGCATTTTGTGACAAAGTGAATCAGTGGATGATGAGAATGTCAGTTTTGACAAAGAACACTGATCGTTACTAAAATGCTCTAATTGAGCTGTTAGAATGTCAGAAACAAGCTTTCTGAGCATAAAACTGCATTTTGTGACAAAGTGAATCAGTGGATGATGAGAATGTCACTTTTGACAAAGAACACTGATCATTACTAAAATGCTCTAATTGAGCTGTTAGAATGTCAGAAACAAGCTTTCTGAGCTGAGAACTGCATTTTGTGACAAAGTGAATCAGTGGATGATGAGAATGTCAGTTTTGACAAAGAACACTGTTCATTACTGAAATGCTCCAATTGAGCTGTTAGAATGTCAGAAACAAGCTTTCTGAGCTGAAAACTGCATTTTGTGACAAAAAGCATCAGTGGATGATGAGAATGTCAGTTTTGACAAAGAACACTGTTCATCACTAAAATGCTCCAATTGAGCTGTTAGAATGTCAGAAACAAGCTTTCTGAGCTGAGAACTGCATTTTGTGACATAGTTCATCAGTGGATGATGAGAATGTCAGTTTTGACAAAGAACACTGATCATTACTAAAATGCTCTAATTGAGCTGTTAGAATGTCAGAAACAAGCTTTCTGAGCTGAGAACTGCATTTTGTGACATAGTTATTCAGTGGATGATGAGAATGTCAGTTTTGACAAAGAAAATGTTCATTACTAAAATGCTCTAATTGAGCTGTTAGAATGTCAGAAACAAGCTTTCTGAGCTGAGAACTGCATTTTGTGACAAAGTGAATCAGTGGATGATGAGAATGTCACTTTTGACAAAGAACACTGATCATTACTAAAATGCTCTAATTGAGCTGTTAGAATGTCAGAAACAAGCTTTCTGAGCTGAGAACTGCATTTTGTGACAAAGTGAATCAGTGGATGATGAGAATGTCAGTTTTGAAAAAGAACACTGATCGTTACTAAAATGCTCTAATTGAGCTGTTAGAATGTCAGAAACAAGCTTTCTGAGCTGAGAACTGCATTATGTGACAAAGTGAATCAGTGGATGATGAGAATGTCACTTTTGACAAAGAACACTGATCATTACTAAAATGCTCTAATTGAGCTGTTAGAATGTCAGAAACAAGCTTTCTGAGCTGAGAACTGCATTTTGTGACAAAGTGAATCCAGTGGATGATGAGAATGTCAGTTTTGACAAAGAACACTGTTCATTACTGAAATGCTCCAATTGAGCTGTTAGAATGTCAGAAACAAGCTTTCTGAGCTGAAAACTGCATTTTGTGACAAAAAGCATCAGTGGATGATGAGAATGTCAGTTTTGACAAAGAACACTGTTCATCACTAAAATGCTCCAATTGAGCTGTTAGAATGTCAGAAACAAGCTTTCTGAGCTGAGAACTGCATTTTGTGACATAGTTCATCAGTGGATGATGAGAATGTCAGTTTTGACAAAGAACACTGTTCATTACTAAAATGCTCTAATTGAGCTGTTAGAATGTCAGAAACAAGCTTTCTGAGCTGAAAACTGCATTTTGTGACAAAGTGAATCAGTGGATGATGAGAATGTCAGTTTTGACAAAGAACACTGTTCATTACTAAAATGCTCTAATTGAGCTGTTAGAGTGTCAGAAACAAGCTTTCTGAGCTGAGAACTGCATTTTGTGACAAAGTGAATCAGTGGATGATGAGAATGTCACTTTTGACAAAGAACACTGATCATTACTAAAATGCTCTAATTGAGCTGTTAGAATGTCAGAAACAAGCTTTCTGAGCTGAGAACTGCATTTTGTGACAAAGTGAATCAGTGGATGATGAGAATGTCACTTTTGACAAAGAACACTGATCATTACTAAAATGCTCTAATTGAGCTGTTAGAATGTCAGAAACAAGCTTTCTGAGCTGAGAACTGCATTTTGTGACAAAGTGAATCAGTGGATGATGAGAATGTCAGTTTTGAAAAAGAACACTGATCGTTACTAAAATGCTCTAATTGAGCTGTTAGAATGTCAGAAACAAGCTTTCTGAGCTGAGAACTGCATTTTGTGACAAAGTGAATCAGTGGATGATGAGAATGTCAGTTTTGACAAAGAACACTGTTCATTACTGAAATGCTCCAATTGAGCTGTTAGAATGTCAGAAACAAGCTTTCTGAGCTGAAAACTGCATTTTGTGACAAAAAGCATCAGTGGATGATGAGAATGTCAGTTTTGACAAAGAACACTGTTCATCACTAAAATGCTCCAATTGAGCTGTTAGAATGTCAGAAACAAGCTTTCTGAGCTGAGAACTGCATTTTGTGACATAGTTCATCAGTGGATGATGAGAATGTCAGTTTTGACAAAGAACACTGTTCATTACTAAAATGCTCTAATTGAGCTGTTAGAATGTCAGAAACAAGCTTTCTGAGCTGAAAACTGCATTTTGTGACAAAGTGAATCAGTGGATGATGAGAATGTCAGTTTTGACAAAGAACACTGTTCATTACTAAAATGCTCTAATTGAGCTGTTAGTATATGTCAGAAACAAGCTTTCTGAGCTGAGAACTGCATTTTGTGACATAGTTCATCAGTGGATGATGAGAATGTCAGTTTTGACAAAGAACACTGTTCATTACTAAAATGCTCTAATTGAGCTGTTAGAATGTCAGAAACAAGCTTTCTGAGCTGAGAACTGCATTTTGTGACAAAGTGAATCAGTGGATGATGAGAATGTCACTTTTGACAAAGAACACTGATCATTACTAAAATGCTCTAATTGAGCTGTTAGAATGTCAGAAACAAGCTTTCTGAGCTGAGAACTGCATTTTGTGACAAAGTGAATCAGTGGATGATGAGAATGTCAGTTTTGACAAAGAACACTGATCGTTACTAAAATGCTCTAATTGAGCTGTTAGAATGTCAGAAACAAGCTTTCTGAGCTGAGAACTGCATTTTGTGACATAGTTCATCAGTGGATGATGAGAATGTCAGTTTTGACAAAGAACACTGTTCATTACTAAAATGCTCTAATTGAGCTGTTAGGATGTCAGAAACAAGCTTTCTGAGCTGAAAACTGCATTTTGTGACAAAAAGCATCAGTGGATGATGAGAATGTCAGTTTTGACAAAGAACACTGTTCATCACTAAAATGCTCCAATTGAGCTGTTAGAATGTCAGAAACAAGCTTTCTGAGCTGAGAACTGCATTTTGTGACATAGTTCATCAGTGGATGATGAGAATGTCAGTTTTGACAAAGAACACTGATCGTTACTAAAATGCTCTAGTTGAGCTGTTAGAATGTCAGAAACAAGCTTTCTGAGCTGAGAACTGCATTTTGTGACATAGTTCATCAGTGGATGTTGAGAATGTCAGTTTTGACAAAGAACACTGTTCATTACTAAAATGCTCTAATTGAGCTGTTAGAATGTCAGAAACAAGCTTTCTGAGCTGAAAACTGCATTTTGTGACAAAAAGCATCAGTGGATGATGAGAATGTCAGTTTTGACAAAGAACACTGTTCATCACTAAAATGCTCCAATTGAGCTGTTAGAATGTCAGAAACAAGCTTTCTGAGCTGAGAACTGCATTTTGTGACATAGTTCATCAGTGGATGATGAGAATGTCAGTTTTGACAAAGAACACTGTTCATTACTAAAATGCTCTAATTGAGCTGTTAGAATGTCAGAAACAAGCTTTCTGAGCTGAGAACTGCATTTTGTGACATAGTTCATCAGTGGATGATGAGAATGTCAGTTTTGACAAAGAACACTGTTCATTACTAAAATGCTCTAATTGAGCTGTTAGAATGTCAGAAACAAGCTTTCTGAGCTGAGAACTGCATTTTGTGACAAAGTGAATCAGTGGATGATGAGAATGTCACTTTTGACAAAGAACACTGATCATTACTAAAATGCTCTAATTGAGCTGTTAGAATGTCAGAAACAAGCTTTCTGAGCATAAAACTGCATTTTGTGACAAAGTGCATCAGTGGATGATGAGAATGTCAGTTTTGACAAAGAACACTGTTCATTACTAAAATGCTCTAATTGAGCTGTTAAAATATCAGAAACAAGCTTTCTGAGCTGAGAACTGCATTTTGTGACATAGTTCATCAGTGGATGATGAGAATGTCAGTTTTGACAAAGAACACTGTTCATTACTAAAATGCTCTAATTGAGCTGTTAGAATGTCAGAAACAAGCTTTCTGAGCTGAAAACTGCATTTTGTGACAAAGTGAATCAGTGGATGATGAGAATGTCAGTTTTGACAAAGAACACTGTTCATTACTAAAATGCTCTAATTGAGCTGTTAGAATGTCAGAAACAAGCTTTCTGAGCTGAGAACTGCATTTTGTGACATAGTTCATCAGTGGATGATGAGAATGTCAGTTTTGACAAAGAACACTGTTCATTACTAAAATGCTCTAATTGAGCTGTTAGAATGTCAGAAACAAGCTTTCTGAGCTGAGAACTGCATTTTGTGACATAGTTCATCAGTGGATGATGAGAATGTCAGTTTTGACAAAGAACACTGTTCATTACTAAAATGCTCTAATTGAGCTGTTAGAATGTCAGAAACAAGATTTCTGAGCTGAGAACTGCATTTTGTGACATAGTTCATCAGTGGATGATGAGAATGTCAGTTTTGACAAAGAACACTGTTCATTACTAAAATGCTCTAATTGAGCTGTTAGAATGTCAGAAACAAGCTTTCTGAGCTGAGAACTGCATTTTGTGACAAAGTGAATCAGTGGATGATGAGAATGTCACTTTTGACAAAGAACACTGATCATTACTAAAATGCTCTAATTGAGCTGTTAGAATGTCAGAAACAAGCTTTCTGAGCTGAGAACTGCATTTTGTGACAAAGTGAATCAGTGGATGATGAGAATGTCACTTTTGACAAAGAACACTGATCATTACTAAAATGCTCTTATTGAGCTGTTAGAATGTCAGAAACAAGCTTTCTGAGCTGAGAACTGCATTTTGTGACAAAGTGAATCAGTGGATGATGAGAATGTCAGTTTTGAAAAAGAACACTGATCGTTACTAAAATGCTCTAATTGAGCTGTTAGAATGTCAGAAACAAGCTTTCTGAGCTGAGAACTGCATTTTGTGACAAAGTGAATCAGTGGATGATGAGAATGTCACTTTTGACAAAGAACACTGATCATTACTAAAATGCTCTAATTGAGCTGTTAGAATGTCAGAAACAAGCTTTCTGAGCTGAGAACTGCATTTTGTGACAAAGTGAATCAGTGGATGATGAGAATGTCAGTTTTGACAAAGAACACTGTTCATTACTGAAATGCTCCAATTGAGCTGTTAGAATGTCAGAAACAAGCTTTCTGAGCTGAAAACTGCATTTTGTGACAAAAAGCATCAGTGGATGATGAGAATGTCAGTTTTGACAAAGAACACTGTTCATCACTAAAATGCTCCAATTGAGCTGTTAGAATGTCAGAAACAAGCTTTCTGAGCTGAGAACTGCATTTTGTGACATAGTTCATCAGTGGATGATGAGAATGTCAGTTTTGACAAAGAACACTGTTCATTACTAAAATGCTCTAATTGAGCTGTTAGAATGTCAGAAACAAGCTTTCTGAGCTGAAAACTGCATTTTGTGACAAAGTGAATCAGTGGATGATGAGAATGTCAGTTTTGACAAAGAACACTGTTCATTACTAAAATGCTCTAATTGAGCTGTTAGAATGTCAGAAACAAGCTTTCTGAGCTGAGAACTGCATTTTGTGACATAGTTCATCAGTGGATGATGAGAATGTCAGTTTTGACAAAGAACACTGTTCATTACTAAAATGCTCTAATTGAGCTGTTAGAATGTCAGAAACAAGCTTTCTGAGCTGAGAACTGCATTTTGTGACAAAGTGAATCAGTGGATGATGAGAATGTCACTTTTGACAAAGAACACTGATCATTACTAAAATGCTCTAATTGAGCTGTTAGAATGTCAGACACAAGCTTTCTGAGCTGAGAACTGCATTTTGTGACAAAGTGAATCAGTGGATGATGAGAATGTCAGTTTTGACAAAGAAAACCGATCGTTACTAAAATGCTCTAATTGAGCTGTTAGAATGTCAGAAACAAGCTTTCTGAGCTGAGAACTGCATTTTGTGACATAGTTCATCAGTGGATGATGAGAATGTCAGTTTTGACAAAGAACACTGTTCATTACTAAAATGCTCTAATTGAGCTGTTAGAATGTCAGAAACAAGCTTTCTGAGCTGAAAACTGCATTTTGTGACAAAAAGCATCAGTGGATGATGAGAATGTCAGTTTTGACAAAGAACACTGTTCATCACTAAAATGCTCCAATTGAGCTGTTAGAATGTCAGAAACAAGCTTTCTGAGCTGAGAACTGCATTTTGTGACATAGTTCATCAGTGGATGATGAGAATGTCAGTTTTGACAAAGAACACTGTTCATTACTAAAATGCTCTAATTGAGCTGTTAGAATGTCAGAAACAAGCTTTCTGAGCTGAGAACTGCATTTTGTGACAAAGTGAATCAGTGGATGATGAGAATGTCACTTTTGACAAAGAACACTGGTCATTACTAAAATGCTCTAATTGAGCTGTTAGAATGTCAGAAACAAGCTTTCTGAGCATAAAACTGCATTTTGTGACAAAGTGCATCAGTGGATGATGAGAATGTCAGTTTTGACAAAGAACACTGTTCATTACTAAAATGCTCTAATTGAGCTGTTAAAATATCAGAAACAAGCTTTCTGAGCTGAAAACTGCATTTTGTGACAAAAAGCATCAGTGTATGATGAGAATGTCAGTTTTGACAAAGAACACTGATCATTACTAAAATGCTCCAATTGAGCTGTTAGAATGTCAGAAACAAGCTTTCTGAGCTGAGAACTGCATTTTGTGACATAGTTCATCAGTGGATGATGAGAATGTCAGTTTTGACAAAGAACACTGTTCATTACTAAAATGCTCTAATTGAGCTGTTAGAATGTCAGAAACAAGCTTTCTGAGCTGAAAACTGCATTTTGTGACAAAGTGAATCAGTGGATGATGAGAATGTCAGTTTTGACAAAGAACACTGATCATTACTAAAATGCTCTAATTGAGCTGTTAGAATGTCAGAAACAAGCTTTCTGAGCTGAGAACTGCATTTTGTGACATAGTTCATCAGTGGATGATGAGAATGTCAGTTTTGACAAAGAACACTGTTCATTACTAAAATGCTCTAATTGAGCTGTTAGAATGTCAGAAACAAGCTTTCTGAGCTGAAAACTGCATTTTGTGACAAAGTGAATCAGTGGATGATGAGAATGTCAGTTTTGACAAAGAACACTGTTCATTACTAAAATGCTCTAATTGAGCTGTTAGAATGTCAGAAACAAGCTTTCTGAGCTGAGAACTGCATTTTGTGACATAGTTCATCAGTGGATGATGAGAATGTCAGTTTTGACAAAGAACACTGTTCATTACTAAAATGCTCTAATTGAGCTGTTAGAATGTCAGAAACAAGCTTTCTGAGCTGAGAACTGCATTTTGTGACAAAGTGAATCAGTGGATGATGAGAATGTCAGTTTTGACAAAGAACACTGTTCATTACTAAAATGCTCTAATTGAGCTGTTAGAATGTCAGAAACAAGCTTTCTGAGCTGAGAACTGCATTTTGTGACATAGTTCATCAGTGGATGATGAGAATGTCAGTTTTGACAAAGAACACTGTTCATTACTAAAATGCTCTAATTGAGCTGTTAGAATGTCAGAAACAAGCTTTCTGAGCTGAGAACTGCATTTTGTGACATAGTTCATCAGTGGATGATGAGAATGTCGTTTTGACAAAGAACACTGTTCATTACTAAAATGCTCTAATTGAGCTGTTAGAATGTCAGAAACAAGCTTTCTGAGCTGAGAACTGCATTTTGTGACAAAGTGAATCAGTGGATGATGAGAATGTCACTTTTGACAAAGAAAACTAATCATTACTAAAATGCTCTAATTGAGCTGTTAGAATGTCAGAAACAAGCTTTCTGAGCTGAGAACTGCATTTTGTGACAAAGTGAATCAGTGGATGATGAGAATGTCAGTTTTGACAAAGAACACTGATCGTTACTAAAATGCTCTAATTGAGCTGTCAGAATGTCAGAAACAAGCTTTCTGAGCTGAAAACTGCATTTTGTGACAAAGTGAATCAGTGGATGATGAGAATGTCAGTTTTGACAAAGAACACTGTTCATTACTAAAATGCTCTAATTGAGCTGTTAGAATGTCAGAAACAAGCTTTCTGAGCTGAGAACTGCATTTTGTGACATAGTTCATCAGTGGATGATGAGAATGTCAGTTTTGACAAAGAACACTGTTCATTACTAAAATGCTCTAATTGAGCTGTTAGAATGTCAGAAACAAGCTTTCTGAGCTGAGAACTGCATTTTGTGACAAAGTGAATCAGTGGATGATGAGAATGTCACTTTTGACAAAGAACACTGATCATTACTAAAATGCTCTAATTGAGCTGTTAGAATGTCAGACACAAGCTTTCTGAGCTGAGAACTGCATTTTGTGACAAAGTGAATCAGTGGATGATGAGAATGTCAGTTTTGACAAAGAACACCGATCGTTACTAAAATGCTCTAATTGAGCTGTTAGAATGTCAGAAACAAGCTTTCTGAGCTGAGAACTGCATTTTGTGACATAGTTCATCAGTGGATGATGAGAATGTCAGTTTTGACAAAGAACACTGTTCATTACTAAAATGCTCTAATTGAGCTGTTAGAATGTCAGAAACAAGCTTTCTGAGCTGAAAACTGCATTTTGTGACAAAAAGCATCAGTGGATGATGAGAATGTCAGTTTTGACAAAGAACACTGTTCATCACTAAAATGCTCCAATTGAGCTGTTAGAATGTCAGAAACAAGCTTTCTGAGCTGAGAACTGCATTTTGTGACATAGTTCATCAGTGGATGATGAGAATGTCAGTTTTGACAAAGAACACTGTTCATTACTAAAATGCTCTAATTGAGCTGTTAGAATGTCAGAAACAAGCTTTCTGAGCTGAGAACTGCATTTTGTGACAAAGTGAATCAGTGGATGATGAGAATGTCACTTTTGACAAAGAACACTGATCATTACTAAAATGCTCTAATTGAGCTGTTAGAATGTCAGAAACAAGCTTTCTGAGCATAAAACTGCATTTTGTGACAAAGTGCATCAGTGGATGATGAGAATATCAGTTTTGACAAAGAACACTGTTCATTACTAAAATGCTCTAATTGAGCTGTTAAAATATCAGAAACAAGCTTTCTGAGCTGAAAACTGCATTATGTGACAAAAAGCATCAGTGTATGATGAGAATGTCAGTTTTGACAAAGAACACTGATCATTACTAAAATGCTCCAATTGAGCTGTTAGAATGTCAGAAACAAGCTTTCTGAGCTGAGAACTGCATTTTGTGACATAGTTCATCAGTGGATGATGAGAATGTCAGTTTTGACAAAGAACACTGTTCATTACTAAAATGCTCTAATTGAGCTGTTAGAATGTCAGAAACAAGCTTTCTGAGCTGAAAACTGCATTTTGTGACAAAGTGAATCAGTGGATGATGAGAATGTCAGTTTTGACAAAGAACACTGTTCATTACTAAAATGCTCTAATTGAGCTGTTAGAATGTCAGAAACAAGCTTTCTGAGCTGAGAACTGCATTTTGTGACATAGTTCATCAGTGGATGATGAGAATGTCAGTTTTGACAAAGAACACTGTTCATTACTAAAATGCTCTAATTGAGCTGTTAGAATGTCAGAAACAAGCTTTCTGAGCTGAAAACTGCATTTTGTGACAAAGTGAATCAGTGGATGATGAGAATGTCAGTTTTGACAAAGAACACTGTTCATTACTAAAATGCTCTAATTGAGCTGTTAGAATGTCAGAAACAAGCTTTCTGAGCTGAGAACTGCATTTTGTGACATAGTTCATCAGTGGATGATGAGAATGTCAGTTTTGACAAAGAACACTGTTCATTACTAAAATGCTCTAATTGAGCTGTTAGAATGTCAGAAACAAGCTTTCTGAGCTGAGAACTGCATTTTGTGACAAAGTGAATCAGTGGATGATGAGAATGTCAGTTTTGACAAAGAACACTGTTCATTACTAAAATGCTCTAATTGAGCTGTTAGAATGTCAGAAACAAGCTTTCTGAGCTGAGAACTGCATTTTGTGACATAGTTCATCAGTGGATGATGAGAATGTCAGTTTTGACAAAGAACACTGTTCATTACTAAAATGCTCTAATTGAGCTGTTAGAATGTCAGAAACAAGCTTTCTGAGCTGAGAACTGCATTTTGTGACATAGTTCATCAGTGGATGATGAGAATGTCGTTTTGACAAAGAACACTGTTCATTACTAAAATGCTCTAATTGAGCTGTTAGAATGTCAGAAACAAGCTTTCTGAGCTGAGAACTGCATTTTGTGACAAAGTGAATCAGTGGATGATGAGAATGTCACTTTTGACAAAGAAAACTAATCATTACTAAAATGCTCTAATTGAGCTGTTAGAATGTCAGAAACAAGCTTTCTGAGCTGAGAACTGCATTTTGTGACAAAGTGAATCAGTGGATGATGAGAATGTCAGTTTTGACAAAGAACACTGATCGTTACTAAAATGCTCTAATTGAGCTGTCAGAATGTCAGAAACAAGCTTTCTGAGCTGAAAACTGCATTTTGTGACAAAGTGAATCAGTGGATGATGAGAATGTCAGTTTTGACAAAGAACACTGTTCATTACTGAAATGCTCCAATTGAGCTGTTAGAATGTCAGAAACAAGCTTTCTGAGCTGAAAACTGCATTTTGTGACATAGTTCATCAGTGGATGATGAGAATGTCAGTTTTGACAAAGAACACTGATAATTACTAAAATGCTCTAATTGAGCTGTTAGAATGTCAGAAACAAGCTTTCTGAGCTGAGAACTGCATTTTGTGACATAGTTCATCAGTGGATGATGAGAATGTCAGTTTTGACAAAGAACACTGTTCATTACTAAAATGCTCTAATTGAGCTGTTAGAATGTCAGAAACAAGCTTTCTGAGCTGAGAACTGCATTTTGTGACATAGTTCATCAGTGGATGATGAGAATGTCAGTTTTGACAAAGAACACTGATCATTACTAAAATGCTCTAATTGAGCTGTTAGAATGTCAGAAACAAGCTTTCTGAGCTGAGAACTGCATTTTGTGACAAAGTGAATCAGTGGATGATGAGAATGTCAGTTTTGAAAAAGAACACTGATCGTTACTAAAATGCTCTAATTGAGCTGTTAGAATGTCAGAAACAAGCTTTCTGAGCTGAGAACTGCATTATGTGACAAAGTGAATCAGTGGATGATGAGAATGTCACTTTTGACAAAGAACACTGATCATTACTAAAATGCTCTAATTGAGCTGTTAGAATGTCAGAAACAAGCTTTCTGAGCTGAGAACTGCATTTTGTGACAAAGTGAATCCAGTGGATGATGAGAATGTCAGTTTTGACAAAGAACACTGTTCATTACTGAAATGCTCCAATTGAGCTGTTAGAATGTCAGAAACAAGCTTTCTGAGCTGAAAACTGCATTTTGTGACAAAAAGCATCAGTGGATGATGAGAATGTCAGTTTTGACAAAGAACACTGTTCATCACTAAAATGCTCCAATTGAGCTGTTAGAATGTCAGAAACAAGCTTTCTGAGCTGAGAACTGCATTTTGTGACATAGTTCATCAGTGGATGATGAGAATGTCAGTTTTGACAAAGAACACTGTTCATTACTAAAATGCTCTAATTGAGCTGTTAGAATGTCAGAAACAAGCTTTCTGAGCTGAAAACTGCATTTTGTGACAAAGTGAATCAGTGGATGATGAGAATGTCAGTTTTGACAAAGAACACTGTTCATTACTAAAATGCTCTAATTGAGCTGTTAGAGTGTCAGAAACAAGCTTTCTGAGCTGAGAACTGCATTTTGTGACAAAGTGAATCAGTGGATGATGAGAATGTCACTTTTGACAAAGAACACTGATCATTACTAAAATGCTCTAATTGAGCTGTTAGAATGTCAGAAACAAGCTTTCTGAGCTGAGAACTGCATTTTGTGACAAAGTGAATCAGTGGATGATGAGAATGTCAGTTTTGAAAAAGAACACTGATCGTTACTAAAATGCTCTAATTGAGCTGTTAGAATGTCAGAAACAAGCTTTCTGAGCTGAGAACTGCATTATGTGACAAAGTGAATCAGTGGATGATGAGAATGTCACTTTTGACAAAGAACACTGATCATTACTAAAATGCTCTAATTGAGCTGTTAGAATGTCAGAAACAAGCTTTCTGAGCTGAGAACTGCATTTTGTGACAAAGTGAATCCAGTGGATGATGAGAATGTCAGTTTTGACAAAGAACACTGTTCATTACTGAAATGCTCCAATTGAGCTGTTAGAATGTCAGAAACAAGCTTTCTGAGCTGAAAACTGCATTTTGTGACAAAAAGCATCAGTGGATGATGAGAATGTCAGTTTTGACAAAGAACACTGTTCATCACTAAAATGCTCCAATTGAGCTGTTAGAATGTCAGAAACAAGCTTTCTGAGCTGAGAACTGCATTTTGTGACATAGTTCATCAGTGGATGATGAGAATGTCAGTTTTGACAAAGAACACTGTTCATTACTAAAATGCTCTAATTGAGCTGTTAGAATGTCAGAAACAAGCTTTCTGAGCTGAAAACTGCATTTTGTGACAAAGTGAATCAGTGGATGATGAGAATGTCAGTTTTGACAAAGAACACTGTTCATTACTAAAATGCTCTAATTGAGCTGTTAGAGTGTCAGAAACAAGCTTTCTGAGCTGAGAACTGCATTTTGTGACAAAGTGAATCAGTGGATGATGAGAATGTCACTTTTGACAAAGAACACTGATCATTACTAAAATGCTCTAATTGAGCTGTTAGAATGTCAGAAACAAGCTTTCTGAGCTGAGAACTGCATTTTGTGACAAAGTGAATCAGTGGATGATGAGAATGTCACTTTTGACAAAGAACACTGATCATTACTAAAATGCTCTAATTGAGCTGTTAGAATGTCAGAAACAAGCTTTCTGAGCTGAGAACTGCATTTTGTGACAAAGTGAATCAGTGGATGATGAGAATGTCAGTTTTGAAAAAGAACACTGATCGTTACTAAAATGCTCTAATTGAGCTGTTAGAATGTCAGAAACAAGCTTTCTGAGCTGAGAACTGCATTTTGTGACAAAGTGAATCAGTGGATGATGAGAATGTCAGTTTTGACAAAGAACACTGTTCATTACTGAAATGCTCTAATTGAGCTGTTAGAATGTCATAAACAAGCTTTCTGAGCTGAAAACTGCATTTTGTGACATAGTTCATCAGTGGATGATGAGAATGTCAGTTTTGACAAAGAACACTGTTCATCACTAAAATGCTCCAATTGAGCTGTTAGAATGTCAGAAACAAGCTTTCTGAGCTGAGAACTGCATTTTGTGACATAGTTCATCAGTGGATGATGAGAATGTCAGTTTTGACAAAGAACACTGTTCATTACTAAAATGCTCTAATTGAGCTGTTAGAATGTCAGAAACAAGCTTTCTGAGCTGAAAACTGCATTTTGTGACAAAGTGAATCAGTGGATGATGAGAATGTCAGTTTTGACAAAGAACACTGTTCATTACTAAAATGCTCTAATTGAGCTGTTAGAATGTCAGAAACAAGCTTTCTGAGCTGAGAACTGCATTTTGTGACATAGTTCATCAGTGGATGATGAGAATGTCAGTTTTGACAAAGAACACTGTTCATTACTAAAATGCTCTAATTGAGCTGTTAGAATGTCAGAAACAAGCTTTCTGAGCTGAGAACTGCATTTTGTGACAAAGTGAATCAGTGGATGATGAGAATGTCACTTTTGACAAAGAACACTGATCATTACTAAAATGCTCTAATTGAGCTGTTAGAATGTCAGAAACAAGCTTTCTGAGCTGAGAACTGCATTTTGTGACAAAGTGAATCAGTGGATGATGAGAATGTCAGTTTTGACAAAGAACACTGATCGTTACTAAAATGCTCTAATTGAGCTGTTAGAATGTCAGAAACAAGCTTTCTGAGCTGAGAACTGCATTTTGTGACATAGTTCATCAGTGGATGATGAGAATGTCAGTTTTGACAAAGAACACTGTTCATTACTAAAATGCTCTAATTGAGCTGTTAGAATGTCAGAAACAAGCTTTCTGAGCTGAAAACTGCATTTTGTGACAAAAAGCATCAGTGGATGATGAGAATGTCAGTTTTGACAAAGAACACTGTTCATCACTAAAATGCTCCAATTGAGCTGTTAGAATGTCAGAAACAAGCTTTCTGAGCTGAGAACTGCATTTTGTGACATAGTTCATCAGTGGATGATGAGAATGTCAGTTTTGACAAAGAACACTGATCGTTACTAAAATGCTCTAATTGAGCTGTTAGAATGTCAGAAACAAGCTTTCTGAGCTGAGAACTGCATTTTGTGACATAGTTCATCAGTGGATGATGAGAATGTCAGTTTTGACAAAGAACACTGTTCATTACTAAAATGCTCTAATTGAGCTGTTAGAATGTCAGAAACAAGCTTTCTGAGCTGAAAACTGCATTTTGTGACAAAAAGCATCAGTGGATGATGAGAATGTCAGTTTTGACAAAGAACACTGTTCATCACTAAAATGCTCCAATTGAGCTGTTAGAATGTCAGAAACAAGCTTTCTGAGCTGAGAACTGCATTTTGTGACATAGTTCATCAGTGGATGATGAGAATGTCAGTTTTGACAAAGAACACTGTTCATTACTAAAATGCTCTAATTGAGCTGTTAGAATGTCAGAAACAAGCTTTCTGAGCTGAGAACTGCATTTTGTGACATAGTTCATCAGTGGATGATGAGAATGTCAGTTTTGACAAAGAACACTGTTCATTACTAAAATGCTCTAATTGAGCTGTTAGAATGTCAGAAACAAGCTTTCTGAGCTGAGAACTGCATTTTGTGACAAAGTGAATCAGTGGATGATGAGAATGTCACTTTTGACAAAGAACACTGATCATTACTAAAATGCTCTAATTGAGCTGTTAGAATGTCAGAAACAAGCTTTCTGAGCATAAAACTGCATTTTGTGACAAAGTGCATCAGTGGATGATGAGAATGTCAGTTTTGACAAAGAACACTGTTCATTACTAAAATGCTCTAATTGAGCTGTTAAAATATCAGAAACAAGCTTTCTGAGCTGAGAACTGCATTTTGTGACATAGTTCATCAGTGGATGATGAGAATGTCAGTTTTGACAAAGAACACTGTTCATTACTAAAATGCTCTAATTGAGCTGTTAGAATGTCAGAAACAAGCTTTCTGAGCTGAAAACTGCATTTTGTGACAAAGTGAATCAGTGGATGATGAGAATGTCAGTTTTGACAAAGAACACTGTTCATTACTAACATGCTCTAATTGAGCTGTTAGAATGTCAGAAACAAGCTTTCTGAGCTGAGAACTGCATTTTGTGACATAGTTCATCAGTGGATGATGAGAATGTCAGTTTTGACAAAGAACACTGTTCATTACTAAAATGCTCTAATTGAGCTGTTAGAATGTCAGAAACAAGCTTTCTGAGCTGAGAACTGCATTTTGTGACATAGTTCATCAGTGGATGATGAGAATGTCAGTTTTGACAAAGAACACTGTTCATTACTAAAATGCTCTAATTGAGCTGTTAGAATGTCAGAAACAAGCTTTCTGAGCTGAGAACTGCATTTTGTGACATAGTTCATCAGTGGATGATGAGAATGTCAGTTTTGACAAAGAACACTGTTCATTACTAAAATGCTCTAATTGAGCTGTTAGAATGTCAGAAACAAGCTTTCTGAGCTGAGAACTGCATTTTGTGACAAAGTGAATCAGTGGATGATGAGAATGTCACTTTTGACAAAGAACACTGATCATTACTAAAATGCTCTAATTGAGCTGTTAGAATGTCAGAAACAAGCTTTCTGAGCTGAGAACTGCATTTTGTGACAAAGTGAATCAGTGGATGATGAGAATGTCACTTTTGACAAAGAACACTGATCATTACTAAAATGCTCTAATTGAGCTGTTAGAATGTCAGAAACAAGCTTTCTGAGCTGAGAACTGCATTTTGTGACAAAGTGAATCAGTGGATGATGAGAATGTCAGTTTTGAAAAAGAACACTGATCGTTACTAAAATGCTCTAATTGAGCTGTTAGAATGTCAGAAACAAGCTTTCTGAGCTGAGAACTGCATTTTGTGACAAAGTGAATCAGTGGATGATGAGAATGTCACTTTTGACAAAGAACACTGATCATTACTAAAATGCTCTAATTGAGCTGTTAGAATGTCAGAAACAAGCTTTCTGAGCTGAGAACTGCATTTTGTGACAAAGTGAATCAGTGGATGATGAGAATGTCAGTTTTGACAAAGAACACTGTTCATTACTGAAATGCTCCAATTGAGCTGTTAGAATGTCAGAAACAAGCTTTCTGAGCTGAAAACTGCATTTTGTGACAAAAAGCATCAGTGGATGATGAGAATGTCAGTTTTGACAAAGAACACTGTTCATCACTAAAATGCTCCAATTGAGCTGTTAGAATGTCAGAAACAAGCTTTCTGAGCTGAGAACTGCATTTTGTGACATAGTTCATCAGTGGATGATGAGAATGTCAGTTTTGACAAAGAACACTGTTCATTACTAAAATGCTCTAATTGAGCTGTTAGAATGTCAGAAACAAGCTTTCTGAGCTGAAAACTGCATTTTGTGACAAAGTGAATCAGTGGATGATGAGAATGTCAGTTTTGACAAAGAACACTGTTCATTACTAAAATGCTCTAATTGAGCTGTTAGAATGTCAGAAACAAGCTTTCTGAGCTGAGAACTGCATTTTGTGACATAGTTCATCAGTGGATGATGAGAATGTCAGTTTTGACAAAGAACACTGTTCATTACTAAAATGCTCTAATTGAGCTGTTAGAATGTCAGAAACAAGCTTTCTGAGCTGAGAACTGCATTTTGTGACAAAGTGAATCAGTGGATGATGAGAATGTCACTTTTGACAAAGAACACTGATCATTACTAAAATGCTCTAATTGAGCTGTTAGAATGTCAGACACAAGCTTTCTGAGCTGAGAACTGCATTTTGTGACAAAGTGAATCAGTGGATGATGAGAATGTCAGTTTTGACAAAGAACACTGATCGTTACTAAAATGCTCTAATTGAGCTGTTAGAATGTCAGAAACAAGCTTTCTGAGCTGAGAACTGCATTTTGTGACATAGTTCATCAGTGGATGATGAGAATGTCAGTTTTGACAAAGAACACTGTTCATTACTAAAATGCTCTAATTGAGCTGTTAGAATGTCAGAAACAAGCTTTCTGAGCTGAAAACTGCATTTTGTGACAAAAAGCATCAGTGGATGATGAGAATGTCAGTTTTGACAAAGAACACTGTTCATCACTAAAATGCTCCAATTGAGCTGTTAGAATGTCAGAAACAAGCTTTCTGAGCTGAGAACTGCATTTTGTGACATAGTTCATCAGTGGATGATGAGAATGTCAGTTTTGACAAAGAACACTGTTCATTACTAAAATGCTCTAATTGAGCTGTTAGAATGTCAGAAACAAGCTTTCTGAGCTGAGAACTGCATTTTGTGACAAAGTGAATCAGTGGATGATGAGAATGTCACTTTTGACAAAGAACACTGATCATTACTAAAATGCTCTAATTGAGCTGTTAGAATGTCAGAAACAAGCTTTCTGAGCATAAAACTGCATTTTGTGACAAAGTGCATCAGTGGATGATGAGAATGTCAGTTTTGACAAAGAACACTGTTCATTACTAAAATGCTCTAATTGAGC
This sequence comes from Barbatula barbatula, assembly GCF_947034865.1. Lineage (NCBI taxonomy): Eukaryota > Metazoa > Chordata > Actinopteri > Cypriniformes > Nemacheilidae > Barbatula > Barbatula barbatula. The sequence goes on from NC_136786.1 coordinate 3,159,734, forward strand.
TGTTAAAATATCAGAAACAAGCTTTCTGAGCTGAAAACTGCATTATGTGACATAAAGCATCAGTGTATGATGAGAATGTCAGTTTTGACAAAGAACACTGATCATTACTAAAATGCTCCAATTGAGCTGTTAGAATGTCAGAAACAAGCTTTCTGAGCTGAGAACTGCATTTTGTGACATAGTTCATCAGTGGATGATGAGAATGTCAGTTTTGACAAAGAACACTGTTCATTACTAAAATGCTCTAATTGAGCTGTTAGAATGTCAGAAACAAGCTTTCTGAGCTGAAAACTGCATTTTGTGACAAAGTGAATCAGTGGATGATGAGAATGTCAGTTTTGACAAAGAACACTGTTCATTACTAAAATGCTCTAATTGAGCTGTTAGAATGTCAGAAACAAGCTTTCTGAGCTGAAAACTGCATTTTGTGACAAAGTGAATCAGTGGATGATGAGAATGTCAGTTTTGACAAAGAACACTGTTCATTACTAAAATGCTCTAATTGAGCTGTTAGAATGTCAGAAACAAGCTTTCTGAGCTGAGAACTGCATTTTGTGACATAGTTCATCAGTGGATGATGAGAATGTCAGTTTTGACAAAGAACACTGTTCATTACTAAAATGCTCTAATTGAGCTGTTAGAATGTCAGAAACAAGCTTTCTGAGCTGAGAACTGCATTTTGTGACAAAGTGAATCAGTGGATGATGAGAATGTCAGTTTTGACAAAGAACACTGTTCATTACTAAAATGCTCTAATTGAGCTGTTAGAATGTCAGAAACAAGCTTTCTGAGCTGAGAACTGCATTTTGTGACATAGTTCATCAGTGGATGATGAGAATGTCAGTTTTGACAAAGAACACTGTTCATTACTAAAATGCTCTAATTGAGCTGTTAGAATGTCAGAAACAAGCTTTCTGAGCTGAGAACTGCATTTTGTGACATAGTTCATCAGTGGATGATGAGAATGTCGTTTTGACAAAGAACACTGTTCATTACTAAAATGCTGTAATTGAGCTGTTAGAATGTCAGAAACAAGCTTTCTGAGCTGAGAACTGCATTTTGTGACAAAGTGAATCAGTGGATGATGAGAATGTCACTTTTGACAAAGAACACTGATCGTTACTAAAATGCTCTAATTGAGCTGTCAGAATGTCAGAAACAAGCTTTCTGAGCTGAAAACTGCATTTTGTGACAAAGTGAATCAGTGGATGATGAGAATGTCAGTTTTGACAAAGAACACTGTTCATTACTGAAATGCTCCAATTGAGCTGTTAGAATGTCGGAAACAAGCTTTCTGAGCTGAAAACTGCATTTTGTGACATAGTTCATCAGTGGATGATGAGAATGTCAGTTTTGACAAAGAACACTGATAATTACTAAAATGCTCTAATTGAGCTGTTAGAATGTCAGAAACAAGCTTTCTGAGCTGAGAACTGCATTTTGTGACATAGTTCATCAGTGGATGATGAGAATGTCAGTTTTGACAAAGAACACTGTTCATTACTAAAATGCTCTAATTGAGCTGTTAGAATGTCAGAAACAAGCTTTCTGAGCTGAGAACTGCATTTTGTGACATAGTTCATCAGTGGATGATGAGAATGTCAGTTTTGACAAAGAACACTCTTCATTACTAAAATGCTCTAATTGAGCTGTTAGAATGTCAGAAACAAGCTTTCTGAGCTGAGAACTGCATTTTGTGACAAAGTGAATCAGTGGATGATGAGAATGTCACTTTTGACAAAGAACACTGATCATTACTAAAATGCTCTAATTGAGCTGTTAGAATGTCAGAAACAAGCTTTCTGAGCTGAGAACTGCATTTTGTGACAAAGTGAATCAGTGGATGATGAGAATGTCAGTTTTGAAAAAGAACACTGATCGTTACTAAAATGCTCTAATTGAGCTGTTAGAATGTCAGAAACAAGCTTTCTGAGCTGAGAACTGCATTTTGTGACAAAGTGAATCAGTGGATGATGAGAATGTCACTTTTGACAAAGAACACTGATCATTACTAAAATGCTCTAATTGAGCTGTTAGAATGTCAGAAACAAGCTTTCTGAGCTGAGAACTGCATTTTGTGACAAAGTGAATCTGTGGATGATGAGAATGTCAGTTTTGACAAAGAACACTGTTCATTACTGAAATGCTCCAATTGAGCTGTTAGAATGTCAGAAACAAGCTTTCTGAGCTGAAAACTGCATTTTGTGACAAAAAGCATCAGTGGATGATGAGAATGTCAGTTTTGACAAAGAACACTGTTCATCACTAAAATGCTCCAATTGAGCTGTTAGAATGTCAGAAACAAGCTTTCTGAGCTGAGAACTGCATTTTGTGACATAGTTCATCAGTGGATGATGAGAATGTCAGTTTTGACAAAGAACACTGTTCATTACTAAAATGCTCTAATTGAGCTGTTAGAATGTCAGAAACAAGCTTTCTGAGCTGAAAACTGCATTTTGTGACAAAGTGAATCAGTGGATGATGAGAATGTCAGTTTTGACAAAGAACACTGATCGTTACTAAAATGCTCTAATTGAGCTGTTAGAATGTCAGAAACAAGCTTTCTGAGCTGAAAACTGCATTTTGTGACAAAAAGCATCAGTGGATGATGAGAATGTCAGTTTTGACAAAGAACACTGTTCATTACTAAAATGCTCTAATTGAGCTGTTAGAATGTCAGAAACAAGCTTTCTGAGCTGAGAACTGCATTTTGTGACATAGTTCATCAGTGGATGATGAGAATGTCAGTTTTGACAAAGAACACTGTTCATTACTAAAATGCTCTAATTGAGCTGTTAGAATGTCAGAAACAAGCTTTCTGAGCTGAGAACTGCATTTTGTGACAAAGTGAATCAGTGGATGATGAGAATGTCAGTTTTGACAAAGAACACTGTTCATTACTAAAATGCTCTAATTGAGCTGTTAGAATGTCAGAAACAAGCTTTCTGAGCTGAGAACTGCATTTTGTGACATAGTTCATCAGTGGATGATGAGAATGTCAGTTTTGACAAAGAACACTGTTCATTACTAAAATGCTCTAATTGAGCTGTTAGAATGTCAGAAACAAGCTTTCTGAGCTGAGAACTGCATTTTGTGACAAAGTGAATCAGTGGATGATGAGAATGTCACTTTTGACAAAGAACACTGATCATTACTAAAATGCTCTAATTGAGCTGTTAGAATGTCAGACACAAGCTTTCTGAGCTGAGAACTGCATTTTGTGACAAAGTGAATCAGTGGATGATGAGAATGTCAGTTTTGACAAAGAACACTGATCGTTACTAAAATGCTCTAATTGAGCTGTTAGAATGTCAGAAACAAGCTTTCTGAGCTGAGAACTGCATTTTGTGACATAGTTCATCAGTGGATGATGAGAATGTCAGTTTTGACAAAGAACACTGTTCATTACTAAAATGCTCTAATTGAGCTGTTAGAATGTCAGAAACAAGCTTTCTGAGCTGAGAACTGCATTTTGTGACATAGTTCATCAGTGGATGATGAGAATGTCAGTTTTGACAAAGAACACTGTTCATTACTAAAATGCTCTAATTGAGCTGTTAGAATGTCAGAAACAAGCTTTCTGAGCTGAAAACTGCATTTTGTGACAAAGTGAATCAGTGGATGATGAGAATGTCAGTTTTGACAAAGAACACTGATCGTTACTAAAATGCTCTAATTGAGCTGTTAGAATGTCAGAAACAAGCTTTCTGAGCTGAAAACTGCATTTTGTGACAAAAAGCATCAGTGGATGATGAGAATGTCAGTTTTGACAAAGAACACTGTTCATTACTAAAATGCTCTAATTGAGCTGTTAGAATGTCAGAAACAAGCTTTCTGAGCTGAGAACTGCATTTTGTGACATAGTTCATCAGTGGATGATGAGAATGTCAGTTTTGACAAAGAACACTGTTCATTACTAAAATGCTCTAATTGAGCTGTTAGAATGTCAGAAACAAGCTTTCTGAGCTGAGAACTGCATTTTGTGACAAAGTGAATCAGTGGATGATGAGAATGTCAGTTTTGACAAAGAACACTGTTCATTACTAAAATGCTCTAATTGAGCTGTTAGAATGTCAGAAACAAGCTTTCTGAGCTGAGAACTGCATTTTGTGACATAGTTCATCAGTGGATGATGAGAATGTCAGTTTTGACAAAGAACACTGTTCATTACTAAAATGCTCTAATTGAGCTGTTAGAATGTCAGAAACAAGCTTTCTGAGCTGAGAACTGCATTTTGTGACAAAGTGAATCAGTGGATGATGAGAATGTCACTTTTGACAAAGAACACTGATCTTTACTAAAATGCTCTAATTGAGCTGTTAGAATGTCAGACACAAGCTTTCTGAGCTGAGAACTGCATTTTGTGACAAAGTGAATCAGTGGATGATGAGAATGTCAGTTTTGACAAAGAACACTGATCGTTACTAAAATGCTCTAATTGAGCTGTTAGAATGTCAGAAACAAGCTTTCTGAGCTGAGAACTGCATTTTGTGACATAGTTCATCAGTGGATGATGAGAATGTCAGTTTTGACAAAGAACACTGTTCATTACTAAAATGCTCTAATTGAGCTGTTAGAATGTCAGAAACAAGCTTTCTGAGCTGAAAACTGCATTTTGTGACAAAAAGCATCAGTGGATGATGAGAATGTCAGTTTTGACAAAGAACACTGTTCATCACTAAAATGCTCCAATTGAGCTGTTAGAATGTCAGAAACAAGCTTTCTGAGCTGAGAACTGCATTTTGTGACATAGTTCATCAGTGGATGATGAGAATGTCAGTTTTGACAAAGAACACTGTTCATTACTAAAATGCTCTAATTGAGCTGTTAGAATGTCAGAAACAAGCTTTCTGAGCTGAGAACTGCATTTTGTGACAAAGTGAATCAGTGGATGATGAGAATGTCACTTTTGACAAAGAACACTGATCATTACTAAAATGCTCTAATTGAGCTGTTAGAATGTCAGAAACAAGCTTTCTGAGCATAAAACTGCATTTTGTGACAAAGTGCATCAGTGGATGATGAGAATGTCAGTTTTGACAAAGAACACTGTTCATTACTAAAATGCTCTAATTGAGCTGTTAAAATATCAGAAACAAGCTTTCTGAGCTGAAAACTGCATTATGTGACAAAAAGCATCAGTGTATGATGAGAATGTCAGTTTTGACAAAGAACACTGATCATTACTAAAATGCTCCAATTGAGCTGTTAGAATGTCAGAAACAAGCTTTCTGAGCTGAGAACTGCATTTTGTGACATAGTTCATCAGTGGATGATGAGAATGTCAGTTTTGACAAAGAACACTGTTCATTACTAAAATGCTCTAATTGAGCTGTTAGAATGTCAGAAACAAGCTTTCTGAGCTGAAAACTGCATTTTGTGACAAAGTGAATCAGTGGATGATGAGAATGTCAGTTTTGACAAAGAACACTGTTCATTACTAAAATGCTCTAATTGAGCTGTTAGAATGTCAGAAACAAGCTTTCTGAGCTGAGAACTGCATTTTGTGACATAGTTCATCAGTGGATGATGAGAATGTCAGTTTTGACAAAGAACACTGTTCATTACTAAAATGCTCTAATTGAGCTGTTAGAATGTCAGAAACAAGCTTTCTGAGCTGAAAACTGCATTTTGTGACAAAGTGAATCAGTGGATGATGAGAATGTCAGTTTTGACAAAGAACACTGTTCATTACTAAAATGCTCTAATTGAGCTGTTAGAATGTCAGAAACAAGCTTTCTGAGCTGAGAACTGCATTTTGTGACATAGTTCATCAGTGGATGATGAGAATGTCAGTTTTGACAAAGAACACTGTTCATTACTAAAATGCTCTAATTGAGCTGTTAGAATGTCAGAAACAAGCTTTCTGAGCTGAGAACTGCATTTTGTGACAAAGTGAATCAGTGGATGATGAGAATGTCAGTTTTGACAAAGAACACTGTTCATTACTAAAATGCTCTAATTGAGCTGTTAGAATGTCAGAAACAAGCTTTCTGAGCTGAGAACTGCATTTTGTGACATAGTTCATCAGTGGATGATGAGAATGTCAGTTTTGACAAAGAACACTGTTCATTACTAAAATGCTCTAATTGAGCTGTTAGAATGTCAGAAACAAGCTTTCTGAGCTGAGAACTGCATTTTGTGACATAGTTCATCAGTGGATGATGAGAATGTCGTTTTGACAAAGAACACTGTTCATTACTAAAATGCTGTAATTGAGCTGTTAGAATGTCAGAAACAAGCTTTCTGAGCTGAGAACTGCATTTTGTGACAAAGTGAATCAGTGGATGATGAGAATGTCACTTTTGACAAAGAACACTGATCGTTACTAAAATGCTCTAATTGAGCTGTCAGAATGTCAGAAACAAGCTTTCTGAGCTGAAAACTGCATTTTGTGACAAAGTGAATCAGTGGATGATGAGAATGTCAGTTTTGACAAAGAACACTGTTCATTACTGAAATGCTCCAATTGAGCTGTTAGAATGTCGGAAACAAGCTTTCTGAGCTGAAAACTGCATTTTGTGACATAGTTCATCAGTGGATGATGAGAATGTCAGTTTTGACAAAGAACACTGATAATTACTAAAATGCTCTAATTGAGCTGTTAGAATGTCAGAAACAAGCTTTCTGAGCTGAGAACTGCATTTTGTGACATAGTTCATCAGTGGATGATGAGAATGTCAGTTTTGACAAAGAACACTGTTCATTACTAAAATGCTCTAATTGAGCTGTTAGAATGTCAGAAACAAGCTTTCTGAGCTGAGAACTGCATTTTGTGACATAGTTCATCAGTGGATGATGAGAATGTCAGTTTTGACAAAGAACACTCTTCATTACTAAAATGCTCTAATTGAGCTGTTAGAATGTCAGAAACAAGCTTTCTGAGCTGAGAACTGCATTTTGTGACAAAGTGAATCAGTGGATGATGAGAATGTCACTTTTGACAAAGAACACTGATCATTACTAAAATGCTCTAATTGAGCTGTTAGAATGTCAGAAACAAGCTTTCTGAGCTGAGAACTGCATTTTGTGACAAAGTGAATCAGTGGATGATGAGAATGTCAGTTTTGAAAAAGAACACTGATCGTTACTAAAATGCTCTAATTGAGCTGTTAGAATGTCAGAAACAAGCTTTCTGAGCTGAGAACTGCATTTTGTGACAAAGTGAATCAGTGGATGATGAGAATGTCACTTTTGACAAAGAACACTGATCATTACTAAAATGCTCTAATTGAGCTGTTAGAATGTCAGAAACAAGCTTTCTGAGCTGAGAACTGCATTTTGTGACAAAGTGAATCTGTGGATGATGAGAATGTCAGTTTTGACAAAGAACACTGTTCATTACTGAAATGCTCCAATTGAGCTGTTAGAATGTCAGAAACAAGCTTTCTGAGCTGAAAACTGCATTTTGTGACAAAAAGCATCAGTGGATGATGAGAATGTCAGTTTTGACAAAGAACACTGTTCATCACTAAAATGCTCCAATTGAGCTGTTAGAATGTCAGAAACAAGCTTTCTGAGCTGAGAACTGCATTTTGTGACATAGTTCATCAGTGGATGATGAGAATGTCAGTTTTGACAAAGAACACTGTTCATTACTAAAATGCTCTAATTGAGCTGTTAGAATGTCAGAAACAAGCTTTCTGAGCTGAAAACTGCATTTTGTGACAAAGTGAATCAGTGGATGATGAGAATGTCAGTTTTGACAAAGAACACTGATCGTTACTAAAATGCTCTAATTGAGCTGTTAGAATGTCAGAAACAAGCTTTCTGAGCTGAAAACTGCATTTTGTGACAAAAAGCATCAGTGGATGATGAGAATGTCAGTTTTGACAAAGAACACTGTTCATTACTAAAATGCTCTAATTGAGCTGTTAGAATGTCAGAAACAAGCTTTCTGAGCTGAGAACTGCATTTTGTGACATAGTTCATCAGTGGATGATGAGAATGTCAGTTTTGACAAAGAACACTGTTCATTACTAAAATGCTCTAATTGAGCTGTTAGAATGTCAGAAACAAGCTTTCTGAGCTGAGAACTGCATTTTGTGACAAAGTGAATCAGTGGATGATGAGAATGTCAGTTTTGACAAAGAACACTGTTCATTACTAAAATGCTCTAATTGAGCTGTTAGAATGTCAGAAACAAGCTTTCTGAGCTGAGAACTGCATTTTGTGACATAGTTCATCAGTGGATGATGAGAATGTCAGTTTTGACAAAGAACACTGTTCATTACTAAAATGCTCTAATTGAGCTGTTAGAATGTCAGAAACAAGCTTTCTGAGCTGAGAACTGCATTTTGTGACAAAGTGAATCAGTGGATGATGAGAATGTCACTTTTGACAAAGAACACTGATCATTACTAAAATGCTCTAATTGAGCTGTTAGAATGTCAGACACAAGCTTTCTGAGCTGAGAACTGCATTTTGTGACAAAGTGAATCAGTGGATGATGAGAATGTCAGTTTTGACAAAGAACACTGATCGTTACTAAAATGCTCTAATTGAGCTGTTAGAATGTCAGAAACAAGCTTTCTGAGCTGAGAACTGCATTTTGTGACATAGTTCATCAGTGGATGATGAGAATGTCAGTTTTGACAAAGAACACTGTTCATTACTAAAATGCTCTAATTGAGCTGTTAGAATGTCAGAAACAAGCTTTCTGAGCTGAGAACTGCATTTTGTGACATAGTTCATCAGTGGATGATGAGAATGTCAGTTTTGACAAAGAACACTGTTCATTACTAAAATGCTCTAATTGAGCTGTTAGAATGTCAGAAACAAGCTTTCTGAGCTGAAAACTGCATTTTGTGACAAAGTGAATCAGTGGATGATGAGAATGTCAGTTTTGACAAAGAACACTGATCGTTACTAAAATGCTCTAATTGAGCTGTTAGAATGTCAGAAACAAGCTTTCTGAGCTGAAAACTGCATTTTGTGACAAAAAGCATCAGTGGATGATGAGAATGTCAGTTTTGACAAAGAACACTGTTCATTACTAAAATGCTCTAATTGAGCTGTTAGAATGTCAGAAACAAGCTTTCTGAGCTGAGAACTGCATTTTGTGACATAGTTCATCAGTGGATGATGAGAATGTCAGTTTTGACAAAGAACACTGTTCATTACTAAAATGCTCTAATTGAGCTGTTAGAATGTCAGAAACAAGCTTTCTGAGCTGAGAACTGCATTTTGTGACAAAGTGAATCAGTGGATGATGAGAATGTCAGTTTTGACAAAGAACACTGTTCATTACTAAAATGCTCTAATTGAGCTGTTAGAATGTCAGAAACAAGCTTTCTGAGCTGAGAACTGCATTTTGTGACATAGTTCATCAGTGGATGATGAGAATGTCAGTTTTGACAAAGAACACTGTTCATTACTAAAATGCTCTAATTGAGCTGTTAGAATGTCAGAAACAAGCTTTCTGAGCTGAGAACTGCATTTTGTGACAAAGTGAATCAGTGGATGATGAGAATGTCACTTTTGACAAAGAACACTGATCTTTACTAAAATGCTCTAATTGAGCTGTTAGAATGTCAGACACAAGCTTTCTGAGCTGAGAACTGCATTTTGTGACAAAGTGAATCAGTGGATGATGAGAATGTCAGTTTTGACAAAGAACACTGATCGTTACTAAAATGCTCTAATTGAGCTGTTAGAATGTCAGAAACAAGCTTTCTGAGCTGAGAACTGCATTTTGTGACATAGTTCATCAGTGGATGATGAGAATGTCAGTTTTGACAAAGAACACTGTTCATTACTAAAATGCTCTAATTGAGCTGTTAGAATGTCAGAAACAAGCTTTCTGAGCTGAAAACTGCATTTTGTGACAAAAAGCATCAGTGGATGATGAGAATGTCAGTTTTGACAAAGAACACTGTTCATCACTAAAATGCTCCAATTGAGCTGTTAGAATGTCAGAAACAAGCTTTCTGAGCTGAGAACTGCATTTTGTGACATAGTTCATCAGTGGATGATGAGAATGTCAGTTTTGACAAAGAACACTGTTCATTACTAAAATGCTCTAATTGAGCTGTTAGAATGTCAGAAACAAGCTTTCTGAGCTGAGAACTGCATTTTGTGACAAAGTGAATCAGTGGATGATGAGAATGTCACTTTTGACAAAGAACACTGATCATTACTAAAATGCTCTAATTGAGCTGTTAGAATGTCAGAAACAAGCTTTCTGAGCATAAAACTGCATTTTGTGACAAAGTGCATCAGTGGATGATGAGAATGTCAGTTTTGACAAAGAACACTGTTCATTACTAAAATGCTCTAATTGAGCTGTTAAAATATCAGAAACAAGCTTTCTGAGCTGAAAACTGCATTATGTGACAAAAAGCATCAGTGTATGATGAGAATGTCAGTTTTGACAAAGAACACTGATCATTACTAAAATGCTCCAATTGAGCTGTTAGAATGTCAGAAACAAGCTTTCTGAGCTGAGAACTGCATTTTGTGACATAGTTCATCAGTGGATGATGAGAATGTCAGTTTTGACAAAGAACACTGTTCATTACTAAAATGCTCTAATTGAGCTGTTAGAATGTCAGAAACAAGCTTTCTGAGCTGAAAACTGCATTTTGTGACAAAGTGAATCAGTGGATGATGAGAATGTCAGTTTTGACAAAGAACACTGTTCATTACTAAAATGCTCTAATTGAGCTGTTAGAATGTCAGAAACAAGCTTTCTGAGCTGAGAACTGCATTTTGTGACATAGTTCATCAGTGGATGATGAGAATGTCAGTTTTGACAAAGAACACTGTTCATTACTAAAATGCTCTAATTGAGCTGTTAGAATGTCAGAAACAAGCTTTCTGAGCTGAAAACTGCATTTTGTGACAAAGTGAATCAGTGGATGATGAGAATGTCAGTTTTGACAAAGAACACTGTTCATTACTAAAATGCTCTAATTGAGCTGTTAGAATGTCAGAAACAAGCTTTCTGAGCTGAGAACTGCATTTTGTGACATAGTTCATCAGTGGATGATGAGAATGTCAGTTTTGACAAAGAACACTGTTCATTACTAAAATGCTCTAATTGAGCTGTTAGAATGTCAGAAACAAGCTTTCTGAGCTGAGAACTGCATTTTGTGACAAAGTGAATCAGTGGATGATGAGAATGTCAGTTTTGACAAAGAACACTGTTCATTACTAAAATGCTCTAATTGAGCTGTTAGAATGTCAGAAACAAGCTTTCTGAGCTGAGAACTGCATTTTGTGACATAGTTCATCAGTGGATGATGAGAATGTCAGTTTTGACAAAGAACACTGTTCATTACTAAAATGCTCTAATTGAGCTGTTAGAATGTCAGAAACAAGCTTTCTGAGCTGAGAACTGCATTTTGTGACATAGTTCATCAGTGGATGATGAGAATGTCGTTTTGACAAAGAACACTGTTCATTACTAAAATGCTCTAATTGAGCTGTTAGAATGTCAGAAACAAGCTTTCTGAGCTGAGAACTGCATTTTGTGACAAAGTGAATCAGTGGATGATGAGAATGTCACTTTTGACAAAGAAAACTAATCATTACTAAAATGCTCTAATTGAGCTGTTAGAATGTCAGAAACAAGCTTTCTGAGCTGAGAACTGCATTTTGTGACAAAGTGAATCAGTGGATGATGAGAATGTCAGTTTTGACAAAGAACACTGATCGTTACTAAAATGCTCTAATTGAGCTGTCAGAATGTCAGAAACAAGCTTTCAGAGCTGAAAACTGCATTTTGTGACAAAGTGAATCAGTGGATGATGAGAATGTCAGTTTTGACAAAGAACACTGTTCATTACTGAAATGCTCCAATTGAGCTGTTAGAATGTCAGAAACAAGCTTTCTGAGCTGAAAACTGCATTTTGTGACATAGTTCATCAGTGGATGATGAGAATGTCAGTTTTGACAAAGAACACTGTTCATTACTAAAATGCTCTAATTGAGCTGTTAGAATGTCAGAAACAAGCTTTCTGAGCTGAGAACTGCATTTTGTGACATAGTTCATCAGTGGATGATGAGAATGTCAGTTTTGACAAAGAACACTGTTCATTACTAAAATTCTCTAATTGAGCTGTTAGAATGTCAGAAACAAGCTTTCTGAGCTGAGAACTGCATTTTGTGACAAAGTGAATCAGTGGATGATGAGAATGTCAGTTTTGACAAAGAACACTGTTCATTACTAAAATGCTCTAATTGAGCTGTTAGAATGTCAGAAACAAGCTTTCTGAGCTGAGAACTGCATTTTGTGACATAGTTCATCAGTGGATGATGATAATGTCAGTTTTGACAAAGAACACTGTTCATTACTAAAATGCTCTAATTGAGCTGTTAGAATGTCAGAAACAAGCTTTCTGAGCTGAGAACTGCATTTTGTGACATAGTTCATCAGTGGATGATGAGAATGTCGTTTTGACAAAGAACACTGTTCATTACTAAAATGCTCTAATTGAGCTGTTAGAATGTCAGAAACAAGCTTTCTGAGCTGAGAACTGCATTTTGTGACAAAGTGAATCAGTGGATGATGAGAATGTCACTTTTGACAAAGAAAACTAATCATTACTAAAATGCTCTAATTGAGCTGTTAGAATGTCAGAAACAAGCTTTCTGAGCTGAGAACTGCATTTTGTGACAAAGTGAATCAGTGGATGATGAGAATGTCAGTTTTGACAAAGAACACTGATCGTTACTAAAATGCTCTAATTGAGCTGTCAGAATGTCAGAAACAAGCTTTCTGAGCTGAAAACTGCATTTTGTGACAAAGTGAATCAGTGGATGATGAGAATGTCAGTTTTGACAAAGAACACTGTTCATTACTGAAATGCTCCAATTGAGCTGTTAGAATGTCAGAAACAAGCTTTCTGAGCTGAAAACTGCATTTTGTGACATAGTTCATCAGTGGATGATGAGAATGTCAGTTTTGACAAAGAACACTGATAATTACTAAAATGCTCTAATTGAGCTGTTAGAATGTCAGAAACAAGCTTTCTGAGCTGAGAACTGCATTTTGTGACATAGTTCATCAGTGGATGATGAGAATGTCAGTTTTGACAAAGAACACTGTTCATTACTAAAATGCTCTAATTGAGCTGTTAGAATGTCAGAAACAAGCTTTCTGAGCTGAGAACTGCATTTTGTGACAAAGTGAATCAGTGGATGATGAGAATGTCACTTTTGACAAAGAACACTGATCATTACTAAAATGCTCTAATTGAGCTGTTAGAATGTCAGAAACAAGCTTTCTGAGCTGAGAACTGCATTTTGTGACAAAGTGAATCAGTGGATGATGAGAATGTCACTTTTGACAAAGAACACTGATCATTGCTAAAATGCTCTAATTGAGCTGTTAGAATGTCAGAAACAAGCTTTCTGAGCTGAGAACTGCATTTTGTGACATAGTGCATCAGTGGATGATGAGAATGTCAGTTTTGACAAAGAACACTGTTCATTACTAAAATGCTCTAATTGAGCTGTTAGAATGTCAGAAACAAGCTTTCTGAGCTGAGAACTGCATTTTGTGACAAAGTTCATCAGTGGATGATGAGAATGTCAGTTTTGACAAAGAACACTGATCATTACTAAAATGCTCCAATTGAGCTGTTAGAATGTCAGAAACAAGCTTTCTGAGCTGAGAACTGCATTTTGTGACATACGTCATCAGTGGATGATGAGAATGTCAGTTTTGACAAAGAACACTGACCATTACTAAAATGCTCTAATTGAGCTGTTAGAATGTCAGAAACAAGCTTTCTGAGCTGAAAACAGCATTTATTTGACAAAGTGCATCAGTGGATGATGAGAATGTCAGTTTTGACAAAGAACACTGTTCATTACTAAAATGCTCTAATTGAGCTGTTAGAATGTCAGAAACAAGCTTTCTGAGCTGAGAACTGCATTTTGTGACAAAGTGAATCAGTGGATGATGAGAATGTCAGTTTTGACAAAGAACACTGTTCATTACTAAAATGCTCTAATTGAGCTGTTAGAATGTCAGAAACAAGCTTTCTGAGCTGAGAACTGCATTTTGTGACAAAGTGAATCAGTGGATGATGAGAATGTCACTTTTGACAAAGAACACTGATCATTACTAAAATGCTCTAATTGAGCTGTTAGAATGTCAGAAACAAGCTTTCTGAGCTGAGAACTGCATTTTGTGACAAAGTGAATCAGTGGATGATGAGAATGTCAGTTTTGACAAAGAACACTGTTCATTACTGAAATGCTCCAATTGAGCTGTTAGAATGTCAGAAACAAGCTTTCTGAGCTGAAAACTGCATTTTGTGACAAAAAGCATCAGTGGATGATGAGAATGTCAGTTTTGACAAAGAAAACTGTTCATCACTAAAATGCTCCAATTGAGCTGTTAGAATGTCAGAAACAAGCTTTCTGAGCTGAGAACTGCATTTTGTGACATAGTTCATCAGTGGATGATGAGAATGTCAGTTTTGACAAAGAACACTGATCATTACTAAAATGCTCTAATTGAGCTGTTAGAATGTCAGAAACAAGCTTTCTGAGCTGAGAACTGCATTTTGTGACATAGTTCATCAGTGGATGATGAGAATGTCAGTTTTGACAAAGAACACTGTTCATTACTAAAATGCTCTAATTGAGCTGTTAGAATGTCAGAAACAAGCTTTCTGAGCTGAGAACTGCATTTTGTGACATAGTTCATCAGTGGATGATGAGAATGTCAGTTTTGACAAAGAACACTGTTCATTACTAAAATGCTCTAATTGAGCTGTTAGAATGTCAGAAACAAGCTTTCTGAGCTGAGAACTGCATTTTGTGACAAAGTGAATCAGTGGATGATGAGAATGTCACTTTTGACAAAGAACACTGATCATTACTAAAATGCTCTAATTGAGCTGTTAGAATGTCAGAAACAAGCTTTCTGAGCTGAGAACTGCATTTTGTGACAAAGTGAATCAGTGGATGATGAGAATGTCACTTTTGACAAAGAACACTGATCATTACTAAAATGCTCTAATTGAGCTGTTAGAATGTCAGAAACAAGCTTTCTGAGCTGAGAACTGCATTTTGTGACAAAGTGAATCAGTGGATGATGAGAATGTCAGTTTTGAAAAAGAACACTGATCGTTACTAAAATGCTCTAATTGAGCTGTTAGAATGTCAGAAACAAGCTTTCTGAGCTGAGAACTGCATTTTGTGACAAAGTGAATCAGTGGATGATGAGAATGTCAGTTTTGACAAAGAACACTGTTCATTACTAAAATGCTCCAATTGAGCTGTTAGAATGTCAGAAACAAGCTTTCTGAGCTGAAAACTGCATTTTGTGACAAAAAGCATCAGTGGATGATGAGAATGTCAGTTTTGACAAAGAACACTGTTCATCACTAAAATGCTCCAATTGAGCTGTTAGAATGTCAGAAACAAGCTTTCTGAGCTGAGAACTGCATTTTGTGACATAGTTCATCAGTGGATGATGAGAATGTCAGTTTTGACAAAGAACACTGTTCATTACTAAAATGCTCTAATTGAGCTGTTAGAATGTCAGAAACAAGCTTTCTGAGCTGAGAACTGCATTTTGTGACATAGTTCATCAGTGGATGATGAGAATGTCAGTTTTGACAAAGAACACTGTTCATTACTAAAATGCTCTAATTGAGCTGTTAGAATGTCAGAAACAAGCTTTCTGAGCTGAGAACTGCATTTTGTGACAAAGTGAATCAGTGGATGATGAGAATGTCACTTTTGACAAAGAACACTGATCATTACTAAAATGCTCTAATTGAGCTGTTAGAATGTCAGAAACAAGCTTTCTGAGCTGAGAACTGCATTTTGTGACAAAGTGAATCAGTGGATGATGAGAATGTCAGTTTTGACAAAGAACACTGATCGTTACTAAAATGCTCTAATTGAGCTGTTAGAATGTCAGAAACAAGCTTTCTGAGCTGAGAACTGCATTTTGTGACATAGTTCATCAGTGGATGATGAGAATGTCAGTTTTGACAAAGAACACTGTTCATTACTAAAATGCTCTAATTGAGCTGTTAGAATGTCAGAAACAAGCTTTCTGAGCTGAAAACTGCATTTTGTGACAAAAAGCATCAGTGGATGATGAGAATGTCAGTTTTGACAAAGAACACTGTTCATCACTAAAATGCTCCAATTGAGCTGTTAGAATGTCAGAAACAAGCTTTCTGAGCTGAGAACTGCATTTTGTGACATAGTTCATCAGTGGATGATGAGAATGTCAGTTTTGACAAAGAACACTGTTCATTACTAAAATGCTCTAATTGAGCTGTTAGAATGTCAGAAACAAGCTTTCTGAGCTGAGAACTGCATTTTGTGACATAGTTCATCAGTGGATGATGAGAATGTCAGTTTTGACAAAGAACACTGTTCATTACTAAAATGCTCTAATTGAGCTGTTAGAATGTCAGAAACAAGCTTTCTGAGCTGAGAACTGCATTTTGTGACAAAGTGAATCAGTGGATGATGAGAATGTCACTTTTGACAAAGAACACTGATCATTACTAAAATGCTCTAATTGAGCTGTTAGAATGTCAGAAACAAGCTTTCTGAGCTGAGAACTGCATTTTGTGACAAAGTGAATCAGTGGATGATGAGAATGTCAGTTTTGACAAAGAACACTGATCGTTACTAAAATGCTCTAATTGAGCTGTTAGAATGTCAGAAACAAGCTTTCTGAGCTGAGAACTGCATTTTGTGACATAGTTCATCAGTGGATGATGAGAATGTCAGTTTTGACAAAGAACACTGTTCATTACTAAAATGCTCTAATTGAGCTGTTAGAATGTCAGAAACAAGCTTTCTGAGCTGAAAACTGCATTTTGTGACAAAAAGCATCAGTGGATGATGAGAATGTCAGTTTTGACAAAGAACACTGTTCATCACTAAAATGCTCCAATTGAGCTGTTAGAATGTCAGAAACAAGCTTTCTGAGCTGAGAACTGCATTTTGTGACATAGTTCATCAGTGGATGATGAGAATGTCAGTTTTGACAAAGAACACTGTTCATTACTAAAATGCTCTA
Source organism: Barbatula barbatula (assembly GCF_947034865.1). NCBI lineage: Eukaryota > Metazoa > Chordata > Actinopteri > Cypriniformes > Nemacheilidae > Barbatula > Barbatula barbatula. The sequence goes on from NC_136786.1 coordinate 3,176,742, forward strand.
ATTGAGCTGTTAGAATGTCAGAAACAAGCTTTCTGAGCTGAGAACTGCATTTTGTGACATAGTTCATCAGTGGATGATGAGAATGTCAGTTTTGACAAAGAACACTGTTCATTACTAAAATGCTCTAATTGAGCTGTTAGAATGTCAGAAACAAGCTTTCTGAGCTGAGAACTGCATTTTGTGACAAAGTGAATCAGTGGATGATGAGAATGTCACTTTTGACAAAGAACACTGATCATTACTAAAATGCTCTAATTGAGCTGTTAGAATGTCAGAAACAAGCTTTCTGAGCTGAAAACTGCATTTTGTGACAAAAAGCATCAGTGGATGATGAGAATGTCAGTTTTGACAAAGAACACTGTTCATCACTAAAATGCTCCAATTGAGCTGTTAGAATGTCAGAAACAAGCTTTCTGAGCTGAGAACTGCATTTTGTGACATAGTTCATCAGTGGATGATGAGAATGTCAGTTTTGACAAAGAACACTGTTTATTACTAAAATGCTCTAATTGAGCTGTTAGAATGTCAGAAACAAGCTTTCTGAGCTGAGAACTGCATTTTGTGACATAGTTCATCAGTGGATGATGAGAATGTCAGTTTTGACAAAGAACACTGTTCATTACTAAAATGCTCTAATTGAGCTGTTAGAATGTCAGAAACAAGCTTTCTGAGCTGAGAACTGCATTTTGTGACATAGTTCATCAGTGGATGATGAGAATGTCACTTTTGACAAAGAACACTGATCATTACTAAAATGCTCTAATTGAGCTGTTAGAATGTCAGACACAAGCTTTCTGAGCTGAGAACTGCATTTTGTGACAAAGTGAATCAGTGGATGATGAGAATGTCAGTTTTGACAAAGAACACTGATCGTTACTAAAATGCTCTAATTGAGCTGTTAGAATGTCAGAAACAAGCTTTCTGAGCTGAGAACTGCATTTTGTGACATAGTTCATCAGTGGATGATGAGAATGTCAGTTTTGACAAAGAACACTGTTCATTACTAAAATGCTCTAATTGAGCTGTTAGAATGTCAGAAACAAGCTTTCTGAGCTGAGAACTGCATTTTGTGACATAGTTCATCAGTGGATGATGAGAATGTCAGTTTTGACAAAGAACACTGTTCATTACTAAAATGCTCTAATTGAGCTGTTAGAATGTCAGAAACAAGCTTTCTGAGCTGAAAACTGCATTTTGTGACAAAGTGAATCAGTGGATGATGAGAATGTCAGTTTTGACAAAGAACACTGATCGTTACTAAAATGCTCTAATTGAGCTGTTAGAATGTCAGAAACAAGCTTTCTGAGCTGAAAACTGCATTTTGTGACAAAAAGCATCAGTGGATGATGAGAATGTCAGTTTTGACAAAGAACACTGTTCATTACTAAAATGATCTAATTGAGCTGTTAGAATGTCAGAAACAAGCTTTCTGAGCTGAGAACTGCATTTTGTGACATAGTTCATCAGTGGATGATGAGAATGTCAGTTTTGACAAAGAACACTGTTCATTACTAAAATGCTCTAATTGAGCTGTTAGAATGTCAGAAACAAGCTTTCTGAGCTGAGAACTGCATTTTGTGACAAAGTGAATCAGTGGATGATGAGAATGTCAGTTTTGACAAAAAACACTGTTCATTACTAAAATGCTCTAATTGAGCTGTTAGAATGTCAGAAACAAGCTTTCTGAGCTGAGAACTGCATTTTGTGACAAAGTGAATCAGTGGATGATGAGAATGTCAGTTTTGACAAAGAACACTGTTCATTACTAAAATGCTCTAATTGAGCTGTTAGAATGTCAGAAACAAGCTTTCTGAGCTGAGAACTGCATTTTGTGACATAGTTCATCAGTGGATGATGAGAATGTCAGTTTTGACAAAGAACACTGTTCATTACTAAAATGCTCTAATTGAGCTGTTAGAATGTCAGAAACAAGCTTTCTGAGCTGAGAACTGCATTTTGTGACAAAGTGAATCAGTGGATGATGAGAATGTCACTTTTGACAAAGAACACTGATCTTTACTAAAATGCTCTAATTGAGCTGTTAGAATGTCAGACACAAGCTTTCTGAGCTGAGAACTGCATTTTGTGACAAAGTGAATCAGTGGATGATGAGAATGTCAGTTTTGACAAAGAACACTGATCGTTACTAAAATGCTCTAATTGAGCTGTTAGAATGTCAGAAACAAGCTTTCTGAGCTGAGAACTGCATTTTGTGACATAGTTCATCAGTGGATGATGAGAATGTCAGTTTTGACAAAGAACACTGTTCATTACTAAAATGCTCTAATTGAGCTGTTAGAATGTCAGAAACAAGCTTTCTGAGCTGAAAACTGCATTTTGTGACAAAAAGCATCAGTGGATGATGAGAATGTCAGTTTTGACAAAGAACACTGTTCATCACTAAAATGCTCCAATTGAGCTGTTAGAATGTCAGAAACAAGCTTTCTGAGCTGAGAACTGCATTTTGTGACATAGTTCATCAGTGGATGATGAGAATGTCAGTTTTGACAAAGAACACTGTTCATTACTAAAATGCTCTAATTGAGCTGTTAGAATGTCAGAAACAAGCTTTCTGAGCTGAAAACTGCATTTTGTGACAAAGTGAATCAGTGGATGATGAGAATGTCAGTTTTGACAAAGAACACTGTTCATTACTAAAATGCTCTAATTGAGCTGTTAGAATGTCAGAAACAAGCTTTCTGAGCTGAGAACTGCATTTTGTGACATAGTTCATCAGTGGATGATGAGAATGTCAGTTTTGACAAAGAACACTGTTCATTACTAAAATGCTCTAATTGAGCTGTTAGAATGTCAGAAACAAGCTTTCTGAGCTGAGAACTGCATTTTGTGACAAAGTGAATCAGTGGATGATGAGAATGTCAGTTTTGACAAAGAACACTGTTCATTACTAAAATGCTCTAATTGAGCTGTTAGAATGTCAGAAACAAGCTTTCTGAGCTGAGAACTGCATTTTGTGACATAGTTCATCAGTGGATGATGAGAATGTCAGTTTTGACAAAGAACACTGTTCATTACTAAAATGCTCTAATTGAGCTGTTAGAATGTCAGAAACAAGCTTTCTGAGCTGAGAACTGCATTTTGTGACAAAGTGAATCAGTGGATGATGAGAATGTCACTTTTGACAAAGAACACTGATCATTACTAAAATGCTCTAATTGAGCTGTTAGAATGTCAGAAACAAGCTTTCTGAGCTGAGAACTGCATTTTGTGACAAAGTGAATCAGTGGATGATGAGAATGTCACTTTTGACAAAGAACACTGATCATTACTAAAATGCTCTAATTGAGCTGTTAGAATGTCAGAAACAAGCTTTCTGAGCTGAGAACTGCATTTTGTGACAAAGTGAATCAGTGGATGATGAGAATGTCAGTTTTGAAAAAGAACACTGATCGTTACTAAAATGCTCTAATTGAGCTGTTAGAATGTCAGAAACAAGCTTTCTGAGCTGAGAACTGCATTTTGTGACAAAGTGAATCAGTGGATGATGAGAATGTCACTTTTGACAAAGAACACTGATCATTACTAAAATGCTCTAATTGAGCTGTTAGAATGTCAGAAACAAGCTTTCTGAGCTGAGAACTGCATTTTGTGACAAAGTGAATCAGTGGATGATGAGAATGTCAGTTTTGACAAAGAACACTGTTCATTACTGAAATGCTCCAATTGAGCTGTTAGAATGTCAGAAACAAGCTTTCTGAGCTGAAAACTGCATTTTGTGACAAAAAGCATCAGTGGATGATGAGAATGTCAGTTTTGACAAAGAACACTGTTCATCACTAAAATGCTCCAATTGAGCTGTTAGAATGTCAGAAACAAGCTTTCTGAGCTGAGAACTGCATTTTGTGACATAGTTCATCAGTGGATGATGAGAATGTCAGTTTTGACAAAGAACACTGTTCATTACTAAAATGCTCTAATTGAGCTGTTAGAATGTCAGAAACAAGCTTTCTGAGCTGAGAACTGCATTTTGTGACATAGTTCATCAGTGGATGATGAGAATGTCAGTTTTGACAAAGAACACTGTTCATTACTAAAATGCTCTAATTGAGCTGTTAGAATGTCAGAAACAAGCTTTCTGAGCTGAGAACTGCATTTTGTGACAAAGTGAATCAGTGGATGATGAGAATGTCACTTTTGACAAAGAACACTGATCATTACTAAAATGCTCTAATTGAGCTGTTAGAATGTCAGAAACAAGCTTTCTGAGCTGAGAACTGCATTTTGTGACAAAGTGAATCAGTGGATGATGAGAATGTCAGTTTTGACAAAGAACACTGATCGTTACTAAAATGCTCTAATTGAGCTGTTAGAATGTCAGAAACAAGCTTTCTGAGCTGAGAACTGCATTTTGTGACATAGTTCATCAGTGGATGATGAGAATGTCAGTTTTGACAAAGAACACTGTTCATTACTAAAATGCTCTAATTGAGCTGTTAGAATGTCAGAAACAAGCTTTCTGAGCTGAAAACTGCATTTTGTGACAAAAAGCATCAGTGGATGATGAGAATGTCAGTTTTGACAAAGAACACTGATCATTACTAAAATGCTCCAATTGAGCTGTTAGAATGTCAGAAACAAGCTTTCTGAGCTGAGAACTGCATTTTGTGACATAGGTCATCAGTGGATGATGAGAATGTCAGTTTTGACAAAGAACACTGATCATTACTAAAATGCTCCAATTGAGCTGTTAGAATGTCAGAAACAAGCTTTCTGAGCTGAAAACAGCATTTATTTGACAAAGTGCATCAGTGGATGATGAGAATGTCAGTTTTGACAAAGAACACTGTTCATTACTAAAATGCTCTAATTGAGCTGTTAGAATGTCAGAAACAAGCTTTCTGAGCTGAGAACTGCATTTTGTGACAAAGTGAATCAGTGGATGATGAGAATGTCAGTTTTGACAAAGAACACTGTTCATTACTAAAATGCTCTAATTGAGCTGTTAGAATGTCAGAAACAAGCTTTCTGAGCTGAGAACTGCATTTTGTGACAAAGTGAATCAGTGGATGATGAGAATGTCACTTTTGACAAAGAACACTGATCATTACTAAAATGCTCCAATTGAGCTGTTAGAATGTCAGAAACAAGCTTTCTGAGCTGAGAACTGCATTTTGTGACAAAGTGAATCAGTGGATGATGAGAATGTCACTTTTGACAAAGAACACTGATCATTACTAAAATGCTCCAATTGAGCTGTTAGAATGTCAGAAACAAGCTTTCTGAGCTGAGAACTGCATTTTGTGACAAAGTGAATCAGTGGATGATGAGAATGTCAGTTTTGACAAAGAACACTGATCATTACTAAAATGCTCTAATTGAGCTGTTAGAATGTCAGAAACAAGCTTTCTGAGCTGAGAACTGCATTTTGTGACAAAGTGAATCAGTGGATGATGAGAATGTCACTTTTGACAAAGAACACTGATCATTACTAAAATGCTCCAATTGAGCTGTTAGAATGTCAGAAACAAGCTTTCTGAGCTGAGAACTGCATTTTGTGACATAGGTCATCAGTGGATGATGAGAATGTCAGTTTTGACAAAGAACACTGATCATTACTAAAATGCTCCAATTGAGCTGTTAGAATGTCAGAAACAAGCTTTCTGAGCTGAAAACAGCATTTATTTGACAAAGTGCATCAGTGGATGATGAGAATGTCAGTTTTGACAAAGAACACTGTTCATTACTAAAATGCTCTAATTGAGCTGTTAGAATGTCAGAAACAAGCTTTCTGAGCTGAGAACTGCATTTTGTGACATAGTTCATCAGTGGATGATGAGAATGTCAGTTTTGACAAAGAACACTGTTCATTACTAAAATGCTCTAATTGAGCTGTTAGAATGTCAGAAACAAGCTTTCTGAGCTGAGAACTGCATTTTGTGACAAAGTGAATCAGTGGATGATGAGAATGTCACTTTTGACAAAGAACACTGATCATTACTAAAATGCTCTAATTGAGCTGTTAGAATGTCAGAAACAAGCTTTCTGAGCTGAGAACTGCATTTTGTGACAAAGTGAATCAGTGGATGATGAGAATGTCACTTTTGACAAAGAACACTGATCATTACTAAAATGCTCTAATTGAGCTGTTAGAATGTCAGAAACAAGCTTTCTGAGCTGAGAACTGCATTTTGTGACAAAGTGAATCAGTGGATGATGAGAATGTCAGTTTTGAAAAAGAACACTGATCGTTACTAAAATGCTCTAATTGAGCTGTTAGAATGTCAGAAACAAGCTTTCTGAGCTGAGAACTGCATTTTGTGACAAAGTGAATCAGTGGATGATGAGAATGTCACTTTTGACAAAGAACACTGATCATTACTAAAATGCTCTAATTGAGCTGTTAGAATGTCAGAAACAAGCTTTCTGAGCTGAGAACTGCATTTTGTGACAAAGTGAATCAGTGGATGATGAGAATGTCAGTTTTGACAAAGAACACTGTTCATTACTGAAATGCTCCAATTGAGCTGTTAGAATGTCAGAAACAAGCTTTCTGAGCTGAAAACTGCATTTTGTGACAAAAAGCATCAGTGGATGATGAGAATGTCAGTTTTGACAAAGAACACTGTTCATCACTAAAATGCTCCAATTGAGCTGTTAGAATGTCAGAAACAAGCTTTCTGAGCTGAGAACTGCATTTTGTGACATAGTTCATCAGTGGATGATGAGAATGTCAGTTTTGACAAAGAACACTGTTCATTACTAAAATGCTCTAATTGAGCTGTTAGAATGTCAGAAACAAGCTTTCTGAGCTGAGAACTGCATTTTGTGACATAGTTCATCAGTGGATGATGAGAATGTCAGTTTTGACAAAGAACACTGTTCATTACTAAAATGCTCTAATTGAGCTGTTAGAATGTCAGAAACAAGCTTTCTGAGCTGAGAACTGCATTTTGTGACAAAGTGAATCAGTGGATGATGAGAATGTCACTTTTGACAAAGAACACTGATCATTACTAAAATGCTCTAATTGAGCTGTTAGAATGTCAGAAACAAGCTTTCTGAGCTGAGAACTGCATTTTGTGACAAAGTGAATCAGTGGATGATGAGAATGTCAGTTTTGACAAAGAACACTGATCGTTACTAAAATGCTCTAATTGAGCTGTTAGAATGTCAGAAACAAGCTTTCTGAGCTGAGAACTGCATTTTGTGACATAGTTCATCAGTGGATGATGAGAATGTCAGTTTTGACAAAGAACACTGTTCATTACTAAAATGCTCTAATTGAGCTGTTAGAATGTCAGAAACAAGCTTTCTGAGCTGAAAACTGCATTTTGTGACAAAAAGCATCAGTGGATGATGAGAATGTCAGTTTTGACAAAGAACACTGTTCATCACTAAAATGCTCCAATTGAGCTGTTAGAATGTCAGAAACAAGCTTTCTGAGCTGAGAACTGCATTTTGTGACATAGTTCATCAGTGGATGATGAGAATGTCAGTTTTGACAAAGAACACTGTTCATTACTAAAATGCTCTAATTGAGCTGTTAGAATGTCAGAAACAAGCTTTCTGAGCTGAGAACTGCATTTTGTGACATAGTTCATCAGTGGATGATGAGAATGTCAGTTTTGACAAAGAACACTGTTCATTACTAAAATGCTCTAATTGAGCTGTTAGAATGTCAGAAACAAGCTTTCTGAGCTGAAAACTGCATTTTGTGACAAAGTGAATCAGTGGATGATGAGAATGTCAGTTTTGACAAAGAACACTGTTCATTACTAAAATGCTCTAATTGAGCTGTTAGAATGTCAGAAACAAGCTTTCTGAGCTGAGAACTGCATTTTGTGACATAGTTCATCAGTGGATGATGAGAATGTCAGTTTTGACAAAGAACACTGTTCATTACTAAAATGCTCTAATTGAGCTGTTAGAATGTCAGAAACAAGCTTTCTGAGCTGAAAACTGCATTTTGTGACAAAGTGAATCAGTGGATGATGAGAATGTCAGTTTTGACAAAGAACACTGTTCATTACTAAAATGCTCTAATTGAGCTGTTAGAATGTCAGAAACAAGCTTTCTGAGCTGAGAACTGCATTTTGTGACATAGTTCATCAGTGGATGATGAGAATGTCAGTTTTGACAAAGAACACTGTTCATTACTAAAATGCTCTAATTGAGCTGTTAGAATGTCAGAAACAAGCTTTCTGAGCTGAGAACTGCATTTTGTGACAAAGTGAATCAGTGGATGATGAGAATGTCACTTTTGACAAAGAACACTGATCATTACTAAAATGCTCTAATTGAGCTGTTAGAATGTCAGAAACAAGCTTTCTGAGCTGAGAACTGCATTTTGTGACAAAGTGAATCAGTGGATGATGAGAATGTCACTTTTGACAAAGAACACTGATCATTACTAAAATGCTCTAATTGAGCTGTTAGAATGTCAGAAACAAGCTTTCTGAGCTGAGAACTGCATTTTGTGACAAAGTGAATCAGTGGATGATGAGAATGTCAGTTTTGAAAAAGAACACTGATCGTTACTAAAATGCTCTAATTGAGCTGTTAGAATGTCAGAAACAAGCTTTCTGAGCTGAGAACTGCATTTTGTGACAAAGTGAATCAGTGGATGATGAGAATGTCACTTTTGACAAAGAACACTGATCATTACTAAAATGCTCTAATTGAGCTGTTAGAATGTCAGAAACAAGCTTTCTGAGCTGAGAACTGCATTTTGTGACAAAGTGAATCAGTGGATGATGAGAATGTCAGTTTTGACAAAGAACACTGTTCATTACTGAAATGCTCCAATTGAGCTGTTAGAATGTCAGAAACAAGCTTTCTGAGCTGAAAACTGCATTTTGTGACAAAAAGCATCAGTGGATGATGAGAATGTCAGTTTTGACAAAGAACACTGTTCATCACTAAAATGCTCCAATTGAGCTGTTAGAATGTCAGAAACAAGCTTTCTGAGCTGAGAACTGCATTTTGTGACATAGTTCATCAGTGGATGATGAGAATGTCAGTTTTGACAAAGAACACTGTTCATTACTAAAATGCTCTAATTGAGCTGTTAGAATGTCAGAAACAAGCTTTCTGAGCTGAGAACTGCATTTTGTGACATAGTTCATCAGTGGATGATGAGAATGTCAGTTTTGACAAAGAACACTGTTCATTACTAAAATGCTCTAATTGAGCTGTTAGAATGTCAGAAACAAGCTTTCTGAGCTGAGAACTGCATTTTGTGACAAAGTGAATCAGTGGATGATGAGAATGTCACTTTTGACAAAGAACACTGATCATTACTAAAATGCTCTAATTGAGCTGTTAGAATGTCAGAAACAAGCTTTCTGAGCTGAGAACTGCATTTTGTGACAAAGTGAATCAGTGGATGATGAGAATGTCAGTTTTGACAAAGAACACTGATCGTTACTAAAATGCTCTAATTGAGCTGTTAGAATGTCAGAAACAAGCTTTCTGAGCTGAGAACTGCATTTTGTGACATAGTTCATCAGTGGATGATGAGAATGTCAGTTTTGACAAAGAACACTGTTCATTACTAAAATGCTCTAATTGAGCTGTTAGAATGTCAGAAACAAGCTTTCTGAGCTGAAAACTGCATTTTGTGACAAAAAGCATCAGTGGATGATGAGAATGTCAGTTTTGACAAAGAACACTGTTCATCACTAAAATGCTCCAATTGAGCTGTTAGAATGTCAGAAACAAGCTTTCTGAGCTGAGAACTGCATTTTGTGACATAGTTCATCAGTGGATGATGAGAATGTCAGTTTTGACAAAGAACACTGTTCATTACTAAAATGCTCTAATTGAGCTGTTAGAATGTCAGAAACAAGCTTTCTGAGCTGAGAACTGCATTTTGTGACATAGTTCATCAGTGGATGATGAGAATGTCAGTTTTGACAAAGAACACTGTTCATTACTAAAATGCTCTAATTGAGCTGTTAGAATGTCAGAAACAAGCTTTCTGAGCTGAGAACTGCATTTTGTGACAAAGTGAATCAGTGGATGATGAGAATGTCACTTTTGACAAAGAACACTGATCATTACTAAAATGCTCTAATTGAGCTGTTAGAATGTCAGAAACAAGCTTTCTGAGCATAAAACTGCATTTTGTGACAAAGTGCATCAGTGGATGATGAGAATGTCAGTTTTGACAAAGAACACTGTTCATTACTAAAATGCTCTAATTGAGCTGTTAAAATATCAGAAACAAGCTTTCTGAGCTGAAAACTGCATTATGTGACAAAAAGCATCAGTGTATGATGAGAATGTCAGTTTTGACAAAGAACACTGATCATTACTAAAATGCTCCAATTGAGCTGTTAGAATGTCAGAAACAAGCTTTCTGAGCTGAGAACTGCATTTTGTGACATAGTTCATCAGTGGATGATGAGAATGTCAGTTTTGACAAAGAACACTGTTCATTACTAAAATGCTCTAATTGAGCTGTTAGAATGTCAGAAACAAGCTTTCTGAGCTGAAAACTGCATTTTGTGACAAAGTGAATCAGTGGATGATGAGAATGTCAGTTTTGACAAAGAACACTGTTCATTACTAAAATGCTCTAATTGAGCTGTTAGAATGTCAGAAACAAGCTTTCTGAGCTGAGAACTGCATTTTGTGACATAGTTCATCAGTGGATGATGAGAATGTCAGTTTTGACAAAGAACACTGTTCATTACTAAAATGCTCTAATTGAGCTGTTAGAATGTCAGAAACAAGCTTTCTGAGCTGAGAACTGCATTTTGTGACAAAGTGAATCAGTGGATGATGAGAATGTCAGTTTTGACAAAGAACACTGTTCATTACTAAAATGCTCTAATTGAGCTGTTAGAATGTCAGAAACAAGCTTTCTGAGCTGAGAACTGCATTTTGTGACATAGTTCATCAGTGGATGATGAGAATGTCAGTTTTGACAAAGAACACTGTTCATTACTAAAATGCTCTAATTGAGCTGTTAGAATGTCAGAAACAAGCTTTCTGAGCTGAGAACTGCATTTTGTGACAAAGTGAATCAGTGGATGATGAGAATGTCACTTTTGACAAAGAACACTGATCATTACTAAAATGCTCTAATTGAGCTGTTAGAATGTCAGAAACAAGCTTTCTGAGCTGAGAACTGCATTTTGTGACAAAGTGAATCAGTGGATGATGAGAATGTCACTTTTGACAAAGAACACTGATCATTACTAAAATGCTCTAATTGAGCTGTTAGAATGTCAGAAACAAGCTTTCTGAGCTGAGAACTGCATTTTGTGACAAAGTGAATCAGTGGATGATGAGAATGTCAGTTTTGAAAAAGAACACTGATCGTTACTAAAATGCTCTAATTGAGCTGTTAGAATGTCAGAAACAAGCTTTCTGAGCTGAGAACTGCATTTTGTGACAAAGTGAATCAGTGGATGATGAGAATGTCACTTTTGACAAAGAACACTGATCATTACTAAAATGCTCTAATTGAGCTGTTAGAATGTCAGAAACAAGCTTTCTGAGCTGAGAACTGCATTTTGTGACAAAGTGAATCAGTGGATGATGAGAATGTCAGTTTTGACAAAGAACACTGTTCATTACTGAAATGCTCCAATTGAGCTGTTAGAATGTCAGAAACAAGCTTTCTGAGCTGAAAACTGCATTTTGTGACAAAAAGCATCAGTGGATGATGAGAATGTCAGTTTTGACAAAGAACACTGTTCATCACTAAAATGCTCCAATTGAGCTGTTAGAATGTCAGAAACAAGCTTTCTGAGCTGAGAACTGCATTTTGTGACATAGTTCATCAGTGGATGATGAGAATGTCAGTTTTGACAAAGAACACTGTTCATTACTAAAATGCTCTAATTGAGCTGTTAGAATGTCAGAAACAAGCTTTCTGAGCTGAGAACTGCATTTTGTGACATAGTTCATCAGTGGATGATGAGAATGTCAGTTTTGACAAAGAACACTGTTCATTACTAAAATGCTCTAATTGAGCTGTTAGAATGTCAGAAACAAGCTTTCTGAGCTGAGAACTGCATTTTGTGACAAAGTGAATCAGTGGATGATGAGAATGTCACTTTTGACAAAGAACACTGATCATTACTAAAATGCTCTAATTGAGCTGTTAGAATGTCAGAAACAAGCTTTCTGAGCTGAGAACTGCATTTTGTGACAAAGTGAATCAGTGGATGATGAGAATGTCAGTTTTGACAAAGAACACTGATCGTTACTAAAATGCTCTAATTGAGCTGTTAGAATGTCAGAAACAAGCTTTCTGAGCTGAGAACTGCATTTTGTGACATAGTTCATCAGTGGATGATGAGAATGTCAGTTTTGACAAAGAACACTGTTCATTACTAAAATGCTCTAATTGAGCTGTTAGAATGTCAGAAACAAGCTTTCTGAGCTGAAAACTGCATTTTGTGACAAAAAGCATCAGTGGATGATGAGAATGTCAGTTTTGACAAAGAACACTGATCATTACTAAAATGCTCCAATTGAGCTGTTAGAATGTCAGAAACAAGCTTTCTGAGCTGAGAACTGCATTTTGTGACATAGGTCATCAGTGGATGATGAGAATGTCAGTTTTGACAAAGAACACTGATCATTACTAAAATGCTCCAATTGAGCTGTTAGAATGTCAGAAACAAGCTTTCTGAGCTGAAAACAGCATTTATTTGACAAAGTGCATCAGTGGATGATGAGAATGTCAGTTTTGACAAAGAACACTGTTCATTACTAAAATGCTCTAATTGAGCTGTTAGAATGTCAGAAACAAGCTTTCTGAGCTGAGAACTGCATTTTGTGACAAAGTGAATCAGTGGATGATGAGAATGTCAGTTTTGACAAAGAACACTGTTCATTACTAAAATGCTCTAATTGAGCTGTTAGAATGTCAGAAACAAGCTTTCTGAGCTGAGAACTGCATTTTGTGACAAAGTGAATCAGTGGATGATGAGAATGTCACTTTTGACAAAGAACACTGATCATTACTAAAATGCTCCAATTGAGCTGTTAGAATGTCAGAAACAAGCTTTCTGAGCTGAGAACTGCATTTTGTGACAAAGTGAATCAGTGGATGATGAGAATGTCACTTTTGACAAAGAACACTGATCATTACTAAAATGCTCCAATTGAGCTGTTAGAATGTCAGAAACAAGCTTTCTGAGCTGAGAACTGCATTTTGTGACAAAGTGAATCAGTGGATGATGAGAATGTCAGTTTTGACAAAGAACACTGATCATTACTAAAATGCTCTAATTGAGCTGTTAGAATGTCAGAAACAAGCTTTCTGAGCTGAGAACTGCATTTTGTGACAAAGTGAATCAGTGGATGATGAGAATGTCACTTTTGACAAAGAACACTGATCATTACTAAAATGCTCCAATTGAGCTGTTAGAATGTCAGAAACAAGCTTTCTGAGCTGAGAACTGCATTTTGTGACATAGGTCATCAGTGGATGATGAGAATGTCAGTTTTGACAAAGAACACTGATCATTACTAAAATGCTCCAATTGAGCTGTTAGAATGTCAGAAACAAGCTTTCTGAGCTGAAAACAGCATTTATTTGACAAAGTGCATCAGTGGATGATGAGAATGTCAGTTTTGACAAAGAACACTGTTCATTACTAAAATGCTCTAATTGAGCTGTTAGAATGTCAGAAACAAGCTTTCTGAGCTGAGAACTGCATTTTGTGACAAAGTGAATCAGTGGATGATGAGAATGTCAGTTTTGACAAAGAACACTGTTCATTACTAAAATGCTCTAATTGAGCTGTTAGAATGTCAGAAACAAGCTTTCTGAGCTGAGAACTGCATTTTGTGACAAAGTGAATCAGTGGATGATGAGAATGTCACTTTTGACAAAGAACACTGATCATTACTAAAATGCTCTTATTGAGCTGTTAGAATGTCAGAAACAAGCTTTCTGAGCTGAGAACTGCATTTTGTGACAAAGTGAATCAGTGGATGATGAGAATGTCACTTTTGACAAAGAACACTGATCATTACTAAAATGCTCTAATTGAGCTGTTAGAATGTCAGAAACAAGCTTTCTGAGCATAAAACTGCATTTTGTGACAAAGTGCATCAGTGGATGATGAGAATGTCAGTTTTGACAAAGAACACTGTTCATTACTAAAATGCTCTAATTGAGCTGTTAAAATATCAGAAACAAGCTTTCTGAGCTGAAAACTGCATTATGTGACAAAAAGCATCAGTGTATGATGAGAATGTCAGTTTTGACAAAGAACACTGATCATTACTAAAATGCTCCAATTGAGCTGTTAGAATGTCAGAAACAAGCTTTCTGAGCTGAGAACTGCATTTTGTGACATAGTTCATCAGTGGATGATGAGAATGTCAGTTTTGACAAAGAACACTGTTCATTACTAAAATGCTCTAATTGAGCTGTTAGAATGTCAGAAACAAGCTTTCTGAGCTGAAAACTGCATTTTGTGACAAAGTGAATCAGTGGATGATGAGAATGTCAGTTTTGACAAAGAACACTGTTCATTACTAAAATGCTCTAATTGAGCTGTTAGAATGTCAGAAACAAGCTTTCTGAGCTGAGAACTGCATTTTGTGACATAGTTCATCAGTGGATGATGAGAATGTCAGTTTTGACAAAGAACACTGTTCATTACTAAAATGCTCTAATTGAGCTGTTAGAATGTCAGAAACAAGCTTTCTGAGCTGAGAACTGCATTTTGTGACAAAGTGAATCAGTGGATGATGAGAATGTCAGTTTTGACAAAGAACACTGTTCATTACTAAAATGCTCTAATTGAGCTGTTAGAATGTCAGAAACAAGCTTTCTGAGCTGAGAACTGCATTTTGTGACATAGTTCATCAGTGGATGATGAGAATGTCAGTTTTGACAAAGAACACTGTTCATTACTAAAATGCTCTAATTGAGCTGTTAGAATGTCAGAAACAAGCTTTCTGAGCTGAGAACTGCATTTTGTGACAAAGTGAATCAGTGGATGATGAGAATGTCACTTTTGACAAAGAACACTGATCATTACTAAAATGCTCTAATTGAGCTGTTAGAATGTCAGAAACAAGCTTTCTGAGCTGAGAACTGCATTTTGTGACAAAGTGAATCAGTGGATGATGAGAATGTCACTTTTGACAAAGAACACTGATCATTACTAAAATGCTCTAATTGAGCTGTTAGAATGTCAGAAACAAGCTTTCTGAGCTGAGAACTGCATTTTGTGACAAAGTGAATCAGTGGATGATGAGAATGTCAGTTTTGAAAAAGAACACTGATCGTTACTAAAATGCTCTAATTGAGCTGTTAGAATGTCAGAAACAAGCTTTCTGAGCTGAGAACTGCATTTTGTGACAAAGTGAATCAGTGGATGATGAGAATGTCACTTTTGACAAAGAACACTGATCATTACTAAAATGCTCTAATTGAGCTGTTAGAATGTCAGAAACAAGCTTTCTGAGCTGAGAACTGCATTTTGTGACAAAGTGAATCAGTGGATGATGAGAATGTCAGTTTTGACAAAGAACACTGTTCATTACTGAAATGCTCCAATTGAGCTGTTAGAATGTCAGAAACAAGCTTTCTGAGCTGAAAACTGCATTTTGTGACAAAAAGCATCAGTGGATGATGAGAATGTCAGTTTTGACAAAGAACACTGTTCATCACTAAAATGCTCCAATTGAGCTGTTAGAATGTCAGAAACAAGCTTTCTGAGCTGAGAACTGCATTTTGTGACATAGTTCATCAGTGGATGATGAGAATGTCAGTTTTGACAAAGAACACTGTTCATTACTAAAATGCTCTAATTGAGCTGTTAGAATGTCAGAAACAAGCTTTCTGAGCTGAGAACTGCATTTTGTGACATAGTTCATCAGTGGATGATGAGAATGTCAGTTTTGACAAAGAACACTGTTCATTACTAAAATGCTCTAATTGAGCTGTTAGAATGTCAGAAACAAGCTTTCTGAGCTGAGAACTGCATTTTGTGACAAAGTGAATCAGTGGATGATGAGAATGTCACTTTTGACAAAGAACACTGATCATTACTAAAATGCTCTAATTGAGCTGTTAGAATGTCAGAAACAAGCTTTCTGAGCTGAGAACTGCATTTTGTGACAAAGTGAATCAGTGGATGATGAGAATGTCAGTTTTGACAAAGAACACTGATCGTTACTAAAATGCTCTAATTGAGCTGTTAGAATGTCAGAAACAAGCTTTCTGAGCTGAGAACTGCATTTTGTGACATAGTTCATCAGTGGATGATGAGAATGTCAGTTTTGACAAAGAACACTGTTCATTACTAAAATGCTCTAATTGAGCTGTTAGAATGTCAGAAACAAGCTTTCTGAGCTGAAAACTGCATTTTGTGACAAAAAGCATCAGTGGATGATGAGAATGTCAGTTTTGACAAAGAACACTGATCATTACTAAAATGCTCCAATTGAGCTGTTAGAATGTCAGAAACAAGCTTTCTGAGCTGAGAACTGCATTTTGTGACATAGGTCATCAGTGGATGATGAGAATGTCAGTTTTGACAAAGAACACTGATCATTACTAAAATGCTCCAATTGAGCTGTTAGAATGTCAGAAACAAGCTTTCTGAGCTGAAAACAGCATTTATTTGACAAAGTGCATCAGTGGATGATGAGAATGTCAGTTTTGACAAAGAACACTGTTCATTACTAAAATGCTCTAATTGAGCTGTTAGAATGTCAGAAACAAGCTTTCTGAGCTGAGAACTGCATTTTGTGACAAAGTGAATCAGTGGATGATGAGAATGTCAGTTTTGACAAAGAACACTGTTCATTACTAAAATGCTCTAATTGAGCTGTTAGAATGTCAGAAACAAGCTTTCTGAGCTGAGAACTGCATTTTGTGACAAAGTGAATCAGTGGATGATGAGAATGTCACTTTTGACAAAGAACACTGATCATTACTAAAATGCTCCAATTGAGCTGTTAGAATGTCAGAAACAAGCTTTCTGAGCTGAGAACTGCATTTTGTGACAAAGTGAATCAGTGGATGATGAGAATGTCACTTTTGACAAAGAACACTGATCATTACTAAAATGCTCCAATTGAGCTGTTAGAATGTCAGAAACAAGCTTTCTGAGCTGAGAACTGCATTTTGTGACAAAGTGAATCAGTGGATGATGAGAATGTCAGTTTTGACAAAGAACACTGATCATTACTAAAATGCTCTAATTGAGCTGTTAGAATGTCAGAAACAAGCTTTCTGAGCTGAGAACTGCATTTTGTGACAAAGTGAATCAGTGGATGATGAGAATGTCACTTTTGACAAAGAACACTGATCATTACTAAAATGCTCCAATTGAGCTGTTAGAATGTCAGAAACAAGCTTTCTGAGCTGAGAACTGCATTTTGTGACATAGGTCATCAGTGGATGATGAGAATGTCAGTTTTGACAAAGAACACTGATCATTACTAAAATGCTCCAATTGAGCTGTTAGAATGTCAGAAACAAGCTTTCTGAGCTGAAAACAGCATTTATTTGACAAAGTGCATCAGTGGATGATGAGAATGTCAGTTTTGACAAAGAACACTGTTCATTACTAAAATGCTCTAATTGAGCTGTTAGAATGTCAGAAACAAGCTTTCTGAGCTGAGAACTGCATTTTGTGACAAAGTGAATCAGTGGATGATGAGAATGTCAGTTTTGACAAAGAACACTGTTCATTACTAAAATGCTCTAATTGAGCTGTTAGAATGTCAGAAACAAGCTTTCTGAGCTGAGAACTGCATTTTGTGACAAAGTGAATCAGTGGATGATGAGAATGTCACTTTTGACAAAGAACACTGATCATTACTAAAATGCTCTTATTGAGCTGTTAGAATGTCAGAAACAAGCTTTCTGAGCTGAGAACTGCATTTTGTGACAAAGTGAATCAGTGGATGATGAGAATGTCACTTTTGACAAAGAACACTGATCATTACTAAAATGCTCTAATTGAGCTGTTAGAATGTCAGAAACAAGCTTTCTGAGCATAAAACTGCATTTTGTGACAAAGTGCATCAGTGGATGATGAGAATGTCAGTTTTGACAAAGAACACTGTTCATTACTAAAATGCTCTAATTGAGCTGTTAAAATATCAGAAACAAGCTTTCTGAGCTGAAAACTGCATTATGTGACAAAAAGCATCAGTGTATGATGAGAATGTCAGTTTTGACAAAGAACACTGATCATTACTAAAATGCTCCAATTGAGCTGTTAGAATGTCAGAAACAAGCTTTCTGAGCTGAGAACTGCATTTTGTGACATAGTTCATCAGTGGATGATGAGAATGTCAGTTTTGACAAAGAACACTGTTCATTACTAAAATGCTCTAATTGAGCTGTTAGAATGTCAGAAACAAGCTTTCTGAGCTGAAAACTGCATTTTGTGACAAAGTGAATCAGTGGATGATGAGAATGTCAGTTTTGACAAAGAACACTGTTCATTACTAAAATGCTCTAATTGAGCTGTTAGAATGTCAGAAACAAGCTTTCTGAGCTGAGAACTGCATTTTGTGACATAGTTCATCAGTGGATGATGAGAATGTCAGTTTTGACAAAGAACACTGTTCATTACTAAAATGCTCTAATTGAGCTGTTAGAATGTCAGAAACAAGCTTTCTGAGCTGAAAACTGCATTTTGTGACAAAGTGAATCAGTGGATGATGAGAATGTCAGTTTTGACAAAGAACACTGTTCATTACTAAAATGCTCTAATTGAGCTGTTAGAATGTCAGAAACAAGCTTTCTGAGCTGAGAACTGCATTTTGTGACATAGTTCATCAGTGGATGATGAGAATGTCAGTTTTGACAAAGAACACTGTTCATTACTAAAATGCTCTAATTGAGCTGTTAGAATGTCAGAAACAAGCTTTCTGAGCTGAGAACTGCATTTTGTGACAAAGTGAATCAGTGGATGATGAGAATGTCACTTTTGACAAAGAACACTGATCATTACTAAAATGCTCTAATTGAGCTGTTAGAATGTCAGAAACAAGCTTTCTGAGCTGAGAACTGCATTTTGTGACAAAGTGAATCAGTGGATGATGAGAATGTCACTTTTGACAAAGAACACTGATCATTACTAAAATGCTCTAATTGAGCTGTTAGAATGTCAGAAACAAGCTTTCTGAGCTGAGAACTGCATTTTGTGACAAAGTGAATCAGTGGATGATGAGAATGTCAGTTTTGAAAAAGAACACTGATCGTTACTAAAATGCTCTAATTGAGCTGTTAGAATGTCAGAAACAAGCTTTCTGAGCTGAGAACTGCATTTTGTGACAAAGTGAATCAGTGGATGATGAGAATGTCACTTTTGACAAAGAACACTGATCATTACTAAAATGCTCTAATTGAGCTGTTAGAATGTCAGAAACAAGCTTTCTGAGCTGAGAACTGCATTTTGTGACAAAGTGAATCAGTGGATGATGAGAATGTCAGTTTTGACAAAGAACACTGTTCATTACTGAAATGCTCCAATTGAGCTGTTAGAATGTCAGAAACAAGCTTTCTGAGCTGAAAACTGCATTTTGTGACAAAAAGCATCAGTGGATGATGAGAATGTCAGTTTTGACAAAGAACACTGTTCATCACTAAAATGCTCCAATTGAGCTGTTAGAATGTCAGAAACAAGCTTTCTGAGCTGAGAACTGCATTTTGTGACATAGTTCATCAGTGGATGATGAGAATGTCAGTTTTGACAAAGAACACTGTTCATTACTAAAATGCTCTAATTGAGCTGTTAGAATGTCAGAAACAAGCTTTCTGAGCTGAGAACTGCATTTTGTGACATAGTTCATCAGTGGATGATGAGAATGTCAGTTTTGACAAAGAACACTGTTCATTACTAAAATGCTCTAATTGAGCTGTTAGAATGTCAGAAACAAGCTTTCTGAGCTGAGAACTGCATTTTGTGACAAAGTGAATCAGTGGATGATGAGAATGTCACTTTTGACAAAGAACACTGATCATTACTAAAATGCTCTAATTGAGCTGTTAGAATGTCAGAAACAAGCTTTCTGAGCTGAGAACTGCATTTTGTGACAAAGTGAATCAGTGGATGATGAGAATGTCAGTTTTGACAAAGAACACTGATCGTTACTAAAATGCTCTAATTGAGCTGTTAGAATGTCAGAAACAAGCTTTCTGAGCTGAGAACTGCATTTTGTGACATAGTTCATCAGTGGATGATGAGAATGTCAGTTTTGACAAAGAACACTGTTCATTACTAAAATGCTCTAATTGAGCTGTTAGAATGTCAGAAACAAGCTTTCTGAGCTGAAAACTGCATTTTGTGACAAAAAGCATCAGTGGATGATGAGAATGTCAGTTTTGACAAAGAACACTGTTCATCACTAAAATGCTCCAATTGAGCTGTTAGAATGTCAGAAACAAGCTTTCTGAGCTGAGAACTGCATTTTGTGACATAGTTCATCAGTGGATGATGAGAATGTCAGTTTTGACAAAGAACACTGTTCATTACTAAAATGCTCTAATTGAGCTGTTAGAATGTCAGAAACAAGCTTTCTGAGCTGAGAACTGCATTTTGTGACATAGTTCATCAGTGGATGATGAGAATGTCAGTTTTGACAAAGAACACTGTTCATTACTAAAATGCTCTAATTGAGCTGTTAGAATGTCAGAAACAAGCTTTCTGAGCTGAAAACTGCATTTTGTGACAAAGTGAATCAGTGGATGATGAGAATGTCAGTTTTGACAAAGAACACTGTTCATTACTAAAATGCTCTAATTGAGCTGTTAGAATGTCAGAAACAAGCTTTCTGAGCTGAGAACTGCATTTTGTGACATAGTTCATCAGTGGATGATGAGAATGTCAGTTTTGACAAAGAACACTGTTCATTACTAAAATGCTCTAATTGAGCTGTTAGAATGTCAGAAACAAGCTTTCTGAGCTGAAAACTGCATTTTGTGACAAAGTGAATCAGTGGATGATGAGAATGTCAGTTTTGACAAAGAACACTGTTCATTACTAAAATGCTCTAATTGAGCTGTTAGAATGTCAGAAACAAGCTTTCTGAGCTGAGAACTGCATTTTGTGACATAGTTCATCAGTGGATGATGAGAATGTCAGTTTTGACAAAGAACACTGTTCATTACTAAAATGCTCTAATTGAGCTGTTAGAATGTCAGAAACAAGCTTTCTGAGCTGAGAACTGCATTTTGTGACAAAGTGAATCAGTGGATGATGAGAATGTCACTTTTGACAAAGAACACTGATCATTACTAAAATGCTCTAATTGAGCTGTTAGAATGTCAGAAACAAGCTTTCTGAGCTGAGAACTGCATTTTGTGACAAAGTGAATCAGTGGATGATGAGAATGTCACTTTTGACAAAGAACACTGATCATTACTAAAATGCTCTAATTGAGCTGTTAGAATGTCAGAAACAAGCTTTCTGAGCTGAGAACTGCATTTTGTGACAAAGTGAATCAGTGGATGATGAGAATGTCAGTTTTGAAAAAGAACACTGATCGTTACTAAAATGCTCTAATTGAGCTGTTAGAATGTCAGAAACAAGCTTTCTGAGCTGAGAACTGCATTTTGTGACAAAGTGAATCAGTGGATGATGAGAATGTCACTTTTGACAAAGAACACTGATCATTACTAAAATGCTCTAATTGAGCTGTTAGAATGTCAGAAACAAGCTTTCTGAGCTGAGAACTGCATTTTGTGACAAAGTGAATCAGTGGATGATGAGAATGTCAGTTTTGACAAAGAACACTGTTCATTACTGAAATGCTCCAATTGAGCTGTTAGAATGTCAGAAACAAGCTTTCTGAGCTGAAAACTGCATTTTGTGACAAAAAGCATCAGTGGATGATGAGAATGTCAGTTTTGACAAAGAACACTGTTCATCACTAAAATGCTCCAATTGAGCTGTTAGAATGTCAGAAACAAGCTTTCTGAGCTGAGAACTGCATTTTGTGACATAGTTCATCAGTGGATGATGAGAATGTCAGTTTTGACAAAGAACACTGTTCATTACTAAAATGCTCTAATTGAGCTGTTAGAATGTCAGAAACAAGCTTTCTGAGCTGAGAACTGCATTTTGTGACATAGTTCATCAGTGGATGATGAGAATGTCAGTTTTGACAAAGAACACTGTTCATTACTAAAATGCTCTAATTGAGCTGTTAGAATGTCAGAAACAAGCTTTCTGAGCTGAGAACTGCATTTTGTGACAAAGTGAATCAGTGGATGATGAGAATGTCACTTTTGACAAAGAACACTGATCATTACTAAAATGCTCTAATTGAGCTGTTAGAATGTCAGAAACAAGCTTTCTGAGCTGAGAACTGCATTTTGTGACAAAGTGAATCAGTGGATGATGAGAATGTCAGTTTTGACAAAGAACACTGATCGTTACTAAAATGCTCTAATTGAGCTGTTAGAATGTCAGAAACAAGCTTTCTGAGCTGAGAACTGCATTTTGTGACATAGTTCATCAGTGGATGATGAGAATGTCAGTTTTGACAAAGAACACTGTTCATTACTAAAATGCTCTAATTGAGCTGTTAGAATGTCAGAAACAAGCTTTCTGAGCTGAAAACTGCATTTTGTGACAAAAAGCATCAGTGGATGATGAGAATGTCAGTTTTGACAAAGAACACTGTTCATCACTAAAATGCTCCAATTGAGCTGTTAGAATGTCAGAAACAAGCTTTCTGAGCTGAGAACTGCATTTTGTGACATAGTTCATCAGTGGATGATGAGAATGTCAGTTTTGACAAAGAACACTGTTCATTACTAAAATGCTCTAATTGAGCTGTTAGAATGTCAGAAACAAGCTTTCTGAGCTGAGAACTGCATTTTGTGACATAGTTCATCAGTGGATGATGAGAATGTCAGTTTTGACAAAGAACACTGTTCATTACTAAAATGCTCTAATTGAGCTGTTAGAATGTCAGAAACAAGCTTTCTGAGCTGAGAACTGCATTTTGTGACAAAGTGAATCAGTGGATGATGAGAATGTCACTTTTGACAAAGAACACTGATCATTACTAAAATGCTCTAATTGAGCTGTTAGAATGTCAGAAACAAGCTTTCTGAGCATAAAACTGCATTTTGTGACAAAGTGCATCAGTGGATGATGAGAATGTCAGTTTTGACAAAGAACACTGTTCATTACTAAAATGCTCTAATTGAGCTGTTAAAATATCAGAAACAAGCTTTCTGAGCTGAAAACTGCATTATGTGACAAAAAGCATCAGTGTATGATGAGAATGTCAGTTTTGACAAAGAACACTGATCATTACTAAAATGCTCCAATTGAGCTGTTAGAATGTCAGAAACAAGCTTTCTGAGCTGAGAACTGCATTTTGTGACATAGTTCATCAGTGGATGATGAGAATGTCAGTTTTGACAAAGAACACTGTTCATTACTAAAATGCTCTAATTGAGCTGTTAGAATGTCAGAAACAAGCTTTCTGAGCTGAAAACTGCATTTTGTGACAAAGTGAATCAGTGGATGATGAGAATGTCAGTTTTGACAAAGAACACTGTTCATTACTAAAATGCTCTAATTGAGCTGTTAGAATGTCAGAAACAAGCTTTCTGAGCTGAGAACTGCATTTTGTGACATAGTTCATCAGTGGATGATGAGAATGTCAGTTTTGACAAAGAACACTGTTCATTACTAAAATGCACTAATTGAGCTGTTAGAATGTCAGAAACAAGCTTTCTGAGCTGAGAACTGCATTTTGTGACATAGTTCATCAGTGGATGATGAGAATGTCAGTTTTGACAAAGAACACTGTTCATTACTAAAATGCTCTAATTGAGCTGTTAGAATGTCAGAAACAAGCTTTCTGAGCTGAGAACTGCATTTTGTGACATAGTTCATCAGTGGATGATGAGAATGTCAGTTTTGACAAAGAACACTGTTCATTACTAAAATGCTCTAATTGAGCTGTTAGAATGTCAGAAACAAGCTTTCTGAGCTGAGAACTGCATTTTGTGACAAAGTGAATCAGTGGATGATGAGAATGTCACTTTTGACAAAGAACACTGATCATTACTAAAATGCTCTAATTGAGCTGTTAGAATGTCAGAAACAAGCTTTCTGAGCTGAGAACTGCATTTTGTGACAAAGTGAATCAGTGGATGATGAGAATGTCACTTTTGACAAAGAACACTGATCATTACTAAAATGCTCTAATTGAGCTGTTAGAATGTCAGAAACAAGCTTTCTGAGCTGAGAACTGCATTTTGTGACAAAGTGAATCAGTGGATGATGAGAATGTCAGTTTTGAAAAAGAACACTGATCGTTACTAAAATGCTCTAATTGAGCTGTTAGAATGTCAGAAACAAGCTTTCTGAGCTGAGAACTGCATTTTGTGACAAAGTGAATCAGTGGATGATGAGAATGTCACTTTTGACAAAGAACACTGATCATTACTAAAATGCTCTAATTGAGCTGTTAGAATGTCAGAAACAAGCTTTCTGAGCTGAGAACTGCATTTTGTGACAAAGTGAATCAGTGGATGATGAGAATGTCAGTTTTGACAAAGAACACTGTTCATTACTGAAATGCTCCAATTGAGCTGTTAGAATGTCAGAAACAAGCTTTCTGAGCTGAAAACTGCATTTTGTGACAAAAAGCATCAGTGGATGATGAGAATGTCAGTTTTGACAAAGAACACTGTTCATCACTAAAATGCTCCAATTGAGCTATTAGAATGTCAGAAACAAGCTTTCTGAGCTGAGAACTGCATTTTGTGACATAGTTCATCAGTGGATGATGAGAATGTCAGTTTTGACAAAGAACACTGTTCATTACTAAAATGCTCTAATTGAGCTGTTAGAATGTCAGAAACAAGCTTTCTGAGCTGAAAACTGCATTTTGTGACAAAGTGAATCAGTGGATGATGAGAATGTCAGTTTTGACAAAGAACACTGTTCATTACTAAAATGCTCTAATTGAGCTGTTAGAATGTCAGAAACAAGCTTTCTGAGCTGAGAACTGCATTTTGTGACATAGTTCATCAGTGGATGATGAGAATGTCAGTTTTGACAAAGAACACTGTTCATTACTAAAATGCTCTAATTGAGCTGTTAGAATGTCAGAAACAAGCTTTCTGAGCTGAGAACTGCATTTTGTGACATAGTTCATCAGTGGATGATGAGAATGTCAGTTTTGACAAAGAACACTGTTCATTACTAAAATGCTCTAATTGAGCTGTTAGAATGTCAGAAACAAGCTTTCTGAGCTGAGAACTGCATTTTGTGACATAGTTCATCAGTGGATGATGAGAATGTCAGTTTTGACAAAAAACACTGTTCATTACTAAAATGCTCTAATTGAGCTGTTAGAAAGTCAGAAACAAGCTTTCTGAGCTGAGAACTGCATTTTGTGACAAAGTGAATCAGTGGATGATGATAATGTCACTTTTGACAAAGAACACTGATCATTACTAAAATGCTCTAATTGAGCTGTTAGAATGTCAGAAACAAGCTTTCTGAGCTGAGAACTGCATTTTGTGACAAAGTGAATCAGTGGATGATGAGAATGTCACTTTTGACAAAGAACACTGATCATTACTAAAATGCTCTAATTGAGCTGTTAGAATGTCAGAAACAAGCTTTCTGAGCTGAGAACTGCATTTTGTGACAAAGTGAATCAGTGGATGATGAGAATGTCAGTTTTGACAAAGAACACTGATCGTTATTAAAATGCTCTAATTGAGCTGTTAGAATGTCAGAAACAAGCTTTCTGAGCTGAGAACTGCATTTTGTGACATAGTTCATCAGTGGATGATGAGAATGTCAGTTTTGACAAAGAACACTGTTCATTACTAAAATGCTCTAATTGAGCTGTTAGAATGTCAGAAACAAGCTTTCTGAGCTGAAAACTGCATTTTGTGACAAAAAGCATCAGTGGATGATGAGAATGTCAGTTTTGACAAAGAACACTGTTCATCACTAAAATGCTCCAATTGAGCTGTTAGAATGTCAGAAACAAGCTTTCTGAGCTGAGAACTGCATTTTGTGACAAAGTGAATCAGTGGATGATGAGAATGTCACTTTTGACAAAGAACACTGATCATTACTAAAATGCTCTAATTGAGCTGTTAGAATGTCAGAAACAAGCTTTCTGAGCATAAAACTGCATTTTGTGACAAAGTGCATCAGTGGATGATGAGAATGTCAGTTTTGACAAAGAACACTTTTCATTACTAAAATGCTCTAATTGAGCTGTTAAAATATCAGAAACAAGCTTTCTGAGCTGAAAACTGCATTATGTGACAAAAAGCATCAGTGTATGATGAGAATGTCAGTTTTGACAAAGAACACTGATCATTACTAAAATGCTCCAATTGAGCTGTTAGAATGTCAGAAACAAGCTTTCTGAGCTGAGAACTGCATTTTGTGACATAGTTCATCAGTGGATGATGAGAATGTCAGTTTTGACAAAGAACACTGTTCATTACTAAAATGCTCTAATTGAGCTGTTAGAATGTCAGAAACAAGCTTTTTGAGCTGAAAACTGCATTTTGTGACAAAGTGAATCAGTAGATGATGAGAATGTCAGTTTTGACAAAGAACACTGTTCATTACTAAAATGCTCTAATTGAGCTGTTAGAATGTCAGAAACAAGCTTTCTGAGCTGAGAACTGCATTTTGTGACATAGTTCATCAGTGGATGATGAGAATGTCAGTTTTGACAAAGAACACTGTTCATTACTAAAATGCTCTAATTGAGCTGTTAGAATGTCAGAAACAAGCTTTCTGAGCTGAAAACTGCATTTTGTGACAAAGTGAATCAGTGGATGATGAGAATGTCAGTTTTGACAAAGAACACTGTTCATTACTAAAATGCTCTAATTGAGCTGTTAGAATGTCAGAAACAAGCTTTCTGAGCTGAGAACTGCATTTTGTGACATAGTTCATCAGTGGATGATGAGAATGTCAGTTTTGACAAAGAACACTGTTCATTACTAAAATGCTCTAATTGAGCTGTTAGAATGTCAGAAACAAGCTTTCTGAGCTGAGAACTGCATTTTGTGACAAAGTGAATCAGTGGATGATGAGAATGTCACTTTTGACAAAGAACACTGATCATTACTAAAATGCTCTAATTGAGCTGTTAGAATGTCAGAAACAAGCTTTCTGAGCTGAGAACTGCATTTTGTGACAAAGTGAATCAGTGGATGATGAGAATGTCAGTTTTGACAAAGAACACTGATCGTTACTAAAATGCTCTAATTGAGCTGTTAGAATGTCAGAAACAAGCTTTCTGAGCTGAGAACTGCATTTTGTGACAAAGTGAATCAGTGGATGATGAGAATGTCACTTTTGACAAAGAACACTGATCATTACTAAAATGCTCTAATTGAGCTGTTAGAATGTCAGAAACAAGCTTTCTGAGCTGAGAACTGCATTTTGTGACAAAGTGAATCAGTGGATGATGAGAATGTCAGTTTTGACAAAGAACACTGTTCATTACTGAAATGCTCCAATTGAGCTGTTAGAATGTCAGAAACAAGCTTTCTGAGCTGAAAACTGCATTTTGTGACAAAAAGCATCAGTGGATGATGAGAATGTCAGTTTTGACAAAGAACACTGTTCATCACTAAAATGCTCCAATTGAGCTGTTAGAATGTCAGAAACAAGCTTTCTGAGCTGAGAACTGCATTTTGTGACATAGTTCATCAGTGGATGATGAGAATGTCAGTTTTGACAAAGAACACTGATCATTACTAAAATGCTCTAATTGAGCTGTTAGAATGTCAGAAACAAGCTTTCTGAGCTGAGAACTGCATTTTGTGACAAAGTGAATCAGTGGATGATGAGAATGTCACTTTTGACAAAGAACACTGATCATTACTAAAATGCTCTAATTGAGCTGTTAGAATGTCAGAAACAAGCTTTCTGAGCTGAGAACTGCATTTTGTGACAAAGTGAATCAGTGGATGATGAGAATGTCACTTTTGACAAAGAACACTGATCATTACTAAAATGCTCTAATTGAGCTGTTAGAATGTCAGAAACAAGCTTTCTGAGCTGAGAACTGCATTTTGTGACAAAGTGAATCAGTGGATGATGAGAATGTCAGTTTTGAAAAAGAACACTGATTGTTACTAAAATGCTCTAATTGAGCTGTTAGAATGTCAGAAACAAGCTTTCTGAGCTGAGAACTGCATTTTGTGACAAAGTGAATCAGTGGATGATGAGAATGTCACTTTTGACAAAGAACACTGATCATTACTAAAATGCTCTAATTGAGCTGTTAGAATGTCAGAAACAAGCTTTCTGAGCTGAGAACTGCATTTTGTGACAAAGTGAATCAGTGGATGATGAGAATGTCAGTTTTGACAAAGAACACTGTTCATTACTGAAATGCTCCAATTGAGCTGTTAGAATGTCAGAAACAAGCTTTCTGAGCTGAAAACTGCATTTTGTGACAAAAAGCATCAGTGGATGATGAGAATGTCAGTTTTGACAAAGAACACTGTTCATCACTAAAATGCTCCAATTGAGCTGTTAGAATGTCAGAAACAAGCTTTCTGAGCTGAGAACTGCATTTTGTGACATAGTTCATCAGTGGATGATGAGAATGTCAGTTTTGACAAAGAACACTGTTCATTACTAAAATGCTCTAATTGAGCTGTTAGAATGTCAGAAACAAGCTTTCTGAGCTGAGAACTGCATTTTTTGACATAGTTCATCAGTGGATGATGAGAATGTCAGTTTTGACAAAGAACACTGTTCATTACTAAAATGCTCTAATTGAGCTGTTAGAATGTCAGAAACAAGCTTTCTGAGCTGAGAACTGCATTTTGTGACAAAGTGAATCAGTGGATGATGAGAATGTCACTTTTGACAAAGAACACTGATCATTACTAAAATGCTCTAATTGAGCTGTTAGAATGTCAGAAACAAGCTTTCTGAGCTGAGAACTGCATTTTGTGACAAAGTGAATCAGTGGATGATGAGAATGTCACTTTTGACAAAGAACACTGATCATTACTAAAATGCTCTAATTGAGCTGTTAGAATGTCAGAAACAAGCTTTCTGAGCTGAGAACTGCATTTTGTGACAAAGTGAATCAGTGGATGATGAGAATGTCAGTTTTGAAAAAGAACACTGATCGTTACTAAAATGCTCTAATTGAGCTGTTAGAATGTCAGAAACAAGCTTTCTGAGCTGAGAACTGCATTTTGTGACAAAGTGAATCAGTGGATGATGAGAATGTCACTTTTGACAAAGAACACTGATCATTACTAAAATGCTCTAATTGAGCTGTTAGAATGTCAGAAACAAGCTTTCTGAGCTGAGAACTGCATTTTGTGACAAAGTGAATCAGTGGATGATGAGAATGTCAGTTTTGACAAAGAACACTGTTCATTACTGAAATGCTCCAATTGAGCTGTTAGAATGTCAGAAACAAGCTTTCTGAGCTGAAAACTGCATTTTGTGACAAAAAGCATCAGTGGATGATGAGAATGTCAGTTTTGACAAAGAACACTGTTCATCACTAAAATGCTCCAATTGAGCTGTTAGAATGTCAGAAACAAGCTTTCTGAGCTGAGAACTGCATTTTGTGACATATTTCATCAGTGGATGATGAGAATGTCAGTTTTGACAAAGAACACTGTTCATTACTAAAATGCTCTAATTGAGCTGTTAGAATGTCAGAAACAAGCTTTCTGAGCTGAAAACTGCATTTTGTGACAAAGTGAATCAGTGGATGATGAGAATGTCAGTTTTGACAAAGAACACTGTTCATTACTAAAATGCTCTAATTGAGCTGTTAGAATGTCAGAAACAAGCTTTCTGAGCTGAGAACTGCATTTTGTGACATAGTTCATCAGTGGATGATGAGAATGTCAGTTTTGACAAAGAACACTGTTCATTACTAAAATGCTCTAATTGAGCTGTTAGAATGTCAGAAACAAGCTTTCTGAGCTGAGAACTGCATTTTGTGACAAAGTGAATCAGTGGATGATGAGAATGTCACTTTTGACAAAGAACACTGATCATTACTAAAATGCTCTAATTGAGCTGTTAGAATGTCAGAAACAAGCTTTCTGAGCTGAGAACTGCATTTTGTGACAAAGTGAATCAGTGGATGATGAGAATGTCAGTTTTGAAAAAGAACACTGATCGTTACTAAAATGCTCTAATTGAGCTGTTAGAATGTCAGAAACAAGCTTTCTGAGCTGAGAACTGCATTTTGTGACAAAGTGAATCAGTGGATGATGAGAATGTCACTTTTGACAAAGAACACTGATCATTACTAAAATGCTCTAATTGAGCTGTTAGAATGTCAGAAACAAGCTTTCTGAGCTGAGAACTGCATTTTGTGACAAAGTGAATCAGTGGATGATGAGAATGTCAGTTTTGACAAAGAACACTGTTCATTACTGAAATGCTCCAATTGAGCTGTTAGAATGTCAGAAACAAGCTTTCTGAGCTGAAAACTGCATTTTGTGACAAAAAGCATCAGTGGATGATGAGAATGTCAGTTTTGACAAAGAACACTGTTCATCACTAAAATGCTCCAATTGAGCTGTTAGAATGTCAGAAACAAGCTTTCTGAGCTGAGAACTGCATTTTGTGACATATTTCATCAGTGGATGATGAGAATGTCAGTTTTGACAAAGAACACTGTTCATTACTAAAATGCTCTAATTGAGCTGTTAGAATGTCAGAAACAAGCTTTCTGAGCTGAAAACTGCATTTTGTGACAAAGTGAATCAGTGGATGATGAGAATGTCAGTTTTGACAAAGAACACTGTTCATTACTAAAATGCTCTAATTGAGCTGTTAGAATGTCAGAAACAAGCTTTCTGAGCTGAGAACTGCATTTTGTGACATAGTTCATCAGTGGATGATGAGAATGTCAGTTTTGACAAAGAACACTGTTCATTACTAAAATGCTCTAATTGAGCTGTTAGAATGTCAGAAACAAGCTTTCTGAGCTGAGAACTGCATTTTGTGACAAAGTGAATCAGTGGATGATGAGAATGTCAGTTTTGACAAAGAACACTGTTCATTACTAAAATGCTCTAATTGAGCTGTTAAAATGTCAGAAACAAGCTTTCTGAGCTGAGAACTGCATTTTGTGACATAGTTCATCAGTGGATGATGAGAATGTCAGTTTTGACAAAGAACACTGTTCATTACTAAAATGCTCTAATTGAGCTGTTAGAATGTCAGAAACAAGCTTTCTGAGCTGAGAACTGCATTTTGTGACATAGTTCATCAGTGGATGATGAGAATGTCAGTTTTGACAAAGAACACTGTTCATTACTAAAATGCTCTAATTGAGCTGTTAGAATGTCAGAAACAAGCTTTCTGAGCTGAGAACTGCATTTTGTGACAAAGTGAATCAGTGGATGATGAGAATGTCACTTTTGACAAAGAACACTGATCATTACTAAAATGCTCTAATTGAGCTGTTAGAATGTCAGAAACAAGCTTTCTGAGCTGAGAACTGCATTTTGTGACAAAGTGAATCAGTGGATGATGAGAATGTCAGTTTTGACAATGAACACTGATCATTACTAAAATGCTCCAATTGAGCTGTTAGAATGTCAGAAACAAGCTTTCTGAGCTGAGAACTGCATTTTGTGACATAGGTCATCAGTGGATGATGAGAATGTCAGTTTTGACAAAGAACACTGATCATTACTAAAATGCTCCAATTGAGCTGTTAGAATGTCAGAAACAAGCTTTCTGAGCTGAGAACTGCATTTTGTGACAAAGTTCATCAGTGGATGATGAGAATGTCACTTTTGACAAAGAACACTGATCATTACTAAAATGCTCTAATTGAGCTGTTAGAATGTCAGAAACAAGCTTTCTGAGCTGAGAACTGCATTTTGTGACAAAGTGAATCAGTGGATGATGAGAATGTCACTTTTGACAAAGAACAATGTTCATTACTAAAATGCTCTAATTGAGCTGTTAGAATGTCAGAAACAAGCTTTCTGAGCTGAAAACTGCATTTTGTGACAAAGTGAATCAGTGGATGATGAGAATGTCACTTTTGACAAAGAACACTGATCATTACTAAAATGCTCTAATTGAGCTGTTAGAATGTCAGAAACAAGCTTTCTGAGCTGAGAACTGCATTTTGTGACAAAGTGAATCAGTGGATGATGAGAATGTCAGTTTTGACAATGAACACTGATCATTACTAAAATGCTCCAATTGAGCTGTTAGAATGTCAGAAACAAGCTTTCTGAGCTGAGAACTGCATTTTGTGACATAGGTCATCAGTGGATGATGAGAATGTCAGTTTTGACAAAGAACACTGATCATTACTAAAATGCTCCAATTGAGCTGTTAGAATGTCAGAAACAAGCTTTCTGAGCTGAGAACTGCATTTTATGACAAAGTTCATCAGTGGATGATGAGAATGTCAGTTTTGACAATGAACACTGATCATTACTAAAATGCTCCAATTGAGCTGTTAGAATGTCAGAAACAAGCTTTCTGAGCTGAGAACTGCATTTTGTGACATAGGTCATCAGTGGATGATGAGAATGTCAGTTTTGACAAAGAACACTGATCATTACTAAAATGCTCCAATTGAGCCTTTTAGAATGTCAGAAACAAGCTTTCTGAGCTGAAAACAGCATTTATTTGACAAAGTGCATCAGTGAATGATGAGAATGTCAGTTTTGACAAAGAACACTGTTCATTACTAAAATGCTCTAATTGAGCTGTTAGAATGTCAGAAACAAGCTTTCTGAGCTGAGAACTGCATTTTGTGACAAAGTGAATCAGTGGATGATGAGAATGTCACTTTTGACAAAGAACACTGATCATTTCTAAAATGCTCTAATTGAGCTGTTAGAATGTCAGAAACAAGCTTTCTGAGCATAAAACTGCATTTTGTGACAAAGTGCATCAGTGGATGATGAGAATGTCAGTTTTGACAAAGAACACTGTTCATTACTAAAATGCTCTAATTGAGCTGTTAAAATATCAGAAACAAGCTTTCTGAGCTGAAAACTGCATTTTGTGACAAAAAGCATCAGTGGATAATGAGAATGTCAGTTTTGACAAAGAACACTGATCATTACTAAAATGCTCCAATTGAGCTGTTAGAATGTCAGAAACAAGCTTTCTGAGCTGAGAACTGCATTTTGTGACATAGTTCATCAGTGGATGATGAGAATGTCAGTTTTGACAAAGAACACTGTTCATTACTAAAATGCTCTAATTTAGCTGTTAGAATGTCAGAAACAAGCTTTCTGAGCTGAAAACTGCATTTTGTGACAAAAAGCATCAGTGGATGATGAGAATGTCAGTTTTGACAAAGAACACTGATCATCACTAAAATGCTCCAATTGAGCTGTTAGAATGTCAGAAACAAGCTTTCTGAGCTGAGAACTGCATTTTGTGACATAGTTCATCAGTGGATGATGAGAATGTCAGTTTTGACAAAGAACACTGTTCATTACTGAAATGCTCCAATTGAGCTGTTAGAATGTCAGAAACAAGCTTTCTGAGCTGAGAAATGCATTTTGTGACAAAGTGAATCAGTGGATGATGAGAATGTCAGTTTTGACAAAGAACACTGATAATTACTAAAATGCTCTAATTGAGCTGTTAGAATGTCAGAAACAAGCTTTCTGAGCTGAGAACTGCATTTTGTGACATAGTTCATCAGTGGATGATGAGAATGTCAGTTTTGACAAAGAACACTGTTCATTACTAAAATGCTCTAATTGAGCTGTTAGAATGTCAGAAACAAGCTTTCTGAGCTGAGAACTGCATTTTGTGACAAAGTGAATCAGTGGATGATGAGAATGTCACTTTTGACAAAGAACACTGATCATTACTAAAATGCTCTAATTGAGCTGTTAGAATGTCAGAAACAAGCTTTCTGAGCTGAGAACTGCATTTTGTGACAAAGTGAATCAGTGGATGATGAGAATGTCACTTTTGACAAAGAACACTGATCATTGCTAAAATGCTCTAATTGAGCTGTTAGAATGTCAGAAACAAGCTTTCTGAGCTGAGAACTGCATTTTGTGACATAGTGCATCAGTGGATGATGAGAATGTCAGTTTTGACAAAGAACACTGTTCATTACTAAAATGCTCTAATTGAGCTGTTAGAATGTCAGAAACAAGCTTTCTGAGCTGAGAACTGCATTTTGTGACAAAGTTCATCAGTGGATGATGAGAATGTCAGTTTTGACAAAGAACACTGATCATTACTAAAATGCTCCAATTGAGCTGTTAGAATGTCAGAAACAAGCTTTTTGAGCTGAGAACTGCATTTTGTGACATAGGTCATCAGTGGATGATGAGAATGTCAGTTTTGACAAAGAACACTGATCATTACTAAAATGCTCCAATTGAGCTGTTAGAATGTCAGAAACAAGCTTTCTGAGCTGAAAACAGCATTTATTTGACAAAGTGCATCAGTGGATGATGAGAATGTCAGTTTTGACAAAGAACACTGTTCATTACTAAAATGCTCTAATTGAGCTGTTAGAATGTCAGAAACAAGCTTTCTGAGCTGAGAACTGCATTTTGTGACAAAGTGAATCAGTGGATGATGAGAATGTCAGTTTTGACAAAGAACACTGTTCATTACTAAAATGCTCTAATTGAGCTGTTAGAATGTCAGAAACAAGCTTTCTGAGCTGAGAACTGCATTTTGTGACAAAGTGAATCAGTGGATGATGAGAATGTCACTTTTGACAAAGAACACTGATCATTACTAAAATGATCTAATTGAGCTGTTAGAATGTCAGAAACAAGCTTTCTGAGCATAAAACTGTATTTTGTGACAAAGTGCATCAGTGGATGATGAGAATGTCAGTTTTGACAAAGAACACTGTTCATTACTAAAATGCTCTAATTGAGCTGTTAAAATATCAGAAACAAGCTTTCTGAGCTGAAAACTGCATTTTGTGACAAAAAGCATCAGTGGATGATGAGAATGTCAGTTTTGACAAAGAACACTGATCATTACTAAAATGCTCCAATTGAGCTGTTAGAATGTCAGAAACAAGCTTTCTGAGCTGAGAACTGCATTTTGTGACATAGTTCATCAGTGGATGATGAGAATGTCAGTTTTGACAAAGAACACTGTTCATTACTAAAATGCTCTAATTGAGCTGTTAGAATGTCAGAAACAAGCTTTCTGAGCTGAAAACTGCATTTTGTGACAAAAAGCATCAGTGGATGATGAGAATGTCAGTTTTGACAAAGAACACTGTTCATCACTAAAATGCTCCAATTAAGCTGTTAGAATGTCAGAAACAAGCTTTCTGAGCTGAGAACTGCATTTTGTGACATAGTTCATCAGTGGATGATGAGAATGTCAGTTTTGACAAAGAACACTGTTCATTACTAAAATGCTCTAATTGAGCTGTTAGAATGTCAGAAACAAGCTTTCTGAGCTGAGAACTGCATTTTGTGACATAGTTCATCAGTGGATGATGAGAATGTCAGTTTTGACAAAGAACACTCTTCATTACTAAAATGCTCTAATTGAGCTGTTAGAATGTCAGAAACAAGCTTTCTGAGCTGAGAACTGCATTTTGTGACAAAGTGAATCAGTGGATGATGAGAATGTCACTTTTGACAAAGAACACTGATCATTACTAAAATGCTCTAATTGAGCTGTTAGAATGTCAGAAACAAGCTTTCTGAGCATAAAACTGCATTTTGTGACAAAGTGCATCAGTGGATGATGAGAATGTCAGTTTTGACAAAGAACACTGTTCATTACTAAAATGCTCTAATTGAGCTGTTAAAATATCAGAAACAAGCTTTCTGAGCTGAAAACTGCATTATGTGACAAAAAGCATCAGTGTATGATGAGAATGTCAGTTTTGACAAAGAACACTGTTCATTACTAAAATGCTCTAATTGAGCTGTTAGAATGTCAGAAACAAGCTTTCTGAGCTGAAAACTGCATTTTGTGACAAAGTGAATCAGTGGATGATGAGAATGTCAGTTTTGACAAAGAACACTGTTCATTACTAAAATGCTCTAATTGAGCTGTTA
Organism: Barbatula barbatula; assembly: GCF_947034865.1. Lineage (NCBI taxonomy): Eukaryota > Metazoa > Chordata > Actinopteri > Cypriniformes > Nemacheilidae > Barbatula > Barbatula barbatula. The sequence goes on from NC_136786.1 coordinate 3,212,704, forward strand.
GAATGTCAGAAACAAGCTTTCTGAGCTGAGAACTGCATTTTGTGACATAGTTCATCAGTGGAGGATGAGAATGTCAGTTTTGACAAAGAACACTGTTCATTACTAAAATGCTCTAATTGAGCTGTTAGAATGTCAGAAACAAGCTTTCTGAGCTGAGAACTGCATTTTGTGACATAGTTCATCAGTGGATGATGAGAATGTCAGTTTTGACAAAGAACACTGTTCATTACTAAAATGCTCTAATTGAGCTGTTAGAATGTCAGAAACAAGCTTTCTGAGCTGAGAACTGCATTTTGTGACAAAGTGAATCAGTGGATGATGAGAATGTCACTTTTGACAAAGAAAACTAATCATTACTAAAATGCTCTAATTGAGCTGTTAGAATGTCAGAAACAAGCTTTCTGAGCTGAGAACTGCATTTTGTGACAAAGTGAATCAGTGGATGATGAGAATGTCAGTTTTGACAAAGAACACTGATCGTTACTAAAATGCTCTAATTGAGCTGTTAGAATGTCAGAAACAAGCTTTCTGAGCTGAAAACTGCATTTTGTGACAAAGTGAATCAGTGGATGATGAGAATGTCAGTTTTGACAAAGAACACTGATCATTACTGAAATGCTCCAATTGAGCTGTTAGAATGTCAGAAACAAGCTTTCTGAGCTGAAAACTGCATTTTGTGACATAGTTCATCAGTGGATGATGAGAATGTCAGTTTTGACAAAGAACACTGTTCATTACTAAAATGCTCTAATTGAGCTGTTAGAATGTCAGAAACAAGCTTTCTGAGCTGAGAACTGCATTTTGTGACATAGTTCATCAGTGGATGATGAGAATGTCAGTTTTGACAAAGAACACTCTTCATTACTAAAATGCTCTAATTGAGCTGTTAGAATGTCAGAAACAAGCTTTCTGAGCTGAGAACTGCATTTTGTGACAAAGTGAATCAGTGGATGATGAGAATGTCACTTTTGACAAAGAACACTGATCATTACTAAAATGCTCTAATTGAGCTGTTAGAATGTCAGAAACAAGCTTTCTGAGCATAAAACTGCATTTTGTGACAAAGTGCATCAGTGGATGATGAGAATGTCAGTTTTGACAAAGAACACTGTTCATTACTAAAATGCTCTAATTGAGCTGTTAAAATATCAGAAACAAGCTTTCTGAGCTGAAAACTGCATTATGTGACAAAAAGCATCAGTGTATGATGAGAATGTCAGTTTTGACAAAGAACACTGTTCATTACTAAAATGCTCTAATTGAGCTGTTAGAATGTCAGAAACAAGCTTTCTGAGCTGAAAACTGCATTTTGTGACAAAGTGAATCAGTGGATGATGAGAATGTCAGTTTTGACAAAGAACACTGTTCATTACTAAAATGCTCTAATTGAGCTGTTAGAATGTCAGAAACAAGCTTTCTGAGCTGAGAACTGCATTTTGTGACATAGTTCATCAGTGGAGGATGAGAATGTCAGTTTTGACAAAGAACACTGTTCATTACTAAAATGCTCTAATTGAGCTGTTAGAATGTCAGAATTAAGCTTTCTGAGCTGAGAACTGCATTTTGTGACATAGTTCATCAGTGGATGATGAGAATGTCAGTTTTGACAAAGAACACTGTTCATTACTAAAATGTTCTAATTGAGCTGTTAGAATGTCAGAAACAAGCTTTCTGAGCTGAGAACTGCATTTTGTGACAAAGTGAATCAGTGGATGATGAGAATGTCACTTTTGACAAAGAAAACTAATCATTACTAAAATGCTCTAATTGAGCTGTTAGAATGTCAGAAACAAGCTTTCTGAGCTGAGAACTGCATTTTGTGACAAAGTGAATCAGTGGATGATGAGAATGTCAGTTTTGACAAAGAACACTGATCGTTACTAAAATGCTCTAATTGAGCTGTTAGAATGTCAGAAACAAGCTTTCTGAGCTGAAAACTGCATTTTGTGACAAAGTGAATCAGTGGATGATGAGAATGTCAGTTTTGACAAAGAACACTGATCATTACTGAAATGCTCCAATTGAGCTGTTAGAATGTCAGAAACAAGCTTTCTGAGCTGAAAACTGCATTTTGTGACATAGTTCATCAGTGGATGATGAGAATGTCAGTTTTGACAAAGAACACTGTTCATTACTAAAATGCTCTAATTGAGCTGTTAGAATGTCAGAAACAAGCTTTCTGAGCTGAAAACTGCATTTTGTGACAAAAAGCATCAGTGGATGATGAGAATGTCAGTTTTGACAAAGAACACTGATCATTACTAAAATGCTCTAATTGAGCTGTTAGAATGTCAGAAACAAGCTTTCTGAGCTGAAAACTGCATTTTGTGACAAAGTGAATCAGTGGATGATGAGAATGTCAGTTTTGACAAAGAACACTGTTCATTACTGAAATGCTCCAATTGAGCTGTTAGAATGTCAGAAACAAGCTTTCTGAGCTGAGAAATGCATTTTGTGACAAAGTGCATCAGTGGATGATGAGAATGTCAGTTTTGACAAAGAACACTGATCATTACTAAAATGCTCTAATTGAGCTGTTAGAATGTCAGAAACAAGCTTTCTGAGCTGAGAACTGCATTTTGTGACATAGTTCATCAGTGGATGATGAGAATGTCAGTTTTGACAAAGAACACTGTTCATTACTAAAATGCTCTAATTGAGCTGTTAGAATGTCAGAAACAAGCTTTCTGAGCTGAGAACTGCATTTTGTGACATAGTTCATCAGTGGATGATGAGAATGTCAGTTTTGACAAAGAACACTGTTCATTACTAAAATGCTCTAATTGAGCTGTTAGAATGTCAGAAACAAGCTTTTTGAGCTGAGAACTGCATTTTGTGACAAAGTGAATCAGTGGATGATGAGAATGTCACTTTTGACAAAGAACACTGATCATTACTAAAATGCTCTAATTGAGCTGTTAGAATGTCAGAAACAAGCTTTCTGAGCTGAGAACTGCATTTTGTGACATAGTTCATCAGTGGATGATGAGAATGTCAGTTTTGACAAAGAACACTGTTCATTACTAAAATGCTCTAATTGAGCTGTTAGAATGTCAGAAACAAGCTTTCTGAGCTGAGAACTGCATTTTGTGACAAAGTGAATCAGTGGATGATGAGAATGTCACTTTTGACAAAGAACACTGATCATTACTAAAATGCTCTAATTGAGCTGTTAGAATGTCAGAAACAAGCTTTCTGAGCTGAGAACTGCATTTTGTGACAAAGTGAATCAGTGGATGATGAGAATGTCACTTTTGACAAAGAACAATGTTCATTACTAAAATGCTCTAATTGAGCTGTTAGAATGTCAGAAACAAGCTTTCTGAGCTGAGAACTGCATTTTGTGACAAAGTGAATCAGTGGATGATGAGAATGTCACTTTTGACAAAGAAAACTAATCATTACTAAAATGCTCTAATTGAGCTGTTAGAATGTCAGAAACAAGCTTTCTGAGCTGAGAACTGCATTTTGTGACAAAGTGAATCAGTGGATGATGAGAATGTCAGTTTTGACAAAGAACACTGATCGTTACTAAAATGCTCTAATTGAGCTGTTAGAATGTCAGAAACAAGCTTTCTGAGCTGAAAACTGCATTTTGTGACAAAGTGAATCAGTGGATGATGAGAATGTCAGTTTTGACAAAGAACACTGTTCATTACTGAAATGCTCCAATTGAGCTGTTAGAATGTCAGAAACAAGCTTTCTGAGCTGAAAACTGCATTTTGTGACATAGTTCATCAGTGGATGATGAGAATGTCAGTTTTGACAAAGAACACTGTTCATTACTAAAATGCTCTAATTGAGCTGTTAGAATGTCGAAACAAGCTTTCTGAGCTGAAAACTGCATTTTGTGACAAAAAGCATCAGTGGATGATGAGAATGTCAGTTTTGACAAAGAACACTGATCATTACTAAAATGCTCTAATTGAGCTGTTAGAATGTCAGAAACAAGCTTTCTGAGCTGAAAACTGCATTTTGTGACAAAGTGAATCAGTGGATGATGAGAATGTCAGTTTTGACAAAGAACACTGTTCATTACTGAAATGCTCCAATTGAGCTGTTAGAATGTCAGAAACAAGCTTTCTGAGCTGAGAAATGCATTTTGTGACAAAGTGCATCAGTGGATGATGAGAATGTCAGTTTTGACAAAGAACACTGATCATTACTAAAATGCTCTAATTGAGCTGTTAGAATGTCAGAAACAAGCTTTCTGAGCTGAGAACTGCATTTTGTGACATAGTTCATCAGTGGATGATGAGAATGTCAGTTTTGACAAAGAACACTGTTCATTACTAAAATGCTCTAATTGAGCTGTTAGAATGTCAGAAACAAGCTTTCTGAGCTGAGAACTGCATTTTGTGACATAGTTCATCAGTGGATGATGAGAATGTCACTTTTGACAAAGAACACTGATCATTACTAAAATGCTCTAATTGAGCTGTTAGAATGTCAGAAACAAGCTTTCTGAGCTGAGAACTGCATTTTGTGACAAAGTGAATCAGTGGATGATGAGAATGTCACTTTTGACAAAGAACACTGATCATTACTAAAATGCTCTAATTGAGCTGTTAGAATGTCAGAAACAAGCTTTCTGAGCTGAGAACTGCATTTTGTGACATAGTTCATCAGTGGATGATGAGAATGTCAGTTTTGACAAAGAACACTGTTCATTACTAAAATGCTCTAATTGAGCTGTTAAAATGTCAGAAACAAGCTTTCTGAGCTGAGAACTGCATTTTGTGACAAAAAGCATCAGTGGATGATGAGAATGTCAGTTTTGACAAAGAACACTGATCATTATTAAAATGCTCCAATTGAGCTGTTAGAATGTCAGAAACAAGCTTTCTGAGCTGAGAACTGCATTTTGTGACATAGTTCATCAGTGGATGATGAGATGTCAGTTTTGACAAAGAACACTGATCATTACTAAAATGCTCCAATTGAGCTTGTTAGAATGTCAGAAACAAGCTTTCTGAGCTGAAAACAGCATTTATTTGACAAAGTGCATCAGTGGATGATGAGAATGTCAGTTTTGACAAAGAACACTGTTCATTACTAAAATGCTCTAATTGAGCTGTTAGAATGTCAGAAACAAGCTTTCTGATCTGAGAACTGCATTTTGTGACAAATTGAATAAGTGGACGATGAGAATGTCACTTTTGACAAAGAACACTGATCATTACTAAAATGCTCCAATTGAGCTGTTAGAATGTCATAAACAAGCTTTCTGAGCTGAGAACTGCATTTTGTGACATAGTTCATCAGTGGATGATGAGAATGTCAGTTTTGACAAAGAACACTGTTCATTACTAAAATGCTCTGATTGAGCTGTTAGAATGTCAGAAACAAGCTTTCTGAGCTGAGAACTGCATTTTGTGACAAAGTGAATCAGTGGATGATGAGAATGTCAGTTTTGACAAAGAACACTGATCATTACTAAAATGCTCTAATTGAGCTGTTAGAATGTCAGAAACAAGCTTTCTGAGCTGAGAACTGCATTTTGTGACATAGTTCATCAGTGGATGATGAGAATGTCAGTTTTGACAAAGAACACTGTTCATTACTAAAATGCTCTAATTGAGCTGTTAGAATGTCAGAAACAAGCTTTCTGAGCTGAGAACTGCATTTTGTGACATAGTTCATCAGTGGATGATGAGAATGTCAGTTTTGACAAAGAACACTGTTCATTACTAAAATGCTCTAATTGAGCTGTTAGAATGTCAGAAACAAGCTTTCTGAGCTGAGAACTGCATTTTGTGACATAGTTCATCAGTGGATGATGAGAATGTCAGTTTTGACAAAGAACACTGTTCATTACTAAAATGCTCTAATTGAGCTGTTAGAATGTCAGAAACAAGCTTTCTGAGCTGAAAACTGCATTTTGTGACAAAAAGCATCAGTGGATGATGAGAATGTCAGTTTTGACAAAGAACACTGTTCATTACTGAAATGCTCCAATTGAGCTGTTAGAATGTCAGAAACAAGCTTTCTGAGCTGAGAAATGCATTTTGTGACAAAGTGCATCAGTGGATGATGAGAATGTCAGTTTTGACAAAGAACACTGATCATTACTAAAATGCTCTAATTGAGCTGTTAGAATGTCAGAAACAAGCTTTCTGAGCTGAGAACTGCATTTTGTGACATAGTTCATCAGTGGATGATGAGAATGTCAGTTTTGACAAAGAACACTGTTCATTACTAAAATGCTCTAATTGAGCTGTTAGAATGTCAGAAACAAGCTTTCTGAGCTGAGAACTGCATTTTGTGACATAGTTCATCAGTGGATGATGAGAATGTCACTTTTGACAAAGAACACTGATCATTACTAAAATGCTCTAATTGAGCTGTTAGAATGTCAGAAACAAGCTTTCTGAGCTGAGAACTGCATTTTGTGACAAAGTGAATCAGTGGATGATGAGAATGTCACTTTTGACAAAGAACACTGATCATTACTAAAATGCTCTAATTGAGCTGTTAGAATGTCAGAAACAAGCTTTCTGAGCTGAGAACTGCATTTTGTGACATAGTTCATCAGTGGATGATGAGAATGTCAGTTTTGACAAAGAACACTGTTCATTACTAAAATGCTCTAATTGAGCTGTTAGAATGTCAGAAACAAGCTTTCTGAGCTGAGAACTGCATTTTGTGACAAAAAGCATCAGTGGATGATGAGAATGTCAGTTTTGACAAAGAACACTGATCATTATTAAAATGCTCCAATTGAGCTGTTAGAATGTCAGAAACAAGCTTTCTGAGCTGAGAACTGCATTTTGTGACATAGTTCATCAGTGGATGATGAGATGTCAGTTTTGACAAAGAACACTGATCATTACTAAAATGCTCCAATTGAGCTTGTTAGAATGTCAGAAACAAGCTTTCTGAGCTGAAAACAGCATTTATTTGACAAAGTGCATCAGTGGATGATGAGAATGTCAGTTTTGACAAAGAACACTGTTCATTACTAAAATGCTCTAATTGAGCTGTTAGAATGTCAGAAACAAGCTTTCTGATCTGAGAACTGCATTTTGTGACAAATTGAATCAGTGGACGATGAGAATGTCACTTTTGACAAAGAACACTGATCATTACTAAAATGCTCCAATTGAGCTGTTAGAATGTCATAAACAAGCTTTCTGAGCTGAGAACTGCATTTTGTGACATAGTTCATCAGTGGATGATGAGAATGTCAGTTTTGACAAAGAACAGTGTTCATTACTAAAATGCTCTGATTGAGCTGTTAGAATGTCAGAAACAAGCTTTCTGAGCTGAGAACTGCATTTTGTGACAAAGTGAATCAGTGGATGATGAGAATGTCAGTTTTGACAAAGAACACTGATCATTACTAAAATGCTCTAATTGAGCTGTTAGAATGTCAGAAACAAGCTTTCTGAGCTGAGAACTGCATTTTGTGACATAGTTCATCAGTGGATGATGAGAATGTCAGTTTTGACAAAGAACACTGTTCATTACTAAAATGCTCTAATTGAGCTGTTAGAATGTCAGAAACAAGCTTTCTGAGCTGAGAACTGCATTTTGTGACAAAGTGAATCAGTGGATGATGAGAATGTCACTTTTGACAAAGAACACTGATCATTACTAAAATGCTCTAATTGAGCTGTTAGAATGTCAGAAACAAGCTTTCTGAGCTGAGAACTGCATTTTGTGACAAAGTGAATCAGTGGATGATGAGAATGTCAGTTTTGACAAAGAACACTGTTCATTACTAAAATGCTCTAATTGAGCTGTTAGAATGTCAGAAACAAGCTTTCTGAGCTGAAAACTGCATTTTGTGAAAAAAGCATCAGTGGATGATGAGAATGTCAGTTTTGACAAAGAACACTGTTCATTACTAAAATGCTCTAATTGAGCTGTTAGAATGTCAGAAACAAGCTTTCTGAGCTGAAAACTGCATTTTGTGACAAAAAGCATCAGTGGATGATGAGAATGTCAGTTTTGACAAAGAACACTGATCATTACTAAAATGCTCTAATTGAGCTGTTAGAATGTCAGAAACAAGCTTTCTGAGCTGAGAACTGCATTTTGTGACAAAGTGAATCAGTGGATGATGAGAATGTCAGTTTTGACAAAGAACACTGTTCATTACTAAAATGCTCTAATTGAGCTGTTAGGATGTCAGAAACAAGCTTTCTGAGCATAAAACTGCATTTTGTGACAAAGTGCATCAGTGGATGATGAGAATGTCAGTTTTGACAAAGAACACTGTTCATCACTAAAATGCTCCAATTGAGCTGTTAGAATGTCAGAAACAAGCTTTCTGAGCTGAGAACTGCATTTTTTGACATAGTTCATCAGTGGATGATGAGAATGTCAGTTTTGACAAAGAACACTGATCGTTACTAAAATGCTCTAATTGAGCTGTTAGAATGTCAGAAACAAGCTTTCTGAGCTGAAAACTGCATTTTGTGACAAAAAGCATCAGTGGATGATGAGAATGTCAGTTTTGACAAAGAACACTGTTCATCACTAAAATGCTCCAATTGAGCTGTTAGAATGTCAGAAACAAGCTTTCTGAGCTGAGAACTGCATTTTGTGACATAGTTCATCAGTGGATGATGAGAATGTCAGTTTTGACAAAGAACACTGTTCATTACTAAAATGCTCTAATTGAGCTGTTAGAATGTCAGAAACAAGCTTTCTGAGCTGAGAACTGCATTTTGTGACATAGTTCATCAGTGGATGATGAGAATGTCAGTTTTGACAAAGAACACTGTTCATTACTAAAATGCTCTAATTGAGCTGTTAGAATGTCAGAAACAAGCTTTCTGAGCTGAGAACTGCATTTTGTGACAAAGTGAATCAGTGGATGATGAGAATGTCACTTTTGACAAAGAACACTGATCATTACTAAAATGCTCTAATTGAGCTGTTAGAATGTCAGAAACAAGCTTTCTGAGCATAAAACTGCATTTTGTGACAAAGTGCATCAGTGGATGATGAGAATGTCAGTTTTGACAAAGAACACTGTTCATTACTAAAATGCTCTAATTGAGCTGTTAAAATATCAGAAACAAGCTTTCTGAGCTGAGAACTGCATTTTGTGACATAGTTCATCAGTGGATGATGAGAATGTCAGTTTTGACAAAGAACACTGTTCATTACTAAAATGCTCTAATTGAGCTGTTAGAATGTCAGAAACAAGCTTTCTGAGCTGAAAACTGCATTTTGTGACAAAGTGAATCAGTGGATGATGAGAATGTCAGTTTTGACAAAGAACACTGTTCATTACTAAAATGCTCTAATTGAGCTGTTAGAATGTCAGAAACAAGCTTTCTGAGCTGAGAACTGCATTTTGTGACATAGTTCATCAGTGGATGATGAGAATGTCAGTTTTGACAAAGAACACTGTTCATTACTAAAATGCTCTAATTGAGCTGTTAGAATGTCAGAAACAAGCTTTCTGAGCTGAGAACTGCATTTTGTGACATAGTTCATCAGTGGATGATGAGAATGTCAGTTTTGACAAAGAACACTGTTCATTACTAAAATGCTCTAATTGAGCTGTTAGAATGTCAGAAACAAGCTTTCTGAGCTGAGAACTGCATTTTGTGACATAGTTCATCAGTGGATGATGAGAATGTCAGTTTTGACAAAGAACACTGTTCATTACTAAAATGCTCTAATTGAGCTGTTAGAATGTCAGAAACAAGCTTTCTGAGCTGAGAACTGCATTTTGTGACAAAGTGAATCAGTGGATGATGAGAATGTCACTTTTGACAAAGAACACTGATCATTACTAAAATGCTCTAATTGAGCTGTTAGAATGTCAGAAACAAGCTTTCTGAGCTGAGAACTGCATTTTGTGACAAAGTGAATCAGTGGATGATGAGAATGTCACTTTTGACAAAGAACACTGATCATTACTAAAATGCTCTAATTGAGCTGTTAGAATGTCAGAAACAAGCTTTCTGAGCTGAGAACTGCATTTTGTGACAAAGTGAATCAGTGGATGATGAGAATGTCAGTTTTGAAAAAGAACACTGATCGTTACTAAAATGCTCTAATTGAGCTGTTAGAATGTCAGAAACAAGCTTTCTGAGCTAAGAACTGCATTTTGTGAAAAAGTGAATCAGTGGATGATGAGAATGTCACTTTTGACAAAGAACACTGATCATTACTAAAATGCTCTAATTGAGCTGTTAGAATGTCAGAAACAAGCTTTCTGAGCTGAGAACTGCATTTTGTGACAAAGTGAATCAGTGGATGATGAGAATGTCAGTTTTGACAAAGAACACTGTTCATTACTGAAATGCTCCAATTGAGCTGTTAGAATGTCAGAAACAAGCTTTCTGAGCTGAAAACTGCATATTGTGACAAAAAGCATCAGTGGATGATGAGAATGTCAGTTTTGACAAAGAACACTGTTCATTACTAAAATGCTCTAATTGAGCTGTTAGAATGTCAGAAACAAGCTTTCTGAGCTGAGAACTGCATTTTGTGAAAAAAGCATCAGTGGATGATGAGAATGTCAGTTTTGACAAAGAACACTGATCATTACTAAAATGCTCTAATTGAGCTGTTAGAATGTCAGAAACAAGCTTTCTGAGCTGAGAACTGCATTTTGTGACAAAGTGAATCAGTGGATGATGAGAATGTCAGTTTTGACAAAGAACACTGTTCATTACTAAAATGCTCTAATTGAGCTGTTAGAATGTCAGAAACAAGCTTTCTGAGCATAAAACTGCATTTTGTGACAAAGTGCATCAGTGGATGATGAGAATGTCAGTTTTGACAAAGAACACTGTTCATCACTAAAATGCTCCAATTGAGCTGTTAGAATGTCAGAAACAAGCTTTCTGAGCTGAGAACTGCATTTTGTGACATAGTTCATCAGTGGATGATGAGAATGTCAGTTTTGACAAAGAACACTGATCGTTACTAAAATGCTCTAATTGAGCTGTTAGAATGTCAGAAACAAGCTTTCTGAGCTGAAAACTGCATTTTGTGACAAAAAGCATCAGTGGATGATGAGAATGTCAGTTTTGACAAAGAACACTGTTCATCACTAAAATGCTCCAATTGAGCTGTTAGAATGTCAGAAACAAGCTTTCTGAGCTGAGAACTGCATTTTGTGACATAGTTCATCAGTGGATGATGAGAATGTCAGTTTTGACAAAGAACACTGTTCATTACTAAAATGCTCTAATTGAGCTGTTAGAATGTCAGAAACAAGCTTTCTGAGCTGAGAACTGCATTTTGTGACATAGTTCATCAGTGGATGATGAGAATGTCAGTTTTGACAAAGAACACTGTTCATTACTAAAATGCTCTAATTGAGCTGTTAGAATGTCAGAAACAAGCTTTCTGAGCTGAGAACTGCATTTTGTGACAAAGTGAATCAGTGGATGATGAGAATGTCACTTTTGACAAAGAACACTGATCATTACTAAAATGCTCTAATTGAGCTGTTAGAATGTCAGAAACAAGCTTTCTGAGCATAAAACTGCATTTTGTGACAAAGTGCATCAGTGGATGATGAGAATGTCAGTTTTGACAAAGAACACTGTTCATTACTAAAATGCTCTAATTGAGCTGTTAAAATATCAGAAACAAGCTTTCTGAGCTGAGAACTGCATTTTGTGACATAGTTCATCAGTGGATGATGAGAATGTCAGTTTTGACAAAGAACACTGTTCATTACTAAAATGCTCTAATTGAGCTGTTAGAATGTCAGAAACAAGCTTTCTGAGCTGAAAACTGCATTTTGTGACAAAGTGAATCAGTGGATGATGAGAATGTCAGTTTTGACAAAGAACACTGTTCATTACTAAAATGCTCTAATTGAGCTGTTAGAATGTCAGAAACAAGCTTTCTGAGCTGAGAACTGCATTTTGTGACATAGTTCATCAGTGGATGATGAGAATGTCAGTTTTGACAAAGAACACTGTTCATTACTAAAATGCTCTAATTGAGCTGTTAGAATGTCAGAAACAAGCTTTCTGAGCTGAGAACTGCATTTTGTGACATAGTTCATCAGTGGATGATGAGAATGTCAGTTTTGACAAAGAACACTGTTCATTACTAAAATGCTCTAATTGAGCTGTTAGAATGTCAGAAACAAGCTTTCTGAGCTGAGAACTGCATTTTGTGACATAGTTCATCAGTGGATGATGAGAATGTCAGTTTTGACAAAGAACACTGTTCATTACTAAAATGCTCTAATTGAGCTGTTAGAATGTCAGAAACAAGCTTTCTGAGCTGAGAACTGCATTTTGTGACAAAGTGAATCAGTGGATGATGAGAATGTCACTTTTGACAAAGAACACTGATCATTACTAAAATGCTCTAATTGAGCTGTTAGAATGTCAGAAACAAGCTTTCTGAGCTGAGAACTGCATTTTGTGACAAAGTGAATCAGTGGATGATGAGAATGTCACTTTTGACAAAGAACACTGATCATTACTAAAATGCTCTAATTGAGCTGTTAGAATGTCAGAAACAAGCTTTCTGAGCTGAGAACTGCATTTTGTGACAAAGTGAATCAGTGGATGATGAGAATGTCAGTTTTGAAAAAGAACACTGATCGTTACTAAAATGCTCTAATTGAGCTGTTAGAATGTCAGAAACAAGCTTTCTGAGCTAAGAACTGCATTTTGTGACAAAGTGAATCAGTGGATGATGAGAATGTCACTTTTGACAAAGAACACTGATCATTACTAAAATGCTCTAATTGAGCTGTTAGAATGTCAGAAACAAGCTTTCTGAGCTGAGAACTGCATTTTGTGACAAAGTGAATCAGTGGATGATGAGAATGTCAGTTTTGACAAAGAACACTGTTCATTACTGAAATGCTCCAATTGAGCTGTTAGAATGTCAGAAACAAGCTTTCTGAGCTGAAAACTGTTAGGACTCTGTCCTTCCTGTCTCGAGCTTTCTAGCTCCCTGGGCAGAGTCATGACATTGCCACGTTTTTCGTGTTTCTGTTGTGTTATGTGTGGAGACATGTGGCTTTATGTTGTTACTTAATGCCACGTGTCTTCCTGTTATGTCTCTCAGCCCCACCCTCCTATCTCCTGTTAGGGTTTCATTCCCATCGTCTGTTTTGTAATTCACCTCGTTAGGGTTTCATTCCCATCAGCTGTCACCACTCTCCCCATGTAATCACTCCTCGTTAGTGTCTCCCTTTATATGATCTCAGTTTCTCTCTGTTCAGTGTTGGTGCATTGTCTTTATCTATTGTCTTTATCATATGTCTATTGTTCTGTGATCTCTGGCTGTTCGTTGGACTTCGTGTCATTGGATTACCTGTTTACAGTTTGTAAACTTATTATTTTCACTTTCTAGAGACTTTGTTTTGGAAGTGTTTTTTTTTGTTCTTGTTTTTCCCCATTGCGGGTGTTTGATTTAATAAACATTTATATTTAACCCCTCGTCTGCCTGCATCTGGGTTCTGTCAAAACCATTTCGTGACAGAATGCACCAACCCATAAGAACCCAGCAGGCGGCGATTTTCCCTGCAAGGCCTCACCAGCCTGGTCCCCTCTCCAGCATTCGCCAGGGGAACTTGGACCGGGACGAGTACCTGGACAGGTTCCTGGAAGCCGCAGTGGAGGAGCTCTTCGGGGAGGAAGAGGTGACGGCGGCATTCAACAGCGGACTGAGGGACCCCCTATCGCCTGCGGAGATGAGGAGGCTGAGACCGCTTGGCTTCGAGGGTGTGCTCCAGTTCGCCATGAGCCGACCGGAGCCCAGTGTCTCCGTCTGTCCGAGGTTGTCTTCTCCGTTGGGCCCCATCCCAGAGGATCATACCCTGGAGCTTGGGGTGGTGACCACCACCGCACCATCAGCCTCGGACCCTGCAACCTCTTCACCACCTACCAGTCTTCAGGGCAAGCGTGGAAGGAGAGAGTCCTGGGGGTCCTCTTCGGAGGCCTCCAACGCGGAGCCAGCCCCGTCCTTCACCTCATTCCTCCAGCCGACTACCAGGAGATTGGCTCGGCAGAAGAGGAAGAGGCAACGGAGGGGGGCACGTAAACCAGCCCAGCCGGTTCTCCTGCGGGTTCTTCACCCGGTTTCACAGCCGGCCTTCCAGTGGGCGATCCAGCAGGCTTCCAGTCCTGCCCTTCAGCAGGCATCCGGACCTGCCCATCCGCGGGCGGCCGGACCTGTCCTTCAGCAGGCTTCAGGACCTGCCTTTCAGCAGGCTTCCGGACCTGCCTCTCCGCAGGCGTCAGGACCTGCCTCTCCGCAGGCATCAGGACCTGCCTCTCAGCAGGTGTCAGGACCTGCCTCTCCGCAGGCGTCAGGACCTGTCCTTCAGCAGGCGGCCGGACCTGCCTCTCCGCAGGCGTCAGGACCTGCCTCTCAGCAGGCGTCAGGACCTGTCCTTCAGCAGGCGGCCGGACCTGCCTCTCCGCAGGCGTCAGGACCTGCCTCTCAGCAGGCGTCAGGACCTGCCTCTCAGCAGGCGTCAGGACCTGCCTCTCAGCAGGCGTCAGGACCTGCCTCTCAGCAGGCGTCAGGACCTGCCTCTCAGCAGGCGTCAGGACCTGCCTCTCAGCAAGCGTCAGGACCTGCCTCTCCGCAGGCGTCAGGACTTGCCCTTCCGCAGGCGGCCGGACCTGCCCTTCCGCAGGCGGCCGGACCTGCCCTTCCGCAGGCGGCCGGACCTGCCCTTCCGCAGGCGGCCGGACCTGTCCCTCCGCAGGCGGCCGGACCTGTCCCTCCGCAGGCGGCCGGACCTGCCCTTCCGCAGGCGGCCGGATCTGCCCTTCCGCAGGCGGCCTTCCAGCCGGTGCCTCAGCCAGTTCTCCGGCCGGCATCACCTCAAGCTTTTTTCCCCCTTGGACACACACCTCTCCCTAGCCCCTTCAAGTCCCCGCCGGTCTCGTCCGGTTGCTTCAATTCCCCGCCGGTCTCATCCGGTTGCTTCAAGTCCCCGCCGGTCTCGTCCGGTTGCTTCAAGTCCCCGCCGGTCTCGTCCGGTTGCTTCAAGTCCCCGCCGGTCTCGTCCGGTTGCTTCAAGTCCCCGCCGGTCTCGTCCGGTTGCTTCAAGTCCCCGCCGGTCTCGTCCGGTTGCTTCAAGTCCCCGCCGGTCTCGTCCGGTTGCTTCAAGTCCCCGCCGGTCTCGTCCGGTTGCTTCAAGTCCCCGCCGGTCTCGTCCGGTTGCTTCAAGTCCCCGCCGGTCTCGTCCGGTTGTTTCAAGTCTCCTCAACCTGTCCCACCCTTTTCTGGTGTCCCCAAGGTTTGGCCTCCCATTCCCCCACCCCCCCTCCCATGTTTGTTGTTTTTGTTGACCCACCCAAACCCCTTCATAGCCTCCCTTATGTTCCCTTTAGTTTGTTCTGTGTTGTGCTTGTGGTGTTTGTCTTTGTGCTTTTGTGTTTTGGCCCGCTGAAGTTTCTCCCTTGAGACGCCATGGGGCGTTTCTGGGGGCGGGGGTAATGTTAGGACTCTGTCCTTCCTGTCTCGAGCTTTCTAGCTCCCTGGGCAGAGTCATGACATTGCCACGTTTTTCGTGTTTCTGTTGTGTTATGTGTGGAGACATGTGGCTTTATGTTGTTACTTAATGCCACGTGTCTTCCTGTTATGTCTCTCAGCCCCACCCTCCTATCTCCTGTTAGGGTTTCATTCCCATCGTCTGTTTTGTAATTCACCTCGTTAGGGTTTCATTCCCATCAGCTGTCACCACTCTCCCCATGTAATCACTCCTCGTTAGTGTCTCCCTTTATATGATCTCAGTTTCTCTCTGTTCAGTGTTGGTGCATTGTCTTTATCTATTGTCTTTATCATATGTCTATTGTTCTGTGATCTCTGGCTGTTCGTTGGACTTCGTGTCATTGGATTACCTGTTTACAGTTTGTAAACTTATTATTTTCACTTTCTAGAGACTTTGTTTTGGAAGTGTTTTTTTTTGTTCTTGTTTTTCCCCATTGCGGGTGTTTGATTTAATAAACATTTATATTTAACCCCTCGTCTGCCTGCATCTGGGTTCTGTCAAAACCATTTCGTGACAGAAAACTGCATATTGTGACAAAAAGCATCAGTGGATGATGAGAATGTCAGTTTTGACAAAGAACACTGTTCATCACTAAAATGCTCCAATTGAGCTGTTAGAATGTCAGAAACAAGCTTTCTGAGCTGAGAACTGCATTTTGTGACATAGTTCATCAGTGGATGATGAGAATGTCAGTTTTGACAAAGAACACTGTTCATTACTAAAATGCTCTAATTGAGCTGTTAGAATGTCAGAAACAAGCTTTCTGAGCTGAAAACTGCATTTTGTGACAAAGTGAATCAGTGGATGATGAGAATGTCAGTTTTGACAAAGAACACTGTTCATTACTAAAATGCTCTAATTGAGCTGTTAGAATGTCAGAAACAAGCTTTCTGAGCTGAGAACTGCATTTTGTGACATAGTTCATCAGTGGATGATGAGAATGTCAGTTTTGACAAAGAACACTGTTCATTACTAAAATGCTCTAATTGAGCTGTTAGAATGTCAGAAACAAGCTTTCTGAGCTGAGAACTGCATTTTGTGACAAAGTGAATCAGTGGATGATGAGAATGTCACTTTTGACAAAGAACACTGATCATTACTAAAATGCTCTAATTGAGCTGTTAGAATGTCAGACACAAGCTTTCTGAGCTGAGAACTGCATTTTGTGACAAAGTGAATCAGTGGATGATGAGAATGTCAGTTTTGACAAAGAACACTGATCGTTACTAAAATGCTCTAATTGAGCTGTTAGAATGTCAGAAACAAGCTTTCTGAGCTGAGAACTGCATTTTGTGACATAGTTCATCAGTGGATGATGAGAATGTCAGTTTTGACAAAGAACACTGTTCATTACTAAAATGCTCTAATTGAGCTGTTAGAATGTCAGAAACAAGCTTTCTGAGCTGAAAACTGCATTTTGTGACAAAAAGCATCAGTGGATGATGAGAATGTCAGTTTTGACAAAGAACACTGTTCATCACTAAAATGCTCCAATTGAGCTGTTAGAATGTCAGAAACAAGCTTTCTGAGCTGAGAACTGCATTTTGTGACATAGTTCATCAGTGGATGATGAGAATGTCAGTTTTGACAAAGAACACTGTTCATTACTAAAATGCTCTAATTGAGCTGTTAGAATGTCAGAAACAAGCTTTCTGAGCTGAGAACTGCATTTTGTGACATAGTTCAACAGTGGATGATGAGAATGTCAGTTTTGACAAAGAACACTGTTCATTACTAAAATGCTCTAATTGAGCTGTTAGAATGTCAGAAACAAGCTTTCTGAGCTGAGAACTGCATTTTGTGACAAAGTGAATCAGTGGATGATGAGAATGTCACTTTTGACAAAGAACACTGATCATTACTAAAATGCTCTAATTGAGCTGTTAGAATGTCAGAAACAAGCTTTCTGAGCATTAAACTGCATTTTGTGACAAAGTGCATCAGTGGATGATGAGAATGTCAGTTTTGACAAAGAACACTGTTCATTACTAAAATGCTCTAATTGAGCTGTTAAAATATCAGAAACAAGCTTTCTGAGCTGAAAACTGCATTATGTGACAAAAAGCATCAGTGTATGATGAGAATGTCAGTTTTGACAAAGAACACTGATCATTACTAAAATGCTCCAATTGAGCTGTTAGAATGTCAGAAACAAGCTTTCTGAGCTGAGAACTGCATTTTGTGACATAGTTCATCAGTGGATGATGAGAATGTCAGTTTTGACAAAGAACACTGTTCATTACTAAAATGCTCTAATTGAGCTGTTAGAATGTCAGAAACAAGCTTTCTGAGCTGAAAACTGCATTTTGTGACAAAGTGAATCAGTGGATGATGAGAATGTCAGTTTTGACAAAGAACACTGTTCATTACTAAAATGCTCTAATTGAGCTGTTAGAATGTCAGAAACAAGCTTTCTGAGCTGAGAACTGCATTTTGTGACATAGTTCATCAGTGGATGATGAGAATGTCAGTTTTGACAAAGAACACTGTTCATTACTAAAATGCTCTAATTGAGCTGTTAGAATGTCAGAAACAAGCTTTCTGAGCTGAAAACTGCATTTTGTGACAAAGTGAATCAGTGGATGATGAGAATGTCAGTTTTGACAAAGAACACTGTTCATTACTAAAATGCTCTAATTGAGCTGTTAGAATGTCAGAAACAAGCTTTCTGAGCTGAGAACTGCATTTTGTGACATAGTTCATCAGTGGATGATGAGAATGTCACTTTTGACAAAGAACACTGATCATTACTAAAATGCTCTAATTGAGCTGTTAGAATGTCAGAAACAAGCTTTCTGAGCTGAGAACTGCATTTTGTGACAAAGTGAATCAGTGGATGATGAGAATGTCAGTTTTGACAAAGAACACTGATCGTTACTAAAATGCTCTAATTGAGCTGTTAGAATGTCAGAAACAAGCTTTCTGAGCTGAGAACTGCATTTTGTGACATAGTGAATCAGTGGATGATGAGAATGTCACTTTTGACAAAGAACACTGATCATTACTAAAATGCTCTAATTGAGCTGTTAGAATGTCAGAAACAAGCTTTCTGAGCTGAGAACTGCATTTTGTGACAAAGTGAATCAGTGGATGATGAGAATGTCACTTTTGACAAAGAACACTGATCATTACTAAAATGCTCTAATTGAGCTGTTAGAATGTCAGAAACAAGCTTTCTGAGCTGAGAACTGCATTTTGTGACAAAGTGAATCAGTGGATGATGAGAATGTCACTTTTGACAAAGAACACTGATCATTGCTAAAATGCTCTAATTGAGCTGTTAGAATTTCAGAAACAAGCTTTCTGAGCTGAGAACTGCATTTTGTGACATAGTGCATCAGTGGATGATGAGAATGTCAGTTTTGACAAAGAACACTGTTCATTACTAAAATGCTCTAATTGAGCTGTTAGAATGTCAGAAACAAGCTTTCTGAGCTGAGAACTGCATTTTTGTGACAAAGTTCATCAGTGGATGATGAGAATGTCAGTTTTGACAAAGAACACTGATCATTACTAAAATGCTCCAATTGAGCTGTTAGAATGTCAGAAACAAGCTTTCTGAGCTGAGAACTGCATTTTGTGACATAGGTCATCAGTGGATGATGAGAATGTCAGTTTTGACAAAGAACACTGATCATTACTAAAATGCTCCAATTGAGCTGTTAGAATGTCAGAAACAAGCTTTCTGAGCTGAAAACAGCATTTATTTGACAAAGTGCATCAGTGGATGATGAGAATGTCAGTTTTGACAAAGAACACTGTTCATTACTAAAATGCTCTAATTGAGCTGTTAGAATGTCAGAAACAAGCTTTCTGAGCTGAGAACTGCATTTTGTGACAAAGTGAATCAGTGGATGATGAGAATGTCAGTTTTGACAAAGAACACTGTTCATTACTAAAATGCTCTAATTGAGCTGTTAGAATGTCAGAAACAAGCTTTCTGAGCTGAGAACTGCATTTTGTGACAAAGTGAATCAGTGGATGATGAGAATGTCACTTTTGACAAAGAACACTGATCATTACTAAAATGCTCTAATTGAGCTGTTAGAATGTCAGAAACAAGCTTTCTGAGCATAAAACTGTATTTTGTGACAAAGTGCATCAGTGGATGATGAGAATGTCAGTTTTGACAAAGAACACTGTTCATTACTAAAATGCTCTAATTGAGCTGTTAAAATATCAGAAACAAGCTTTCTGAGCTGAAAACTGCATTTTGTGACAAAAAGCATCAGTGGATGATGAGAATGTCAGTTTTGACAAAGAACACTGATCATTACTAAAATGCTCCAATTGAGCTGTTAGAATGTCAGAAACAAGCTTTCTGAGCTGAGAACTGCATTTTGTGACATAGTTCATCAGTGGATGATGAGAATGTCAGTTTTGACAAAGAACACTGCTCATTACTAAAATGCTCTAATTGAGCTGTTAGAATGTCAGAAACAAGCTTTCTGAGCTGAGAACTGCATTTTGTGACAAAGTGAATCAGTGGATGATGAGAATGTCACTTTTGACAAAGAACACTGATCATTACTAAAATGCTCTAATTGAGCTGTTAGAATGTCAGAAACAAGCTTTCTGAGCATAAAACTGCATTTTGTGACAAAGTGCATCAGTGGATGATGAGAATGTCAGTTTTGACAAAGAACACTGTTCATTACTAAAATGCTCTAATTGAGCTGTTAAAATATCAGAAACAAGCTTTCTGAGCTGAAAACTGCATTATGTGACAAAAAGCATCAGTGTATGATGAGAATGTCAGTTTTGACAAAGAACACTGATCATTACTAAAATGCTCCAATTGAGCTGTTAGAATGTCAGAAACAAGCTTTCTGAGCTGAGAACTGCATTTTGTGACATAGTTCATCAGTGGATGATGAGAATGTCAGTTTTGACAAAGAACACTGTTCATTACTAAAATGCTCTAATTGAGCTGTTAGAATGTCAGAAACAAGCTTTCTGAGCTGAAAACTGCATTTTGTGACAAAGTGAATCAGTGGATGATGAGAATGTCAGTTTTGACAAAGAACACTGTTCATTACTAAAATGCTCTAATTGAGCTGTTAGAATGTCAGAAACAAGCTTTCTGAGCTGAGAACTGCATTTTGTGACATAGTTCATCAGTGGATGATGAGAATGTCAGTTTTGACAAAGAACACTGTTCATTACTAAAATGCTCTAATTGAGCTGTTAGAATGTCAGAAACAAGCTTTCTGAGCTGAAAACTGCATTTTGTGACAAAGTGAATCAGTGGATGATGAGAATGTCAGTTTTGACAAAGAACACTGTTCATTACTAAAATGCTCTAATTGAGCTGTTAGAATGTCAGAAACAAGCTTTCTGAGCTGAGAACTGCATTTTGTGACATAGTTCATCAGTGGATGATGAGAATGTCAGTTTTGACAAAGAACACTGTTCATTACTAAAATGCTCTAATTGAGCTGTTAGAATGTCAGAAACAAGCTTTCTGAGCTGAAAACTGCATTTTGTGACAAAAAGCATCAGTGGATGATGAGAATGTCAGTTTTGACAAAGAACACTGATCATTACTAAAATGCTCCAATTGAGCTGTTAGAATGTCAGAAACAAGCTTTCTGAGCTGAGAACTGCATTTTGTGACATAGTTCATCAGTGGATGATGAGAATGTCAGTTTTGACAAAGAACACTGTTCATTACTAAAATGCTCTAATTGAGCTGTTAAAATATCAGAAACAAGCTTTCTGAGCTGAAAACTGCATTTTGTGACAAAAAGCATCAGTGGATGATGAGAATGTCAGTTTTGACAAAGAACACTGATCATTACTAAAATGCTCCAATTGAGCTGTTAGAATGTCAGAAACAAGCTTTCTGAGCTGAGAACTGCATTTTGTGACATAGTTCATCAGTGGATGATGAGAATGTCAGTTTTGACAAAGAACACTGTTCATTACTAAAATGCTCTAATTGAGCTGTTAGAATGTCAGAAACAAGCTTTCTGAGCTGAAAACTGCATTTTGTGACAAAGTGAATCAGTGGATGATGAGAATGTCAGTTTTGACAAAGAACACTGTTCATTACTAAAATGCTCTAATTGAGCTGTTAGAATGTCAGAAACAAGCTTTCTGAGCTGAGAACTGCATTTTGTGACATAGTTCATCAGTGGATGATGAGAATGTCAGTTTTGACAAAGAACACTGTTCATTACTAAAATGCTCTAATTGAGCTGTTAGAATGTCAGAAACAAGCTTTCTGAGCTGAAAACTGCATTTTGTGACAAAGTGAATCAGTGGATGATGAGAATGTCAGTTTTGACAAAGAACACTGTTCATTACTAAAATTCTCTAATTGAGCTGTTAGAATGTCAGAAACAAGCTTTTTGAGCTGAGAACTGCATTTTGTGACATAGTTCATCAGTGGATGATGAGAATGTCAGTTTTGACAAAGAACACTGTTCATTACTAAAATGCTCTAATTGAGCTGTTAGAATGTCAGAAACAAGCTTTCTGAGTTGAAAACTGCATTTTGTGACAAAAAGCATCAGTGGATGATGAGAATGTCAGTTTTGACAAAGAACACTGTTCATTACTAAAATGCTCTAATTGAGCTGTTAGAATGTCAGAAACAAGCTTTCTGAGCTGAGAACTGCATTTTGTGACAAAGTGAATCAGTGGATGATGAGAATGTCACTTTTGACAAAGAACACTGATCATTACTAAAATGCTCTAATTGAGCTGTTAGAATGTCAGAAACAAGCTTTCTGAGCTGAGAACTGCATTTTGTGACAAAGTGAATCAGTGGATGATGAGAATGTCAGTTTTGACAAAGAACACTGATCGTTACTAAAATGCTCTAATTGAGCTGTTAGAATGTCAGAAACAAGCTTTCTGAGCTGAAAACTGCATTTTGTGACAAAGTGAATCAGTGGATGATGAGAATGTCACTTTTGACAAAGAACACTGATCATTACTAAAATGCTCTAATTGAGCTGTTAGAATGTCAGAAACAAGCTTTCTGAGCTGAGAACTGCATTTTGTGACAAAGTGAATCAGTGGATGATGAGAATGTCAGTTTTGACAAAGAACACTGTTCATTACTGAAATGCTCCAATTGAGCTGTTAGAATGTCAGAAACAAGCTTTCTGAGCTGAAAACTGCATTTTGTGACAAAAAGCATCAGTGGATGATGAGAATGTCAGTTTTGACAAAGAACACTGTTCATCACTAAAATGCTCCAATTGAGCTGTTAGAATGTCAGAAACAAGCTTTCTGAGCTGAGAACTGCATTTTGTGACATAGTTCATCAGTGGATGATGAGAATGTCAGTTTTGACAAAGAACACTGATCATTACTAAAATGCTCTAATTGAGCTGTTAGAATGTCAGAAACAAGCTTTCTGAGCTGAGAACTGCATTTTGTGACATAGTTCATCAGTGGATGATGAGAATGTCAGTTTTGACAAAGAACACTGTTCATTACTAAAATGCTCTAATTGAGCTGTTATAATGTCAGAAACAAGCTTTCTGAGCTGAGAACTGCATTTTGTGACAAAGTGAATCAGTGGATGATGAGAATGTCACTTTTGACAAAGAACACTGATCATTACTAAAATGCTCTAATTGAGCTGTTAGAATGTCAGAAACAAGCTTTCTGAGCTGAGAACTGCATTTTGTGACAAAGTGAATCAGTGGATGATGAGAATGTCACTTTTGACAAAGAACACTGATCATTACTAAAATGCTCTAATTGAGCTGTTAGAATGTCAGAAACAAGCTTTCTGAGCTGAGAACTGCATTTTGTGACAAAGTGAATCAGTGGATGATGAGAATGTCAGTTTTGAAAAAGAACACTGATCGTTACTAAAATGCTCTAATTGAGCTGTTAGAATGTCAGAAACAAGCTTTCTGAGCTGAGAACTGCATTTTGTGACAAAGTGAATCAGTGGATGATGAGAATGTCACTTTTGACAAAGAACACTGATCATTACTAAAATGCTCTAATTGAGCTGTTAGAATGTCAGAAACAAGCTTTCTGAGCTGAGAACTGCATTTTGTGACAAAGTGAATCAGTGGATGATGAGAATGTCAGTTTTGACAAAGAACACTGTTCATTACTGAAATGCTCCAATTGAGCTGTTAGAATGTCAGAAACAAGCTTTCTGAGCTGAAAACTGCATTTTGTGACAAAAAGCATCAGTGGATGATGAGAATGTCAGTTTTGACAAAGAACACTGTTCATCACTAAAATGCTCCAATTGAGCTGTTAGAATGTCAGAAACAAGCTTTCTGAGCTGAAAACTGCATTTTGTGACAAAGTGAATCAGTGGATGATGAGAATGTCAGTTTTGACAAAGAACACTGTTCATTACTAAAATGCTCTAATTGAGCTGTTAGAATGTCAGAAACAAGCTTTCTGAGCTGAGAACTGCATTTTGTGACATAGTTCATCAGTGGATGATGAGAATGTCAGTTTTGACAAAGAACACTGTTCATTACTAAAATGCTCTAATTGAGCTGTTAGAATGTCAGAAACAAGCTTTCTGAGCTGAAAACTGCATTTTGTGACAAAAAGCATCAGTGGATGATGAGAATGTCAGTTTTGACAAAGAACACTGTTCATTACTAAAATGCTCTAATTGAGCTGTTAGAATGTCAGAAACAAGCTTTCTGAGCTGAGAACTGCATTTTGTGACAAAGTGAATCAGTGGATGATGAGAATGTCACTTTTGACAAAGAACACTGATCATTACTAAAATGCTCTAATTGAGCTGTTAGAATGTCAGAAACAAGCTTTCTGAGCTGAGAACTGCATTTTGTGACAAAGTGAATCAGTGGATGATGAGAATGTCAGTTTTGACAAAGAACACTGATCGTTACTAAAATGCTCTAATTGAGCTGTTAGAATGTCAGAAACAAGCTTTCTGAGCTGAAAACTGCATTTTGTGACAAAGTGAATCAGTGGATGATGAGAATGTCACTTTTGACAAAGAACACTGATCATTACTAAAATGCTCTAATTGAGCTGTTAGAATGTCAGAAACAAGCTTTCTGAGCTGAGAACTGCATTTTGTGACAAAGTGAATCAGTGGATGATGAGAATATCAGTTTTGACAAAGAACACTGTTCATTACTGAAATGCTCCAATTGAGCTGTTAGAATGTCAGAAACAAGCTTTCTGAGCTGAAAACTGCATTTTGTGACAAAAACCATCAGTGGATGATGAGAATGTCAGTTTTGACAAAGAACACTGTTCATCACTAAAATGCTCCAATTGAGCTGTTAGAATGTCAGAAACAAGCTTTCTGAGCTGAGAACTGCATTTTGTGACATAGTTCATCAGTGGATGATGAGAATGTCAGTTTTGACAAAGAACACTGATCATTACTAAAATGCTCTAATTGAGCTGTTAGAATGTCAGAAACAAGCTTTCTGAGCTGAGAACTGCATTTTGTGACATAGTTCATCAGTGGATGATGAGAATGTCAGTTTTGACAAAGAACACTGTTCATTACTAAAATGCTCTAATTGAGCTGTTATAATGTCAGAAACAAGCTTTCTGAGCTGAGAACTGCATTTTGTGACAAAGTGAATCAGTGGATGATGAGAATGTCACTTTTGACAAAGAACACTGATCATTACTAAAATGCTCTAATTGAGCTGTTAGAATGTCAGAAACAAGCTTTCTGAGCTGAGAACTGCATTTTGTGACAAAGTGAATCAGTGGATGATGAGAATGTCACTTTTGACAAAGAACACTGATCATTACTAAAATGCTCTAATTGAGCTGTTAGAATGTCAGAAACAAGCTTTCTGAGCTGAGAACTGCATTTTGTGACAAAGTGAATCAGTGGATGATGAGAATGTCAGTTTTGAAAAAGAACACTGATCGTTACTAAAATGCTCTAATTGAGCTGTTAGAATGTCAGAAACAAGCTTTCTGAGCTGAGAACTGCATTTTGTGACAAAGTGAATCAGTGGATGATGAGAATGTCACTTTTGACAAAGAACACTGATCATTACTAAAATGCTCTAATTGAGCTGTTAGAATGTCAGAAACAAGCTTTCTGAGCTGAGAACTGCATTTTGTGACAAAGTGAATCAGTGGATGATGAGAATGTCAGTTTTGACAAAGAACACTGTTCATTACTGAAATGCTCCAATTGAGCTGTTAGAATGTCAGAAACAAGCTTTCTGAGCTGAAAACTGCATTTTGTGACAAAAAGCATCAGTGGATGATGAGAATGTCAGTTTTGACAAAGAACACTGTTCATCACTAAAATGCTCCAATTGAGCTGTTAGAATGTCAGAAACAAGCTTTCTGAGCTGAGAACTGCATTTTGTGACATAGCTCATCAATGGATGATGAGAATGTCAGTTTTGACAAAGAACACTGTTCATTACTAAAATGCTCTAATTGAGCTGTTAGAATGTCAGAAACAAGCTTTCTGAGCTGAGAACTGCATTTTGTGACATAGTTCATCAGTGGATGATGAGAATGTCAGTTTTGACAAAGAACACTGTTCATTACTAAAATGCTCTAATTGAGCTGTTAGAATGTCAGAAACAAGCTTTCTGAGCTGAGAACTGCATTTTGTGACAAAGTGAATCAGTGGATGATGAGAATGTCACTTTTGACAAAGAACACTGATCATTACTAAAATGCTCTAATTGAGCTGTTAGAATGTCAGAAACAAGCTTTCTGAGCTGAGAACTGCATTTTGTGACAAAGTGAATCAGTGGATGATGAGAATGTCAGTTTTGACAAAGAACACTGATCGTTACTAAAATGCTCTAATTGAGCTGTTAGAATGTCAGAAACAAGCTTTCTGAGCTGAAAACTGCATTTTGTGACATAGTTCATCAGTGGATGATGAGAATGTCACTTTTGACAAAGAACACTGTTCATTACTAAAATGCTCTAATTGAGCTGTTAGAATGTCAGAAACAAGCTTTCTGAGCTGAAAACTGCATTTTGTGACAAAAAGCATCAGTGGATGATGAGAATGTCAGTTTTGACAAAGAACACTGTTCATCACTAAAATGCTCCAATTGAGCTGTTAGAATGTCAGAAACAAGCTTTCTGAGCTGAGAACTGCATTTTGTGACATAGTTCATCAGTGGATGATGAGAATGTCAGTTTTGACAAAGAACACTGTTCATGACTAAAATGCTCTAATTGAGCTGTTAGAATGTCAGAAACAAGCTTTCTGAGCTGAGAACTGCATTTTGTGACATAGTTCATCAGTGGATGATGAGAATGTCAGTTTTGACAAAGAACACTGTTCATTACTAAAATGCTCTAATTGAGCTGTTAGAATGTCAGAAACAAGCTTTCTGAGCTGAGAACTGCATTTTGTGACAAAGTGAATCAGTGGATGATGAGAATGTCACTTTTGACAAAGAACACTGATCATTACTAAAATGCTCTAATTGAGCTGTTAGAATGTCAGAAACAAGCTTTCTGAGCTGAAAACTGCATTTTGTGACAAAAAGCATCAGTGGATGATGAGAATGTCAGTTTTGACAAAGAACACTGTTCATCACTAAAATGCTCCAATTGAGCTGTTAGAATGTCAGAAACAAGCTTTCTGAGCTGAGAACTGCATTTTGTGACATAGTTCATCAGTGGATGATGAGAATGTCAGTTTTGACAAAGAACACTGTTCATTACTAAAATGCTCTAATTGAGCTGTTAGAATGTCAGAAACAAGCTTTCTGAGCTGAGAACTGCATTTTGTGACATAGTTCATCAGTGGATGATGAGAATGTCAGTTTTGACAAAGAACACTGTTCATTACTAAAATGCTCTAATTGAGCTGTTAGAATGTCAGAAACAAGCTTTCTGAGCTGAGAACTGCATTTTGTGACATAGTTCATCAGTGGATGATGAGAATGTCAGTTTTGACAAAGAACACTGTTCATTACTAAAATGCTCTAATTGAGCTGTTAGAATGTCAGAAACAAGCTTTCTGAGCTGAGAACTGCATTTTGTGACAAAGTGAATCAGTGGATGATGAGAATGTCAGTTTTGACAAAGAACACTGATCGTTACTAAAATGCTCTAATTGAGCTGTTAGAATGTCAGAAACAAGCTTTCTGAGCTGAGAACTGCATTTTGTGACAAAGTGAATCAGTGGATGATGAGAATGTCACTTTTGACAAAGAACACTGATCATTACTAAAATGCTCTAATTGAGCTGTTAGAATATCAGAAACAAGCTTTCTGAGCTGAGAACTGCATTTTGTGACAAAGTGAATCAGTGGATGATGAGAATGTCAGTTTTGACAAAGAACACTGTTCATTACTGAAATGCTCCAATTGAACTGTTAGAATGTCAGAAACAAGCTTTCTGAGCTGAAAACTGCATTTTGTGACAAAAAGCATCAGTGGATGATGAGAATGTCAGTTTTGACAAAGAACACTGTTCATCACTAAAATGCTCCAATTGAGCTGTTAGAATGTCAGAAACAAGCTTTCTGAGCTGAGAACTGCATTTTGTGACATAGTTCATCAGTGGATGATGAGAATGTCAGTTTTGACAAAGAACACTGATCATTACTAAAATGCTCTAATTGAGCTGTTAGAATGTCAGAAACAAGCTTTCTGAGCTGAGAACTGCATTTTGTGACATAGTTCATCAGTGGATGATGAGAATGTCAGTTTTGACAAAGAACACTGTTCATTACTAAAATGCTGTAATTGAGCTGTTAGAATGTCAGAAACAAGCTTTCTGAGCTGAGAACTGCATTTTGTGACATAGTTCATCAGTGGATGATGAGAATGTCAGTTTTGACAAAGAACACTGTTCATTACTAAAATGCTCTAATTGAGCTGTTAGAATGTCAGAAACACGCTTTCTGAGCTGAGAACTGCATTTTGTGACAAAGTGAATCAGTGGATGATGAGAATGTCACTTTTGACAAAGAACACTGATCATTACTAAAATGCTCTAATTGAGCTGTTAGAATGTCAGAAACAAGCTTTCTGAGCTGAGAACTGCATTTTGTGACAAAGTGAATCAGTGGATGATGAGAATGTCAGTTTTGAAAAAGAACACTGATCGTTACTAAAATGCTCTAATTGAGCTGTTAGAATGTCAGAAACAAGCTTTCTGAGCTGAGAACTGCATTTTGTGACAAAGTGAATCAGTGGATGATGAGAATGTCACTTTTGACAAAGAACACTGATCATTACTAAAATGCTCTAATTGAGCTGTTAGAATGTCAGAAACAAGCTTTCTGAGCTGAGAACTGCATTTTGTGACAAAGTGAATCAGTGGATGATGAGAATGTCAGTTTTGACAAAGAACACTGTTCATTACTGAAATGCTCCAATTGAGCTGTTAGAATGTCAGAAACAAGCTTTCTGAGCTGAAAACTGCATTTTGTGACAAAAAGCATCAGTGGATGATGAGAATGTCAGTTTTGACAAAGAACACTGTTCATCACTAAAATGCTCCAATTGAGCTGTTAGAATGTCAGAAACAAGCTTTCTGAGCTGAGAACTGCATTTTGTGACATAGTTCATCAGTGGATGATGAGAATGTCAGTTTTGACAAAGAACACTGTTCATTACTAAAATGCTCTAATTGAGCTGTTAGAATGTCAGAAACAAGCTTTCTGAGCTGAAAACTGCATTTTGTGACAAAGTGAATCAGTGGATGATGAGAATGTCAGTTTTGACAAAGAACACTGTTCATTACTAAAATGCTCTAATTGAGCTGTTAGAATGTCAGAAACAAGCTTTCTGAGCTGAGAACTGCATTTTGTGACATAGTTCATCAGTGGATGATGAGAATGTCAGTTTTGACAAAGAACACTGTTCATTACTAAAATGCTCTAATTGAGCTGTTAGAATGTCAGAAACAAGCTTTCTGAGCTGAAAACTGCATTTTGTGACAAAGTGAATCAGTGGATGATGAGAATGTCAGTTTTGACAAAGAACACTGATCGTTACTAAAATGCTCTAATTGAGCTGTTAGAATGTCAGAAACAAGCTTTCTGAGCTGAAAACTGCATTTTGTGACATAGTTCATCAGTGGATGATGAGAATGTCACTTTTGACAAAGAACACTGTTCATTACTAAAATGCTCTAATTGAGCTGTTAGAATGTCAGAAACAAGCTTTCTGAGCTGAAAACTGCATTTTGTGACAAAAAGCATCAGTGGATGATGAGAATGTCAGTTTTGACAAAGAACACTGTTCATCACTAAAATGCTCCAATTGAGCTGTTAGAATGTCAGAAACAAGCTTTCTGAGCTGAGAACTGCATTTTGTGACATAGTTCATCAGTGGATAATGAGAATGTCAGTTTTGACAAAGAACACTGTTCATGACTAAAATGCTCTAATTGAGCTGTTAGAATGTCAGAAACAAGCTTTCTGAGCTGAGAACTGCATTTTGTGACATAGTTCATCAGTGGATGATGAGAATGTCAGTTTTGACAAAGAACACTGTTCATTACTAAAATGCTCTAATTGAGCTGTTAGAATGTCAGAAACAAGCTTTCTGAGCTGAGAACTGCATTTTGTGACAAAGTGAATCAGTGGATGATGAGAATGTCACTTTTGACAAAGAACACTGATCATTACTAAAATGCTCTAATTGAGCTGTTAGAATGTCAGAAACAAGCTTTCTGAGCTGAAAACTGCATTTTGTGACAAAAAGCATCAGTGGATGATGAGAATGTCAGTTTTGACAAAGAACACTGTTCATCACTAAAATGCTCCAATTGAGCTGTTAGAATGTCAGAAACAAGCTTTCTGAGCTGAGAACTGCATTTTGTGACATAGTTCATCAGTGGATGATGAGAATGTCAGTTTTGACAAAGAACACTGTTCATTACTAAAATGCTCTAATTGAGCTGTTAGAATGTCAGAAACAAGCTTTCTGAGCTGAGAACTGCATTTTGTGACATAGTTCATCAGTGGATGATGAGAATGTCAGTTTTGACAAAGAACACTGTTCATTACTAAAATGCTCTAATTGAGCTGTTAGAATGTCAGAAACAAGCTTTCTGAGCTGAGAACTGCATTTTGTGACATAGTTCATCAGTGGATGATGAGAATGTCAGTTTTGACAAAGAACACTGTTCATTACTAAAATGCTCTAATTGAGCTGTTAGAATGTCAGAAACAAGCTTTCTGAGCTGAGAACTGCATTTTGTGACAAAGTGAATCAGTGGATGATGAGAATGTCAGTTTTGACAAAGAACACTGATCGTTACTAAAATGCTCTAATTGAGCTGTTAGAATGTCAGAAACAAGCTTTCTGAGCTGAGAACTGCATTTTGTGACAAAGTGAATCAGTGGATGATGAGAATGTCACTTTTGACAAAGAACACTGATCATTACTAAAATGCTCTAATTGAGCTGTTAGAATATCAGAAACAAGCTTTCTGAGCTGAGAACTGCATTTTGTGACAAAGTGAATCAGTGGATGATGAGAATGTCAGTTTTGACAAAGAACACTGTTCATTACTGAAATGCTCCAATTGAACTGTTAGAATGTCAGAAACAAGCTTTCTGAGCTGAAAACTGCATTTTGTGACAAAAAGCATCAGTGGATGATGAGAATGTCAGTTTTGACAAAGAACACTGTTCATCACTAAAATGCTCCAATTGAGCTGTTAGAATGTCAGAAACAAGCTTTCTGAGCTGAGAACTGCATTTTGTGACATAGTTCATCAGTGGATGATGAGAATGTCAGTTTTGACAAAGAACACTGATCATTACTAAAATGCTCTAATTGAGCTGTTAAAATGTCAGAAACAAGCTTTCTGAGCTGAGAACTGCATTTTGTGACATAGTTCATCAGTGGATGATGAGAATGTCAGTTTTGACAAAGAACACTGTTCATTACTAAAATGCTGTAATTGAGCTGTTAGAATGTCAGAAACAAGCTTTCTGAGCTGAGAACTGCATTTTGTGACATAGTTCATCAGTGGATGATGAGAATGTCAGTTTTGACAAAGAACACTGTTCATTACTAAAATGCTCTAATTGAGCTGTTAGAATGTCAGAAACAAGCTTTCTGAGCTGAGAACTGCATTTTGTGACAAAGTGAATCAGTGGATGATGAGAATGTCACTTTTGACAAAGAACACTGATAATTACTAAAATGCTCTAATTGAGCTGTTAGAATGTCAGAAACAAGCTTTCTGAGCTGAGAACTGCATTTTGTGACAAAGTGAATCAGTGGATGATGAGAATGTCAGTTTTGAAAAAGAACACTGATCGTTACTAAAATGCTCTAATTGAGCTGTTAGAATGTCAGAAACAAGCTTTCTGAGCTGAGAACTGCATTTTGTGACAAAGTGAATCAGTGGATGATGAGAATGTCACTTTTGACAAAGAACACTGATCATTACTAAAATGCTCTAATTGAGCTGTTAGAATGTCAGAAACAAGCTTTCTGAGCTGAGAACTGCATTTTGTGACAAAGTGAATCAGTGGATGATGAGAATGTCACTTTTGACAAAGAACACTGATCATTGCTAAAATGCTCTAATTGAGCTGTTAGAATGTCAGAAACAAGCTTTCTGAGCTGAGAACTGCATTTTGTGACATAGTGCATCAGTGGATGATGAGAATGTCAGTTTTGACAAAGAACACTGTTCATTACTAAAATGCTCTAATTGAGCTGTTAGAATGTCAGAAACAAGCTTTCTGAGCTGAGAACTGCATTTTGTGACAAAGTTCATCAGTGGATGATGAGAATGTCAGTTTTGACAAAGAACACTGATCATTACTAAAATGCTCCAATTGAGCTGTTAGAATGTCAGAAACAAGCTTTCTGAGCTGAGAACTGCATTTTGTGACATAGGTCATCAGTGGATGATGAGAATGTCAGTTTTGACAAAGAACACTGATCATTACTAAAATGCTCCAATTGAGCTGTTAGAATGTCAGAAACAAGCTTTCTGAGCTGAAAACAGCATTTATTTGACAAAGTGCATCAGTGGATGATGAGAATGTCAGTTTTGACAAAGAACACTGTTCATTACTAAAATGCTCTAATTGAGCTGTTAGAATGTCAGAAACAAGCTTTCTGAGCTGAGAACTGCATTTTGTGACAAAGTGAATCAGTGGATGATGAGAATGTCAGTTTTGACAAAGAACACTGTTCATTACTAAAATGCTCTAATTGAGCTGTTAGAATGTCAGAAACAAGCTTTCTGAGCTGAGAACTGCATTTTGTGACAAAGTGAATCAGTGGATGATGAGAATGTCACTTTTGACAAAGAACACTGATCATTACTAAAATGCTCTAATTGAGCTGTTAGAATGTCAGAAACAAGCTTTCTGAGCTGAGAACTGCATTTTGTGACAAAGTGAATCAGTGGATGATGAGAATGTCACTTTTGACAAAGAACACTGATCATTACTAAAATGCTCCAATTGAGCTGTTAGAATGTCAGAAACAAGCTTTCTGAGCTGAGAACTGCATTTTGTGACATAGGTCATCAGTGGATGATGAGAATGTCAGTTTTGACAAAGAACACTGATCATTACTAAAATGCTCCAATTGAGCTGTTAGAATGTCAGAAACAAGCTTTCTGAGCTGAAAACAGCATTTATTTGACAAAGTGCATCAGTGGATGATGAGAATGTCAGTTTTGACAAAGAACACTGTTCATTACTAAAATGCTCTAATTGAGCTGTTAGAATGTCAGAAACAAGCTTTCTGAGCTGAGAACTGCATTTTGTGACAAAGTGAATCAGTGGATGATGAGAATGTCAGTTTTGACAAAGAACACTGTTCATTACTAAAATGCTCTAATTGAGCTGTTAGAATGTCAGAAACAAGCTTTCTGAGCTGAGAACTGCATTTTGTGACAAAGTGAATCAGTGGATGATGAGAATGTCACTTTTGACAAAGAACACTGATCATTACTAAAATGCTCTAATTGAGCTGTTAGAATGTCAGAAACAAGCTTTCTGAGCTGAGAACTGCATTTTGTGACAAAGTGAATCAGTGGATGATGAGAATGTCACTTTTGACAAAGAACACTGATCATTACTAAAATGCTCTAATTGAGCTGTTAGAATGTCAGAAACAAGCTTTCTGAGCATAAAACTGCATTTTGTGACAAAGTGCATCAGTGGATGATGAGAATGTCAGTTTTGACAAAGAACACTGTTCATTACTAAAATGCTCTAATTGAGCTGTTAGAATGTCAGAAACAAGCTTTCTGAGCTGAAAACTGCATTTTGTGACAAAGTGAATCAGTGGATGATGAGAATGTCAGTTTTGACAAAGAACACTGTTCATTACTAAAATGCTCTAATTGAGCTGTTAGAATGTCAGAAACAAGCTTTCTGAGCTGAGAACTGCATTTTGTGACATAGTTCATCAGTGGATGATGAGAATGTCAGTTTTGACAAAGAACACTGTTCATTACTAAAATGCTCTAATTGAGCTGTTAGAATGTCAGAAACAAGCTTTCTGAGCTGAGAACTGCATTTTGTGACATAGTTCATCAGTGGATGATGAGAATGTCAGTTTTGACAAAGAACACTGTTCATTACTAAAATGCTCTAATTGAGCTGTTAGAATGTCAGAAACAAGCTTTCTGAGCTGAGAACTGCATTTTGTGACAAAGTGAATCAGTGGATGATGAGAATGTCACTTTTGACAAAGAACACTGATCATTACTAAAATGCTCTAATTGAGCTGTTAGAATGTCAGAAACAAGCTTTCTGAGCTGAGAACTGCATTTTGTGACAAAGTGAATCAGTGGATGATGAGAATGTCAGTTTTGACAAAGAACACTGATCGTTACTAAAATGCTCTAATTGAGCTGTTAGAATGTCAGAAACAAGCTTTCTGAGCTGAGAACTGCATTTTGTGACAAAGTGAATCAGTGGATGATGAGAATGTCACTTTTGACAAAGAACACTGATCATTACTAAAATGCTCTAATTGAGCTGTTAGAATGTCAGAAACAAGCTTTCTGAGCTGAGAACTGCATTTTGTGACAAAGTGAATCAGTGGATGATGAGAATGTCAGTTTTGACAAAGAACACTGTTCATTACTGAAATGCTCCAATTGAGCTGTTAGAATGTCAGAAACAAGCTTTCTGAGCTGAAAACTGCATTTTGTGACAAAAAGCATCAGTGGATGATGAGAATGTCAGTTTTGACAAAGAACACTGTTCATCACTAA
The DNA here is from genome assembly GCF_947034865.1 of Barbatula barbatula. NCBI lineage: Eukaryota > Metazoa > Chordata > Actinopteri > Cypriniformes > Nemacheilidae > Barbatula > Barbatula barbatula. The sequence goes on from NC_136786.1 coordinate 3,247,302, forward strand.
AATGCTCCAATTGAGCTGTTAGAATGTCAGAAACAAGCTTTCTGAGCTGAGAACTGCATTTTGTGACAAAGTGAATCAGTGGATGATGAGAATGTCACTTTTGAAAAAGAACACTGATCGTTACTAAAATGCTCTAATTGAGCTGTTAGAATGTCAGAAACAAGCTTTCTGAGCTGAGAACTGCATTTTGTGACAAAGTGAATCAGTGGATGATGAGAATGTCACTTTTGACAAAGAACACTGATCATTACTAAAATGCTCTAATTGAGCTGTTAGAATGTCAGAAACAAGCTTTCTGAGCTGAGAACTGCATTTTGTGACAAAGTGAATCAGTGGATGATGAGAATGTCAGTTTTGACAAAGAACACTGTTCATTACTGAAATGCTCCAATTGAGCTGTTAGAATGTCAGAAACAAGCTTTCTGAGCTGAAAACTGCATTTTGTGACAAAAAGCATCAGTGGATGATGAGAATGTCAGTTTTGACAAAGAACACTGTTCATCACTAAAATGCTCCAATTGAGCTGTTAGAATGTCAGAAACAAGCTTTCTGAGCTGAGAACTGCATTTTGTGACATAGTTCATCAGTGGATGATGAGAATGTCAGTTTTGACAAAGAACACTGTTCATTACTAAAATGCTCTAATTGAGCTGTTAGAATGTCAGAAACAAGCTTTCTGAGCTGAGAACTGCATTTTGTGACATAGTATCATCAGTGGATGATGAGAATGTCAGTTTTGACAAAGAACACTGTTCATTACTAAAATGCTCTAATTGAGCTGTTAGAATGTCAGAAACAAGCTTTCTGAGCTGAGAACTGCATTTTGTGACAAAGTGAATCAGTGGATGATGAGAATGTCACTTTTGACAAAGAACACTGATCATTACTAAAATGCTCCAATTGAGCTGTTAGAATGTCAGAAACAAGCTTTCTGAGCTGAAAACAGCATTTATTTGACAAAGTGCATCAGTGGATGATGAGAATGTCAGTTTTGACAAAGAACACTGTTCATTACTAAAATGCTCTAATTGAGCTGTTAGAATGTCAGAAACAAGCTTTCTGAGCTGAGAACTGCATTTTGTGACAAAGTGAATCAGTGGATGATGAGAATGTCACTTTTGACAAAGAACACTGATCATTACTAAAATGATCTAATTGAGCTGTTAGAATGTCAGAAACAAGCTTTCTGAGCATAAAACTGTATTTTGTGACAAAGTGCATCAGTGGATGATGAGAATGTCAGTTTTGACAAAGATCACTGTTCATTACTAAAATGCTCTAATTGAGCTGTTAAAATATCAGAAACAAGCTTTCTGAGCTGAAAACTGCATTTTGTGACAAAAAGCATCAGTGGATGATGAGAATGTCAGTTTTGACAAAGAACACTGATCATTACTAAAATGCTCCAATTGAGCTGTTAGAATGTCAGAAACAAGCTTTCTGAGCTGAGAACTGCATTTTGTGACAAAGTGCATCAGTGGATGATGAGAATGTCAGTTTTGACAAAGAACACTGTTCATTACTAAAATGCTCTAATTGAGCTGTTAGAATGTCAGAAACAAGCTTTCTGAGCTGAAAACTGCATTTTGTGACAAAGTGAATCAGTGGATGATGAGAATGTCAGTTTTGACAAAGAACACTGTTCATTACTAAAATGCTCTAATTGAGCTGTTAGAATGTCAGAAACAAGCTTTCTGAGCTGAGAACTGCATTTTGTGACATAGTTCATCAGTGGATGATGAGAATGTCAGTTTTGACAAAGAACACTGTTCATTACTAAAATGCTCTAATTGAGCTGTTAGAATGTCAGAAACAAGCTTTCTGAGCTGAGAACTGCATTTTGTGACATAGTTCATCAGTGGATGATGAGAATGTCAGTTTTGACAAAGAACACTGTTCATTACTAAAATGCTCTAATTGAGCTGTTAGAATGTCAGAAACAAGCTTTCTGAGCTGAGAACTGCATTTTGTGACAAAGTGAATCAGTGGATGATGAGAATGTCACTTTTGACAAAGAACACTGATCATTACTAAAATGCTCTAATTGAGCTGTTAGAATGTCAGAAACAAGCTTTCTGAGCTGAGAACTGCATTTTGTGACAAAGTGAATCAGTGGATGATGAGAATGTCAGTTTTGACAAAGAACACTGATCGTTACTAAAATGCTCTAATTGAGCTGTTAGAATGTCAGAAACAAGCTTTCTGAGCTGAGAACTGCATTTTGTGACAAAGTGAATCAGTGGATGATGAGAATGTCACTTTTGACAAAGAACACTGATCATTACTAAAATGCTCTAATTGAGCTGTTAGAATGTCAGAAACAAGCTTTCTGAGCTGAGAACTGCATTTTGTGACAAAGTGAATCAGTGGATGATGAGAATGTCAGTTTTGACAAAGAACACTGTTCATTACTGAAATGCTCCAATTGAGCTGTTAGAATGTCAGAAACAAGCTTTCTGAGCTGAAAACTGCATTTTGTGACAAAAAGCATCAGTGGATGATGAGAATGTCAGTTTTGACAAAGAACACTGTTCATCACTAAAATGCTCCAATTGAGCTGTTAGAATGTCAGAAACAAGCTTTCTGAGCTGAGAACTGCATTTTGTGACAAAGTGAATCAGTGGATGATGAGAATGTCACTTTTGAAAAAGAACACTGATCGTTACTAAAATGCTCTAATTGAGCTGTTAGAATGTCAGAAACAAGCTTTCTGAGCTGAGAACTGCATTTTGTGACAAAGTGAATCAGTGGATGATGAGAATGTCACTTTTGACAAAGAACACTGATCATTACTAAAATGCTCTAATTGAGCTGTTAGAATGTCAGAAACAAGCTTTCTGAGCTGAGAACTGCATTTTGTGACAAAGTGAATCAGTGGATGATGAGAATGTCAGTTTTGACAAAGAACACTGTTCATTACTGAAATGCTCCAATTGAGCTGTTAGAATGTCAGAAACAAGCTTTCTGAGCTGAAAACTGCATTTTGTGACAAAAAGCATCAGTGGATGATGAGAATGTCAGTTTTGACAAAGAACACTGTTCATCACTAAAATGCTCCAATTGAGCTGTTAGAATGTCAGAAACAAGCTTTCTGAGCTGAGAACTGCATTTTGTGACATAGTTCATCAGTGGATGATGAGAATGTCAGTTTTGACAAAGAACACTGTTCATTACTAAAATGCTCTAATTGAGCTGTTAGAATGTCAGAAACAAGCTTTCTGAGCTGAGAACTGCATTTTGTGACATAGTATCATCAGTGGATGATGAGAATGTCAGTTTTGACAAAGAACACTGTTCATTACTAAAATGCTCTAATTGAGCTGTTAGAATGTCAGAAACAAGCTTTCTGAGCTGAGAACTGCATTTTGTGACAAAGTGAATCAGTGGATGATGAGAATGTCACTTTTGACAAAGAACACTGATCATTACTAAAATGCTCCAATTGAGCTGTTAGAATGTCAGAAACAAGCTTTCTGAGCTGAAAACAGCATTTATTTGACAAAGTGCATCAGTGGATGATGAGAATGTCAGTTTTGACAAAGAACACTGTTCATTACTAAAATGCTCTAATTGAGCTGTTAGAATGTCAGAAACAAGCTTTCTGAGCTGAGAACTGCATTTTGTGACAAAGTGAATCAGTGGATGATGAGAATGTCACTTTTGACAAAGAACACTGATCATTACTAAAATGATCTAATTGAGCTGTTAGAATGTCAGAAACAAGCTTTCTGAGCATAAAACTGTATTTTGTGACAAAGTGCATCAGTGGATGATGAGAATGTCAGTTTTGACAAAGATCACTGTTCATTACTAAAATGCTCTAATTGAGCTGTTAAAATATCAGAAACAAGCTTTCTGAGCTGAAAACTGCATTTTGTGACAAAAAGCATCAGTGGATGATGAGAATGTCAGTTTTGACAAAGAACACTGATCATTACTAAAATGCTCCAATTGAGCTGTTAGAATGTCAGAAACAAGCTTTCTGAGCTGAGAACTGCATTTTGTGACATAGTTCATCAGTGGATGATGAGAATGTCAGTTTTGACAAAGAACACTGTTCATTACTAAAATGCTCTAATTGAGCTGTTAGAATGTCAGAAACAAGCTTTCTGAGCTGAGAACTGCATTTTGTGACAAAGTGAATCAGTGGATGATGAGAATGTCACTTTTGACAAAGAACACTGATCATTACTAAAATGCTCTAATTGAGCTGTTAGAATGTCAGAAACAAGCTTTCTGAGCATAAAACTGCATTTTGTGACAAAGTGCATCAGTGGATGATGAGAATGTCAGTTTTGACAAAGAACACTGTTCATTACTAAAATGCTCTAATTGAGCTGTTAAAATATCAGAAACAAGCTTTCTGAGCTGAAAACTGCATTATGTGACAAAAAGCATCAGTGTATGATGAGAATGTCAGTTTTGACAAAGAACACTGTTCATTACTAAAATGCTCTAATTGAGCTGTTAGAATGTCAGAAACAAGCTTTCTGAGCTGAAAACTGCATTTTGTGACAAAGTGAATCAGTGGATGATGAGAATGTCAGTTTTGACAAAGAACACTGTTCATTACTAAAATGCTCTAATTGAGCTGTTAGAATGTCAGAAACAAGCTTTCTGAGCTGAAAAACTGCATTTTGTGACATAGTTCATCAGTGGATGATGTGAATGTCAGTTTTGACAAAGAACACTGTTCATTACTAAAATGCTCTAATTGAGCTGTTAGAATGTCAGAAACAAGCTTTCTGAGCTGAGAACTGCATTTTGTGACATAGTTCATCAGTGGAGGATGAGAATGTCAGTTTTGACAAAGAACACTGTTCATTACTAAAATGCTCTAATTGAGCTGTTAGAATGTCAGAAACAAGCTTTCTGAGCTGAGAACTGCATTTTGTGACAAAGTGAATCAGTGGATGATGAGAATGTCAGTTTTGACAAAGAACACTGATCATTACTAAAATGCTCTAATTGAGCTGTTAGAATGTCAGAAACAAGCTTTCTGAGCTGAGAACTGCATTTTGTGACAAAGTGAATCAGTGGATGATGAGAATGTCACTTTTGACAAAGAACACTGATCATTACTAAAATGCTCTAATTGAGCTGTTAGAATGTCAGAAACAAGCTTTCTGAGCTGAGAACTGCATTTTGTGACAAAGTGAATCAGTGGATGATGAGAATGTCAGTTTTGAAAAAGAACACTGATCGTTACTAAAATGCTCTAATTGAGCTGTTAGAATGTCAGAAACAAGCTTTCTGAGCTGAGAACTGCATTTTGTGACAAAGTGAATCAGTGGATGATGAGAATGTCACTTTTGACAAAGAACACTGATCATTACTAAAATGCTCTAATTGAGCTGTTAGAATGTCAGAAACAAGCTTTCTGAGCTGAGAACTGCATTTTGTGACAAAGTGAATCAGTGGATGATGAGAATGTCAGTTTTGACAAAGAACACTGTTCATTACTGAAATGCTCCAATTGAGCTGTTAGAATGTCAGAAACAAGCTTTCTGAGCTGAAAACTGCATTTTGTGACAAAAAGCATCAGTGGATGATGAGAATGTCAGTTTTGACAAAGAACACTGTTCATCACTAAAATGCTCCAATTGAGCTGTTAGAATGTCAGAAACAAGCTTTCTGAGCTGAGAACTGCATTTTGTGACATAGTTCATCAGTGGATGATGAGAATGTCAGTTTTGACAAAGAACACTGTTCATTACTAAAATGCTCTAATTGAGCTGTTAGAATGTCAGAAACAAGCTTTCTGAGCTGAGAACTGCATTTTGTGACAAAGTTCATCAGTGGATGATGAGAATGTCAGTTTTGACAATGAACACTGATCATTACTAAAATGCTCCAATTGAGCTGTTAGAATGTCAGAAACAAGCTTTCTGAGCTGAGAACTGCATTTTGTGACATAGGTCATCAGTGGATGATGAGAATGTCAGTTTTGACAAAGAACACTGATCATTACTAAAATGCTCCAATTGAGCTGTTAGAATGTCAGAAACAAGCTTTCTGAGCTGAAAACAGCATTTATTTGACAAAGTGCATCAGTGAATGATGAGAATGTCAGTTTTGACAAAGAACACTGTTCATTACTAAAATGCTCTAATTGAGCTGTTAGAATGTCAGAAACAAGCTTTCTGAGCTGAGAACTGCATTTTGTGACAAAGTGAATCAGTGGATGATGAGAATGTCACTTTTGACAAAGAACACTGATCATTACTAAAATGCTCTAATTGAGCTGTTAGAATGTCAGAAACAAGCTTTCTGAGCATAAAACTGCATTTTGTGACAAAGTGCATCAGTGGATGATGAGAATGTCAGTTTTGACAAAGAACACTGTTCATTACTAAAATGCTCTAATTGAGCTGTTAAAATATCAGAAACAAGCTTTCTGAGCTGAAAACTGCATTTTGTGACAAAAAGCATCAGTGGATGATGAGAATGTCAGTTTTGACAAAGAACACTGATCATTACTAAAATGCTCCAATTGAGCTGTTAGAATGTCAGAAACAAGCTTTCTGAGCTGAGAACTGCATTTTGTGACATAGTTCATCAGTGGATGATGAGAATGTCAGTTTTGACAAATAACACTGTTCATTACTAAAATGCTCTAATTTAGCTGTTAGAATGTCAGAAACAAGCTTTCTGAGCTGAAAACTGCATTTTGTGACAAAAAGCATCAGTGGATGATGAGAATGTCAGTTTTGACAAAGAACACTGATCATCACTAAAATGCTCCAATTGAGCTGTTAGAATGTCAGAAACAAGCTTTCTGAGCTGAGAACTGCATTTTGTGACATAGTTCATCAGTGGATGATGAGAATGTCAGTTTTGACAAAGAACACTGTTCATTACTGAAATGCTCCAATTGAGCTGTTAGAATGTCAGAAACAAGCTTTCTGAGCTGAGAAATGCATTTTGTGACAAAGTGAATCAGTGGATGATGAGAATGTCAGTTTTGACAAAGAACACTGATAATTACTAAAATGCTCTAATTGAGCTGTTAGAATGTCAGAAACAAGCTTTCTGAGCTGAGAACTGCATTTTGTGACATAGTTCATCAGTGGATGATGAGAATGTCAGTTTTGACAAAGAACACTGTTCATTACTAAAATGCTCTAATTGAGCTGTTAGAATGTCAGAAACAAGCTTTCTGAGCTGAGAACTGCATTTTGTGACAAAGTGAATCAGTGGATGATGAGAATGTCACTTTTGACAAAGAACACTGATCATTACTAAAATGCTCTAATTGAGCTGTTAGAATGTCAGAAACAAGCTTTCTGAGCTGAGAAATGCATTTTGTGACAAAGTGAATCAGTGGATGATGAGAATGTCAGTTTTGACAAAGAACACTGATCATTACTAAAATGCTCCAATTGAGCTGTTAGAATGTCAGAAACAAGCTTTCTGAGCTGAAAACAGCATTTATTTGACAAAGTGCATCAGTGGATGATGAGAATGTCAGTTTTGACAAAGAACACTGTTCATTACTAAAATGCTCTAATTGAGCTGTTAGAATGTCAGAAACAAGCTTTCTGAGCTGAGAACTGCATTTTGTGACAAAGTGAATCAGTGGATGATGAGAATGTCACTTTTGACAAAGAACACTGATCATTACTAAAATGATCTAATTGAGCTGTTAGAATGTCAGAAACAAGCTTTCTGAGCATAAAACTGTATTTTGTGACAAAGTGCATCAGTGGATGATGAGAATGTCAGTTTTGACAAAGAACACTGTTCATTACTAAAATGCTCTAATTGAGCTGTTAAAATATCAGAAACAAGCTTTCTGAGCTGAAAACTGCATTTTGTGACAAAAAGCATCAGTGGATGATGAGAATGTCAGTTTTGACAAAGAACACTGATCATTACTAAAATGCTCCAATTGAGCTGTTAGAATGTCAGAAACAAGCTTTCTGAGCTGAGAACTGCATTTTGTGACATAGTTCATCAGTGGATGATGAGAATGTCAGTTTTGACAAAGAACACTGTTCATTACTAAAATGCTCTAATTGAGCTGTTAGAATGTCAGAAACAAGCTTTCTGAGCTGAGAACTGCATTTTGTGACAAAGTGAATCAGTGGATGATGAGAATGTCAGTTTTGACAAAGAACACTGTTCATTACTAAAATGCTCTAATTGAGCTGTTAAAATATCAGAAACAAGCTTTCTGAGCTGAAAACTGCATTTTGTGACAAAAAGCATCAGTGGATGATGAGAATGTCAGTTTTGACAAAGAACACTGATCATTACTAAAATGCTCCAATTGAGCTGTTAGAATGTCAGAAACAAGCTTTCTGAGCTGAGAACTGCATTTTGTGACATAGTTCATCAGTGGATGATGAGAATGTCAGTTTTGACAAATAACACTGTTCATTACTAAAATGCTCTAATTTAGCTGTTAGAATGTCAGAAACAAGCTTTCTGAGCTGAAAACTGCATTTTGTGACAAAAAGCATCAGTGGATGATGAGAATGTCAGTTTTGACAAAGAACACTGATCATCACTAAAATGCTCCAATTGAGCTGTTAGAATGTCAGAAACAAGCTTTCTGAGCTGAGAACTGCATTTTGTGACATAGTTCATCAGTGGATGATGAGAATGTCAGTTTTGACAAAGAACACTGTTCATTACTGAAATGCTCCAATTGAGCTGTTAGAATGTCAGAAACAAGCTTTCTGAGCTGAGAAATGCATTTTGTGACAAAGTGAATCAGTGGATGATGAGAATGTCAGTTTTGACAAAGAACACTGATAATTACTAAAATGCTCTAATTGAGCTGTTAGAATGTCAGAAACAAGCTTTCTGAGCTGAGAACTGCATTTTGTGACATAGTTCATCAGTGGATGATGAGAATGTCAGTTTTGACAAAGAACACTGTTCATTACTAAAATGCTCTAATTGAGCTGTTAGAATGTCAGAAACAAGCTTTCTGAGCTGAGAACTGCATTTTGTGACAAAGTGAATCAGTGGATGATGAGAATGTCACTTTTGACAAAGAACACTGATCATTACTAAAATGCTCTAATTGAGCTGTTAGAATGTCAGAAACAAGCTTTCTGAGCTGAGAAATGCATTTTGTGACAAAGTGAATCAGTGGATGATGAGAATGTCAGTTTTGACAAAGAACACTGATCATTACTAAAATGCTCCAATTGAGCTGTTAGAATGTCAGAAACAAGCTTTCTGAGCTGAAAACAGCATTTATTTGACAAAGTGCATCAGTGGATGATGAGAATGTCAGTTTTGACAAAGAACACTGTTCATTACTAAAATGCTCTAATTGAGCTGTTAGAATGTCAGAAACAAGCTTTCTGAGCTGAGAACTGCATTTTGTGACAAAGTGAATCAGTGGATGATGAGAATGTCACTTTTGACAAAGAACACTGATCATTACTAAAATGATCTAATTGAGCTGTTAGAATGTCAGAAACAAGCTTTCTGAGCATAAAACTGTATTTTGTGACAAAGTGCATCAGTGGATGATGAGAATGTCAGTTTTGACAAAGAACACTGTTCATTACTAAAATGCTCTAATTGAGCTGTTAAAATATCAGAAACAAGCTTTCTGAGCTGAAAACTGCATTTTGTGACAAAAAGCATCAGTGGATGATGAGAATGTCAGTTTTGACAAAGAACACTGATCATTACTAAAATGCTCCAATTGAGCTGTTAGAATGTCAGAAACAAGCTTTCTGAGCTGAGAACTGCATTTTGTGACATAGTTCATCAGTGGATGATGAGAATGTCAGTTTTGACAAAGAACACTGTTCATTACTAAAATGCTCTAATTGAGCTGTTAGAATGTCAGAAACAAGCTTTCTGAGCTGAGAACTGCATTTTGTGACAAAGTGAATCAGTGGATGATGAGAATGTCACTTTTGACAAAGAACACTGATCATTACTAAAATGCTCTAATTGAGCTGTTAGAATGTCAGAAACAAGCTTTCTGAGCTGAGAACTGCATTTTGTGACAAAGTGAATCAGTGGATGATGAGAATGTCAGTTTTGACAAAGAACACTGATCGTTACTAAAATGCTCTAATTGAGCTGTTAGAATGTCAGAAACAAGCTTTCTGAGCTGAGAACTGCATTTTGTGACAAAGTGAATCAGTGGATGATGAGAATGTCACTTTTGACAAAGAACACTGATCATTACTAAAATGCTCTAATTGAGCTGTTAGAATGTCAGAAACAAGCTTTCTGAGCTGAGAACTGCATTTTGTGACAAAGTGAATCAGTGGATGATGAGAATGTCAGTTTTGACAAAGAACACTGTTCATTACTGAAATGCTCCAATTGAGCTGTTAGAATGTCAGAAACAAGCTTTCTGAGCTGAAAACTGCATTTTGTGACAAAAAGCATCAGTGGATGATGAGAATGTCAGTTTTGACAAAGAACACTGTTCATCACTAAAATGCTCCAATTGAGCTGTTAGAATGTCAGAAACAAGCTTTCTGAGCTGAGAACTGCATTTTGTGACAAAGTGAATCAGTGGATGATGAGAATGTCACTTTTGAAAAAGAACACTGATCGTTACTAAAATGCTCTAATTGAGCTGTTAGAATGTCAGAAACAAGCTTTCTGAGCTGAGAACTGCATTTTGTGACAAAGTGAATCAGTGGATGATGAGAATGTCACTTTTGACAAAGAACACTGATCATTACTAAAATGCTCTAATTGAGCTGTTAGAATGTCAGAAACAAGCTTTCTGAGCTGAGAACTGCATTTTGTGACAAAGTGAATCAGTGGATGATGAGAATGTCAGTTTTGACAAAGAACACTGTTCATTACTAAAATGCTCTAATTGAGCTGTTAGAATGTCAGAAACAAGCTTTCTGAGCTGAGAACTGCATTTTGTGACATAGTTCATCAGTGGATGATGAGAATGTCAGTTTTGACAAAGAACACTGTTCATTACTAAAATGCTCTAATTGAGCTGTTAGAATGTCAGAAACAAGCTTTCTGAGCTGAGAACTGCATTTTGTGACAAAGTGAATCAGTGGATGATGAGAATGTCACTTTTGACAAAGAACACTGATCATTACTAAAATGCTCTAATTGAGCTGTTAGAATGTCAGAAACAAGCTTTCTGAGCTGAGAACTGCATTTTGTGACATAGTTCATCAGTGGATGATGAGAATGTCAGTTTTGACAAAGAACACTGTTCATTACTAAAATGCTCTAATTGAGCTGTTAGAATGTCAGAAACAAGCTTTCTGAGCTGAGAACTGCATTTTGTGACATAGTTCATCAGTGGATGATGAGAATGTCAGTTTTGACAAAGAACACTGTTCATTACTAAAATGCTCTAATTGAGCTGTTAGAATGTCAGAAACAAGCTTTCTGAGCTGAGAACTGCATTTTGTGACAAAGTGAATCAGTGGATGATGAGAATGTCACTTTTGACAAAGAACACTGATCATTACTAAAATGCTCTAATTGAGCTGTTAGAATGTCAGAAACAAGCTTTCTGAGCTGAGAACTGCATTTTGTGACAAAGTGAATCAGTGGATGATGAGAATGTCAGTTTTGACAATGAACACTGATCATTACTAAAATGCTCCAATTGAGCTGTTAGAATGTCAGAAACAAGCTTTCTGAGCTGAGAACTGCATTTTGTGACATAGGTCATCAGTGGATGATGAGAATGTCAGTTTTGACAAAGAACACTGATCATTACTAAAATGCTCCAATTGAGCTGTTAGAATGTCAGAAACAAGCTTTCTGAGCTGAGAACTGCATTTTGTGACAAAGTTCATCAGTGGATGATGAGAATGTCAGTTTTGACAATGAACACTGATCATTACTAAAATGCTCCAATTGAGCTGTTAGAATGTCAGAAACAAGCTTTCTGAGCTGAGAACTGCATTTTGTGACATAGGTCATCAGTGGATGATGAGAATGTCAGTTTTGACAAAGAACACTGATCATTACTAAAATGCTCCAATTGAGCTGTTAGAATGTCAGAAACAAGCTTTCTGAGCTGAAAACAGCATTTATTTGACAAAGTGCATCAGTGAATGATGAGAATGTCAGTTTTGACAAAGAACACTGTTCATTACTAAAATGCTCTAATTGAGCTGTTAGAATGTCAGAAACAAGCTTTCTGAGCTGAGAACTGCATTTTGTGACAAAGTGAATCAGTGGATGATGAGAATGTCACTTTTGACAAAGAACACTGATCATTACTAAAATGCTCTAATTGAGCTGTTAGAATGTCAGAAACAAGCTTTCTGAGCATAAAACTGCATTTTGTGACAAAGTGCATCAGTGGATGATGAGAATGTCAGTTTTGACAAAGAACACTGTTCATTACTAAAATGCTCTAATTGAGCTGTTAAAATATCAGAAACAAGCTTTCTGAGCTGAAAACTGCATTTTGTGACAAAAAGCATCAGTGGATGATGAGAATGTCAGTTTTGACAAAGAACACTGATCATTACTAAAATGCTCCAATTGAGCTGTTAGAATGTCAGAAACAAGCTTTCTGAGCTGAGAACTGCATTTTGTGACATAGTTCATCAGTGGATGATGAGAATGTCAGTTTTGACAAAGAACACTGTTCATTACTAAAATGCTCTAATTTAGTGTTAGAATGTCAGAAACAAGCTTTCTGAGCTGAAAACTGCATTTTGTGACAAAAAGCATCAGTGAATGATGAGAATGTCAGTTTTGACAAAGAACACTGATCATCACTAAAATGCTCCAATTGAGCTGTTAGAATGTCAGAAACAAGCTTTCTGAGCTGAGAACTGCATTTTGTGACATAGTTCATCAGTGGATGATGAGAATGTCAGTTTTGACAAAGAACACTGTTCATTACTGAAATGCTCCAATTGAGCTGTTAGAATGTCAGAAACAAGCTTTCTGAGCTGAGAAATGCGTTTTGTGACAAAGTGAATCAGTGGATGATGAGAATGTCAGTTTTGACAAAGAACACTGATAATTACTAAAATGCTCTAATTGAGCTGTTAGAATGTCAGAAACAAGCTTTCTGAGCTGAGAACTGCATTTTGTGACATAGTTCATCAGTGGATGATGAGAATGTCAGTTTTGACAAAGAACACTGTTCATTACTAAAATGCTCTAATTGAGCTGTTAGAATGTCAGAAACAAGCTTTCTGAGCTGAGAACTGCATTTTGTGACAAAGTGAATCAGTGGATGATGAGAATGTCACTTTTGACAAAGAACACTGATCATTACTAAAATGCTCTAATTGAGCTGTTAGAATGTCAGAAACAAGCTTTCTGAGCTGAGAACTGCATTTTGTGACAAAGTGAATCAGTGGATGATGAGAATGTCACTTTTGACAAAGAACACTGATCATTGCTAAAATGCTCTAATTGAGCTGTTAGAATGTCAGAAACAAGCTTTCTGAGCTGAGAACTGCATTTTGTGACATAGTGCATCAGTGGATGATGAGAATGTCAGTTTTGACAAAGAACACTGTTCATTACTAAAATGCTCTAATTGAGCTGTTAGAATGTCAGAAACAAGCTTTCTGAGCTGAGAACTGCATTTTGTGACAAAGTTCATCAGTGGATGATGAGAATGTCAGTTTTGACAAAGAACACTGATCATTACTAAAATGCTCCAATTGAGCTGTTAGAATGTCAGAAACAAGCTTTCTGAGCTGAAAACAGCATTTATTTGACAAAGTGCATCAGTGGATGATGAGAATGTCAGTTTTGACAAAGAACACTGTTCATTACTAAAATGCTCTAATTGAGCTGTTAGAATGTCAGAAACAAGCTTTCTGAGCTGAGAACTGCATTTTGTGACAAAGTGAATCAGTGGATGATGAGAATGTCAGTTTTGACAAAGAACACTGTTCATTACTAAAATGCTCTAATTGAGCTGTTAGAATGTCAGAAACAAGCTTTCTGAGCATAAAACTGTATTTTGTGACAAAGTGCATCAGTGGATGATGAGAATGTCAGTTTTGACAAAGAACACTGTTCATTACTAAAATGCTCTAATTGAGCTGTTAAAATATCAGAAACAAGCTTTCTGAGCTGAAAACTGCATTTTGTGACAAAAAGCATCAGTGGATGATGAGAATGTCAGTTTTGACAAAGAACACTGATCATTACTAAAATGCTCCAATTGAGCTGTTAGAATGTCAGAAACAAGCTTTCTGAGCTGAGAACTGCATTTTGTGACATAGTTCATCAGTGGATGATGAGAATGTCAGTTTTGACAAAGAACACTGTTCATTACTAAAATGCTCTAATTGAGCTGTTAGAATGTCAGAAACAAGCTTTCTGAGCTGAAAACTGCATTTTGTGACAAAAAGCATCAGTGGATGATGAGAATGTCAGTTTTGACAAAGAACACTGTTCATCACTAAAATGCTCCAATTAAGCTGTTAGAATGTCAGAAACAAGCTTTCTGAGCTGAGAACTGCATTTTGTGACATAGTTCATCAGTGGATGATGAGAATGTCAGTTTTGACAAAGAACACTGTTCATTACTAAAATGCTCTAATTGAGCTGTTAGAATGTCAGAAACAAGCTTTCTGAGCTGAGAACTGCATTTTGTGACATAGTTCATCAGTGGATGATGAGAATGTCAGTTTTGACAAAGAACACTGTTCATTACTAAAATGCTCTAATTGAGCTGTTAGAATGCCAGAAACAAGCTTTCTGAGCTGAGAACTGCATTTTGTGACAAAGTGAATCAGTGGATGATGAGAATGTCACTTTGACAAAGAACACTGATCATTACTAAAATGCTCTAATTGAGCTGTTAGAATGTCAGAAACAAGCTTTCTGAGCATAAAACTGCATTTTGTGACAAAGTGCATCAGTGGATGATGAGAATGTCAGTTTTGACAAAGAACACTGTTCATTACTAAAATGCTCTAATTGAGCTGTTAAAATATCAGAAACAAGCTTTCTGAGCAGAAAACTGCATTATGTGACAAAAAGCATCAGTGTATGATGAGAATGTCAGTTTTGACAAAGAACACTGTTCATTACTAAAATGCTCTAATTGAGCTGTTAGAATGTCAGAAACAAGCTTTCTGAGCTGAAAACTGCATTTTGTGACAAAGTGAATCAGTGGATGATGAGAATGTCAGTTTTGACAAAGAACACTGTTCATTACTAAAATGCTCTAATTGAGCTGTTAGAATGTCAGAAACAAGCTTTCTGAGCTGAGAACTGCATTTTGTGACATAGTTCATCAGTGGATGATGAGAATGTCAGTTTTGACAAAGAACACTGTTCATTACTAAAATGCTCTAATTGAGCTGTTAGAATGTCAGAAACAAGCTTTCTGAGCTGAGAACTGCATTTTGTGACAAAGTGAATCAGTGGATGATGAGAATGTCAGTTTTGACAATGAACACTGATCATTACTAAAATGCTCCAATTGAGCTGTTAGAATGTCAGAAACAAGCTTTCTGAGCTGAGAACTGCATTTTGTGACATAGGTCATCAGTGGATGATGAGAATGTCAGTTTTGACAAAGAACACTGATCATTACTAAAATGCTCCAATTGAGCTGTTAGAATGTCAGAAACAAGCTTTCTGAGCTGAGAACTGCATTTTGTGACAAAGTTCATCAGTGGATGATGAGAATGTCAGTTTTGACAATGAACACTGATCATTACTAAAATGCTCCAATTGAGCTGTTAGAATGTCAGAAACAAGCTTTCTGAGCTGAGAACTGCATTTTGTGACATAGGTCATCAGTGGATGATGAGAATGTCAGTTTTGGCAAAGAACACTGATCATTACTAAAATGCTCCAATTGAGCTGTTAGAATGTCAGAAACAAGCTTTCTGAGCTGAAAACAGCATTTATTTGACAAAGTGCATCAGTGAATGATGAGAATGTCAGTTTTGACAAAGAACACTGTTCATTACTAAAATGCTCTAATTGAGCTGTTAGAATGTCAGAAACAAGCTTTCTGAGCTGAGAACTGCATTTTGTGACAAAGTGAATCAGTGGATGATGAGAATGTCACTTTTGACAAAGAACACTGATCATTACTAAAATGCTCTAATTGAGCTGTTAGAATGTCAGAAACAAGCTTTCTGAGCATAAAACTGCATTTTGTGACAAAGTGCATCAGTGGATGATGAGAATGTCAGTTTTGACAAAGAACACTGTTCATTACTAAAATGCTCTAATTGAGCTGTTAAAATGTCAGAAACAAGCTTTCTGAGCTGAAAACTGCATTTTGTGACAAAAAGCATCAGTGGATGATGAGAATGTCAGTTTTGACAAAGAACACTGATCATCACTAAAATGCTCCAATTGAGCTGTTAGAATGTCAGAAACAAGCTTTCTGAGCTGAGAACTGCATTTTGTGACATAGTTCATCAGTGGATGATGAGAATGTCAGTTTTGACAAAGAACACTGTTCATTACTGAAATGCTCCAATTGAGCTGTTAGAATGTCAGAAACAAGCTTTCTGAGCTGAGAAATGCGTTTTGTGACAAAGTGAATCAGTGGATGATGAGAATGTCAGTTTTGACAAAGAACACTGTTCATTACTAAAATGCTCTAATTGAGCTGTTAGAATGTCAGAAACAAGCTTTCTGAGCTGAGAACTGCATTTTGTGACATAGTTCATCAGTGGATGATGAGAATGTCAGTTTTGACAAAGAACACTGTTCATTACTAAAATGCTCTAATTGAGCTGTTAGAATGTCAGAAACAAGCTTTCTGAGCTGAGAACTGCATTTTGTGACAAAGTGAATCAGTGGATGATGAGAATGTCACTTTTGACAAAGAACACTGATCATTGCTAAAATGCTCTAATTGAGCTGTTAGAATGTCAGAAACAAGCTTTCTGAGCTGAGAACTGCATTTTGTGACATAGTGCATCAGTGGATGATGAGAATGTCAGTTTTGACAAAGAACACTGTTCATTACTAAAATGCTCTAATTGAGCTGTTAGAATGTCAGAAACAAGCTTTCTGAGCTGAGAACTGCATTTTGTGACAAAGTTCATCAGTGGATGATGAGAATGTCAGTTTTGACAAAGAACACTGATCATTACTAAAATGCTCCAATTGAGCTGTTAGAATGTCAGAAACAAGCTTTCTGAGCTGAGAACTGCATTTTGTGACATAGGTCATCAGTGGATGATGAGAATGTCAGTTTTGACAAAGAACACTGATCATTACTAAAATGCTCCAATTGAGCTGTTAGAATGTCAGAAACAAGCTTTCTGAGCTGAAAACAGCATTTATTTGACAAAGTGAATCAGTGGATGATGAGAATGTCAGTTTTGACAAAGAACACTGTTCATTACTAAAATGCTCTAATTGAGCTGTTAGAATGTCAGAAACAAGCTTTCTGAGCTGAGAACTGCATTTTGTGACAAAGTGAATCAGTGGATGATGAGAATGTCAGTTTTGACAAAGAACACTGTTCATTACTAAAATGCTCTAATTGAGCTGTTAGAATGTCAGAAACAAGTTTTCTGAGCATAAAACTGTATTTTGTGACAAAGTGCATCAGTGGATGATGAGAATGTCAGTTTTGACAAAGAACACTGTTCATTACTAAAATGCTCTAATTGAGCTGTTAAAATATCAGAAACAAGCTTTCTGAGCTGAAAACTGCATTTTGTGACAAAAAGCATCAGTGGATGATGAGAATGTCAGTTTTGACAAAGAACACTGATCATTACTAAAATGCTCCAATTGAGCTGTTAGAATGTCAGAAACAAGCTTTCTGAGCTGAGAACTGCATTTTGTGACATAGTTCATCAGTGGATGATGAGAATGTCAGTTTTGACAAAGAACACTGTTCATTACTAAAATGCTCTAATTGAGCTGTTAGAATGTCAGAAACAAGCTTTCTGAGCTGAAAACTGCATTTTGTGACAAAAAGCATCAGTGGATGATGAGAATGTCAGTTTTGACAAAGAACACTGTTCATCACTAAAATGCTCCAATTAAGCTGTTAGAATGTCAGAAACAAGCTTTTGAGCTGAGAACTGCATTTTGTGACATAGTTCATCAGTGGATGATGAGAATGTCAGTTTTGACAAAGAACACTGTTCATTACTAAAATGCTCTAATTGAGCTGTTAGAATGTCAGAAACAAGCTTTCTGAGCTGAGAACTGCATTTTGTGACAAAGTGAATCAGTGGATGATGAGAATGTCACTTTTGACAAAGAAAACTAATCATTACTAAAATGCTCTAATTGAGCTGTTAGAATGTCAGAAACAAGCTTTCTGAGCTGAGAACTGCATTTTGTGACAAAGTGAATCAGTGGATGATGAGAATGTCAGTTTTGACAAAGAACACTGATCGTTACTAAAATGCTCTAATTGAGCTGTTAGAATGTCAGAAACAAGCTTTCTGAGCTGAAAACTGCATTTTGTGACAAAGTGAATCAGTGGATGATGAGAATGTCAGTTTTGACAAAGAACACTGTTCATTACTGAAATGCTCCAATTGAGCTGTTAGAATGTCAGAAACAAGCTTTCTGAGCTGAAAACTGCATTTTGTGACATAGTTCATCAGTGGATGATGAGAATGTCAGTTTTGACAAAGAACACTGTTCATTACTAAAATGCTCTAATTGAGCTGTTAGAATGTCAGAAACAAGCTTTCTGAGCTGAAAACTGCATTTTGTGACAAAAAGCATCAGTGGATGATGAGAATGTCAGTTTTGACAAAGAACACTGATCATTACTAAAATGCTCTAATTGAGCTGTTAGAATGTCAGAAACAAGCTTTCTGAGCTGAAAACTGCATTTTGTGACAAAGTGAATCAGTGGATGATGAGAATGTCAGTTTTGACAAAGAACACTGTTCATTACTGAAATGCTCCAATTGAGCTGTTAGAATGTCAGAAACAAGCTTTCTGAGCTGAGAAATGCATTTTGTGACAAAGTGCATCAGTGGATGATGAGAATGTCAGTTTTGACAAAGAACACTGATCATTACTAAAATGCTCTAATTGAGCTGTTAGAATGTCAGAAACAAGCTTTCTGAGCTGAGAACTGCATTTTGTGACATAGTTCATCAGTGGATGATGAGAATGTCAGTTTTGACAAAGAACACTGTTCATTACTAAAATGCTCTAATTGAGCTGTTAGAATGTCAGAAACAAGCTTTCTGAGCTGAGAACTGCATTTTGTGACATAGTTCATCAGTGGATGATGAGAATGTCAGTTTTGACAAAGAACACTGTTCATTACTAAAATGCTCTAATTGAGCTGTTAGAATGTCAGAAACAAGCTTTTTGAGCTGAGAACTGCATTTTGTGACAAAGTGAATCAGTGGATGATGAGAATGTCACTTTTGACAAAGAACACTGATCATTACTAAAATGCTCTAATTGAGCTGTTAGAATGTCAGAAACAAGCTTTCTGAGCTGAGAACTGCATTTTGTGACAAAAAGCATCAGTGGATGATGAGAATGTCAGTTTTGACAAAGAACACTGATCATTACTAAAATGCTCTAATTGAGCTGTTAGAATGTCAGAAACAAGCTTTCTGAGCTGAAAACTGCATTTTGTGACAAAGTGAATCAGTGGATGATGAGAATGTCAGTTTTGACAAAGAACACTGTTCATTACTGAAATGCTCCAATTGAGCTGTTAGAATGTCAGAAACAAGCTTTCTGAGCTGAGAAATGCATTTTGTGACAAAGTGCATCAGTGGATGATGAGAATGTCAGTTTTGACAAAGAACACTGATCATTACTAAAATGCTCTAATTGAGCTGTTAGAATGTCAGAAACAAGCTTTCTGAGCTGAGAACTGCATTTTGTGACATAGTTCATCAGTGGATGATGAGAATGTCAGTTTTGACAAAGAACACTGTTCATTACTAAAATGCTCTAATTGAGCTGTTAGAATGTCAGAAACAAGCTTTCTGAGCTGAGAACTGCATTTTGTGACATAGTTCATCAGTGGATGATGAGAATGTCAGTTTTGACAAAGAACACTGTTCATTACTAAAATGCTCTAATTGAGCTGTTAGAATGTCAGAAACAAGCTTTTTGAGCTGAGAACTGCATTTTGTGACAAAGTGAATCAGTGGATGATGAGAATGTCACTTTTGACAAAGAACACTGATCATTACTAAAATGCTCTAATTGAGCTGTTAGAATGTCAGAAACAAGCTTTCTGAGCTGAGAACTGCATTTTGTGACATAGTTCATCAGTGGATGATGAGAATGTCAGTTTTGACAAAGAACACTGTTCATTACTAAAATGCTCTAATTGAGCTGTTAGAATGTCAGAAACAAGCTTTCTGAGCTGAGAACTGCATTTTGTGACAAAGTGAATCAGTGGATGATGAGAATGTCACTTTTGACAAAGAACACTGATCATTACTAAAATGCTCTAATTGAGCTGTTAGAATGTCAGAAACAAGCTTTCTGAGCTGAGAACTGCATTTTGTGACAAAGTGAATCAGTGGATGATGAGAATGTCACTTTTGACAAAGAACACTGTTCATTACTAAAATGCTCTAATTGAGCTGTTAGAATGTCAGAAACAAGCTTTCTGAGCTGAGAACTGCATTTTGTGACAAAGTGAATCAGTGGATGATGAGAATGTCAGTTTTGACAAAGAACACTGATCGTTACTAAAATGCTCTAATTGAGCTGTTAGAATGTCAGAAACAAGCTTTCTGAGCTGAGAACTGCATTTTGTGACAAAGTGAATCAGTGGATGATGAGAATGTCAGTTTTGACAAAGAACACTGTTCATTACTGAAATGCTCCAATTGAGCTGTTAGAATGTCAGAAACAAGCTTTCTGAGCTGAAAACTGCATTTTGTGACATAGTTCATCAGTGGATGATGAGAATGTCAGTTTTGACAAAGAACACTGTTCATTACTAAAATGCTCTAATTGAGCTGTTAGAATGTCAGAAACAAGCTTTCTGAGCTGAAAACTGCATTTTGTGACAAAAAGCATCAGTGGATGATGAGAATGTCAGTTTTGACAAAGAACACTGATCATTACTAAAATGCTCTAATTGAGCTGTTAGAATGTCAGAAACAAGCTTTCTGAGCTGAAAACTGCATTTTGTGACAAAGTGAATCAGTGGATGATGAGAATGTCAGTTTTGACAAAGAACACTGTTCATTACTGAAATGCTCCAATTGAGCTGTTAGAATGTCAGAAACAAGCTTTCTGAGCTGAGAAATGCATTTTGTGACAAAGTGCATCAGTGGATGATGAGAATGTCAGTTTTGACAAAGAACACTGATCATTACTAAAATGCTCTAATTGAGCTGTTAGAATGTCAGAAACAAGCTTTCTGAGCTGAGAACTGCATTTTGTGACATAGTTCATCAGTGGATGATGAGAATGTCAGTTTTGACAAAGAACACTGTTCATTACTAAAATGCTCTAATTGAGCTGTTAGAATGTCAGAAACAAGCTTTCTGAGCTGAGAACTGCATTTTGTGACATAGTTCATCAGTGGATGATGAGAATGTCAGTTTTGACAAAGAACACTGTTCATTACTAAAATGCTCTAATTGAGCTGTTAGAATGTCAGAAACAAGCTTTTTGAGCTGAGAACTGCATTTTGTGACAAAGTGAATCAGTGGATGATGAGAATGTCACTTTTGACAAAGAACACTGATCATTACTAAAATGCTCTAATTGAGCTGTTAGAATGTCAGAAACAAGCTTTCTGAGCTGAGAACTGCATTTTGTGACATAGTTCATCAGTGGATGATGAGAATGTCAGTTTTGACAAAGAACACTGTTCATTACTAAAATGCTCTAATTGAGCTGTTAGAATGTCAGAAACAAGCTTTCTGAGCTGAGAACTGCATTTTGTGACATAGTTCATCAGTGTATGATGAGAATGTCAGTTTTGACAAAGAACACTGTTCATTACTAAAATGCTCTAATTGAGCTGTTAGAATGTCAGAAACAAGCTTTCTGAGCTGAGAACTGCATTTTGTGACATAATTCATCAGTGGATGATGAGAATGTCAGTTTTGACAAAGAACACTGTTCATTACTAAAATGCTCTAATTGAGCTGTTAGAATGTCAGAAACAAGCTTTCTGAGCTGAAAACTGCATTTTGTGACAAAAAGCATCAGTGGATGATGAGAATGTCAGTTTTGACAAAGAACACTGTTCATTACTGAAATGCTCCAATTGAGCTGTTAGAATGTCAGAAACAAGCTTTCTGAGCTGAGAAATGCATTTTGTGACAAAGTGCATCAGTGGATGATGAGAATGTCAGTTTTGACAAAGAACACTGATCATTACTAAAATGCTCTAATTGAGCTGTTAGAATGTCAGAAACAAGCTTTCTGAGCTGAGAACTGCATTTTGTGACATAGTTCATCAGTGGATGATGAGAATGTCAGTTTTGACAAAGAACACTGTTCATTACTAAAATGCTCTAATTGAGCTGTTAGAATGTCAGAAACAAGCTTTCTGAGCTGAGAACTGCATTTTGTGACATAGTTCATCAGTGGATGATGAGAATGTCATTTTTGACAAAGAACACTGATCATTACTAAAATGCTCTAATTGAGCTGTTAGAATGTCAGAAACAAACTTTCCTGAGCTGAGAACTGCATTTTGTGACAAAGTGAATCAGTGGATGATGAGAATGTCACTTTTGACAAAGAACACTGATCATTACTAAAATGCTCTAATTGAGCTGTTAGAATGTCAGAAACAAGCTTTCTGAGCTGAGAACTGCATTTTGTGACATAGTTCATCAGTGGATGATGAGAATGTCAGTTTTGACAAAGAACACTGTTCATTACTAAAATGCTCTAATTGAGCTGTTAGAATGTCAGAAACAAGCTTTCTGAGCTGAGAACTGCATTTTGTGACAAAAAGCATCAGTGGATGATGAGAATGTCAGTTTTGACAAAGAACACTGATCATTATTAAAATGCTCCAATTGAGCTGTTAGAATGTCAGAAACAAGCTTTCTGAGCTGAGAACTGCATTTTGTGACATAGTTCATCAGTGGATGATGAGATGTCAGTTTTGACAAAGAACACTGATCATTACTAAAATGCTCCAATTGAGCTTGTTAGAATGTCAGAAACAAGCTTTCTGAGCTGAAAACAGCATTTATTTGACAAAGTGCATCAGTGGATGATGAGAATGTCAGTTTTGACAAAGAACACTGTTCATTACTAAAATGCTCTAATTGAGCTGTTAGAATGTCAGAAACAAGCTTTCTGATCTGAGAAATGCATTTTGTGACAAATTGAATCAGTGGACGATGAGAATGTCACTTTTGACAAAGAACACTGATCATTACTAAAATGCTCCAATTGAACTGTTAGAATGTCATAAACAAGCTTTCTGAGCTGAGAACTGCATTTTGTGACATAGTTCATCAGTGGATGATGAGAATGTCAGTTTTGACAAAGAACACTGTTCATTACTAAAATGCTCTGATTGAGCTGTTAGAATGTCAGAAACAAGCTTTCTGAGCTGAGAACTGCATTTTGTGACAAAGTGAATCAGTGGATGATGAGAATGTCAGTTTTGACAAAGAACACTGATCATTACTAAAATGCTCTAATTGAGCTGTTAGAATGTCAGAAACAAGCTTTCTGAGCTGAGAACTGCATTTTGTGACATAGTTCATCAGTGGATGATGAGAATGTCAGTTTTGACAAAGAACACTGTTCATTACTAAAATGCTCTAATTGAGCTGTTAGAATGTCAGAAACAAGCTTTCTGAGCTGAGAACTGCATTTTGTGACATAGTTCATCAGTGGATGATGAGAATGTCAGTTTTGACAAAGAACACTGTTCATTACTAAAATGCTCTAATTGAGCTGTTAGAATGTCAGAAACAAGCTTTCTGAGCTGAGAACTGCATTTTGTGACATAGTTCATCAGTGGATGATGAGAATGTCAGTTTTGACAAAGAACACTGTTCATTACTAAAATGCTCTAATTGAGCTGTTAGAATGTCAGAAACAAGCTTTCTGAGCTGAAAACTGCATTTTGTGACAAAAAGCATCAGTGGATGATGAGAATGTCAGTTTTGACAAAGAACACTGTTCATTACTGAAATGCTCCAATTGAGCTGTTAGAATGTCAGAAACAAGCTTTCTGAGCTGAGAAATGCATTTTGTGACAAAGTGCATCAGTGGATGATGAGAATGTCAGTTTTGACAAAGAACACTGATCATTACTAAAATGCTCTAATTGAGCTGTTAGAATGTCAGAAACAAGCTTTCTGAGCTGAGAACTGCATTTTGTGACATAGTTCATCAGTGGATGATGAGAATGTCAGTTTTGACAAAGAACACTGTTCATTACTAAAATGCTCTAATTGAGCTGTTAGAATGTCAGAAACAAGCTTTCTGAGCTGAGAACTGCATTTTGTGACATAGTTCATCAGTGGATGATGAGAATGTCACTTTTGACAAAGAACACTGATCATTACTAAAATGCTCTAATTGAGCTGTTAGAATGTCAGAAACAAACTTTCCTGAGCTGAGAACTGCATTTTGTGACAAAGTGAATCAGTGGATGATGAGAATGTCACTTTTGACAAAGAACACTGATCATTACTAAAATGCTCTAATTGAGCTGTTAGAATGTCAGAAACAAGCTTTCTGAGCTGAGAACTGCATTTTGTGACATAGTTCATCAGTGGATGATGAGAATGTCAGTTTTGACAAAGAACACTGTTCATTACTAAAATGCTCTAATTGAGCTGTTAGAATGTCAGAAACAAGCTTTCTGAGCTGAGAACTGCATTTTGTGACATAGTTCATCAGTGGATGATGAGAATGTCAGTTTTGACAAAGAACACTGTTCATTACTAAAATGCTCTAATTGAGCTGTTAGAATGTCAGAAACAAGCTTTCTGAGCTGAGAACTGCATTTTGTGACAAAGTGAATCAGTGGATGATGAGAATGTCACTTTTGACAAAGAAAACTAATCATTACTAAAATGCTCTAATTGAGCTGTTAGAATGTCAGAAACAAGCTTTCTGAGCTGAGAACTGCATTTTGTGACAAAGTGAATCAGTGGATGATGAGAATGTCAGTTTTGACAAAGAACACTGATCGTTACTAAAATGCTCTAATTGAGCTGTTAGAATGTCAGAAACAAGCTTTCTGAGCTGAAAACTGCATTTTGTGACAAAGTGAATCAGTGGATGATGAGAATGTCAGTTTTGACAAAGAACACTGTTCATTACTGAAATGCTCCAATTGAGCTGTTAGAATGTCAGAAACAAGCTTTCTGAGCTGAAAACTGCATTTTGTGACATAGTTCATCAGTGGATGATGAGAATGTCAGTTTTGACAAAGAACACTGTTCATTACTAAAATGCTCTAATTGAGCTGTTAGAATGTCAGAAACAAGCTTTCTGAGCTGAAAACTGCATTTTGTGACAAAAAGCATCAGTGGATGATGAGAATGTCAGTTTTGACAAAGAACACTGATCATTACTAAAATGCTCTAATTGAGCTGTTAGAATGTCAGAAACAAGCTTTCTGAGCTGAAAACTGCATTTTGTGACAAAGTGAATCAGTGGATGATGAGAATGTCAGTTTTGACAAAGAACACTGTTCATTACTGAAATGCTCCAATTGAGCTGTTAGAATGTCAGAAACAAGCTTTCTGAGCTGAGAAATGCATTTTGTGACAAAGTGCATCAGTGGATGATGAGAATGTCAGTTTTGACAAAGAACACTGATCATTACTAAAATGCTCTAATTGAGCTGTTAGAATGTCAGAAACAAGCTTTCTGAGCTGAGAACTGCATTTTGTGACATAGTTCATCAGTGGATGATGAGAATGTCAGTTTTGACAAAGAACACTGTTCATTACTAAAATGCTCTAATTGAGCTGTTAGAATGTCAGAAACAAGCTTTCTGAGCTGAGAACTGCATTTTGTGACAAAGTGAATCAGTGGATGATGAGAATGTCACTTTTGACAAAGAACACTGATCATTACTAAAATGCTCTAATTGAGCTGTTAGAATGTCAGAAACAAGCTTTCTGAGCTGAGAACTGCATTTTGTGACAAAGTGAATCAGTGGATGATGAGAATGTCACTTTTGACAAAGAACACTGTTCATTACTAAAATGCTCTAATTGAGCTGTTAGAATGTCAGAAACAAGCTTTCTGAGCTGAGAACTGCATTTTGTGACAAAGTGAATCAGTGGATGATGAGAATGTCAGTTTTGACAAAGAACACTGATCGTTACTAAAATGCTCTAATTGAGCTGTTAGAATGTCAGAAACAAGCTTTCTGAGCTGAGAACTGCATTTTGTGACAAAGTGAATCAGTGGATGATGAGAATGTCAGTTTTGACAAAGAACACTGTTCATTACTGAAATGCTCCAATTGAGCTGTTAGAATGTCAGAAACAAGCTTTCTGAGCTGAAAACTGCATTTTGTGACATAGTTCATCAGTGGATGATGAGAATGTCAGTTTTGACAAAGAACACTGTTCATTACTAAAATGCTCTAATTGAGCTGTTAGAATGTCAGAAACAAGCTTTCTGAGCTGAAAACTGCATTTTGTGACAAAAAGCATCAGTGGATGATGAGAATGTCAGTTTTGACAAAGAACACTGATCATTACTAAAATGCTCTAATTGAGCTGTTAGAATGTCAGAAACAAGCTTTCTGAGCTGAAAACTGCATTTTGTGACAAAGTGAATCAGTGGATGATGAGAATGTCAGTTTTGACAAAGAACACTGTTCATTACTGAAATGCTCCAATTGAGCTGTTAGAATGTCAGAAACAAGCTTTCTGAGCTGAGAAATGCATTTTGTGACAAAGTGCATCAGTGGATGATGAGAATGTCAGTTTTGACAAAGAACACTGATCATTACTAAAATGCTCTAATTGAGCTGTTAGAATGTCAGAAACAAGCTTTCTGAGCTGAGAACTGCATTTTGTGACATAGTTCATCAGTGGATGATGAGAATGTCAGTTTTGACAAAGAACACTGTTCATTACTAAAATGCTCTAATTGAGCTGTTAGAATGTCAGAAACAAGCTTTCTGAGCTGAGAACTGCATTTTGTGACATAGTTCATCAGTGGATGATGAGAATGTCAGTTTTGACAAAGAACACTGTTCATTACTAAAATGCTCTAATTGAGCTGTTAGAATGTCAGAAACAAGCTTTTTGAGCTGAGAACTGCATTTTGTGACAAAGTGAATCAGTGGATGATGAGAATGTCACTTTTGACAAAGAACACTGATCATTACTAAAATGCTCTAATTGAGCTGTTAGAATGTCAGAAACAAGCTTTCTGAGCTGAGAACTGCATTTTGTGACATAGTTCATCAGTGGATGATGAGAATGTCAGTTTTGACAAAGAACACTGTTCATTACTAAAATGCTCTAATTGAGCTGTTAGAATGTCAGAAACAAGCTTTCTGAGCTGAGAACTGCATTTTGTGACATAGTTCATCAGTGGATGATGAGAATGTCAGTTTTGACAAAGAACACTGTTCATTACTAAAATGCTCTAATTGAGCTGTTAGAATGTCAGAAACAAGCTTTCTGAGCTGAGAACTGCATTTTGTGACATAATTCATCAGTGGATGATGAGAATGTCAGTTTTGACAAAGAACACTGTTCATTACTAAAATGCTCTAATTGAGCTGTTAGAATGTCAGAAACAAGCTTTCTGAGCTGAAAACTGCATTTTGTGACAAAAAGCATCAGTGGATGATGAGAATGTCAGTTTTGACAAAGAACACTGTTCATTACTGAAATGCTCCAATTGAGCTGTTAGAATGTCAGAAACAAGCTTTCTGAGCTGAGAAATGCATTTTGTGACAAAGTGCATCAGTGGATGATGAGAATGTCAGTTTTGACAAAGAACACTGATCATTACTAAAATGCTCTAATTGAGCTGTTAGAATGTCAGAAACAAGCTTTCTGAGCTGAGAACTGCATTTTGTGACATAGTTCATCAGTGGATGATGAGAATGTCAGTTTTGACAAAGAACACTGTTCATTACTAAAATGCTCTAATTGAGCTGTTAGAATGTCAGAAACAAGCTTTCTGAGCTGAGAACTGCATTTTGTGACATAGTTCATCAGTGGATGATGAGAATGTCATTTTTGACAAAGAACACTGATCATTACTAAAATGCTCTAATTGAGCTGTTAGAATGTCAGAAACAAACTTTCCTGAGCTGAGAACTGCATTTTGTGACAAAGTGAATCAGTGGATGATGAGAATGTCACTTTTGACAAAGAACACTGATCATTACTAAAATGCTCTAATTGAGCTGTTAGAATGTCAGAAACAAGCTTTCTGAGCTGAGAACTGCATTTTGTGACATAGTTCATCAGTGGATGATGAGAATGTCAGTTTTGACAAAGAACACTGTTCATTACTAAAATGCTCTAATTGAGCTGTTAGAATGTCAGAAACAAGCTTTTTGAGCTGAGAACTGCATTTTGTGACAAAGTGAATCAGTGGATGATGAGAATGTCACTTTTGACAAAGAACACTGATCATTACTAAAATGCTCTAATTGAGCTGTTAGAATGTCAGAAACAAGCTTTCTGAGCTGAGAACTGCATTTTGTGACATAGTTCATCAGTGGATGATGAGAATGTCAGTTTTGACAAAGAACACTGTTCATTACTAAAATGCTCTAATTGAGCTGTTAGAATGTCAGAAACAAGCTTTCTGAGCTGAGAACTGCATTTTGTGACATAGTTCATCAGTGGATGATGAGAATGTCAGTTTTGACAAAGAACACTGTTCATTACTAAAATGCTCTAATTGAGCTGTTAGAATGTCAGAAACAAGCTTTCTGAGCTGAGAACTGCATTTTGTGACATAATTCATCAGTGGATGATGAGAATGTCAGTTTTGACAAAGAACACTGTTCATTACTAAAATGCTCTAATTGAGCTGTTAGAATGTCAGAAACAAGCTTTCTGAGCTGAAAACTGCATTTTGTGACAAAAAGCATCAGTGGATGATGAGAATGTCAGTTTTGACAAAGAACACTGTTCATTACTGAAATGCTCCAATTGAGCTGTTAGAATGTCAGAAACAAGCTTTCTGAGCTGAGAAATGCATTTTGTGACAAAGTGCATCAGTGGATGATGAGAATGTCAGTTTTGACAAAGAACACTGATCATTACTAAAATGCTCTAATTGAGCTGTTAGAATGTCAGAAACAAGCTTTCTGAGCTTAGAACTGCATTTTGTGACATAGTTCATCAGTGGATGATGAGAATGTCAGTTTTGACAAAGAACACTGTTCATTACTAAAATGCTCTAATTGAGCTGTTAGAATGTCAGAAACAAGCTTTCTGAGCTGAGAACTGCATTTTGTGACATAGTTCATCAGTGGATGATGAGAATGTCATTTTTGACAAAGAACACTGATCATTACTAAAATGCTCTAATTGAGCTGTTAGAATGTCAGAAACAAACTTTCCTGAGCTGAGAACTGCATTTTGTGACAAAGTGAATCAGTGGATGATGAGAATGTCACTTTTGACAAAGAACACTGATCATTACTAAAATGCTCTAATTGAGCTGTTAGAATGTCAGAAACAAGCTTTCTGAGCTGAGAACTGCATTTTGTGACATAGTTCATCAGTGGATGATGAGAATGTCAGTTTTGACAAAGAACACTGTTCATTACTAAAATGCTCTAATTGAGCTGTTAGAATGTCAGAAACAAGCTTTCTGAGCTGAGAACTGCATTTTGTGACAAAAAGCATCAGTGGATGATGAGAATGTCAGTTTTGACAAAGAACACTGATCATTATTAAAATGCTCCAATTGAGCTGTTAGAATGTCAGAAACAAGCTTTCTGAGCTGAGAACTGCATTTTGTGACATAGTTCATCAGTGGATGATGAGATGTCAGTTTTGAAAAAGAACACTGATCATTACTAAAATGCTCCAATTGAGCTTGTTAGAATGTCAGAAACAAGCTTTCTGAGCTGAAAACAGCATTTATTTGACAAAGTGCATCAGTGGATGATGAGAATGTCAGTTTTGACAAAGAACACTGTTCATTACTAAAATGCTCTAATTGAGCTGTTAGAATGTCAGAAACAAGCTTTCTGATCTGAGAACTGCATTTTGTGACAAATTGAATCAGTGGACGATGAGAATGTCACTTTTGACAAAGAACACTGATCATTACTAAAATGCTCCAATTGAACTGTTAGAATGTCATAAACAAGCTTTCTGAGCTGAGAACTGCATTTTGTGACATAGTTCATCAGTGGATGATGAGAATGTCAGTTTTGACAAAGAACACTGTTCATTACTAAAATGCTCTGATTGAGCTGTTAGAATGTCAGAAACAAGCTTTCTGAGCTGAGAACTGCATTTTGTGACAAAGTGAATCAGTGGATGATGAGAATGTCAGTTTTGACAAAGAACACTGATCATCACTGGAAAGCTTAAGGTTGGATTTTACAAACGTGCTTCACCTCTCCCCTCTACTACAACACGGAATCAGGTTGTTGTATCACTTAACTTGCACTTCTTTCATATTAGTGTATTTTATTCATAGCATACATTGTTAATTATCACTGTCGTTGCTAACTTATCCTGATATCTCAATAACCTCTCCTGGTTATTTACTTGAAAATCTTAAACCAAAACACTCAGCGCCGTTAGCATAGCACAAGCGTGCTAGCGGGCTTTCTGTTTACACTGCTAAATATCATCTCGCTTTCTAGCTGTCTTGTGTGCTAACGGTTTCTCTTTAAAGCGTATATACTAAGAATCACCGAGCAACCTTGGTAAGTTGGAATTACTCTTCAAACCCGGTGAGTTATGGCTTCTTCTCTTATTATTGTCACTTGCACCTCATGTCATATGTTTAGCTTAGCCTTCTCTGTCAGCGGCGAGGGTTTTACATGCGATAAATGCAGGGAAATAGCTAGGCTGACAGAGAAGATCTCAGAATTAGAGTCTCGCATCCAATCTTTATCTGAGGATAGTAAGAATGTAAGGAGCTTAGAAAACACTTTGGATGCGAGCAATACTAGCGCGCACAGTTCGGTTCCGGTTGAACAACCCCCGCAGCTGGGAAACTTTGTGACTGTGAGACGGTGTAGTCGCAGGTCAAAACATCACTCAAACGTTCCGACTACAGTCTCGAACAGGTTTGCCCCGCTTAGTGACGCACCGACTGAGAAACCTGCTGAAAGTGCCCTAGTTATTGGTGATTCTATTGTTCGGAACGTTAACATAGAGGCACCAGCCACCATAGTCAAATGTTTACCGGGAGCCAGAGCGCCTGACATCAAGTCAAATTTAAATGTGCTGGCTAAGGCTAATCGTAAATTCAGTAAGATTGTTATTCACGTCGGCACAAATGATGTTCGACTCCGTCAATCGGAGATCACTAGAGATAATATTAAAGAGGTGTGTGAGCTCGCAAGCACGATGTCAGAAACTGTAATATTCTCTGGCCCCCTCCCCACTTATCGTGGTGATGAGATACATAGCAGAGTATCATCACTAAATGGCTGGTTGTCTGAGTGGTGCCTGCAGAATGGTATTGTTTTTATAAATAACTGGAAGAGTTTTGAGGGCAGACCTGACCTGTTGAAAAGAGATGGTCTCCACCCCTCCTGGGCTGGAGCTTCTCTACTGTCTAGAAATATGGCACATAGTCTTAATGCTAAAACTTGACTCACTGGGGCCCAGGTCAGGGAGCAGACTGAATGGCTTAACCAACGGTCTGCTTGCCGTCTCACGTTGCAGAACACACATAATACACTACATGCGATAATACTTTCTCCCAAACATCATAAAATAGAGACTGTGTCTGTCCCCCGGATTAGTAAACATAAAATAAAGCGTAAACCTCTCAAAGGTAATTTAATTAACGTTAAACTAACTAAACATGAACATAATACAGATAATCAACTGTTACGACTCGGATTGCTAAATATTAGATCTCTCTCTAATAAAGCACTTTTTGTTAACGATATGATAACAGATCATAAAATAGACATGCTCTGTCTAACAGAAACATGGCTAAAGCCAGATGACTATATTGCGTTAAATGAGTCTGTCCCCCAAGATTACTATTATACACACGAGCCTCGCCTAAAAGGCAGAGGGGGAGGTGTTGCTGCACTTTACCGTAACTCTTTTAGCATTTCTCAGAAGTCTAATCCTAAATATAATTCTTTTGAAGTCATGGTACTTGATGCATCAATACCTAATATTAAGGACAAAACATCTTTAAAATTTATTCTGGCTATTGTATATAGGCCTCCAGGGCACCACACAGATTTTATTAAAGATTTTGGTGGGTTCTTATCAGAACTAGTACTGTCTGCAGACAGAGTCCTTGTTGCTGGTGACTTTAACATTCATGTAGATAATGATAACGATGCTTTAGGAATGGCTTTTAAAGACACTCTTAACTCCATGGGCGTTAGTCAACATGTGTCAGGACCTACTCACCTTCGTAATCATACTTTAGATTTAATTTTGTCTTACGGTATAAACGTGGTCGATGTTAAAATCCTTCAGCAGAGCGAAGACATCTCAGATCATTATCTGGTATCATGCTTGCTTCAATACCCAATGGTGGCAAATCAAACTCCAAGTTACAAATATTGTAGAACAATAACTTCGACTACAAAAGGTGCGTTTCTTGATAATTTGCCTGAATTGTCTCAAATCTCTAGCATGAGTAATAACGTTGAAGATCTTGACTTTACTATTGAAAATATTAATGCCACCTTCTCGGAAACGCTAGACATAGTTGCTCCCTTGCGCTTAAAGAAGATTAAAAATGACAGACCGACACCGTGGAAAAATGAACACACTCAGGCTCTAAAGAAAGCGGCACGAAAAATGGAGCGCAACTTTAAAAAGACTAAATTAGAGGTATTTCGTACTGCCTGGAAGGATAGTACAAAAAAATACAGGAAAGCCCTAAAAACGTCTCGATCCGCCTACATTTCATCACTAATAGAAGAAAACCAGCATAACCCTAGGTTTTTATTTGATACAGTGGCTAAATTAACCAAAAATAAATCGTCAGCGACTTCTGATGCTGTATACCCGCATAGCAGTGATGATTTTATGAACTATTTCACAAATAAAATCCAAGATATTCGAGAGAAAATTATAACTATGCAACCAGATGCGAAACCCGCTGAACAAACGACTTACTACAGCACCCCTAAGGAGAAATTACGTTTATTTTCTACTATAGATCACGATGAACTATCGAAAATCATTAGATCATCTAAATCGACTACATGCATGCTAGACCCTATACCTACAAATCTTCTGAAAGAGATGCTCCCAGAAATTATAGATCCTCTACTTAGCATTATTAACTCATCTCTGACATTAGGACATGTGCCTAAAGCATATAAGGTGGCTGTTATAAGGCCCCTTGTCAAAAAACCCCATCTGGACCCTGGAGAACTAGTTAACTATAGACCTATTTCGAATCTACCTTTCTTATCTAAAGTTCTGGAAAAAGTAGTCTCAACTCAAATATGTTCCTTCCTCCAAAGGAATGAGATTAATGAAGATTTCCAGTCTGGATTTAGAGCACATTACAGTACAGAGACTGCTCT
Organism: Barbatula barbatula; assembly: GCF_947034865.1. Taxonomy (NCBI): domain Eukaryota; kingdom Metazoa; phylum Chordata; class Actinopteri; order Cypriniformes; family Nemacheilidae; genus Barbatula; species Barbatula barbatula. Next base: position 3,280,834 of record NC_136786.1, read on the forward strand.
GATTAGAGTTACAAATGATCTGTTTATGGCGTCCGACCGAGGTTGTATCTCCTTATTGGTGCTGCTAGATCTTAGTGCTGCATTCGACACCATTGACCACAGCATGCTCCTACATAGACTTGAAAATGATGTCGGTATTAAGGAAATAGCTTTGAAATGGCTTAGATCTTATTTATGCGACCGTTTCCAATATGTAAAAATAAACAATGAGGTATCACGCAAATCGCAAGTCCAGTACGGTGTACCACAGGGCTCAGTACTAGGGCCTATGCTCTTCGCATTATACATGTTACCCCTAGGAGATATAATAAAGCGACACGGAATAAGCTTTCACTGCTATGCTGATGATACGCAACTTTATATTTCCTCGAAGCCTCACGAAACACAGCAATTCCATCGAATAGTGGAATGCATTGTCGATATAAAAAAGTGGATGAGTAGCAATTTTTTATTACTGAACTCGGACAAAACTGAAGTGTTACTTATCGGACCGAAAACCGCCCTACGTAACAACCAAGAATACTGCTTAACTATTGACGGATGTTCCATAAAACCCTCATCTTCAGCTAAGAATCTTGGCTTTATATTCGATAGTACTCTGTCATTTGAGAACCAGGTCGCCAAAACCTGTAAGATTGCGTTTTTCCATCTTAAAAATATATCTAAATTACGTCATATGCTGTCATCATCAGATGCGGAGAAGCTTATACATGCCTTTATGACATCAAGACTAGATTACTGTAATGCACTATTAGGTGGTTGCCCTGCAGGCCTATTACAAAAACTCCAACTGGTCCAAAATGCGGCAGCTCGAGTTCTTACACGTACAAAAAAGTATGAGCATATTAGCCCGGTTCTGTCAACCTTGCACTGGTTACCTATAAAGCATCGCATAAATTTTAAAATCTTGCTTATTACCTATAAAGCCTTGCATGGTTTAGCTCCTCACTACTTGAGAGAACTTCTTACGTATTATAGTCCATCACGTCCACTACGCTCTCAGGCGTCAGGTCAGTTGGTAATACCTAGAATTTCAAAATCAAGTGCAGGCGGCAGATCCTTTTCCTATCTAGCGCCTAAACTTTGGAACAGTCTTCCCTGCAATGTCCGGGAGGCGGACACACTCTGTCAGTTTAAATCTAGACTAAAGACGCATCTTTTTAATCTTGCATACACTAGATTATCATAATATATGTATTTCAAAGATCTAGGCTGCACTAGTTAGATCAACCGGAACCAGGGACACTTCCAATAACAACTGATGCATTTGTTGCATCAAAGAGTGCAGAACAGTACTCTACTCTCAGCCAGTCTTGTCTCATTGTTCCAAGGTTTCAAGAGCGGAGCGGACGCAGTCCATTCCCAGACCTGACAAATGCTGGACGAAGGAAGTGACGTCCCTACAAAACTTCAGCCACTATTAGATTATTAATGATAATTTTAAATCTAATTTTTTTTTTATTTTCGCCTTGTTGTGCAAGCACTGTTGAGCTTGTGCAGAGGCTGCAGTTTTTGCCAGAGGGGAACTGGAATCCCCTGGTTAGGCCTGGTTTCCCTCCGAGGTTTTTTTTCTCCTCCAATGGAGTTTTGGGTTCCTCGCCACCGTTTGCATACTGTTTTGCACTGTTTTGCCTGGCCGGGGGGGCTGCTAGAATTTGATAGTCTTATTTAATTAACTCTGCATATAGTAATTTATTGTGTGTCTGATATTTGACCTGTGTTTTGAATTCCATAACCTTTTATGTTTTACTTATAGTCATTTTTTCTTGTACAGCTGCTTTGTAACAATGAAAATTGTAAAAAGCGCTATATAAATAAAGCTGACTTGACTTGACTTGAATTACTAAAATGCTCTAATTGAGCTGTTAGAATGTCAGAAACAAGCTTTCTGAGCTGAGAACTGCATTTTGTGACAAAGTGAATCAGTGGATGATGAGAATGTCAGTTTTGACAAAGAACACTGATCATTACTAAAATGCTCTAATTGAGCTGTTAGAATGTCAGAAACAAGCTTTCTGAGCTGAGAACTGCATTTTGTGACATAGTTCATCAGTGGATGATGAGAATGTCAGTTTTGACAAAGAACACTGTTCATTACTAAAATGCTCTAATTGAGCTGTTAGAATGTCAGAAACAAGCTTTCTGAGCTGAGAACTGCATTTTGTGACATAGTTCATCAGTGGATGATGAGAATGTCACTTTTGACAAAGAACACTGATCATTACTAAAATGCTCTAATTGAGCTGTTAGAATGTCAGAAACAAACTTTCCTGAGCTGAGAACTGCATTTTGTGACAAAGTGAATCAGTGGATGATGAGAATGTCACTTTTGACAAAGAACACTGATCATTACTAAAATGCTCTAATTGAGCTGTTAGAATGTCAGAAACAAGCTTTCTGAGCTGAGAACTGCATTTTGTGACATAGTTCATCAGTGGATGATGAGAATGTCAGTTTTGACAAAGAACACTGTTCATTACTAAAATGCTCTAATTGAGCTGTTAGAATGTCAGAAACAAGCTTTCTGAGCTGAGAACTGCATTTTGTGACATAGTTCATCAGTGGATGATGAGAATGTCAGTTTTGACAAAGAACACTGTTCATTACTAAAATGCTCTAATTGAGCTGTTAGAATGTCAGAAACAAGCTTTCTGAGCTGAGAACTGCATTTTGTGACATAGTTCATCAGTGGATGATGAGAATGTCAGTTTTGACAAAGAACACTGTTCATTACTAAAATGCTCTAATTGAGCTGTTAGAATGTCAGAAACAAGCTTTCTGAGCTGAAAACTGCATTTTGTGACAAAAAGCATCAGTGGATGATGAGAATGTCAGTTTTGACAAAGAACACTGTTCATTACTGAAATGCTCCAATTGAGCTGTTAGAATGTCAGAAACAAGCTTTCTGAGCTGAGAAATGCATTTTGTGACAAAGTGCATCAGTGGATGATGAGAATGTCAGTTTTGACAAAGAACACTGATCATTACTAAAATGCTCTAATTGAGCTGTTAGAATGTCAGAAACAAGCTTTCTGAGCTGAGAACTGCATTTTGTGACATAGTTCATCAGTGGATGATGAGAATGTCAGTTTTGACAAAGAACACTGTTCATTACTAAAATGCTCTAATTGAGCTGTTAGAATGTCAGAAACAAGCTTTCTGAGCTGAGAACTGCATTTTGTGACATAGTTCATCAGTGGATGATGAGAATGTCATTTTTGACAAAGAACACTGATCATTACTAAAATGCTCTAATTGAGCTGTTAGAATGTCAGAAACAAACTTTCCTGAGCTGAGAACTGCATTTTGTGACAAAGTGAATCAGTGGATGATGAGAATGTCACTTTTGACAAAGAACACTGATCATTACTAAAATGCTCTAATTGAGCTGTTAGAATGTCAGAAACAAGCTTTCTGAGCTGAGAACTGCATTTTGTGACATAGTTCATCAGTGGATGATGAGAATGTCAGTTTTGACAAAGAACACTGTTCATTACTAAAATGCTCTAATTGAGCTGTTAGAATGTCAGAAACAAGCTTTCTGAGCTGAGAACTGCATTTTGTGACAAAAAGCATCAGTGGATGATGAGAATGTCAGTTTTGACAAAGAACACTGATCATTACTAAAATGCTCTAATTGAGCTGTTAGAATGTCAGAAACAAGCTTTCTGAGCTGAGAACTGCATTTTGTGACATAGTTCATCAGTGGATGATGAGAATGTCAGTTTTGACAAAGAACACTGTTCATTACTAAAATGCTCTAATTGAGCTGTTAGAATGTCAGAAACAAGCTTTCTGAGCTGAAAACTGCATTTTGTGACAAAAAGCATCAGTGGATGATGAGAATGTCAGTTTTGACAAAGAACACTGTTCATTACTGAAATGCTCCAATTGAGCTGTTAGAATGTCAGAAACAAGCTTTCTGAGCTGAGAAATGCATTTTGTGACAAAGTGCATCAGTGGATGATGAGAATGTCAGTTTTGACAAAGAACACTGATCATTACTAAAATGCTCTAATTGAGCTGTTAGAATGTCAGAAACAAGCTTTCTGAGCTGAGAACTGCATTTTGTGACATAGTTCATCAGTGGATGATGAGAATGTCAGTTTTGACAAAGAACACTGTTCATTACTAAAATGCTCTAATTGAGCTGTTAGAATGTCAGAAACAAGCTTTCTGAGCTGAGAACTGCATTTTGTGACATAGTTCATCAGTGGATGATGAGAATGTCACTTTTGACAAAGAACACTGATCATTACTAAAATGCTCTAATTGAGCTGTTAGAATGTCAGAAACAAGCTTTCTGAGCTGAGAACTGCATTTTGTGACAAAGTGAATCAGTGGATGATGAGAATGTCACTTTTGACAAAGAACACTGATCATTACTAAAATGCTCTAATTGAGCTGTTAGAATGTCAGAAACAAGCTTTCTGAGCTGAGAACTGCATTTTGTGACATAGTTCATCAGTGGATGATGAGAATGTCAGTTTTGACAAAGAACACTGTTCATTACTAAAATGCTCTAATTGAGCTGTTAGAATGTCAGAAACAAGCTTTCTGAGCTGAGAACTGCATTTTGTGACAAAAAGCATCAGTGGATGATGAGAATGTCAGTTTTGACAAAGAACACTGATCATTATTAAAATGCTCCAATTGAGCTGTTAGAATGTCAGAAACAAGCTTTCTGAGCTGAGAACTGCATTTTGTGACATAGTTCATCAGTGGATGATGAGATGTCAGTTTTGACAAAGAACACTGATCATTACTAAAATGCTCCAATTGAGCTTGTTAGAATGTCAGAAACAAGCTTTCTGAGCTGAAAACAGCATTTATTTGACAAAGTGCATCAGTGGATGATGAGAATGTCAGTTTTGACAAAGAACACTGTTCATTACTAAAATGCTCTAATTGAGCTGTTAGAATGTCAGAAACAAGCTTTCTGATCTGAGAACTGCATTTTGTGACAAATTGAATCAGTGGACGATGAGAATGTCAATTTTGACAAAGAACACTGATCATTACTAAAATGCTCCAATTGAGCTGTTAGAATGTCATAAACAAGCTTTCTGAGCTGAGAACTGCATTTTGTGACATAGTTCATCAGTGGATGATGAGAATGTCAGTTTTGACAAAGAACACTGTTCATTACTAAAATGCTCTGATTGAGCTGTTAGAATGTCAGAAACAAGCTTTCTGAGCTGAGAACTGCATTTTGTGACAAAGTGAATCAGTGGATGATGAGAATGTCAGTTTTGACAAAGAACACTGATCATTACTAAAATGCTCTAATTGAGCTGTTAGAATGTCAGAAACAAGCTTTCTGAGCTGAGAACTGCATTTTGTGACATAGTTCATCAGTGGATGATGAGAATGTCAGTTTTGACAAAGAACACTGTTCATTACTAAAATGCTCTAATTGAGCTGTTAGAATGTCAGAAACAAGCTTTCTGAGCTGAGAACTGCATTTTGTGACAAAGTGAATCAGTGGATGATGAGAATGTCACTTTTGACAAAGAACACTGATCATTACTAAAATGCTCTAATTGAGCTGTTAGAATGTCAGAAACAAGCTTTCTGAGTTGAGAACTGCATTTTGTGACAAAGTGAATCAGTGGATGATGAGAATGTCAGTTTTGACAAAGAACACTGTTCATTACTAAAATGCTCTAATTGAGCTGTTAGAATGTCAGAAACAAGCTTTCTGAGCTGAAAACTGCTTTTGTGAAAAAAGCATCAGTGGATGATGAGAATGTCAGTTTTGACAAAGAACACTGTTCATTACTAAAATGCTCTAATTGAGCTGTTAGAATGTCAGAAACAAGCTTTCTGAGCTGAAAACTGCATTTTGTGACAAAAAAGCATCAGTGGATGATGAGAATGTCAGTTTTGACAAAGAACACTGATCATTACTAAAATGCTCTAGTTGAGCTGTTAGAATGTCAGAAACAAGCTTTCTGAGCTGAGAACTGCATTTTGTGACAAAGTGAATCAGTGGATGATGAGAATGTCAGTTTTGACAAAGAACACTGTTCATTACTAAAATGCTCTAATTGAGCTGTTAGAATGTCAGAAACAAGCTTTCTGAGCATAAAACTGCATTTTGTGACAAAGTGCATCAGTGGATGATGAGAATGTCAGTTTTGACAAAGAACACTGTTCATTACTAAAATGCTCTAATTGAGCTGTTAGAATGTCAGAAACAAGCTTTCTGAGCTGAAAACTGCATTTTGTGACAAAAAGCATCAGTGGACGATGAGAATGTCAGTTTTGACAAAGAACACTGATCATTACTAAAATGCTCCATTTGAGTTGTTAGAATGTCAGAAACAAGCTTTCTGAGCTGAGAACTGCATTTTGTGACATAGTTCATCAGTGGATGATGAGAATGTCAGTTTTGACAAAGAACACTGTTCATTACTGAAATGCTCCAATTGAGCTGTTAGAATGTCAAAAACAAGCTTTCTGAGCTGAAAACTGCATTTTGTGACAAAGTGCATCCGTGGATGATGAGAATGTCAGTTTTGACAAAGAACACTGTTCATTACTAAAATGCTCTAATTGAGCTGTTAGAATGTCAGAAACAAGCTTTCTGAGCTGAAAACTGCATTTTGTGACAAAAAGCATCAGTGGATGATGAGAATGTCAGTTTTGACAAAGAACACTGATCATTACTTAAATGCTCTAATTGAGCTGTTAGAATGTCAGAAACAAGCTTTCTGAGCTGAAAACTAAATTTGGTGACAAAGTGAATCAGTGGATGATGAGAATGTCAGTTTTGACAAAGAACAATGATCATCACTAAAATGCTCCAATTGAGCTGTTAGAATGTCAGAAACAAGCTTTCTGAGCTGAGAACTACATTTTGTGACAAAGTGAATCAGTGGATGATGAGAATGTCACTTTTGACAAAGAACACTGATCATTGCTAAAATGCTCTAATTGAGCTGTTAGAATGTCAGAAACAAGCTTTCTGAGCATAAAACTGCATTTTGTGACAAAGTGCATCAGTGGATGATGAGAATGTCAGTTTTGACAAAGAACACTGTTCATTACTAAAATGCTCCAATTGAGCTGTTAGAATGTCAGAAACAAGCTTTCTGAGATGAGAACTGCATTTTGTGACAAAAAGCATCAGTGGATGATGAGAATGTCAGTTTTGACAAAGAACACTGATCATTACTAAAATGCTCCAATTGAGCTGTTAGAATGTCAGAAACAAGCTTTCTGAGCTGAGAACTGCATTTTGTGACATAGTTCATCAGTGGATGATGAGAATGTCAGTTTTGACAAAGAACACTGATCATTACTAAAATGCTCTAATTGAGCTGTTAGAATGTCAGAAACGAGCTTTCTGAGCTGAGAACTGCATTTTGTGACATAGTTCATCAGTGGATGATGAGAATGTCAGTTTTGACAAAGAACACTGTTCATTACTAAAATGCTCTAATTGAGCTGTTAGAATGTCAGAAACAAGCTTTCTGAGCTGAGAACTGCATTTTGTGACATAGTTCATCAGTGGATGATGAGAATGTCAGTTTTGACAAAGAACACTGTTCATTACTAAAATGCTCTAATTGAGCTGTTAGAATGTCAGAAACAAGCTTTCTGAGCTGAGAACTGCATTTTGTGACAAAGTGAATCAGTGGATGATGAGAATGTCACTTTTGACAAAGAACACTGATCATTACTAAAATGCTCTAATTGAGCTGTTAGAATGTCAGAAACAAGCTTTCTGAGCATAAAACTGCATTTTGTGACAAAGTGCATCAGTGGATGATGAGAATGTCAGTTTTGACAAAGAACACTGTTCATTACTAAAATGCTCTAATTGAGCTGTTAAAATATCAGAAACAAGCTTTCTGAGCTGAAAACTGCATTTTGTGACAAAAAGCATCAGTGGATGATGAGAATGTCAGTTTTGACAAAGAACACTGTTCATTACTAAAATGCTCTAATTGAGCTGTTAGAATGTCAGAAACAAGCTTTCTGAGCTGAAAACTGCATTTTGTGACAAAGTGAATCAGTGGATGATGAGAATGTCAGTTTTGACAAAGAACACTGTTCATTACTAAAATGCTCTAATTGAGCTGTTAGAATGTCAGAAACACGCTTTCTGAACTGAGAACTGCATTTTGTGACATAGTTCATCAGTGGATGATGAGAATGTCAGTTTTGACAAAGAACACTGTTCATTACTAAAATGCTCCAATTGAGCTGTTAGAATGTCAGAAACAAGCTTTCTGAGCTGAGAACTGCATTTTGTGACAAAGTGAATCAGTGGATGATGAGAATGTCACTTTTGACAAAGAACACTGATAATTACTAAAATGCTCTAATTGAGCTGTTAGAATGTCAGAAACAAGCTTTCTGAGCTGAGAACTGCATTTTGTGACAAAGTGAATCAGTGGATGATGAGAATGTCAGTTTTGACAAAGAACACTGATCGTTACTAAAATGCTCTAATTGAGCTGTTAGAATGTCAGAAACAAGCTTTCTGAGCTGAAAACTGCATTTTGTGACAAAGTGAATGCGTGGATGATGAGAATGTCAGTTTTGACAAAGAACACTGTTCATTACTGAAATGCTCCAATTGAGCTGTTAGAATGTCAGAAACAAGCTTTCTGAGCTGAGAAATGCATTTTGTGACAAAGTGCATCAGTGGATGATGAGAATGTCAGTTTTGACAAAGAACACTGATCATTACTAAAATGCTCTAATCGAGCTGTTAGAATGTCAGAAACGAGCTTTCTGAGCTGAGAACTGCATTTTGTGACATAGTTCATCAGTGGATGATGAGAATGTCAGTTTTGACAAAGAACACTGTTCATTACTAAAATGCTCTAATTGAGCTGTTAGAATGTCAGAAACAAGCTTTCTGAGTTGAGAACTGCATTTTGTGACATAGTTCATCAGTGGATGATGAGAATGTCAGTTTTGAAAAAGAACACTGTTCATTACTAAAATGCTCTAATTGAGCTGTTAGAATGTCAGAAACAAGCTTTCTAGCTGAAAACTGCATTTTGTGACAAAAAGCATCAGTGGATGATGAGAATGTCAGTTTTGACAAAGAACACTGATCATCACTAAAATGCTCCAATTGAGCTGTTAGAATGTCAGAAACAAGCTTTCTGAGCTGAGAACTGCATTTTGTGACATAGTTCATCAGTGGATGATGAGAATGTCAGTTTTGACAAAGAACACTGTTCATTACTAAAATGCTCTAATTGAGCTGTTAGAATGTCAGAAACAAGCTTTCTGAGCTGAGAACTGCATTTTGTGACAAAGTGAATCAGTGGATGATGAGAATGTCACTTTTGACAAAGAACACTGATCATTACTAAAATGCTCTAATTGAGCTGTTAGAATGTCAGAAACAAGCTTTCTGAGCTGAGAACTGCATTTTGTGACAAAGTGAATCAGTGGATGATGAGAATGTCACTTTTGACAAAGAACACTGATCATTACTAAAATGCTCTAATTGAGCTGTTAGAATGTCAGAAACAAGCTTTCTGAGCATAAAACTGCATTTTGTGACAAAGTGCATCAGTGGATGATGAGAATGTCAGTTTTGACAAAGAACACTGTTCATTACTAAAATGCTCTAATTGAGCTGTTAAAATATCAGAAACAAGCTTTCTGAGCTGAAAACTGCATTTTGTGACAAAAAGCATCAGTGGATGATGAGAATGTCAGTTTTGACAAAGAACACTGTTCATTACTAAAATGCTCTAATTGAGCTGTTAGAATGTCAGAAACAAGCTTTCTGAGCTGAAAACTGCATTTTGTGACAAAGTGAATCAGTGGATGATGAGAATGTCAGTTTTGACAAAGAACACTGTTCATTACTAAAATGCTGTAATTGAGCTGTTAGAATGTCAGAAACACGCTTTCTGAGCTGAGAACTGCATTTTGTGACATAGTTCATCAGTGGATGATGAGAATGTCAGTTTTGACAAAGAACACTGTTCATTACTAAAATGCTCTAATTGAGCTGTTAGAATGTCAGAAACAAGCTTTCTGAGCTGAGAACTGCATTTTGTGACAAAGTGAATCAGTGGATGATGAGAATGTCACTTTTGACAAAGAACACTGATAATTACTAAAATGCTCTAATTGAGCTGTTAGAATGTCAGAAACAAGCTTTCTGAGCTGAGAACTGCATTTTGTGACAAAGTGAATCAGTGGATGATGAGAATGTCAGTTTTGACAAAGAACACTGATCGTTACTAAAATGCTCTAATTGAGCTGTTAGAATGTCAGAAACAAGCTTTCTGAGCTGAAAACTGCATTTTGTGACAAAGTGAATGCGTGGATGATGAGAATGTCAGTTTTGACAAAGAACACTGTTCATTACTGAAATGCTCCAATTGAGCTGTTAGAATGTCAGAAACAAGCTTTCTGAGCTGAGAAATGCATTTTGTGACAAAGTGCATCAGTGGATGATGAGAATGTCAGTTTTGACAAAGAACACTGATCATTACTAAAATGCTCTAATCGAGCTGTTAGAATGTCAGAAACGAGCTTTCTGAGCTGAGAACTACATTTTGTGACAAAGTGAATCAGTGGATGATGAGAATGTCACTTTTGACAAAGAACACTGATCATTGCTAAAATGCTCTAATTGAGCTGTTAGAATGTCAGAAACAAGCTTTCTGAGCATAAAACTGCATTTTGTGACAAAGTGCATCAGTGGATGATGAGAATGTCAGTTTTGACAAAGAACACTGTTCATTACTAAAATGCTCCAATTGAGCTGTTAGAATGTCAGAAACAAGCTTTCTGAGATGAGAACTGCATTTTGTGACAAAAAGCATCAGTGGATGATGAGAATGTCAGTTTTGACAAAGAACACTGATCATTACTAAAATGCTCCAATTGAGCTGTTAGAATGTCAGAAACAAGCTTTCTGAGCTGAGAACTGCATTTTGTGACATAGTTCATCAGTGGATGATGAGAATGTCAGTTTTGACAAAGAACACTGATCATTACTAAAATGCTCTAATTGAGCTGTTAGAATGTCAGAAACGAGCTTTCTGAGCTGAGAACTGCATTTTGTGACATAGTTCATCAGTGGATGATGAGAATGTCAGTTTTGACAAAGAACACTGTTCATTACTAAAATGCTCTAATTGAGCTGTTAGAATGTCAGAAACAAGCTTTCTGAGCTGAGAACTGCATTTTGTGACATAGTTCATCAGTGGATGATGAGAATGTCAGTTTTGACAAAGAACACTGTTCATTACTAAAATGCTCTAATTGAGCTGTTAGAATGTCAGAAACAAGCTTTCTGAGCTGAGAACTGCATTTTGTGACAAAGTGAATCAGTGGATGATGAGAATGTCACTTTTGACAAAGAACACTGATCATTACTAAAATGCTCTAATTGAGCTGTTAGAATGTCAGAAACAAGCTTTCTGAGCATAAAACTGCATTTTGTGACAAAGTGCATCAGTGGATGATGAGAATGTCAGTTTTGACAAAGAACACTGTTCATTACTAAAATGCTCTAATTGAGCTGTTAAAATATCAGAAACAAGCTTTCTGAGCTGAAAACTGCATTTTGTGACAAAAAGCATCAGTGGATGATGAGAATGTCAGTTTTGACAAAGAACACTGTTCATTACTAAAATGCTCTAATTGAGCTGTTAGAATGTCAGAAACAAGCTTTCTGAGCTGAAAACTGCATTTTGTGACAAAGTGAATCAGTGGATGATGAGAATGTCAGTTTTGACAAAGAACACTGTTCATTACTAAAATGCTCTAATTGAGCTGTTAGAATGTCAGAAACACGCTTTCTGAACTGAGAACTGCATTTTGTGACATAGTTCATCAGTGGATGATGAGAATGTCAGTTTTGACAAAGAACACTGTTCATTACTAAAATGCTCCAATTGAGCTGTTAGAATGTCAGAAACAAGCTTTCTGAGCTGAGAACTGCATTTTGTGACAAAGTGAATCAGTGGATGATGAGAATGTCACTTTTGACAAAGAACACTGATAATTACTAAAATGCTCTAATTGAGCTGTTAGAATGTCAGAAACAAGCTTTCTGAGCTGAGAACTGCATTTTGTGACAAAGTGAATCAGTGGATGATGAGAATGTCAGTTTTGACAAAGAACACTTATCGTTACTAAAATGCTCTAATTGAGCTGTTAGAATGTCAGAAACAAGCTTTCTGAGCTGAAAACTGCATTTTGTGACAAAGTGAATGCGTGGATGATGAGAATGTCAGTTTTGACAAAGAACACTGTTCATTACTGAAATGCTCCAATTGAGCTGTTAGAATGTCAGAAACAAGCTTTCTGAGCTGAGAAATGCATTTTGTGACAAAGTGCATCAGTGGATGATGAGAATGTCAGTTTTGACAAAGAACACTGATCATTACTAAAATGCTCTAATCGAGCTGTTAGAATGTCAGAAACGAGCTTTCTGAGCTGAGAACTGCATTTTGTGACATAGTTCATCAGTGGATGATGAGAATGTCAGTTTTGACAAAGAACACTGTTCATTACTAAAATGCTCAAATTGAGCTGTTAGAATGTCAGAAACAAGCTTTCTGAGTTGAGAACTGCATTTTGTGACATAGTTCATCAGTGGATGATGAGAATGTCAGTTTTGAAAAAGAACACTGTTCATTACTAAAATGCTCTAATTGAGCTGTTAGAATGTCAGAAACAAGCTTTCTAGCTGAAAACTGCATTTTGTGACAAAAAGCATCAGTGGATGATGAGAATGTCAGTTTTGACAAAGAACACTGATCATCACTAAAATGCTCCAATTGAGCTGTTAGAATGTCAGAAACAAGCTTTCTGAGCTGAGAACTGCATTTTGTGACATAGTTCATCAGTGGATGATGAGAATGTCAGTTTTGACAAAGAACACTGTTCATTACTAAAATGCTCTAATTGAGCTGTTAGAATGTCAGAAACAAGCTTTCTGAGCTGAGAACTGCATTTTGTGACAAAGTGAATCAGTGGATGATGAGAATGTCACTTTTGACAAAGAACACTGATCATTACTAAAATGCTCTAATTGAGCTGTTAGAATGTCAGAAACAAGCTTTCTGAGCTGAGAACTGCATTTTGTGACAAAGTGAATCAGTGGATGATGAGAATGTCACTTTTGACAAAGAACACTGATCATTACTAAAATGCTCTAATTGAGCTGTTAGAATGTCAGAAACAAGCTTTCTGAGCATAAAACTGCATTTTGTGACAAAGTGCATCAGTGGATGATGAGAATGTCAGTTTTGACAAAGAACACTGTTCATTACTAAAATGCTCTAATTGAGCTGTTAAAATATCAGAAACAAGCTTTCTGAGCTGAAAACTGCATTTTGTGACAAAAAGCATCAGTGGATGATGAGAATGTCAGTTTTGACAAAGAACACTGTTCATTACTAAAATGCTCTAATTGAGCTGTTAGAATGTCAGAAACAAGCTTTCTGAGCTGAAAACTGCATTTTGTGACAAAGTGAATCAGTGGATGATGAGAATGTCAGTTTTGACAAAGAACACTGTTCATTACTAAAATGCTGTAATTGAGCTGTTAGAATGTCAGAAACACGCTTTCTGAGCTGAGAACTGCATTTTGTGACATAGTTCATCAGTGGATGATGAGAATGTCAGTTTTGACAAAGAACACTGTTCATTACTAAAATGCTCTAATTGAGCTGTTAGAATGTCAGAAACAAGCTTTCTGAGCTGAGAACTGCATTTTGTGACAAAGTGAATCAGTGGATGATGAGAATGTCACTTTTGACAAAGAACACTGATAATTACTAAAATGCTCTAATTGAGCTGTTAGAATGTCAGAAACAAGCTTTCTGAGCTGAGAACTGCATTTTGTGACAAAGTGAATCAGTGGATGATGAGAATGTCAGTTTTGACAAAGAACACTGATCGTTACTAAAATGCTCTAATTGAGCTGTTAGAATGTCAGAAACAAGCTTTCTGAGCTGAAAACTGCATTTTGTGACAAAGTGAATGCGTGGATGATGAGAATGTCAGTTTTGACAAAGAACACTGTTCATTACTGAAATGCTCCAATTGAGCTGTTAGAATGTCAGAAACAAGCTTTCTGAGCTGAGAAATGCATTTTGTGACAAAGTGCATCAGTGGATGATGAGAATGTCAGTTTTGACAAAGAACACTGATCATTACTAAAATGCTCTAATCGAGCTGTTAGAATGTCAGAAACGAGCTTTCTGAGCTGAGAACTGCATTTTGTGACATAGTTCATCAGTGGATGATGAGAATGTCAGTTTTGACAAAGAACACTGTTCATTACTAAAATGCTCTAATTGAGCTGTTAGAATGTCAGAAACAAGCTTTCTGAGTTGAGAACTGCATTTTGTGACATAGTTCATCAGTGGATGATGAGAATGTCAGTTTTGAAAAAGAACACTGTTCATTACTAAAATGCTCTAATTGAGCTGTTAGAATGTCAGAAACAAGCTTTCTAGCTGAAAACTGCATTTTGTGACAAAAAGCATCAGTGGATGATGAGAATGTCAGTTTTGACAAAGAACACTGATCATCACTAAAATGCTCCAATTGAGCTGTTAGAATGTCAGAAACAAGCTTTCTGAGATGAGAACTGCATTTTGTGACAAAAAGCATCAGTGGATGATGAGAATGTCAGTTTTGACAAAGAACACTGATCATTACTAAAATGCTCCAATTGAGCTGTTAGAATGTCAGAAACAAGCTTTCTGAGCTGAGAACTGCATTTTGTGACATAGTTCATCAGTGGATGATGAGAATGTCAGTTTTGACAAAGAACACTGATCATTACTAAAATGCTCTAATTGAGCTGTTAGAATGTCAGAAACGAGCTTTCTGAGCTGAGAACTGCATTTTGTGACATAGTTCATCAGTGGATGATGAGAATGTCAGTTTTGACAAAGAACACTGTTCATTACTAAAATGCTCTAATTGAGCTGTTAGAATGTCAGAAACAAGCTTTCTGAGCTGAGAACTGCATTTTGTGACATAGTTCATCAGTGGATGATGAGAATGTCAGTTTTGACAAAGAACACTGTTCATTACTAAAATGCTCTAATTGAGCTGTTAGAATGTCAGAAACAAGCTTTCTGAGCTGAGAACTGCATTTTGTGACAAAGTGAATCAGTGGATGATGAGAATGTCACTTTTGACAAAGAACACTGATCATTACTAAAATGCTCTAATTGAGCTGTTAGAATGTCAGAAACAAGCTTTCTGAGCATAAAACTGCATTTTGTGACAAAGTGCATCAGTGGATGATGAGAATGTCAGTTTTGACAAAGAACACTGTTCATTACTAAAATGCTCTAATTGAGCTGTTAAAATATCAGAAACAAGCTTTCTGAGCTGAAAACTGCATTTTGTGACAAAAAGCATCAGTGGATGATGAGAATGTCAGTTTTGACAAAGAACACTGTTCATTACTAAAATGCTCTAATTGAGCTGTTAGAATGTCAGAAACAAGCTTTCTGAGCTGAAAACTGCATTTTGTGACAAAGTGAATCAGTGGATGATGAGAATGTCAGTTTTGACAAAGAACACTGTTCATTACTAAAATGCTCTAATTGAGCTGTTAGAATGTCAGAAACACGCTTTCTGAACTGAGAACTGCATTTTGTGACATAGTTCATCAGTGGATGATGAGAATGTCAGTTTTGACAAAGAACACTGTTCATTACTAAAATGCTCCAATTGAGCTGTTAGAATGTCAGAAACAAGCTTTCTGAGCTGAGAACTGCATTTTGTGACAAAGTGAATCAGTGGATGATGAGAATGTCACTTTTGACAAAGAACACTGATAATTACTAAAATGCTCTAATTGAGCTGTTAGAATGTCAGAAACAAGCTTTCTGAGCTGAGAACTGCATTTTGTGACAAAGTGAATCAGTGGATGATGAGAATGTCAGTTTTGACAAAGAACACTTATCGTTACTAAAATGCTCTAATTGAGCTGTTAGAATGTCAGAAACAAGCTTTCTGAGCTGAAAACTGCATTTTGTGACAAAGTGAATGCGTGGATGATGAGAATGTCAGTTTTGACAAAGAACACTGTTCATTACTGAAATGCTCCAATTGAGCTGTTAGAATGTCAGAAACAAGCTTTCTGAGCTGAGAAATGCATTTTGTGACAAAGTGCATCAGTGGATGATGAGAATGTCAGTTTTGACAAAGAACACTGATCATTACTAAAATGCTCTAATCGAGCTGTTAGAATGTCAGAAACGAGCTTTCTGAGCTGAGAACTGCATTTTGTGACATAGTTCATCAGTGGATGATGAGAATGTCAGTTTTGACAAAGAACACTGTTCATTACTAAAATGCTCAAATTGAGCTGTTAGAATGTCAGAAACAAGCTTTCTGAGTTGAGAACTGCATTTTGTGACATAGTTCATCAGTGGATGATGAGAATGTCAGTTTTGAAAAAGAACACTGTTCATTACTAAAATGCTCTAATTGAGCTGTTAGAATGTCAGAAACAAGCTTTCTAGCTGAAAACTGCATTTTGTGACAAAAAGCATCAGTGGATGATGAGAATGTCAGTTTTGACAAAGAACACTGATCATCACTAAAATGCTCCAATTGAGCTGTTAGAATGTCAGAAACAAGCTTTCTGAGCTGAGAACTGCATTTTGTGACATAGTTCATCAGTGGATGATGAGAATGTCAGTTTTGACAAAGAACACTGTTCATTACTAAAATGCTCTAATTGAGCTGTTAGAATGTCAGAAACAAGCTTTCTGAGCTGAGAACTGCATTTTGTGACAAAGTGAATCAGTGGATGATGAGAATGTCACTTTTGACAAAGAACACTGATCATTACTAAAATGCTCTAATTGAGCTGTTAGAATGTCAGAAACAAGCTTTCTGAGCTGAGAACTGCATTTTGTGACAAAGTGAATCAGTGGATGATGAGAATGTCACTTTTGACAAAGAACACTGATCATTACTAAAATGCTCTAATTGAGCTGTTAGAATGTCAGAAACAAGCTTTCTGAGCATAAAACTGCATTTTGTGACAAAGTGCATCAGTGGATGATGAGAATGTCAGTTTTGACAAAGAACACTGTTCATTACTAAAATGCTCTAATTGAGCTGTTAAAATATCAGAAACAAGCTTTCTGAGCTGAAAACTGCATTTTGTGACAAAAAGCATCAGTGGATGATGAGAATGTCAGTTTTGACAAAGAACACTGTTCATTACTAAAATGCTCTAATTGAGCTGTTAGAATGTCAGAAACAAGCTTTCTGAGCTGAAAACTGCATTTTGTGACAAAGTGAATCAGTGGATGATGAGAATGTCAGTTTTGACAAAGAACACTGTTCATTACTAAAATGCTGTAATTGAGCTGTTAGAATGTCAGAAACACGCTTTCTGAGCTGAGAACTGCATTTTGTGACATAGTTCATCAGTGGATGATGAGAATGTCAGTTTTGACAAAGAACACTGTTCATTACTAAAATGCTCTAATTGAGCTGTTAGAATGTCAGAAACAAGCTTTCTGAGCTGAGAACTGCATTTTGTGACAAAGTGAATCAGTGGATGATGAGAATGTCACTTTTGACAAAGAACACTGATAATTACTAAAATGCTCTAATTGAGCTGTTAGAATGTCAGAAACAAGCTTTCTGAGCTGAGAACTGCATTTTGTGACAAAGTGAATCAGTGGATGATGAGAATGTCAGTTTTGACAAAGAACACTGATCGTTACTAAAATGCTCTAATTGAGCTGTTAGAATGTCAGAAACAAGCTTTCTGAGCTGAAAACTGCATTTTGTGACAAAGTGAATGCGTGGATGATGAGAATGTCAGTTTTGACAAAGAACACTGTTCATTACTGAAATGCTCCAATTGAGCTGTTAGAATGTCAGAAACAAGCTTTCTGAGCTGAGAAATGCATTTTGTGACAAAGTGCATCAGTGGATGATGAGAATGTCAGTTTTGACAAAGAACACTGATCATTACTAAAATGCTCTAATCGAGCTGTTAGAATGTCAGAAACGAGCTTTCTGAGCTGAGAACTGCATTTTGTGACATAGTTCATCAGTGGATGATGAGAATGTCAGTTTTGACAAAGAACACTGTTCATTACTAAAATGCTCTAATTGAGCTGTTAGAATGTCAGAAACAAGCTTTCTGAGTTGAGAACTGCATTTTGTGACATAGTTCATCAGTGGATGATGAGAATGTCAGTTTTGAAAAAGAACACTGTTCATTACTAAAATGCTCTAATTGAGCTGTTAGAATGTCAGAAACAAGCTTTCTAGCTGAAAACTGCATTTTGTGACAAAAAGCATCAGTGGATGATGAGAATGTCAGTTTTGACAAAGAACACTGATCATCACTAAAATGCTCCAATTGAGCTGTTAGAATGTCAGAAACAAGCTTTCTGAGCTGAGAACTGCATTTTGTGACATAGTTCATCAGTGGATGATGAGAATGTCAGTTTTGACAAAGAACACTGTTCATTACTAAAATGCTCTAATTGAGCTGTTAGAATGTCAGAAACAAGCTTTCTGAGCTGAGAACTGCATTTTGTGACATAGTTCATCAGTGGATGATGAGAATGTCAGTTTTGACAAAGAACACTGTTCATTACTAAAATGCTCTAATTGAGCTGTTAGAATGTCAGAAACAAGCTTTCTGAGCTGAGAACTGCATTTTGTGACAAAGTGAATCAGTGGATGATGAGAATGTCACTTTTGACAAAGAACACTGATCATTACTAAAATGCTCTAATTGAGCTGTTAGAATGTCAGAAACAAGCTTTCTGAGCTGAGAACTGCATTTTGTGACAAAGTGAATCAGTGGATGATGAGAATGTCACTTTTGACAAAGAACACTGATCATTACTAAAATGCTCTAATTGAGCTGTTAGAATGTCAGAAACAAGCTTTCTGAGCATAAAACTGCATTTTGTGACAAAGTGCATCAGTGGATGATGAGAATGTCAGTTTTGACAAAGAACACTGTTCATTACTAAAATGCTCTAATTGAGCTGTTAAAATATCAGAAACAAGCTTTCTGAGCTGAAAACTGCATTTTGTGACAAAAAGCATCAGTGGATGATGAGAATGTCAGTTTTGACAAAGAACACTGTTCATTACTAAAATGCTCTAATTGAGCTGTTAGAATGTCAGAAACAAGCTTTCTGAGCTGAGAACTGCATTTTGTGACAAAGTGAATCAGTGGATGATGAGAATGTCACTTTTGACAAAGAACACTGATAATTACTAAAATGCTCTAATTGAGCTGTTAGAATGTCAGAAACAAGCTTTCTGAGCTGAGAACTGCATTTTGTGACAAAGTGAATCAGTGGATGATGAGAATGTCAGTTTTGACAAAGAACACTGATCGTTACTAAAATGCTCTAATTGAGCTGTTAGAATGTCAGAAACAAGCTTTCTGAGCTGAAAACTGCATTTTGTGACAAAGTGAATGCGTGGATGATGAGAATGTCAGTTTTGACAAAGAACACTGTTCATTACTGAAATGCTCCAATTGAGCTGTTAGAATGTCAGAAACAAGCTTTCTGAGCTGAGAAATGCATTTTGTGACAAAGTGCATCAGTGGATGATGAGAATGTCAGTTTTGACAAAGAACACTGATCATTACTAAAATGCTCTAATCGAGCTGTTAGAATGTCAGAAACGAGCTTTCTGAGCTGAGAACTGCATTTTGTGACATAGTTCATCAGTGGATGATGAGAATGTCAGTTTTGACAAAGAACACTGTTCATTACTAAAATGCTCTAATTGAGCTGTTAGAATGTCAGAAACAAGCTTTCTGAGTTGAGAACTGCATTTTGTGACATAGTTCATCAGTGGATGATGAGAATGTCAGTTTTGAAAAAGAACACTGTTCATTACTAAAATGCTCTAATTGAGCTGTTAGAATGTCAGAAACAAGCTTTCTAGCTGAAAACTGCATTTTGTGACAAAAAGCATCAGTGGATGATGAGAATGTCAGTTTTGACAAAGAACACTGATCATCACTAAAATGCTCCAATTGAGCTGTTAGAATGTCAGAAACAAGCTTTCTGAGCTGAGAACTGCATTTTGTGACATAGTTCATCAGTGGATGATGAGAATGTCAGTTTTGACAAAGAACACTGTTCATTACTAAAATGCTCTAATTGAGCTGTTAGAATGTCAGAAACAAGCTTTCTGAGCTGAGAACTGCATTTTGTGACATAGTTCATCAGTGGATGATGAGAATGTCAGTTTTGACAAAGAACACTGTTCATTACTAAAATGCTCTAATTGAGCTGTTAGAATGTCAGAAACAAGCTTTCTGAGCTGAGAACTGCATTTTGTGACAAAGTGAATCAGTGGATGATGAGAATGTCACTTTTGACAAAGAACACTGATCATTACTAAAATGCTCTAATTGAGCTGTTAGAATGTCAGAAACAAGCTTTCTGAGCATAAAACTGCATTTTGTGACAAAGTGCATGAGTGGATGATGAGAATGTCAGTTTTGACAAAGAACACTGTTCATTACTAAAATGCTCTAATTGAGCTGTTAAAATATCAGAAACAAGCTTTCTGAGCTGAAAACTGCATTTTTTGACAAAAAGCATCAGTGGATGATGAGAATGTCAGTTTTGACAAAGAACACTGATCGTTACTAAAATGCTCCAATTGAGCTGTTAAAATATCAGAAACAAGCTTTCTGAGCTGAAAACTGCATTTTGTGACAAAGTGAATCAGTGGATGATGAGAATGTCAGTTTTGACAAAGAACACTGTTCATTACTAAAATGCTCTAATTGAGCTGTTAGAATGTCAGAAACAAGCTTTCAGAGCTGAGAAATGCATTTTGTGACAAAGTGCATCAGTGGATGATGAGAATGTCAGTTTTGACAAAGAACACTGATCATTACTAAAATGCTCTAATCGAGCTGTTAGAATGTCAGAAACGAGCTTTCTGAGCTGAGAACTGCATTTTGTGACATAGTTCATCAGTGGATGATGAGAATGTCAGTTTTGACAAAGAACACTGTTCATTACTAAAATGCTCAAATTGAGCTGTTAGAATGTCAGAAACAAGCTTTCTGAGTTGAGAACTGCATTTTGTGACATAGTTCATCAGTGGATGATGAGAATGTCAGTTTTGACAAAGAACACTGTTCATTACTAAAATGCTCTAATTGAGCTGTTAGAATGTCAGAAACAAGCTTTCTGAGCTGAAAACTGCATTTTGTGACAAAAAGCATCAGTGGATGATGAGAATGTCAGTTTTGACAAAGAACACTGATCATCACTAAAATGCTCCAATTGAGCTGTTAGAATGTCAGAAACAAGCTTTCTGAGCTGAGAACTGCATTTTGTGACATAGTTCATCAGTGGATGATGAGAATGTCAGTTTTGACAAAGAACACTGTTCATTACTAAAATGCTCTAATTGAGCTGTTAGAATGTCAGAAACAAGCTTTCTGAGCTGAGAACTGCATTTTGTGACATAGTTCATCAGTGGATGATGAGAATGTCAGTTTTGACAAAGAACACTGTTCATTACTAAAATGCTCTAATTGAGCTGTTAGAATGTCAGAAACAAGCTTTCTGAGCTGAGAACTGCATTTTGTGACAAAGTGAATCAGTGGATGATGAGAATGTCACTTTTGACAAAGAACACTGATCATTACTAAAATGCTCTAATTGAGCTGTTAGAATGTCAGAAACAAGCTTTCTGAGCAAAAAACTGCATTTTGTGACAAAGTGCATCAGTGGATGATGAGAATGTCAGTTTTGACAAAGAACACTGTTCATTACTAAAATGCTCTAATTGAGCTGTTAAAATATCAGAAACAAGCTTTCTGAGCTGAAAACTGCATTTTGTGACAAAAAGCATCAGTGGATGATGAGAATGTCAGTTTTGACAAAGAACACTGATCATTACTAAAATGCTCCAATTGATCTGTTAGAATGTCAGAAACAAGCTTTCTGAGCTGAGAACTGCATTTTGTGACATAGTTCATCAGAGGATGATGAGAATGTCAGTTTTGACAAAGAACACTGTTCATTACTAAAATGCTCTAATTGAGCTGTTAGAATGTCAGAAACAAGCTTTCTGAGCTGAAAACTGCATTTTGTGACAAAGTGAATCAGTGGATGATGAGAATGTCAGTTTTGACAAAGAACACTGTTCATTACTAAAATGCTCTAATTGAGCTGTTAGAATGTCAGAAACAAGCTTTCTGAGCTGAGAACTGCATTTTGTGACATAGTTCATCAGTGGATGATGAGAATGTCAGTTTTGACAAAGAACACTGTTCATTACTAAAATGCTCTAATTGAGCTGTTAGAATGTCAGAAACAAGCTTTCTGAGCTGAGAACTGTATTTTGTGACCTAGTTCATCAGTGGATGATGAGAATGTCAGTTTTGACAAAGAACACTGTTCATTACTAAAATGCTCTAATTGAGCTGTTAGAATGTCAGAAACAAGCTTTCTGAGCTGAGAACTGCATTTTGTGACAAAGTGAATCAGTGGATGATGAGAATGTCACTTTTGACAAAGAACACTGATCATTACTAAAATGCTCTAATTGAGCTGTTAGAATGTCAGAAACAAGCTTTCTGAGCTGAGAACTGCATTTTGTGACAAAGTGAATCAGTGGATGATGAGAATGTCAGTTTTGACAAAGAACACTGATCGTTACTAAAATGCTCTAATTGAGCTGTTAGAATGTCAGAAACAAGCTTTCTGAGCTGAAAACTGCATTTTGTGACAAAGTGAATCAGTGGATGATGAGAATGTCAGTTTTGACAAAGAACACTGTTCATTACTGAAATGCTCCAATTGAGCTGTTAGAATGTCAGAAACAAGCTTTCTGAGCTGAGAAATGCATTTTGTGACAAAGTGAATCAGTGGATGATGAGAATGTCAGTTTTGACAAAGAACACTGATAATTACTAAAATGCTCTAATTGAGCTGTTAGAATGTCAGAAACAAGCTTTCTGAGCTGAGAACTGCATTTTGTGACAAAGTGAATCGGTGGATGATGAGAATGTCACTTTTGACAAAGAACACTGATCATTACTAAAATGCTCTAATTGAGCTGTTAGAATGTCAGAAACAAGCTTTCTGAGCTGAGAACTGCATTTTGTGACAAAGTGAATCAGTGGATGATGAGAATGTGACTTTTGACAAAGAACACTGATCATTACTAAAATGCTCTAATTGAGCTGTTAGAATGTCAGAAACAAGCTTTCTGAGCTGAGAACTGCATTTTGTGACAAAGTGAATCGGTGGATGATGAGAATGTCACTTTTGACAAAGAACACTGATCATTACTAAAATGCTCTAATTTGATTGTTAGAATGTCAGAAACAAGCTTTCTGAGCTGAGAACTACATTTTGTGACAAAGTGAATCAGTGGATGATGAGAATGTCACTTTTGACAAAGAACACTGATCATTGCTAAAATGCTCTAATTTGAGCTGTTAGAATGTCAGAAACAAGCTTTCTGAGCTGAGAACTGCATTTTGTGACAAAGTGAATCAGTGGATGATGAGAATGTCACTTTTGACAAAGAACACTGATCATTACTAAAATGCTCTAATTTGATTGTTAGAATGTCAGAAACAAGCTTTCTGAGCTGAGAACTACATTTTGTGACAAAGTGAATCAGTGGATGATGAGAATGTCACTTTTGACAAAGAACACTGATCATTGCTAAAATGCTCCAATTGAGCTGTTAGAATGTCAGAAACAAGCTTTCTGAGCTGAGAAATGCATTTTGTGACAAAGTGAATCAGTGGATGATGAGAATGTCACTTTTGACAAAGAACACTGATCATTACTAAAATGCTCTAATTGAGCTGTTAGAATGTCAGAAACAAGCTTTCTGAGCAAAAAACTGCATTTTGTGACAAAGTGCATCAGTGGATGATGAGAATGTCAGTTTTGACAAAGAACACTGTTCATTACTAAAATGCTCTAATTGAGCTGTTAGAATGTCAGAAACAAGCTTTCTGAGCTGAAAACTGCATTTTGTGACAAAAAGCATCAGTGGATGATGAGAATGTCAGTTTTGACAAAGAACACTGATCATTACTAAAATGCTCCAATTGATCTGTTAGAATGTCAGAAACAAGCTTTCTGAGCTGAAAACTGCATTTTGTGACAAAGTGAATCAGTGGATGATGAGAATGTCAGTTTTGACAAAGAACACTGTTCATTACTAAAATGCTCTAATTGAGCTGTTAGAATGTCAGAAACAAGCTTTCTGAGCTGAGAACTGCATTTTGTGACATAGTTCATCAGTGGATGATGAGAATGTCAGTTTTGACAAAGAACACTGTTCATTACTAAAATGCTCTAATTGAGCTGTTAGAATGTCAGAAACAAGCTTTCTGAGCTGAGAACTGTATTTTGTGACCTAGTTCATCAGTGGATGATGAGAATGTCAGTTTTGAAAAAGAACACTGTTCATTACTAAAATGCTCTAATTGAGCTGTTAGAATGTCAGAAACAAGCTTTCTGAGCTGAGAACTGCATTTTGTGACAAAGTGAATCAGTGGATGATGAGAATGTCACTTTTGACAAAGAACACTGATCATTACTAAAATGCTCTAATTGAGCTGTTAGAATGTCAGAAACAAGCTTTCTGAGCTGAGAACTGCATTTTGTGACAAAGTGAATCAGTGGATGATGAGAATGTCAGTTTTGACAAAGAACACTGATCGTTACTAAAATGCTCTAATTGAGCTGTTAGAATGTCAGAAACAAGCTTTCTGAGCTGAAAACTGCATTTTGTGACAAAGTGAATCAGTGGATGATGAGAATGTCAGTTTTGACAAAGAACACTGTTCATTACTGAAATGCTCCAATTGAGCTGTTAGAATGTCAGAAACAAGCTTTCTGAGCTGAGAAATGCATTTTGTGACAAAGTGAATCAGTGGATGATGAGAATGTCAGTTTTGACAAAGAACACTGATAATTACTAAAATGCTCTAATTGAGCTGTTAGAATGTCAGAAACAAGCTTTCTGAGCTGAGAACTGCATTTTGTGACAAAGTGAATCGGTGGATGATGAGAATGTCACTTTTGACAAAGAACACTGATCATTACTAAAATGCTCTAATTGAGCTGTTAGAATGTCATAAACAAGCTTTCTGAGCTGAGAACTGCATTTTGTGACAAAGTGAATAAGTGGATGATGAGAATGTCACTTTTGACAAAGAACACTGATCATTACTAAAATGCTCTAATTGAGCTGTTAGAATGTCAGAAACAAGCTTTCTGAGCTGAGAACTGCATTTTGTGACAAAGTGAATCGGTGGATGATGAGAATGTCACTTTTGACAAAGAACACTGATCATTACTAAAATGCTCTAATTTGATTGTTAGAATGTCAGAAACAAGCTTTCTGAGCTGAGAACTACATTTTGTGACAAAGTGAATCAGTGGATGATGAGAATGTCACTTTTGACAAAGAACACTGATCATTGCTAAAATGCTCTAATTTGAGCTGTTACAATGTCAGAAACAAGCTTTCTGAGCTGAGAACTGCATTTTGTGACAAAGTTCATCAGTGGATGATGAGAATGTCAGTTTTGACAAAGAACACTGATCATTACTAAAATGCTCCAATTGAGCTGTTAGAATGTCAGAAACAAGCTTTCTGAGCTGAGAACTGCATTTTGTGACATAGGTCATCAGTGGATGATGAGAATGTCAGTTTTGACAAAGAACACTGATCATTAGTAAAATGCTCCAATTGAGCTGTTAGAATGTCAGAAACAAGCTTTCTGAGCTGAAAACAGCATTTATTTGACAAAGTGCATCAGTGGATGATGAGAATGTCAGTTTTGACAAAGAACACTGTTCATTACTAAAATGCTCTAATTGAGCTGTTAGAATGTCAGAAACAAGCTTTCTGAGCTGAGAACTGCATTTTGTGACAAAGTGAATCAGTGGATGATGAGAATGTCAGTTTTGACAAAGAACACTGTTCATTACTAAAATGCTCTAATTGAGCTGTTAGAATGTCAGAAACAAGCTTTCTGAGCATAAAACTGCATTTTGTGACTAAGTGCATCAGTGGATGATGAGAATGTCAGTTTTGACAAAGAACACTGATCATTACTAAAATGCTCCAATTGAGCTGTTAGAATGTCAGAAACAAGCTTTCTGAGCTGAGAACTGCATTTTGTGACAAAGTGAATCAGTGGATGATGAGAATGTCAGTTTTGACAAAGAACACTGTTCATTACTAAAATGCTCTAATTGAGCTGTTAGAATGTCAGAAACAAGCTTTCTGAGCTGAAAACTGCATTTTGTGACAAAAAGCATCAGTGGATGATGAGAATGTCAGTTTTGACAAAGAACACTGATCATCACTAAAATGCTCCA
This sequence comes from Barbatula barbatula, assembly GCF_947034865.1. Classification (NCBI taxonomy): domain Eukaryota; kingdom Metazoa; phylum Chordata; class Actinopteri; order Cypriniformes; family Nemacheilidae; genus Barbatula; species Barbatula barbatula. The sequence goes on from NC_136786.1 coordinate 3,307,200, forward strand.
ATTGAGCTGTTAGAATGTCAGAAACAAGCTTTCTGAGCTGAGAACTGCATTTTGTGACATAGTTCATCAGTGGATGATGAGAATGTCAGTTTTGACAAAGAACACTGTTCATTACTAAAATGCTCTAATTGAGCTGTTAGAATGTCAGAAACAAGCTTTCTGAGCTGAGAACTGCATTTTGTGACATAGTTCATCAGTGGATGATGAGAATGTCAGTTTTGACAAAGAACACTGTTCATTACTAAAATGCTCTAATTGAGCTGTTAGAATGTCAGAAACAAGCTTTCTGAGCTGAGAACTGCATTTTGTGACATAGTTCATCAGTGGATGATGAGAATGTCAGTTTTGACAAAGAACACTGTTCATTACTAAAATGCTCTAATTGAGCTGTTAGAATGTCAGAAACAAGCTTTCTGAGCTGAGAACTGCATTTTGTGACAAAGTGAATCAGTGGATGATGAGAATGTCACTTTTGACAAAGAACACTGATCATTACTAAAATGCTCTAATTGAGCTGTTAGAATGTCAGAAACAAGCTTTCTGAGCATAAAACTGCATTTTGTGACAAAGTGCATCAGTGGATGATGAGAATGTCAGTTTTGACAAAGAACACTGTTCATTACTAAAATGCTCTAATTGAGCTGTTAAAATATCAGAAACAAGCTTTCTGAGCTGAAAACTGCATTTTGTGACAAAAAGCATCAGTGGATGATGAGAATGTCAGTTTTGACAAAGAACACTGTTCATTACTAAAATGCTCTAATTGAGCTGTTAGAATGTCAGAAACAAGCTTTCTGAGCTGAAAACTGCATTTTGTGACAAAGTGAATCAGTGGATGATGAGAATGTCAGTTTTGACAAAGAACACTGTTCATTACTAAAATGCTCTAATTGAGCTGTTAGAATGTCAGAAACAAGCTTTCTGAGCTGAGGACTGCATTTTGTGACATAGTTCATCAGTGGATGATGAGAATGTCAGTTTTGACAAAGAACACTGTTCATTACTAAAATGCTCTAATTTGAGCTGTTAGAATGTCAGAAACAAGCTTTCTGAGCTGAGAACTGCATTTTGTGACAAAGTGAATCAGTGGATGATGAGAATGTCACTTTTGACAAAGAACACTGATAATTACTAAAATGCTCTAATTGAGCTGTTAGAATGTCAGAAACAAGCTTTCTGAGCTGAGAACTGCATTTTGTGACAAAGTGAATCAGTGGATGATGAGAATGTCAGTTTTGACAAAGAACACTGATCGTTACTAAAATGCTCTAATTGAGCTGTTAGAATGTCAGAAACAAGCTTTCTGAGCTGAAAACTGCATTTTGTGACAAAGTGAATCAGTGGATGATGAGAATGTCAGTTTTGACAAAGAACACTGTTCATTACTGAAATGCTCCAATTGAGCTGTTAGAATGTCAGAAACAAGCTTTCTGAGCTGAGAAATGCATTTTGTGACAAAGTGCATCAGTGGATGATGAGAATGTCAGTTTTGACAAAGAACACTGATCATTACTAAAATGCTCTAATCGAGCTGTTAGAATGTCAGAAACGAGCTTTCTGAGCTGAGAACTGCATTTTGTGACATAGTTCATCAGTGGATGATGAGAATGTCAGTTTTGACAAAGAACACTGTTCATTACTAAAATGCTCTAATTGAGCTGTTAGAATGTCAGAAACAAGCTTTCTGAGTTGAGAACTGCATTTTGTGACATAGTTCATCAGTGGATGATGAGAATGTCAGTTTTGAAAAAGAACACTGTTCATTACTAAAATGCTCTAATTGAGCTGTTAGAATGTCAGAAACAAGCTTTCTGAGCTGAAAACTGCATTTTGTGACAAAAAGCATCAGTGGATGATGAGAATGTCAGTTTTGACAAAGAACACTGATCATCACTAAAATGCTCCAATTGAGCTGTTAGAATGTCAGAAACAAGCTTTCTGAGCTGAGAACTGCATTTTGTGACATAGTTCATCAGTGGATGATGAGAATGTCAGTTTTGACAAAGAACACTGTTCATTACTAAAATGCTCTAATTGAGCTGTTAGAATGTCAGAAACAAGCTTTCTGAGCTGAGAACTGCATTTTGTGACATAGTTCATCAGTGGATGATGAGAATGTCAGTTTTGACAAAGAACACTGTTCATTACTAAAATGCTCTAATTGAGCTGTTAGAATGTCAGAAACAAGCTTTCTGAGCTGAGAACTGCATTTTGTGACAAAGTGAATCAGTGGATGATGAGAATGTCACTTTTGACAAAGAACACTGATCATTACTAAAATGCTCTAATTGAGCTGTTAGAATGTCAGAAACAAGCTTTCTGAGCATAAAACTGCATTTTGTGACAAAGTGCATGAGTGGATGATGAGAATGTCAGTTTTGACAAAGAACACTGTTCATTACTAAAATGCTCTAATTGAGCTGTTAAAATATCAGAAACAAGCTTTCTGAGCTGAAAACTGCATTTTTTGACAAAAAGCATCAGTGGATGATGAGAATGTCAGTTTTGACAAAGAACACTGATCATTACTAAAATGCTCCAATTGAGCTGTTAGAATGTCAGAAACAAGCTTTCTGAGCTGAGAACTGCATTTTGTGACATAGTTCATCAGTGGATGATGAGAATGTCAGTTTTGACAAAGAACACTGTTCATTACTAAAATGCTCTAATTGAGCTGTTAGAATGTCAGAAACAAGCTTTATGAGCTGAAAACTGCATTTTGTGACAAAGTGAATCAGTGGATGATGAGAATGTCAGTTTTGAAAAAGAACACTGTTCATTACTAAAATGCTCTAATTGAGCTGTTAGAATGTCAGAAACAAGCTTTCTGAGCTGAGAAATGCATTTTGTGACAAAGTGCATCAGTGGATGATGAGAATGTCAGTTTTGACAAAGAACACTGATCATTACTAAAATGCTCTAATCGAGCTGTTAGAATGTCAGAAACGAGCTTTCTGAGCTGAGAACTGCATTTTGTGACATAGTTCATCAGTGGATGATGAGAATGTCAGTTTTGACAAAGAACACTGTTCATTACTAAAATGCTCAAATTGAGCTGTTAGAATGTCAGAAACAAGCTTTCTGAGTTGAGAACTGCATTTTGTGACATAGTTCATCAGTGGATGATGAGAATGTCAGTTTTGACAAAGAACACTGTTCATTACTAAAATGCTCTAATTGAGCTGTTAGAATGTCAGAAACAAGCTTTCTGAGCTGAAAACTGCATTTTGTGACAAAAAGCATCAGTGGATGATGAGAATGTCAGTTTTGACAAAGAACACTGATCATCACTAAAATGCTCCAATTGAGCTGTTAGAATGTCAGAAACAAGCTTTCTGAGCTGAGAACTGCATTTTGTGACATAGTTCATCAGTGGATGATGAGAATGTCAGTTTTGACAAAGAACACTGTTCATTACTAAAATGCTCTAATTGAGCTGTTAAAATATCAGAAACAAGCTTTCTGAGCTGAAAACTGCATTTTGTGACAAAAAGCATCAGTGGATGATGAGAATGTCAGTTTTGACAAAGAACACTGATCATTACTAAAATGCTCCAATTGATCTGTTAGAATGTCAGAAACAAGCTTTCTGAGCTGAGAACTGCATTTTGTGACATAGTTCATCAGTGGATGATGAGAATGTCAGTTTTGACAAAGAACACTGTTCATTACTAAAATGCTCTAATTGAGCTGTTAGAATGTCAGAAACAAGCTTTCTGAGCTGAAAACTGCATTTTGTGACAAAGTGAATCAGTGGATGATGAGAATGTCAGTTTTGACAAAGAACACTGTTCATTACTAAAATGCTCTAATTGAGCTGTTAGAATGTCAGAAACAAGCTTTCTGAGCTGAGAACTGCATTTTGTGACATAGTTCATCAGTGGATGATGAGAATGTCAGTTTTGACAAAGAACACTGTTCATTACTAAAATGCTCTAATTGAGCTGTTAGAATGTCAGAAACAAGCTTTCTGAGCTGAGAACTGCATTTTGTGACCTAGTTCATCAGTGGATGATGAGAATGTCAGTTTTGACAAAGAACACTGTTCATTACTAAAATGCTCTAATTGAGCTGTTAGAATGTCAGAAACAAGCTTTCTGAGCTGAGAACTGCATTTTGTGACAAAGTGAATCAGTGGATGATGAGAATGTCAGTTTTGACAAAGAACACTGATCGTTACTAAAATGCTCTAATTGAGCTGTTAGAATTTCAGAAACAAGCTTTCTGAGCTGAAAACTGCATTTTGTGACAAAGTGAATCCGTGGATGATGAGAATGTCAGTTTTGACAAAGAACACTGTTCATTACTGAAATGCTCCAATTGAGCTGTTAGAATGTCAGAAACAAGCTTTCTGAGCTGAGAAATGCATTTTGTGACAAAGTGAATCAGTGGATGATGAGAATGTCAGTTTTGACAAAGAACACTGATAATTACTAAAATGCTCTAATTGAGCTGTTAGAATGTCAGAAACAAGCTTTCTGAGCTGAGAACTGCATTTTGTGACAAAGTGAATCGGTGGATGATGAGAATGTCACTTTTGACAAAGAACACTGATCATTACTAAAATGCTCTAATTGACCTGTTAGAATGTCAGAAACAAGCTTTCTGAGCTGAGAACTGCATTTTGTGACAAAGTGAATCAGTGGATGATGAGAATGTCACTTTTGACAAAGAACACTGATCATTACTAAAATGCTCTAATTGAGCTGTTAGAATGTCAGAAACAAGCTTTCTGAGCTGAGAACTGCATTTTGTGACAAAGTGAATCGGTGGATGATGAGAATGTCACTTTTGACAAAGAACACTGATCATTACTAAAATGCTCTAATTTGATTGTTAGAATGTCAGAAACAAGCTTTCTGAGCTGAGAACTACATTTTGTGACAAAGTGAATCAGTGGATGATGAGAATGTCACTTTTGACAAAGAACACTGATCATTGCTAAAATGCTCTAATTTGAGCTGTTAGAATGTCAGAAACAAGCTTTCTGAGCTGAGAACTGCATTTTGTGACAAAGTTCATCAGTGGATGATGAGAATGTCAGTTTTGACAAAGAACACTGATCATTACTAAAATGCTCCAATTGAGCTGTTAGAATGTCAGAAACAAGCTTTCTGAGCTGAGAACTGCATTTTGTGACATAGGTCATCAGTGGATGATGAGAATGTCAGTTTTGACAAAGAACACTGATCATTAGTAAAATGCTCCAATTGAGCTGTTAGAATGCCAGAAACAAGCTTTCTGAGCTGAAAACAGCATTTATTTGACAAAGTGCATCAGTGGATGATGAGAATGTCAGTTTTGACAAAGAACACTGTTCATTACTAAAATGCTCTAATTGAGCTGTTAGAATGTCAGAAACAAGCTTTCTGAGCTGAGAACTGCATTTTGTGACAAAGTGAATCAGTGGATGATGAGAATGTCAGTTTTGACAAAGAACACTGTTCATTACTAAAATGCTCTAATTGAGCTGTTAGAATGTCAGAAACAAGCTTTCTGAGCATAAAACTGCATTTTGTGACTAAGTGCATCAGTGGATGATGAGAATGTCAGTTTTGACAAAGAACACTGATCATTACTAAAATGCTCCAATTGAGCTGTTAGAATGTCAGAAACAAGCTTTCTGAGCTGAGAACTGCATTTTGTGACAAAGTGAATCAGTGGATGATGAGAATGTCAGTTTTGACAAAGAACACTGTTCATTACTAAAATGCTCTAATTGAGCTGTTAGAATGTCAGAAACAAGCTTTCTGAGCTGAAAACTGCATTTTGTGACAAAAAGCATCAGTGGATGATGAGAATGTCAGTTTTGACAAAGAACACTGATCATCACTAAAATGCTCCAATTGAGCTGTTAGAATGTCAGAAACAAGCTTTCTGAGCTGAGAACTGCATTTTGTGACATAGTTCATCAGTGGATGATGAGAATGTCAGTTTTGACAAAGAACACTGTTCATTACTAAAATGCTCTAATTGAGCTGTTAGAATGTCAGAAACAAGCTTTCTGAGCTGAGAACTGCATTTTGTGACATAGTTCATCAGTGGATGATGAGAATGTCAGTTTTGACAAAGAACACTGTTCATTACTAAAATGCTCTAATTGAGCTGTTAGAATGTCAGAAACAAGCTTTCTGAGCTGAGAACTGCATTTTGTGACAAAGTGAATCAGTGGATGATGAGAATGTCACTTTTGACAAAGAACACTGATCATTACTAAAATGCTCTAATTGAGCTGTTAGAATGTCAGAAACAAGCTTTCTGAGCATAAAACTGCATTTTGTGACAAAGTGCATCAGTGGATGATGAGAATGTCAGTTTTGACAAAGAACACTGATCATTACTAAAATGCTCCAATTGATCTGTTAGAATGTCAGAAACAAGCTTTCTGAGCTGAGAACTGCATTTTGTGACATAGTTCATCAGTGGATGATGAGAATGTCAGTTTTGACAAAGAACACTGTTCATTACTAAAATGCTCTAATTGAGCTGTTAGAATGTCAGAAACAAGCTTTCTGAGCTGAAAACTGCATTTTGTGACAAAGTGAATCAGTGGATGATGAGAATGTCAGTTTTGACAAAGAACACTGTTCATTACTAAAATGCTCTAATTGAGCTGTTAGAATGTCAGAAACAAGCTTTCTGAGCTGAGAACTGCATTTTGTGACATAGTTCATCAGTGGATGATGAGAATGTCAGTTTTGACAAAGAACACTGTTCATTACTAAAATGCTCTAATTGAGCTGTTAGAATGTCAGAAACAAGCTTTCTGAGCTGAGAACTGCATTTTGTGACCTAGTTCATCAGTGGATGATGAGAATGTCAGTTTTGACAAAGAACACTGTTCATTACTAAAATGCTCTAATTGAGCTGTTAGAATGTCAGAAACAAGCTTTCTGAGCTGAGAACTGCATTTTGTGACAAAGTGAATCAGTGGATGATGAGAATGTCACTTTTGACAAAGAACACTGATCATTACTAAAATGCTCTAATTGAGCTGTTAGAATGTCAGAAACAAGCTTTCTGAGCTGAGAACTGCATTTTGTGACAAAGTGAATCAGTGGATGATGAGAATGTCAGTTTTGACAAAGAACACTGATCGTTACTAAAATGCTCTAATTGAGCTGTTAGAATGTCAGAAACAAGCTTTCTGAGCTGAAAACTGCATTTTGTGACAAAGTGAATCAGTGGATGATGAGAATGTCAGTTTTGACAAAGAACACTGTTCATTACTGAAATGCTCCAATTGAGCTGTTAGAATGTCAGAAACAAGCTTTCTGAGCTGAGAAATGCATTTTGTGACAAAGTGAATCAGTGGATGATGAGAATGTCAGTTTTGACAAAGAACACTGATAATTACTAAAATGCTCTAATTGAGCTGTTAGAATGTCAGAAACAAGCTTTCTGAGCTGAGAACTGCATTTTGTGACAAAGTGAATCGGTGGATGATGAGAATGTCACTTTTGACAAAGAACACTGATCATTACTAAAATGCTCTAATTGAGCTGTTAGAATGTCAGAAACAAGCTTTCTGAGCTGAGAACTGCATTTTGTGACAAAGTGAATCAGTGGATGATGAGAATGTCACTTTTGACAAAGAACACTGATCATTACTAAAATGCTCTAATTGAGCTGTTAGAATGTCAGAAACAAGCTTTCTGAGCTGAGAACTGCATTTTGTGACAAAGTGAATCGGTGGATGATGAGAATGTCACTTTTGACAAAGAACACTGATCATTACTAAAATGCTCTAATTTGATTGTTAGAATGTCAGAAACAAGCTTTCTGAGCTGAGAACTACATTTTGTGACAAAGTGAATCAGTGGATGATGAGAATGTCACTTTTGACAAAGAACACTGATCATTGCTAAAATGCTCTAATTTGAGCTGTTAGAATGTCAGAAACAAGCTTTCTGAGCTGAGAACTGCATTTTGTGACAAAGTTCATCAGTGGATGATGAGAATGTCAGTTTTGACAAAGAACACTGATCATTACTAAAATGCTCCAATTGAGCTGTTAGAATGTCAGAAACAAGCTTTCTGAGCTGAGAACTGCATTTTGTGACATAGGTCATCAGTGGATGATGAGAATGTCAGTTTTGACAAAGAACACTGATCATTAGTAAAATGCTCCAATTGAGCTGTTAGAATGCCAGAAACAAGCTTTCTGAGCTGAAAACAGCATTTATTTGACAAAGTGCATCAGTGGATGATGAGAATGTCAGTTTTGACAAAGAACACTGTTCATTACTAAAATGCTCTAATTGAGCTGTTAGAATGTCAGAAACAAGCTTTCTGAGCTGAGAACTGCATTTTGTGACAAAGTGAATCAGTGGATGATGAGAATGTCAGTTTTGACAAAGAACACTGTTCATTACTAAAATGCTCTAATTGAGCTGTTAGAATGTCAGAAACAAGCTTTCTGAGCATAAAACTGCATTTTGTGACTAAGTGCATCAGTGGATGATGAGAATGTCAGTTTTGACAAAGAACACTGATCATTACTAAAATGCTCCAATTGAGCTGTTAGAATGTCAGAAACAAGCTTTCTGAGCTGAGAACTGCATTTTGTGACAAAGTGAATCAGTGGATGATGAGAATGTCAGTTTTGACAAAGAACACTGTTCATTACTAAAATGCTCTAATTGAGCTGTTAGAATGTCAGAAACAAGCTTTCTGAGCTGAAAACTGCATTTTGTGACAAAAAGCATCAGTGGATGATGAGAATGTCAGTTTTGACAAAGAACACTGATCATCACTAAAATGCTCCAATTGAGCTGTTAGAATGTCAGAAACAAGCTTTCTGAGCTGAGAACTGCATTTTGTGACATAGTTCATCAGTGGATGATGAGAATGTCAGTTTTGACAAAGAACACTGTTCATTACTAAAATGCTCTAATTGAGCTGTTAGAATGTCAGAAACAAGCTTTCTGAGCTGAAAACTGCATTTTGTGACAAAAAGCATCAGTGGATGATGAGAATGTCAGTTTTGACAAAGAACACTGTTCATTACTAAAATGCTCTAATTGAGCTGTTAGAATGTCAGAAACAAGCTTTCTGAGCTGAAAACTGCATTTTGTGACAAAAAGCATCAGTGGATGATGAGAATGTCAGTTTTGACAAAGAACACAGATCATTACTAAAATGCTCTAATTGAGCTGTTAGAATGTCAGAAACAAGCTTTCAGAGCTGAGAACTGCATTTTGTGACAAAGTGAATCAGTGGATGATGAGAATGTCAGTTTTGACAAAGAACACTGTTCATTACTAAAATTCTCTAATTGAGCTGTTAGAATGTCAGAAACAAGCTTTCTGAGCATAAAACTGCATTTTGTGACAAAGTGCATCAGTGGATGATGAGAATGTCAGTTTTGACAAAGAACACTGTTCATTACTAAAATGCTCTAATTGAGCTGTTAGAATGTCAGAAACAAGCTTTCTGAGCTGAAAACTGCATTTTGTGACAAAAAGCATCAGTGGACGATGAGAATGTCAGTTTTGACAAAGAACACTGATCATCACTAAAATGCTCCAATTGAGCTGTTAGAATGTCAGAAACAAGCTTTCTGAGCTGAGAACTGCATTTTGTGACATAGTTCATCAGTGGATGATGAGAATGTCAGTTTTGACAAAGAACACTGTTCATTACTAAAATGCTCTAATTGAGCTGTTAGAATGTCAGAAACAAGCTTTCTGAGCTGAAAACTGCATTTTGTGACAAAGTGAATCAGTGGATGATGAGAATGTCAGTTTTGACAAAGAAAACTGTTCATTACTAAAATGCTCTAATTGAGCTGTTAGAATGTCAGAAACAAGCTTTCTGAGCTGAGAACTGCATTTTGTGACATAGTTCATCAGTGGATGATGAGAATGTCAGTTTTGACAAAGAACACTGTTCATTACTAAAATGCTCTAATTGAGCTGTTAGAATGTCAGAAACAAGCTTTCTAAACTGAGAACTGCATTTTGTGACATAGTTCATCAGTGGATGATGAGAATGTCAGTTTTGACAAAGAACACTGTTCATTACTAAAATGCTCGAATTGAGCTTTTAGAATGTCAGAAACAAGCTTTCTGAGCTGAGAACTGCATTTTGTGACAAAGTGAATCAGTGGATGATGAGAATGTCACTTTTGACAAAGAACACTGATCATTACTAAAATGCTCTAATTGAGCTGTTAGAATGTCAGAAACAAGCTTTCTGAGCTGAGAACTGCATTTTGTGACAAAGTGAATCAGTGGATGATGAGAATGTCAGTTTTGACAAAGAACACTGATCGTTACTAAAATGCTCTAATTGAGCTGTTAGAATGTCAGAAACAAGCTTTCTGAGCTGAAAACTGCATTTTGTGACAAAAAGCATCAGTGGATGATGAGAATGTCAGTTTTGACAAAGAACACTGTTCATTACTAAAATGCTCTAATTGAGCTGTTAGAATGTCAGAAACAAGCTTTCTGAGCTGAAAACTGCATTTTGTGACAAAAAGCATCAGTGGATGATGAGAATGTCAGTTTTGACAAAGAACACTGATCATTACTAAAATGCTCTAATTGAGCTGTTAGAATGTCAGAAACAAGCTTTCTGAGCTGAAAACTGCATTTTGTGACAAAGTGAATCAGTGGATGATGAGAATGTCAGTTTTGACAAAGAACACTGTTCATTACTGAAATGCTCCAATTGAGCTGTTAGAATGTCAGAAACAAGCTTTCTGAGCTGAGAAATGCATTTTGTGACAAAGTGCATCAGTGGATGATGAGAATGTCAGTTTTGACAAAGAACACTGATCATTACTAAAATGCTCTAATTGAGCTGTTAGAATGTCAGAAACAAGCTTTCTGAGCTGAGAACTGCATTTTGTGACATAGTTCATCAGTGGATGATGAGAAGGTCAGTTTTGACAAAGAACACTGTTCATAACCAAAATGCTCTAATTGAGCTGTTAGAATGTCAGAAACAAGCTTTCTGAGCTGAGAACTGCATTTTGTGACAAAGTTCATCAGTGGATGATGAGAATGTCAGTTTTGACGAAGAACACTGATCATTACTAAAATGCTCCAATTGAGCTGTTAGAATGTCAGAAACAAGCTTTCTGAGCTGAAAACTGCATTTTGTGACAAAAAGCATCAGTGGATGATGAGAATGTCAGTTTTGACAAAGAACACTGTTCATTACTAAAATGCTCTAATTGAGCTGTTAGAATGTCAGAAACAAGCTTTCTGAGCTGAAAACTGCATTTTGTGACAAAAAGCATCAGTGGATGATGAGAATGTCAGTTTTGACAAAGAACACTGATCATTACTAAAATGCTCTAATTGAGCTGTTAGAATGTCAGAAACAAGCTTTCTGAGCTGAGAACTGCATTTTGTGACAAAGTGAATCAGTGGATGATGAGAATGTCAGTTTTGACAAAGAACACTGTTCATTACTAAAATGCTCTAATTGAGCTGTTAGAATGTCAGAAACAAGCTTTCTGAGCATAAAACTGCATTTTGTGACAAAGTGCATCAGTGGATGATGAGAATGTCAGTTTTGACAAAGAACACTGTTCATTACTAAAATGCTCTAATTGAGCTGTTAGAATGTCAGAAACAAGCTTTCTGAGCTGAAAACTGCATTTTGTGACAAAAAGCATCAGTGGACGATGAGAATGTCAGTTTTGACAAAGAACACTGATCATCACTAAAATGCTCCAATTGAGCTGTTAGAATGTCAGAAACAAGCTTTCTGAGCTGAGAACTGCATTTTGTGACATAGTTCATCAGTGGATGATGAGAATGTCAGTTTTGACAAAGAACACTGTTCATTACTAAAATGCTCTAATTGAGCTGTTAGAATGTCAGAAACAAGCTTTCTGAGCTGAAAACTGCATTTTGTGACAAAGTGAATCAGTGGATGATGAGAATGTCAGTTTTGACAAAGAAAACTGTTCATTACTAAAATGCTCTAATTGAGCTGTTAGAATGTCAGAAACAAGCTTTCTGAGCTGAGAACTGCATTTTGTGACATAGTTCATCAGTGGATGATGAGAATGTCAGTTTTGACAAAGAACACTGTTCATTACTAAAATGCTCTAATTGAGCTGTTAGAATGTCAGAAACAAGCTTTCTGAGCTGAGAACTGCATTTTGTGACATAGTTCATCAGTGGATGATGAGAATGTCAGTTTTGACAAAGAACACTGTTCATTACTAAAATGCTCGAATTGAGCTTTTAGAATGTCAGAAACAAGCTTTCTGAGCTGAGAACTGCATTTTGTGACAAAGTGAATCAGTGGATGATGAGAATGTCACTTTTGACAAAGAACACTGATCATTACTAAAATGCTCTAATTGAGCTGTTAGAATGTCAGAAACAAGCTTTCTGAGCTGAGAACTGCATTTTGTGACAAAGTGAATCAGTGGATGATGAGAATGTCAGTTTTGACAAAGAACACTGATCGTTACTAAAATGCTCTAATTGAGCTGTTAGAATGTCAGAAACAAGCTTTCTGAGCTGAAAACTGCATTTTGTGACAAAAAGCATCAGTGGATGATGAGAATGTCAGTTTTGACAAAGAACACTGTTCATTACTAAAATGCTCTAATTGAGCTGTTAGAATGTCAGAAACAAGCTTTCTGAGCTGAAAACTGCATTTTGTGACAAAAAGCATCAGTGGATGATGAGAATGTCAGTTTTGACAAAGAACACTGATCATTACTAAAATGCTCTAATTGAGCTGTTAGAATGTCAGAAACAAGCTTTCTGAGCTGAAAACTGCATTTTGTGACAAAGTGAATCAGTGGATGATGAGAATGTCAGTTTTGACAAAGAACACTGTTCATTACTGAAATGCTCCAATTGAGCTGTTAGAATGTCAGAAACAAGCTTTCTGAGCTGAGAAATGCATTTTGTGACAAAGTGCATCAGTGGATGATGAGAATGTCAGTTTTGACAAAGAACACTGATCATTACTAAAATGCTCTAATTGAGCTGTTAGAATGTCAGAAACAAGCTTTCTGAGCTGAGAACTGCATTTTGTGACATAGTTCATCAGTGGATGATGAGAAGGTCAGTTTTGACAAAGAACACTGTTCATAACCAAAATGCTCTAATTGAGCTGTTAGAATGTCAGAAACAAGCTTTCTGAGCTGAGAACTGCATTTTGTGACAAAGTTCATCAGTGGATGATGAGAATGTCAGTTTTGACGAAGAACACTGATCATTACTAAAATGCTCCAATTGAGCTGTTAGAATGTCAGAAACAAGCTTTCTGAGCTGAGAACTGCATTTTGTGACAAAAAGCATCAGTGGATGATGAGAATGTCAGTTTTGACAAAGAACACTGATCATTATTAAAATGCTCCAATTGAGCTGTTAGAATGTCAGAAACAAGCTTTCTGAGCTGAGAACTGCATTTTGTGACATAGTTCATCAGTGGATGATGAGATGTCAGTTTTGACAAAGAACACTGATCATTACTAAAATGCTCCAATTGAGCTTGTTAGAATGTCAGTAACAAGCTTTCTGAGCTGAAAAAAGCATTTATTTGACAAAGTGCATCAGTGGATGATGAGAATGTCAGTTTTGACAAAGAACACTGTTCATTACTAAAATGCTCTAATTGAGCTGTTAGAATGTCAGAAACAAGCTTTCTGAGCTGAGAACTGCATTTTGTGACAAAAAGCATCAGTGGATGATGAGAATGTCAGTTTTGACAAAGAACACTGATCATTACTAAAATGCTCCAATTGAGCTGTTAGAATGTCATAAACAAGCTTTCTGAGCTGAGAACTGCATTTTGTGACATAGTTCATCAGTGGATGATGAGAATGTCAGTTTTGACAAAGAACACTGTTCATTACTGAAATGCTCCAATTGAGCTGTTAGAATGTCAGAAACAAGCTTTCTGAGCTGAAAACTGCATTTTGTGACAAAAAGCATCAGTGGATGATGAGAATGTCAGTTTTGACAAAGAACACTGTTCATTACTAAAATGCTCTAATTGAGCTGTTAGAATGTCAGAAACAAGCTTTCTGAGCTGAAAACTGCATTTTGTGACAAAAAGCATCAGTGGATGATGAGAATGTCAGTTTTGACAAAGAACACTGATCATTACTAAAATGCTCTAATTGAGCTGTTAGAATGTCAGAAACAAGCTTTCTGAGCTGAGAACTGCATTTTGTGACAAAGTGAATCAGTGGATGATGAGAATGTCAGTTTTGACAAAGAACACTGTTCATTACTAAAATGCTCTAATTGAGCTGTTAGAATGTCAGAAACAAGCTTTCTGAGCATAAAACTGCATTTTGTGACAAAGTGCATCAGTGGATGATGAGAATGTCAGTTTTGACAAAGAACACTGTTCATTACTAAAATGCTCTAATTGAGCTGTTAGAATGTCAGAAACAAGCTTTCTGAGCTGAAAACTGCATTTTGTGACAAAAAGCATCAGTGGACGATGAGAATGTCAGTTTTGACAAAGAACACTGATCATCACTAAAATGCTCCAATTGAGCTGTTAGAATGTCAGAAACAAGCTTTCTGAGCTGAGAACTGCATTTTGTGACATAGTTCATCAGTGGATGATGAGAATGTCAGTTTTGACAAAGAACACTGTTCATTACTAAAATGCTCTAATTGAGCTGTTAGAATGTCAGAAACAAGCTTTCTGAGCTGAAAACTGCATTTTGTGACAAAGTGAATCGGTGGATGATGAGAATGTCAGTTTTGACAAAGAAAACTGTTCATTACTAAAATGCTCTAATTGAGCTGTTAGAATGTCAGAAACAAGCTTTCTGAGCTGAGAACTGCATTTTGTGACATAGTTCATCAGTGGATGATGAGAATGTCAGTTTTGACAAAGAACACTGTTCATTACTAAAATGCTCTAATTGAGCTGTTAGAATGTCAGAAACAAGCTTTCTGAGCTGAGAACTGCATTTTGTGACATAGTTCATCAGTGGATGATGAGAATGTCAGTTTTGACAAAGAACACTGTTCATTACTAAAATGCTCGAATTGAGCTTTTAGAATGTCAGAAACAAGCTTTCTGAGCTGAGAACTGCATTTTGTGACAAAGTGAATCAGTGGATGATGAGAATGTCACTTTTGACAAAGAACACTGATCATTACTAAAATGCTCTAATTGAGCTGTTAGAATGTCAGAAACAAGCTTTCTGAGCTGAAAACTGCATTTTGTGACAAAAAGCATCAGTGGATGATGAGAATGTCAGTTTTGACAAAGAACACTGTTCATTACTAAAATGCTCTAATTGAGCTGTTAGAATGTCAGAAACAAGCTTTCTGAGCATAAAACTGCATTTTGTGACAAAAAGCATCAGTGGATGATGAGAATGTCAGTTTTGACAAAGAACACTGATCATTACTAAAATGCTCTAATTGAGCTGTTAGATTGTCAGAAACAAGCTTTCTGAGCTGAGAACTGCATTTTGTGACAAAGTGAATCAGTGGATGATGAGAATGTCAGTTTTGACAAAGAACACTGTTCATTACTAAAATGCTCTAATTGAGCTGTTAGAATGTCAGAAACAAGCTTTCTGAGCATAAAACTGCATTTTGTGACAAAGTGCATCAGTGGATGATGAGAATGTCAGTTTTGACAAAGAACACTGTTCATTACTAAAATGCTCTAATTGAGCTGTTAGAATGTCAGAAACAAGCTTTCTGAGCTGAAAACTGCATTTTGTGACAAAAAGCATCAGTGGACGATGAGAATGTCAGTTTTGACAAAGAACACTGATCATCACTAAAATGCTCCAATTGAGCTGTTAGAATGTCAGAAACAAGCTTTCTGAGCTGAGAACTGCATTTTGTGACATAGTTCATCAGTGGATGATGAGAATGTCAGTTTTGACAAAGAACACTGTTCATTACTAAAATGCTCTAATTGAGCTGTTAGAATGTCAGAAACAAGCTTTCTGAGCTGAAAACTGCATTTTGTGACAAAGTGAATCAGTGGATGATGAGAATGTCAGTTTTGACAAAGAAAACTGTTCATTACTAAAATGCTCTAATTGAGCTGTTAGAATGTCAGAAACAAGCTTTCTGAGCTGAGAACTGCATTTTGTGACATAGTTCATCAGTGGATGATGAGAATGTCAGTTTTGACAAAGAACACTGTTCATTACTAAAATGCTCTAATTGAGCTGTTAGAATGTCAGAAACAAGCTTTCTGAGCTGAGAACTGCATTTTGTGACATAGTTCATCAGTGGATGATGAGAATGTCAGTTTTGACAAAGAACACTGTTCATTACTAAAATGCTCGAATTGAGCTTTTAGAATGTCAGAAACAAGCTTTCTGAGCTGAGAACTGCATTTTGTGACAAAGTGAATCAGTGGATGATGAGAATGTCACTTTTGACAAAGAACACTGATCATTACTAAAATGCTCTAATTGAGCTGTTAGAATGTCAGAAACAAGCTTTCTGAGCTGAGAACTGCATTTTGTGACAAAGTGAATCAGTGGATGATGAGAATGTCAGTTTTGACAAAGAACACTGATCGTTACTAAAATGCTCTAATTGAGCTGTTAGAATGTCAGAAACAAGCTTTCTGAGCTGAAAACTGCATTTTGTGACAAAAAGCATCAGTGGATGATGAGAATGTCAGTTTTGACAAAGAACACTGTTCATTACTAAAATGCTCTAATTGAGCTGTTAGAATGTCAGAAACAAGCTTTCTGAGCTGAAAACTGCATTTTGTGACAAAAAGCATCAGTGGATGATGAGAATGTCAGTTTTGACAAAGAACACTGATCATTACTAAAATGCTCTAATTGAGCTGTTAGAATGTCAGAAACAAGCTTTCTGAGCTGAAAACTGCATTTTGTGACAAAGTGAATCAGTGGATGATGAGAATGTCAGTTTTGACAAAGAACACTGTTCATTACTGAAATGCTCCAATTGAGCTGTTAGAATGTCAGAAACAAGCATTCTGAGCTGAGAAATGCATTTTGTGACAAAGTGCATCAGTGGATGATGAGAATGTCAGTTTTGACAAAGAACACTGATCATTACTAAAATGCTCTAATTGAGCTGTTAGAATGTCAGAAACAAGCTTTCTGAGCTGAGAACTGCATTTTGTGACATAGTTCATCAGTGGATGATGAGAAGGTCAGTTTTGACAAAGAACACTGTTCATAACCAAAATGCTCTAATTGAGCTGTTAGAATGTCAGAAACAAGCTTTCTGAGCTGAGAACTGCATTTTGTGACAAAGTTCATCAGTGGATGATGAGAATGTCAGTTTTGACGAAGAACACTGATCATTACTAAAATGCTCCAATTGAGCTGTTAGAATGTCAGAAACAAGCTTTCTGAGCTGAGAACTGCATTTTGTGACATAGTTCATCAGTGGATGATGAGAATGTCAGTTTTGACAAAGAACACTGATCATTACTAAAATGCTCCAATTGAGCTGTTAGAATGTCAGAAACAAGCTTTCTGAGCTGAAAACAGCATTTATTTGACAAAGTGCATCAGTGGATGATGAGAATGTCAGTTTTGACAAAGAACACTGTTCATTACTAAAATGCTCTAATTGAGCTGTTAGAATGTCAGAAACAAGCTTTCTGAGCTGAGAACTGCATTTTGTGACAAAAAGCATCAGTGGATGATGAGAATGTCAGTTTTGACAAAGAACACTGATCATTATTAAAATGCTCCAATTGAGCTGTTAGAATGTCAGAAACAAGCTTTCTGAGCTGAGAACTGCATTTTGTGACATAGTTCATCAGTGGATGATGAGATGTCAGTTTTGACAAAGAACACTGATCATTACTAAAATGCTCCAATTGAGCTTGTTAGAATGTCAGAAACAAGCTTTCTGAGCTGAAAAAAGCATTTATTTGACAAAGTGCATCAGTGGATGATGAGAATGTCAGTTTTGACAAAGAACACTGTTCATTACTAAAATGCTCTAATTGAGCTGTTAGAATGTCAGAAACAAGCTTTCTGAGCTGAGAACTGCATTTTGTGACAAAAAGCATCAGTGGATGATGAGAATGTCAGTTTTGACAAAGAACACTGATCATTACTAAAATGCTCCAATTGAGCTGTTAGAATGTCATAAACAAGCTTTCTGAGCTGAGAACTGCATTTTGTGACATAGTTCATCAGTGGATGATGAGAATGTCAGTTTTGACAAAGAACACTGTTCATTACTGAAATGCTCCAATTGAGCTGTTAGAATGTCAGAAACAAGCTTTCTGAGCTGAGAAATGCATTTTGTGACAAAAAGCATCAGTGGATGATGAGAATGTCAGTTTTGACAAAGAACACTGAACATCACTAAAATGCTCCAATTGAGCAGTTAGAATGTCAGACACAAGCTTTCTGAGCTGAGAACTGCATTTTGTGACAAAGTGAATCAGTGGATGATAAGAATGTCAGTTTTGACAAAGAACACTGTTCATTACTGAAATGCTCCAATTGAGCTGTTAGAATGTCAGAAACAAGCTTTCTGAGCTGAGAAATGCATTTTGTGACAAAGTGAATCAGTGGATGATGAGAATGTCACTTTTGACAAAGAACACTGATCATCACTAAAATGCTCCAATTGAGCTGTTAGAATGTCAGAAACAAGCTTTCTGAGCTGAGAAATGCATTTTGTGACAAAGTGCATCAGTGGATGATGAGAATGTCAGTTTTGACAAAGAAAACTGTTCATTACCAAAATGCTCTAATTGAGCTGTTAGAATGTCAGAAACAAGCTTTCTGAGCTGAAAACTGCATTTTGTGACAAAAAGCATCAGTGGATGATGAGAATGTCAGTTTTGACAAAGAACACTGAACATCACTAAAATGCTCCAATTGAGCAGTTAGAATGTCAGACACAAGCTTTCTGAGCTGAGAACTGCATTTTGTGACAAAGTGAATCAGTGGATGATAAGAATGTCAGTTTTGACAAAGAACACTGTTCATTACTGAAATGCTCCAATTGAGCTGTTAGAATGTCAGAAACAAGCTTTCTGAGCTGAGAAATGCATTTTGTGACAAAGTGAATCAGTGGATGATGAGAATGTCACTTTTGACAAAGAACACTGTTCATTACCAAAATGCTCCAATTGAGCTGTTAGAATGTCAGAAACAAGCTTTCTGAGCTGAGAAATGCATTTTGTGACAAAGTGCATCAGTGGATGATGAGAATGTCAGTTTTGACAAAGAACACTGTTCATTACCAAAATGCTCTAATTGAGCTGTTAGAATGTCAGAAACAAGCTTTCTGAGCTGAAAACTGCATTTTGTGACAAAAAGCATCAGTGGATGATGAGGATGTCAGTTTTGACAAAGAACACTGATCATTACTAAAATGCTCTAATTGAGCTGTTAGAATGTCAGAAACAAGCTTTCTGAGCTGAGAACTGCATTTTGTGACAAAGTGAATCAGTGGATGATGAGAATGTCACTTTTGACAAAGAACACTGATCATTACTAAAATGCTCTAATTGAGCTGTTAGAATGTCAGAAACAAGCTTTCTGAGCATAAAACTGCATTTTGTGACAAAGTGCATCAGTGGATGATGAGAATGTCAGTTTTGACAAAGAACACTGTTCATTACTAAAATGCTCTAATTGAGCTGTTAAAATATCAGAAACAAGCTTTCTTAGCTGAAAACTGCATTTTGTGACAAAGTGAATCAGTGGATGATAAGAATGTCAGTTTTGACAAAGAACACTGTTCATTACTGAAATGCTCCAATTGAGCTGTTAGAATGTCAGAAACAAGCTTTCTGAGCTGAGAAATGCATTTTGTGACAAAGTGAATCAGTGGATGATGAGAATGTCACTTTTGACAAAGAACACTGATCATCACTAAAATGCTCCAATTGAGCTGTTAGAATGTCAGAAACAAGCTTTCTGAGCTGAGAAATGCATTTTGTGACAAAGTGCATCAGTGGATGATGAAAATGTCAGTTTTGACAAAGAACACTGTTCATTACCAAAATGCTCTAATTGAGCTGTTAGAATGTCAGAAACAAGCTTTCTGAGCTGAAAACTGCATTTTGTGACAAAAAGCATCAGTGGATGATGAGGATGTCAGTTTTGACAAAGAACACTGATCATTACTAAAATGCTCTAATTGAGCTGTTAGAATGTCAGAAACAAGCTTTCTGAGCTGATAACTGCATTTTGTGACAAAGTGAATCAGTGGATGATGAGAATGTCACTTTTGACAAAGAACACTGATCATTACTAAAATGCTCTAATTGAGCTGTTAGAATGTCAGAAACAAGCTTTCTGAGCATAAAACTGCATTTTGTGACAAAGTGCATCAGTGGATGATGAGAATGTCAGTTTTGACAAAGAACACTGTTCATTACTAAAATGCTCTAATTGAGCTGTTAAAATATCAGAAACAAGCTTTCTGAGCTGAAAACTGCATTTTGTGACAAAAAGCATCAGTGGATGATGAGAATGTCAGTTTTTACAAAGAACACTGATCATTACTAAAATGCTCCAATTGAGCTGTTAGAATGTCAGAAACAAGCTTTCTGAGCTGAGAACTGCATTTTGTGACATAGTTCATCAGTGGATGATGAGAATGTCAGTTTTGACAAAGAACACTGTTCATTACTAAAATGCTCTAATTGAGCTGTTAGAATGTCAGAAACAAGCTTTCTGAGCTGAAAACTGCATTTTGTGACAAAGTGAATCAGTGGATGATGAGAATGTCAGTTTTGACAAAGAACACTGTTCATTACTAAAATGCTCTAATTGAGCTGTTAGAATGTCAGAAACAAGCTTTCTGAGCTGAGAACTGCATTTTGTGACATAGTTCATCAGTGGATGATGAGAATGTCAGTTTTGACAAAGAACACTGTTCATTACTAAAATGCTCTAATTGAGCTGTTAGAATGTCAGAAACAAGCTTTCTGAGCTGAGAACTGCATTTTGTGACATAGTTCATCAGTGGATGATGAGAATGTCAGTTTTGACAAAGAACACTGTTCATTACTAAAATGCTCTAATTGAGCTGTTAGAATGTCAGAAACAAGCTTTCTGAGCTGAGAACTGCATTTTCTGACAAAGTGAATCAGTGGATGATGAGAATGTCACTTTTGACAAAGAACACTGATCATTACTAAAATGCTCTAATTGAGCTGTTAGAATGTCAGAAACAAGCTTTCTGAGCTGAGAACTGCATTTTGTGACAAAGTGAATCAGTGGATGATGAGAATGTCAGTTTTGACAAAGAACACTGATCGTTACTAAAATGCTCTAATTGAGCTGTTAGAATGTCAGAAACAAGCTTTCTGAGCTGAAAACTGCATTTTGTGACAAAGTGAATTAGTGGATGATGAGAATGTCAGTTTTGACAAAGAACACTGTTCATTACTGAAATGCTCCAATTGAGCTGTTAGAATGTCAGAAACAAGCTTTCTGAGCTGAGAAATGCATTTTGTGACAAAGTGAATCAGTGGATGATGAGAATGTCAGTTTTGACAAAGAACACTGATAATTACTAAAATGCTCTAATTGAGCTGTTAGAATGTCAGAAACAAGCTTTCTGAGCTGAGAACTGCATTTTGTGACAAAGTGAATCGGTGGATGATGAGAATGTCACTTTTGACAAAGAACACTGATCATTACTAAAATGCTCTAATTGAGCTGTTAGAATGTCAGAAACAAGCTTTCTGAGCTGAGAACTGCATTTTGTGACAAAGTGAATCAGTGGATGATGAGAATGTCACTTTTGACAAAGAACACTGATCATTACTAAAATGCTCTAATTGAGCTGTTAGAATGTCAGAAACAAGCTTTCTGAGCTGAGAACTGCATTTTGTGACAAAGTGAATCGGTGGATGATGAGAATGTCACTTTTGACAAAGAACACTGTTCATTACTAAAATGCTCTAATTGAGCTGTTAGAATGTCAGAAACAAGCTTTCTGAGCTGAGAACTGCATTTTGTGACAAAGTGAATCAGTGGATGATGAGAATGTCACTTTTGACAAAGAACACTGATCATTGCTAAAATGCTCTAATTTGAGCTGTTAGAATGTCAGAAACAAGCTTTCTGAGCTGAGAACTGCATTTTGTGACAAAGTTCATCAGTGGATGATGAGAATGTCAGTTTCGACAAAGAACACTGATCATTACTAAAATGCTCCAATTGAGCTGTTAGAATGTCAGAAACAAGCTTTCTGAGCTGAGAACTGCATTTTGTGACAGGTCATCAGTGGATGATGAGAATGTCAGTTTTGACAAAGAACACTGATCATTAGTAAAATGCTCCAATTGAGCTGTTAGAATGTCAGAAACAAGCTTTCTGAGCTGAAAACAGCATTTATTTGACAAAGTGCATCAGTGGATGATGAGAATGTCAGTTTTGACAAAGAACACTGTTCATTACTAAAATGCTCTAATTGAGCTGTTAGAATGTCAGAAACAAGCTTTCTGAGCTGAGAACTGCATTTTGTGACAAAGTGAATCAGTGGATGATGAGAATGTCACTTTTGACAAAGAACACTGATCATTGCTAAAATGCTCTAATTTGAGCTGTTAGAATGTCAGAAACAAGCTTTCTGAGCTGAGAACTGCATTTTGTGACAAAGTGAATCAGTGGATGATGAGAATGTCAATTTTGACAAAGAACACTGTTCATTACTAAAATGCTCTAATTGAGCTGTTAGAATGTCAGAAACAAGCTTTCTGAGCATAAAACTGCATTTTGTGACAAAGTGCATCAGTGGATGATGAGAATGTCAGTTTTGACAAAGAACACTGATCATTACTAAAATGCTCCAATTGAGCTGTTAGAATGTCAGAAACAAGCTTTCTGAGCTGAGAACTGCATTTTGTGACATAGTTCATCAGTGGATGATGAGAATGTCAGTTTTGACAAAGAACACTGTTCATTACTAAAATGCTCTAATTGAGCTGTTAGAATGTCAGAAACAAGCTTTCTGAGCTGAAAACTGCATTTTGTGACAAAGTGAATCAGTGGATGATGAGAATGTCAGTTTTGACAAAGAACACTGATAATTACTAAAATGCTCTAATTGAGCTGTTAGAATGTCAGAAACAAGCTTTCTGAGCTGAGAACTGCATTTTGTGACAAAGTGAATCGGTGGATGATGAGAATGTCACTTTTGACAAAGAACACTGATCATTACTAAAATGCTCTAATTGAGCTGTTAGAATGTCAGAAACAAGCTTTCTGAGCTGAGAACTGCATTTTGTGACAAAGTGAATCAGTGGATGATGAGAATGTCACTTTTGACAAAGAACACTGATCATTACTAAAATGCTCTAATTGAGCTGTTAGAATGTCAGAAACAAGCTTTCTGAGCTGAGAACTGCATTTTGTGACAAAGTGAATCGGTGGATGATGAGAATGTCACTTTTGACAAAGAACACTGTTCATTACTAAAATGCTCTAATTGAGCTGTTAGAATGTCAGAAACAAGCTTTCTGAGCTGAGAACTGCATTTTGTGACAAAGTGAATCAGTGGATGATGAGAATGTCACTTTTGACAAAGAACACTGATCATTGCTAAAATGCTCTAATTTGAGCTGTTAGAATGTCAGAAACAAGCTTTCTGAGCTGAGAACTGCATTTTGTGACAAAGTTCATCAGTGGATGATGAGAATGTCAGTTTCGACAAAGAACACTGATCATTACTAAAATGCTCCAATTGAGCTGTTAGAATGTCAGAAACAAGCTTTCTGAGCTGAGAACTGCATTTTGTGACAGGTCATCAGTGGATGATGAGAATGTCAGTTTTGACAAAGAACACTGATCATTAGTAAAATGCTCCAATTGAGCTGTTAGAATGTCAGAAACAAGCTTTCTGAGCTGAAAACAGCATTTATTTGACAAAGTGCATCAGTGGATGATGAGAATGTCAGTTTTGACAAAGAACACTGTTCATTACTAAAATGCTCTAATTGAGCTGTTAGAATGTCAGAAACAAGCTTTCTGAGCTGAGAACTGCATTTTGTGACAAAGTGAATCAGTGGATGATGAGAATGTCACTTTTGACAAAGAACACTGATCATTGCTAAAATGCTCTAATTTGAGCTGTTAGAATGTCAGAAACAAGCTTTCTGAGCTGAGAACTGCATTTTGTGACAAAGTGAATCAGTGGATGATGAGAATGTCAATTTTGACAAAGAACACTGTTCATTACTAAAATGCTCTAATTGAGCTGTTAGAATGTCAGAAACAAGCTTTCTGAGCATAAAACTGCATTTTGTGACAAAGTGCATCAGTGGATGATGAGAATGTCAGTTTTGACAAAGAACACTGATCATTACTAAAATGCTCCAATTGAGCTGTTAGAATGTCAGAAACAAGCTTTCTGAGCTGAGAACTGCATTTTGTGAC
This sequence comes from Barbatula barbatula, assembly GCF_947034865.1. NCBI lineage: Eukaryota > Metazoa > Chordata > Actinopteri > Cypriniformes > Nemacheilidae > Barbatula > Barbatula barbatula. The sequence continues at coordinate 3,331,525 of NC_136786.1, forward strand.
ATAGTTCATCAGTGGATGATGAGAATGTCAGTTTTGACAAAGAACACTGTTCATTACTAAAATGCTCTAATTGAGCTGTTAGAATGTCAGAAACAAGCTTTCTGAGCTGAAAACTGCATTTTGTGACAAAGTGAATCAGTGGATGATGAGAATGTCAGTTTTGACAAAGAACACTGATAATTACTAAAATGCTCTAATTGAGCTGTTAGAATGTCAGAAACAAGCTTTCTGAGCTGAGAACTGCATTTTGTGACAAAGTGAATCGGTGGATGATGAGAATGTCACTTTTGACAAAGAACACTGATCATTACTAAAATGCTCTAATTGAGCTGTTAGAATGTCAGAAACAAGCTTTCTGAGCTGAGAACTGCATTTTGTGACAAAGTGAATCAGTGGATGATGAGAATGTCACTTTTGACAAAGAACACTGATCATTACTAAAATGCTCTAATTGAGCTGTTAGAATGTCAGAAACAAGCTTTCTGAGCTGAGAACTGCATTTTGTGACAAAGTGAATCGGTGGATGATGAGAATGTCACTTTTGACAAAGAACACTGTTCATTACTAAAATGCTCTAATTGAGCTGTTAGAATGTCAGAAACAAGCTTTCTGAGCTGAGAACTGCATTTTGTGACAAAGTGAATCAGTGGATGATGAGAATGTCACTTTTGACAAAGAACACTGATCATTGCTAAAATGCTCTAATTTGAGCTGTTAGAATGTCAGAAACAAGCTTTCTGAGCTGAGAACTGCATTTTGTGACAAAGTTCATCAGTGGATGATGAGAATGTCAGTTTCGACAAAGAACACTGATCATTACTAAAATGCTCCAATTGAGCTGTTAGAATGTCAGAAACAAGCTTTCTGAGCTGAGAACTGCATTTTGTGACAGGTCATCAGTGGATGATGAGAATGTCAGTTTTGACAAAGAACACTGATCATTAGTAAAATGCTCCAATTGAGCTGTTAGAATGTCAGAAACAAGCTTTCTGAGCTGAAAACAGCATTTATTTGACAAAGTGCATCAGTGGATGATGAGAATGTCAGTTTTGACAAAGAACACTGTTCATTACTAAAATGCTCTAATTGAGCTGTTAGAATGTCAGAAACAAGCTTTCTGAGCTGAGAACTGCATTTTGTGACAAAGTGAATCAGTGGATGATGAGAATGTCACTTTTGACAAAGAACACTGATCATTGCTAAAATGCTCTAATTTGAGCTGTTAGAATGTCAGAAACAAGCTTTCTGAGCTGAGAACTGCATTTTGTGACAAAGTGAATCAGTGGATGATGAGAATGTCAATTTTGACAAAGAACACTGTTCATTACTAAAATGCTCTAATTGAGCTGTTAGAATGTCAGAAACAAGCTTTCTGAGCATAAAACTGCATTTTGTGACAAAGTGCATCAGTGGATGATGAGAATGTCAGTTTTGACAAAGAACACTGATCATTACTAAAATGCTCCAATTGAGCTGTTAGAATGTCAGAAACAAGCTTTCTGAGCTGAGAACTGCATTTTGTGACATAGTTCATCAGTGGATGATGAGAATGTCAGTTTTGACAAAGAACACTGATCATTACTAAAATGCTCTAATTGAGCTGTTAGAATGTCAGAAACAAGCTTTCTGAGCTGAGAACTGCATTTTGTGACAAAAAGCATCAGTGGATGATGAGGATGTCAGTTTTGACAAAGAACACTGATCATTACTAAAATGCTCTAATTGAGCTGTTAGAATGTCAGAAACAAGCTTTCTGAGCTGAGAACTGCATTTTGTGACAAAGTGAATCAGTGGATGATGAGAATGTCACTTTTGACAAAGAACACTGATCATTACTAAAATGCTCTAATTGAGCTGTTAGAATGTCAGAAACAAGCTTTCTGAGCTGAAAACTGCATTTTGTGACAAAGTGAATCAGTGGATGATGAGAATGTCAGTTTTGACAAAGAACACTGATAATTACTAAAATGCTCTAATTGAGCTGTTAGAATGTCAGAAACAAGCTTTCTGAGCTGAGAACTGCATTTTGTGACAAAGTGAATCGGTGGATGATGAGAATGTCACTTTTGACAAAGAACACTGATCATTACTAAAATGCTCTAATTGAGCTGTTAGAATGTCAGAAACAAGCTTTCTGAGCTGAGAACTGCATTTTGTGACAAAGTGAATCAGTGGATGATGAGAATGTCACTTTTGACAAAGAACACTGATCATTACTAAAATGCTCTAATTGAGCTGTTAGAATGTCAGAAACAAGCTTTCTGAGCTGAGAACTGCATTTTGTGACAAAGTGAATCGGTGGATGATGAGAATGTCACTTTTGACAAAGAACACTGTTCATTACTAAAATGCTCTAATTGAGCTGTTAGAATGTCAGAAACAAGCTTTCTGAGCTGAGAACTGCATTTTGTGACAAAGTGAATCAGTGGATGATGAGAATGTCACTTTTGACAAAGAACACTGATCATTGCTAAAATGCTCTAATTTGAGCTGTTAGAATGTCAGAAACAAGCTTTCTGAGCTGAGAACTGCATTTTGTGACAAAGTTCATCAGTGGATGATGAGAATGTCAGTTTCGACAAAGAACACTGATCATTACTAAAATGCTCCAATTGAGCTGTTAGAATGTCAGAAACAAGCTTTCTGAGCTGAGAACTGCATTTTGTGACAGGTCATCAGTGGATGATGAGAATGTCAGTTTTGACAAAGAACACTGATCATTAGTAAAATGCTCCAATTGAGCTGTTAGAATGTCAGAAACAAGCTTTCTGAGCTGATAACAGCATTTATTTGACAAAGTGCATCAGTGGATGATGAGAATGTCAGTTTTGACAAAGAACACTGTTCATTACTAAAATGCTCTAATTGAGCTGTTAGAATGTCAGAAACAAGCTTTCTGAGCTGAGAACTGCATTTTGTGACAAAGTGAATCAGTGGATGATGAGAATGTCACTTTTGACAAAGAACACTGATCATTGCTAAAATGCTCTAATTTGAGCTGTTAGAATGTCAGAAACAAGCTTTCTGAGCTGAGAACTGCATTTTGTGACAAAGTGAATCAGTGGATGATGAGAATGTCAATTTTGACAAAGAACACTGTTCATTACTAAAATGCTCTAATTGAGCTGTTAGAATGTCAGAAACAAGCTTTCTGAGCATAAAACTGCATTTTGTGACAAAGTGCATCAGTGGATGATGAGAATGTCAGTTTTGACAAAGAACACTGATCATTACTAAAATGCTCCAATTGAGCTGTTAGAATGTCAGAAACAAGCTTTCTGAGCTGAGAACTGCATTTTGTGACATAGTTCATCAGTGGATGATGAGAATGTCAGTTTTGACAAAGAACACTGTTCATTACTAAAATGCTCTAATTGAGCTGTTAGAATGTCAGAAACAAGCTTTCTGAGCTGAAAACTGCATTTTGTGACAAAGTGAATCAGTGGATGATGAGAATGTCAGTTTTGACAAAGAACACTGATAATTACTAAAATGCTCTAATTGAGCTGTTAGAATGTCAGAAACAAGCTTTCTGAGCTGAGAACTGCATTTTGTGACAAAGTGAATCGGTGGATGATGAGAATGTCACTTTTGACAAAGAACACTGATCATTACTAAAATGCTCTAATTGAGCTGTTAGAATGTCAGAAACAAGCTTTCTGAGCTGAGAACTGCATTTTGTGACAAAGTGAATCAGTGGATGATGAGAATGTCACTTTTGACAAAGAACACTGATCATTACTAAAATGCTCTAATTGAGCTGTTAGAATGTCAGAAACAAGCTTTCTGAGCTGAGAACTGCATTTTGTGACAAAGTGAATCGGTGGATGATGAGAATGTCACTTTTGACAAAGAACACTGTTCATTACTAAAATGCTCTAATTGAGCTGTTAGAATGTCAGAAACAAGCTTTCTGAGCTGAGAACTGCATTTTGTGACAAAGTGAATCAGTGGATGATGAGAATGTCACTTTTGACAAAGAACACTGATCATTGCTAAAATGCTCTAATTTGAGCTGTTAGAATGTCAGAAACAAGCTTTCTGAGCTGAGAACTGCATTTTGTGACAAAGTTCATCAGTGGATGATGAGAATGTCAGTTTCGACAAAGAACACTGATCATTACTAAAATGCTCCAATTGAGCTGTTAGAATGTCAGAAACAAGCTTTCTGAGCTGAGAACTGCATTTTGTGACATAGGTCATCAGTGGATGATGAGAATGTCAGTTTTGACAAAGAACACTGATCATTAGTAAAATGCTCCAATTGAGCTGTTAGAATGTCAGAAACAAGCTTTCTGAGCTGAAAACAGCATTTATTTGACAAAGTGCATCAGTGGATGATGAGAATGTCAGTTTTGACAAAGAACACTGTTCATTACTAAAATGCTCTAATTGAGCTGTTAGAATGTCAGAAACAAGCTTTCTGAGCTGAGAACTGCATTTTGTGACAAAGTGAATCAGTGGATGATGAGAATGTCACTTTTGACAAAGAACACTGATCATTGCTAAAATGCTCTAATTTGAGCTGTTAGAATGTCAGAAACAAGCTTTCTGAGCTGAGAACTGCATTTTGTGACAAAGTGAATCAGTGGATGATGAGAATGTCAGTTTTGACAAAGAACACTGTTCATTACTAAAATGCTCTAATTGAGCTGTTAGAATGTCAGAAACAAGCTTTCTGAGCATAAAACTGCATTTTGTGACAAAGTGCATCAGTGGATGATGAGAATGTCAGTTTTGACAAAGAACACTGATCATTACTAAAATGCTCCAATTGAGCTGTTAGAATGTCAGAAACAAGCTTTCTGACCTGAGAACTGCATTTTGTGACATAGTTCATCAGTGGATGATGAGAATGTCAGTTTTGACAAAGAACACTGTTCATTACTAAAATGCTCTAATTGAGCTGTTAGAATGTCAGAAACAAGCTTTCTGAGCTGAAAACTGCATTTTGTGACAAAAAGCATCAGTGGATGATGAGAATGTCAGTTTTGACAAAGAACACTGATCATTACTAAAATGCTCCAATTGAGCTGTTAGAATGTCAGAAACAAGCTTTCTGAGCTGAGAACTGCATTATGTGACAAAGTGAATCAGTGGATGATGAGAATGTCAGTTTTGACAAAGAACACTGATCGTTACTAAAATGCTCTAATTGAGCTGTTAGAATGTCAGAAACAAGCTTTCTGAGCTGAAAACTGCATTTTGTGACAAAGTGAATCAGTGGATGATGAGAATGTCAGTTTTGACAAAGAACACTGTTCATTACTGAAATGCTCCAATTGAGCTGTTAGAATGTCAGAAACAAGCTTTCTGAGCTGAGAAACGCATTTTGTGACAAAGTGAATCAGTGGATGATGAGAATGTCAGTTTTGACAAAGAACACTGATAATTACTAAAATGCTCTAATTGAGCTGTTAGAATGTCAGAAACAAGCTTTCTGAGCTGAGAACTGCATTTTGTGACAAAGTTCATCAGTGGATGATGAGAATGTCAGTTTTGACAAAGAACACTGATCATTACTAAAATGCTCCAATTGAGCTGTTAGAATGTCAGAAACAAGCTTTCTGAGCTGAGAACTGCATTTTGTGACATAGGTCATCAGTGGATGATGAGAATGTCAGTTTTGACAAAGAACACGGATCATTAGTAAAATGCTCCAATTGAGCTGTTAGAATGTCAGAAACAAGCTTTCTGAGCTGAAAACAGCATTTATTTGACAAAGTGCATCAGTGGATGATGAGAATGTCAGTTTTTGACAAAGAACACTGTTCATTACTAAAATGCTCTAATTGAGCTGTTAGAATGTCAGAAACAAGCTTTCTGAGCTGAGAACTGCATTTTGTGACAAAGTGAATCAGTGGATGATGAGAATGTCAGTTTTGACAAAGAACACTGTTCATTACTAAAATGCTCTAATTGAGCTGTTAGAATGTCAGAAACAAGCTTTCTGAGCATAAAACTGCATTTTGTGACAAAGTGCATCAGTGGATGATGAGAATGTCAGTTTTGACAAAGAACACTGATCATTACTAAAATGCTCCAATTGAGCTGTTAGAATGTCAGAAACAAGCTTTCTGAGCTGAGAACTGCATTTTGTGACATAGTTCATCAGTGGATGATGAGAATGTCAGTTTTGACAAAGAACACTGTTCATTACTAAAATGCTCTAATTGAGCTGTTAGAATGTCAGAAACAAGCTTTCTGAGCTGAAAACTGCATTTTGTGACAAAAAGCATCAGTGGATGATGAGAATGTCAGTTTTGACAAAGAACACTGATCATCACTAAAATGCTCCAATTGAGCTGTTAGAATGTCAGAAACAAGCTTTCTGAGCATAAAACTGCATTTTGTGACATAGTTCATCAGTGGATGATGAGAATGTCAGTTTTGACAAAGAACACTGTTCATTACTAAAATGCTCTAATTGAGCTGTTAGAATGTCAGAAACAAGCTTTCTGAGCTGAGAACTGCATTTTGTGACATAGGTCATCAGTGGATGATGAGAATGTCAGTTTTGACAAAGAACACTGATCATTAGTAAAATGCTCCAATTGAGCTGTTAGAATGTCAGAAACAAGCTTTCTGAGCTGAAAACAGCATTTATTTGACAAAGTGCATCAGTGGATGATGAGAATGTCAGTTTTGACAAAGAACACTGTTCATTACTAAAATGCTCTAATTGAGCTGTTAGAATGTCAGAAACAAGCTTTCTGAGCTGAGAACTGCATTTTGTGACAAAGTGAATCAGTGGATGATGAGAATGTCACTTTTGACAAAGAACACTGATCATTGCTAAAATGCTCTAATTTGAGCTGTTAGAATGTCAGAAACAAGCTTTCTGAGCTGAGAACTGCATTTTGTGACAAAGTGAATCAGTGGATGATGAGAATGTCAGTTTTGACAAAGAACACTGTTCATTACTAAAATGCTCTAATTGAGCTGTTAGAATGTCAGAAACAAGCTTTCTGAGCATAAAACTGCATTTTGTGACAAAGTGCATCAGTGGATGATGAGAATGTCAGTTTTGACAAAGAACACTGATCATTACTAAAATGCTCCAATTGAGCTGTTAGAATGTCAGAAACAAGCTTTCTGACCTGAGAACTGCATTTTGTGACATAGTTCATCAGTGGATGATGAGAATGTCAGTTTTGACAAAGAACACTGTTCATTACTAAAATGCTCTAATTGAGCTGTTAGAATGTCAGAAACAAGCTTTCTGAGCTGAAAACTGCATTTTGTGACAAAAAGCATCAGTGGATGATGAGAATGTCAGTTTTGACAAAGAACACTGATCATTACTAAAATGCTCCAATTGAGCTGTTAGAATGTCAGAAACAAGCTTTCTGAGCTGAGAACTGCATTATGTGACAAAGTGAATCAGTGGATGATGAGAATGTCAGTTTTGACAAAGAACACTGATCGTTACTAAAATGCTCTAATTGAGCTGTTAGAATGTCAGAAACAAGCTTTCTGAGCTGAAAACTGCATTTTGTGACAAAGTGAATCAGTGGATGATGAGAATGTCAGTTTTGACAAAGAACACTGTTCATTACTGAAATGCTCCAATTGAGCTGTTAGAATGTCAGAAACAAGCTTTCTGAGCTGAGAAACGCATTTTGTGACAAAGTGAATCAGTGGATGATGAGAATGTCAGTTTTGACAAAGAACACTGATAATTACTAAAATGCTCTAATTGAGCTGTTAGAATGTCAGAAACAAGCTTTCTGAGCTGAGAACTGCATTTTGTGACAAAGTTCATCAGTGGATGATGAGAATGTCAGTTTTGACAAAGAACACTGATCATTACTAAAATGCTCCAATTGAGCTGTTAGAATGTCAGAAACAAGCTTTCTGAGCTGAGAACTGCATTTTGTGACATAGGTCATCAGTGGATGATGAGAATGTCAGTTTTGACAAAGAACACGGATCATTAGTAAAATGCTCCAATTGAGCTGTTAGAATGTCAGAAACAAGCTTTCTGAGCTGAAAACAGCATTTATTTGACAAAGTGCATCAGTGGATGATGAGAATGTCAGTTTTTGACAAAGAACACTGTTCATTACTAAAATGCTCTAATTGAGCTGTTAGAATGTCAGAAACAAGCTTTCTGAGCTGAGAACTGCATTTTGTGACAAAGTGAATCAGTGGATGATGAGAATGTCAGTTTTGACAAAGAACACTGTTCATTACTAAAATGCTCTAATTGAGCTGTTAGAATGTCAGAAACAAGCTTTCTGAGCATAAAACTGCATTTTGTGACAAAGTGCATCAGTGGATGATGAGAATGTCAGTTTTGACAAAGAACACTGATCATTACTAAAATGCTCCAATTGAGCTGTTAGAATGTCAGAAACAAGCTTTCTGAGCTGAGAACTGCATTTTGTGACATAGTTCATCAGTGGATGATGAGAATGTCAGTTTTGACAAAGAACACTGTTCATTACTAAAATGCTCTAATTGAGCTGTTAGAATGTCAGAAACAAGCTTTCTGAGCTGAAAACTGCATTTTGTGACAAAAAGCATCAGTGGATGATGAGAATGTCAGTTTTGACAAAGAACACTGATCATCACTAAAATGCTCCAATTGAGCTGTTAGAATGTCAGAAACAAGCTTTCTGAGCATAAAACTGCATTTTGTGACATAGTTCATCAGTGGATGATGAGAATGTCAGTTTTGACAAAGAACACTGTTCATTACTAAAATGCTCTAATTGAGCTGTTAAAATATCAGAAACAAGCTTTCTGAGCTGAAAACTGCATTTTGTGACAAAAAGCATCAGTGGATGATGAGAATGTCAGTTTTGACAAAGAACACTGTTCATTACTAAAATGCTCTAATTGAGCTGTTAGAATGTCAGAAACAAGCTTTCTGAGCTGAGAACTGCATTTTGTGACAAAAAGCATCAGTGGATGATGAGAATGTCAGTTTTGACAAAGAACACTGATCATTACTAAAATGCTCTAATTGAGCTGTTAGAATGTCAGAAACAAGCTTTCTGAGCTGAGAACTGCATTTTGTGACAAAGTGAATCAGTGGATGATGAGAATGTCAGTTTTGACAAAGAACACTGTTCATTACTAAAATGCTCTAATTGAGCTGTTAGAATGTCAGAAACAAGCTTTCTGAGCATAAAACTGCATTTTGTGACAAAGTGCATCAGTGGATGATGAGAATGTCAGTTTTGACAAAGAACACTGTTCATTACTAAAATGCTCTAATTGAGCTGTTAGAATGTCAGAAACAAGCTTTCTGAGCTGAAAACTGCATTTTGTGACAAAAAGCATCAGTGGACGATGAGAATGTCAGTTTTGACAAAGAACACTGATCATCACTAAAATGCTCCAATTGAGCTGTTAGAATGTCAGAAACAAGCTTTCTGAGCTGAGAACTGCATTTTGTGACATAGTTCATCAGTGGATGATGAGAATGTCAGTTTTGACAAAGAACACTGTTCATTGATAAAATGCTCTAATTGAGCTGTTAGAATGTCAGAAACAAGCTTTCTGAGCTGAAAACTGCATTTTGTGACAAAGTGAATCAGTGGATGATGAGAATGTCAGTTTTGACAAAGAAAACTGTTCATTACTAAAATGCTCTAATTGAGCTGTTAGAATGTCAGAAACAAGCTTTCTGAGCTGAGAACTGCATTTTGTGACATAGTTCATCAGTGGATGATGAGAATGTCAGTTTTGACAAAGAACACTGTTCATTACTAAAATGCTCTAATTGAGCTGTTAGAATGTCAGAAACAAGCTTTCTGAGCTGAGAACTGCATTTTGTGACATAGTTCATCAGTGGATGATGAGAATGTCAGTTTTGACAAAGAACACTGTTCATTACTAAAATGCTCGAATTGAGCTTTTAGAATGTCAGAAACAAGCTTTCTGAGCTGAGAACTGCATTTTGTGACAAAGTGAATCAGTGGATGATGAGAATGTCACTTTTGACAAAGAACACTGTTCATTACTAAAATGCTCTAATTGAGCTGTTAGAATGTCAGAAACAAGCTTTCTGAGCTGAGAACTGCATTTTGTGACATAGTTCATCAGTGGATGATGAGATGTCAGTTTTGACAAAGAACACTGATCATTACTAAAATGCTCCAATTGAGCTTGTTAGAATGTCAGAAACAAGCTTTCTGAGCTGAAAACTGCATTTTGTGACAAAAAGCATCAGTGGATGATGAGAATGTCAGTTTTGACAAAGAACACTGATCATTACTAAAATGCTCTAATTGAGCTGTTAGAATGTCAGAAACAAGCTTTCTGAGCTGAGAACTGCATTTTGTGACAAAAAGCATCAGTGTATGATGAGAATGTCAGTTTTGACAAAGAACACTGATCATTACTGAAATGCTCCAATTGAGCTGTTAGAATGTCAGAAACAAGCTTTCTGAGCTGAGAAATGCATTTTGTGACAAAAAGCATCAATGGATGATGAGAATGTCAGTTTTGACAAAGAACACTGAACATCACTAAAATGCTCCAATTGAGCAGTTAGAATGTCAGACACAAGCTTTCTGAGCTGAGAACTGCATTTTGTGACAAAGTGAATCAGTGGATGATAAGAATGTCAGTTTTGACAAAGAACACTGTTCATTACTGAAATGCTCCAATTGAGCTGTTAGAATGTCAGAAACAAGCTTTCTGAGCTGAGAAATGCATTTTGTGACAAAGTGAATCAGTGGATGATGAGAATGTCACTTTTGACAAAGAACACTGATCATCACTAAAATGCTCCAATTGAGCTGTTAGAATGTCAGAAACAAGCTTTCTGAGCTGAGAAATGCATTTTGTGACAAAGTGCATCAGTGGATGATGAGAATGTCAGTTTTGACAAAGAACACTGTTCATTACCAAAATGCTCTAATTGAGCTGTTAGAATGTCAGAAACAAGCTTTCTGAGCTGAAAACTGCATTTTGTGACAAAAAGCATCAGTGGATGATGAGAATGTCAGTTTTGACAAAGAACACTGAACATCACTAAAATGCTCTAATTGAGCTGTTAGAATGTCAGAAACAAGCTTTCTGAGCTGAGAAATGCATTTTGTGACAAAGTGAATCAGTGGATGATGAGGATGTCAGTTTTGACAAAGAACACTGATCATTACTAAAATGCTCTAATTGAGCTGTTAGAATGTCAGAAACAAGCTTTCTGAGCTGAGAACTGCATTTTGTGACAAAGTGAATCAGTGGATGATGAGAATGTCACTTTTGACAAAGAACACTGATCATTACTAAAATGCTCTAATTGAGCTGTTAGAATGTCAGAAACAAGCTTTCTGAGCATAAAACTGCATTTTGTGACAAAGTGAATCAGTGGATGATGAGAATGTCACTTTTGACAAAGAACACTGATCATTACTAAAATGCTCTAATTGAGCTGTTAGAATGTCAGAAACAAGCTTTCTGAGCATAAAACTGCATTTTGTGACAAAGTGCATCAGTGGATGATGAGAATGTCAGTTTTGACAAAGAACACTGTTCATTACTAAAATGCTCTAATTGAGCTGTTAGAATGTCAGAAACAAGCTTTCTGAGCAGAGAACTGCATTTTGTGACAAAGTTCATCAGTGGATGATGAGAATGTCAGTTTTGACAAAGAACACTGATCATTACTAAAATGCTCCAATTGAGCTGTTAGAATGTCAGAAACAAGCTTTCTGAGCTGAGAACTGCATTTTGTGACATAGGTCATCAGTGGATGATGAGAATGTCAGTTTTGACAAAGAACACTGATCATTACTAAAATGCTCCAATTGAGCTGTTAGAATGTCAGAAACAAGCTTTCTGAGCTGAAAACAGCATTTTGTGACAAAAAGCATCAGTGGATGATGAGAATGTCAGTTTTGACAAAGAACACTGATCATTACTAAAATGCTCTAATTGAGCTGTTAGAATGTCAGAAACAAGCTTTCTGAGCTGAGAACTGCATTTTGTGACAAAGTGAATCAGTGGATGATGAGAATGTCAGTTTTGACAAAGAACACTGTTCATTACTAAAATGCTCTAATTGAGCTGTTAGAATGTCAGAAACAAGCTTTCTGAGCTGAGAACTGCATTTTGTGACAAAGTAAATCAGTGGATGATGAGAATGTCACTTTTGACAAAGAACACTGATCATTACTAAAATGCTCTAATTGAGCTGTTAGAATGTCAGAAACAAGCTTTCTGAGCATAAAACTGCATTTTGTGACAAAGTGCATCAGTGGATGATGAGAATGTCAGTTTTGACAAAGAACACTGTTCATTACTAAAATGCTCTAATTGAGCTGTTAAAATATCAGAAACAAGCTTTCTGAGCTGAAAACTGCATTTTGTGACAAAAAGCATCAGTGGATGATGAGAATGTCAGTTTTGACAAAGAACACTGATCATTACTAAAATGCTCTAATTGAGCTGTTAGAATGTCAGAAACAAGCTTTCTGAGCTGAGAACTGCATTTTGTGACAAAGTGAATCAGTGGATGATGAGAATGTCACTTTTGACAAAGAACACTGATCATTACTAAAATGCTCTAATTGAGCTGTTAGAATGTCAGAAACAAGCTTTCTGAGGATAAAACTGCATTTTGTGACAAAGTGCATCAGTGGATGATGAGAATGTCAGTTTTGACAAAGAACACTGTTCATTACTAAAATGCTCTAATTGAGCTGTTAAAATATCAGAAACAAGCTTTCTGAGCTGAAAACTGCATTTTGTGACAAAAAGCATCAGTGGATGATGAGAATGTCAGTTTTGACAAAGAACACTGATCGTTACTAAAATGCTCTAATTGAGCTGTTAGAATGTCAGAAACAAGCTTTCTGAGCTGAGAACTGCATTTTGTGACAAAGTGAATCAGTGGATGATGAGAATGTCACTTTTGACAAAGAACACTGATCATTACTAAAATGCTCTAATTGAGCTGTTAGAATGTCAGAAACAAGCTTTCTGAGCATAAAACTGCATTTTGTGACAAAGTGCATCAGTGGATGATGAGAATGTCAGTTTTGACAAAGAACACTGTTCATTACTAAAATGCTCTAATTGAGCTGTTAAAATATCAGAAACAAGCTTTCTGAGCTGAAAACTGCATTTTGTGACAAAAAGCATCAGTGGATGATGAGAATGTCAGTTTTTACAAAGAACACTGATCATTACTAAAATGCTCCAATTGAGCTGTTAGAATGTCAGAAACAAGCTTTCTGAGCTGAGAACTGCATTTTGTGACATAGTTCATCAGTGGATGATGAGAATGTCAGTTTTGACAAAGAACACTGTTCATTACTAAAATGCTCTAATTGAGCTGTTAGAATGTCAGAAACAAGCTTTCTGAGCTGAAAACTGCATTTTGTGACAAAGTGAATCAGTGGATGATGAGAATGTCAGTTTTGACAAAGAACACTGTTCATTACTAAAATGCTCTAATTGAGCTGTTAGAATGTCAGAAACAAGCTTTCTGAGCTGAGAACTGCATTTTGTGACATAGTTCATCAGTGGATGATGAGAATGTCAGTTTTGACAAAGAACACTGTTCATTACTAAAATGCTCTAATTGAGCTGTTAGAATGTCAGAAACAAGCTTTCTGAGCTGAGAACTGCATTTTGTGACATAGTTCATCAGTGGATGATGAGAATGTCAGTTTTGACAAAGAACACTGTTCATTACTAAAATGCTCTAATTGAGCTATTAGAATGTCAGAAACAAGCTTTCTGAGCTGAGAACTGCATTTTCTGACAAAGTGAATCAGTGGATGATGAGAATGTCACTTTTGACAAAGAACACTGATCATTACTAAAATGCTCTAATTGAGCTGTTAGAATGTCAGAAACAAGCTTTCTGAGCTGAGAACTGCATTTTGTGACAAAGTGAATCAGTGGATGATGAGAATGTCAGTTTTGACAAAGAACACTGATCGTTACTAAAATGCTCTAATTGAGCTGTTAGAATGTCAGAAACAAGCTTTCTGAGCTGAAAACTGCATTTTGTGACAAAGTGAATTAGTGGATGATGAGAATGTCAGTTTTGACAAAGAACACTGTTCATTACTGAAATGCTCCAATTGAGCTGTTACAATGTCAGAAACAAGCTTTCTGAGCTGAGAAATGCATTTTGTGACAAAGTGAATCAGTGGATGATGAGAATGTCAGTTTTGACAAAGAACACTGATAATTACTAAAATGCTCTAATTGAGCTGTTAGAATGTCAGAAACAAGCTTTCTGAGCTGAGAACTGCATTTTGTGACATAGTTCATCAGTGGATGATGAGAATGTCAGTTTTGACAAAGAACACTGTTCATAACTAAAATGCTCTAATTGAGCTGTTAGAATGTCAGAAACAACCTTTCTGAGCTGAGAACTGCATTTTGTGACAAAGTGAATCAGTGGATGATGAGAATGTCACTTTTGACAAAGAACACTGATCATTACTAAAATGCTCTAATTGAGCTGTTAGAATGTCAGAAACAAGCTTTCTGAGCTGAGAACTGCATTTTGTGACATAGTGCATCAGTGGATGATGAGAATGTCACTTTTGACAAAGAACACTGTTCATTACTAAAATGCTCTAATTGAGCTGTTAGAATGTCAGAAACAAGCTTTCTGAGCAGAGAACTGCATTTTGTGACAAAGTTCATCAGTGGATGATGAGAATGTCAGTTTTGACAAAGAACACTGATCATTACTAAAATGCTCCAATTGAGCTGTTAGAATGTCAGAAACAAGCTTTCTGAGCTGAGAACTGCATTTTGTGACATAGGTCATCAGTGGATGATGAGAATGTCAGTTTTGACAAAGAACACTGATCATTACTAAAATGCTCCAATTGAGCTGTTAGAATGTCAGAAACAAGCTTTCTGAGCTGAAAACAGCATTTATTTGACAAAGTGCATCAGTGGATGATGAGAATGTCAGTTTTGACAAAGAACACTGTTCATTACTAAAATGCTCTAATTGAGCTGTTAGAATGTCAGAAACAAGCTTTCTGAGCTGAGAACTGCATTTTGTGACAAAGTGAATCAGTGGATGATGAGAATGTCAGTTTTGACAAAGAACACTGTTCATTACTAAAATGCTCTAATTGAGCTGTTAGAATGTCAGAAACAAGCTTTCTGAGCTGAGAACTGCATTTTGTGACAAAGTGAATCAGTGGATGATGAGAATGTCACTTTTGACAAAGAACACTGATCATTACTAAAATGCTCTAATTGAGCTGTTAGAATGTCAGAAACAAGCTTTCTGAGCATAAAACTGCATTTTGTGACAAAGTGCATCAGTGGATGATGAGAATGTCAGTTTTGACAAAGAACACTGTTCATTACTAAAATGCTCTAATTGAGCTGTTAAAATATCAGAAACAAGCTTTCTGAGCTGAAAACTGCATTTTGTGACAAAAAGCATCAGTGGATGATGAGAATGTCAGTTTTGACAAAGAACACTGATCATTACTAAAATGCTCCAATTGAGCTGTTAGAATGTCAGAAACAAGCTTTCTGAGCTGAGAACTGCATTTTGTGACATAGTTCATCAGTGGATGATGAGAATGTCAGTTTTGACAAAGAACACTGTTCATTACTAAAATGCTCTAATTGAGCTGTTAGAATGTCAGAAACAAGCTTTCTGAGCTGAAAACTGCATTTTGTGACAAAAAGCATCAGTGGATGATGAGAATGTCAGTTTTGACAAAGAACACTGATCATTACTAAAATGCTCTAATTGAGCTGTTAGAATGTCAGAAACAAGCTTTCTGAGCTGAAAACTGCATTTTGTGACAAAGTGAATCAGTGGATGATGAGAATGTCAGTTTTGACAAAGAACACTGTTCATTACTGAAATGCTCCAATTGAGCTGTTAGAATGTCAGAAACAAGCTTTCTGAGCTGAGAAATGCATTTTGTGACAAAGTGCATCAGTGGATGATGAGAATGTCAGTTTTGACAAAGAACACTGATCATTACTAAAATGCTCTAATTTAGCTGTTAGAATGTCAGAAACAAGCTTTCTGAGCTGAGAACTGCATTTTGTGACATAGTTCATCAGTGGATGATGAGAAGGTCAGTTTTGACAAAGAACACTGTTCATTACTAAAATGCTCTAATTGAGCTGTTAGAATGTCAGAAACAAGCTTTCTGAGCTGAGAACTGCATTTTGTGACATAGTTCATCAGTGGATGATGAGAATGTCAGTTTTGACAAAGAACACTGTTCATTACTAAAATGCTCTAATTGAGCTGTTAGAATGTCAGAAACAAGCTTTCTGAGCTGAGAACTGCATTTTGTGACAAAGTGAATCAGTGGATGATGAGAATGTCAGTTTTGACAAAGAACACTGATCGTTACTAAAATGCTCTAATTGAGCTGTTAGAATGTCAGAAACAAGCTTTCTGAGCTGAGAACTGCATTTTGTGACAAAGTGAAT
Source organism: Barbatula barbatula (assembly GCF_947034865.1). Classification (NCBI taxonomy): domain Eukaryota; kingdom Metazoa; phylum Chordata; class Actinopteri; order Cypriniformes; family Nemacheilidae; genus Barbatula; species Barbatula barbatula. The sequence continues at coordinate 3,347,929 of NC_136786.1, forward strand.
CAGTGGATGATGAGAATGTCACTTTTGACAAAGAACACTGATCATTACTAAAATGCTCTAATTGAGCTGTTAGAATATCAGAAACAAGCTTTCTGAGCTGAGAACTGCATTTTGTGACAAAGTGAATCAGTGGATGATGAGAATGTCAGTTTTGACAAAGAACACTGTGCATTACTAAAATGCTCTAATTGAGCTGTTAAAATATCAGAAACAAGCTTTCTGAGCTGAAAACTGCATTTTGTGACAAAAAGCATCAGTGGATGATGAGAATGTCAGTTTTGACAAAGAACACTGATCATTACTAAAATGCTCCAATTGAGCTGTTAGAATGTCAGAAACAAGCTTTCTGAGCTGAGAACTGCATTTTGTGACATAGTTCATCAGTGGATGATGAGAATGTCAGTTTTGACAAAGAACACTGTTCATTACTAAAATGCTCTAATTGAGCTGTTAGAATGTCAGAAACAAGCTTTCTGAGCTGAAAACTGCATTTTGTGACAAAAAGCATCAGTGGATGATGAGAATGTCAGTTTTGACAAAGAACACTGTTCATTACTAAAATGCTCTAATTGAGCTGTTAGAATGTCAGAAACAAGCTTTCTGAGCTGAAACTGCATTTTGTGACAAAAAGCATCAGTGGATGATGAGAATGTCAGTTTTGACAAAGAACACTGATCATTACTAAAATGCTCTAATTGAGCTGTTAGAATGTCAGAAACAAGCTTTCTGAGCTGAAAACTGCATTTTGTGACAAAGTGAATCAGTGGATGATGAGAATGTCAGTTTTGACAAAGAACACTGTTCATTACTGAAATGCTCCAATTGAGCTGTTAGAATGTCAGAAACAAGCTTTCTGAGCTGAGAAATGCATTTTGTGACAAAGTGCATCAGTGGATGATGAGAATGTCAGTTTTGACAAAGAACACTGATCATTACTAAAATGCTCTAATTGAGCTGTTAGAATGTCAGAAACAAGCTTTCTGAGCTGAGAACTGCATTTTGTGACATAGTTCATCAGTGGATGATGAGAATGTCAGTTTTGACAAAGAACACTGTTCATTACTAAAATGCTCTAATTGAGCTGTTAGAATGTCAGAAACAAGCTTTCTGAGCTGAGAACTGCATTTTGTGACATAGTTCATCAGTGGATGATGAGAATGTCAGTTTTGACAAAGAACACTGTTCATTACTAAAATGCTCTAATTGAGCTGTTAGAATGTCAGAAACAAGCTTTCTGAGCTGAGAACTGCATTTTGTGACAAAGTGAATCAGTGGATGATGAGAATGTCACTTTTGACAAAGAACACTGATCATTACTAAAATGCTCTAATTGAGCTGTTAGAATGTCAGAAACAAGCTTTCTGAGCTGAGAACTGCATTTTGTGACAAAGTGAATCAGTGGATGATGAGAATGTCACTTTTGACAAAGAACACTGATCATTACTAAAATGCTCTAATTGAGCTGTTAGAATGTCAGAAACAAGCTTTCTGAGCTGAGAACTGCATTTTGTGACATAGTTCATCAGTGGATGATGAGAATGTCAGTTTTGACAAAGAACACTGTTCATTACTAAAATGCTCTAATTGAGCTGTTAGAATGTCAGAAACAAGCTTTCTGAGCTGAGAACTGCATTTTGTGACAAAGTGAATCAGTGGATGATGAGAATGTCAGTTTTGACAAAGAACACTGTTCATTACTGAAATGCTCCAATTGAGCTGTTAGAATGTCAGAAACAAGCTTTCTGAGCTGAAAACTGCATTTTGTGACAAAAAGCATCAGTGGATGATGAGAATGTCAGTTTTGACAAAGAACACTGTTCATCACTAAAATGCTCCAATTGAGCTGTTAGAATGTCAGAAACAAGCTTTCTGAGCTGAAAACAGCATTTATTTGACAAAGTGCATCAGTGGATGATGAGAATGTCAGTTTTGACAAAGAACACTGTTCATTACTAAAATGCTCTAATTGAGCTGTTAGAATGTCAGAAACAAGCTTTCTGAGCTGAGAACTGCATTTTGTGACAAAGTGAATCAGTGGATGATAAGAATGTCAGTTTTGACAAAGAACACTGTTCATTACTGAAATGCTCCAATTGAGCTGTTAGAATGTCAGAAACAAGCTTTCTGAGCTGAGAAATGCATTTTGTGACAAAGTGAATCAGTGGATGATGAGAATGTCACTTTTGACAAAGAACACTGATCATCACTAAAATGCTCCAATTGAGCTGTTAGAATGTCAGAAACAAGCTTTCTGAGCTGAGAAATGCATTTTGTGACAAAGTGCATCAGTGGATGATGAGAATGTCAGTTTTGACAAAGAACACTGTTCATTACCAAAATGCTCTAATTGAGCTGTTAGAATGTCAGAAACAAGCTTTCTGAGCTGAAAACTGCATTTTGTGACAAAAAGCATCAGTGGATGATGAGGATGTCAGTTTTGACAAAGAACACTGATCATTACTAAAATGCTCTAATTGAGCTGTTAGAATGTCAGAAACAAGCTTTCTGAGCTGAGAACTGCATTTTGTGACAAAGTGAATCAGTGGATGATGAGAATGTCAGTTTTGACAAAGAACACTGATCATTACTAAAATGCTCTAATTGAGCTGTTAGAATGTCAGAAACAAGCTTTCTGAGCATAAAACTGCATTTTGTGACAAAGTGCATCAGTGGATGATGAGAATGTCAGTTTTGACAAAGAACACTGTTCATTACTAAAATGCTCTAATTGAGCTGTTAGAATGTCAGAAACAAGCTTTCTGAGCAGAGAACTGCATTTTGTGACAAAGTTCATCAGTGGATGATGAGAATGTCAGTTTTGACAAAGAACACTGATCATTACTAAAATGCTCCAATTGAGCTGTTAGAATGTCAGAAACAAGCTTTCTGAGCTGAGAACTGCATTTTGTGACATAGGTCATCAGTGGATGATGAGAATGTCAGTTTTGACAAAGAACACTGATCATTACTAAAATGCTCCAATTGAGCTGTTAGAATGTCAGAAACAAGCTTTCTGAGCTGAAAACAGCATTTTGTGACAAAAAGCATCAGTGGATGATGAGAATGTCAGTTTTGACAAAGAACACTGATCATTACTAAAATGCTCTAATTGAGCTGTTAGAATGTCAGAAACAAGCTTTCTGAGCTGAGAACTGCATTTTGTGACAAAGTGAATCAGTGGATGATGAGAATGTCACTTTTGACAAAGAACACTGTTCATTACTAAAATGCTCTAATTGATCTGTTAGAATGTCAGAAACAAGCTTTCTGAGCTGAGAACTGCATTTTGTGACAAAGTGAATCAGTGGATGATGAGAATGTCACTTTTGACAAAGAACACTGATCATTACTAAAATGCTCTAATTGAGCTGTTAGAATGTCAGAAACAAGCTTTCTGAGCATAAAACTGCATTTTGTGACAAAGTGAATCAGTGGATGATGAGAATGTCAGTTTTGACAAAGAACACTGTTCATTACTAAAATGCTCTAATTGAGCTGTTAAAATATCAGAAACAAGCTTTCTGAGCTGAAAACTGCATTTTGTGACAAAAAGCATCAGTGGATGATGAGAATGTCAGTTTTGACAAAGAACACTGATCATTACTAAAATGCTCTAATTGAGCTGTTAGAATGTCAGAAACAAGCTTTCTGAGCTGAGAACTGCATTTTGTGACAAAGTGAATCAGTGGATGATGAGAATGTCACTTTTGACAAAGAACACTGATCATTACTAAAATGCTCTAATTGAGCTGTTAGAATGTCAGAAACAAGCTTTCTGAGGATAAAACTGCATTTTGTGACAAAGTGCATCAGTGGATGATGAGAATGTCAGTTTTGACAAAGAACACTGTTCATTACAAAAATGCTCTAATTGAGCTGTTAAAATATCAGAAACAAGCTTTCTGAGCTGAAAACTGCATTTTGTGACAAAAAGCATCAGTGGATGATGAGAATGTCAGTTTTGACAAAGAACACTGATCGTTACTAAAATGCTCTAATTGAGCTGTTAGAATGTCAGAAACAAGCTTTCTGAGCTGAGAACTGCATTTTGTGACAAAGTGAATCAGTGGATGATGAGAATGTCACTTTTGACAAAGAACACTGATCATTACTAAAATGCTCTAATTGAGCTGTTAGAATGTCAGAAACAAGCTTTCTGAGCATAAAACTGCATTTTGTGACAAAGTGCATCAGTGGATGATGAGAATGTCAGTTTTGACAAAGAACACTGTTCATTACTAAAATGCTCTAATTGAGCTGTTAAAATATCAGAAACAAGCTTTCTGAGCTGAAAACTGCATTTTGTGACAAAAAGCATCAGTGGATGATGAGAATGTCAGTTTTTACAAAGAACACTGATCATTACTAAAATGCTCCAATTGAGCTGTTAGAATGTCAGAAACAAGCTTTCTGAGCTGAGAACTGCATTTTGTGACATAGTTCATCAGTGGATGATGAGAATGTCAGTTTTGACAAAGAACACTGTTCATTACTAAAATGCTCTAATTGAGCTGTTAGAATGTCAGAAACAAGCTTTCTAAGCTGAAAACTGCATTTTGTGACAAAGTGAATCAGTGGATGATGAGAATGTCAGTTTTGACAAAGAACACTGTTCATTACTAAAATGCTCTAATTGAGCTGTTAGAATGTCAGAAACAAGCTTTCTGAGCTGAGAACTGCATTTTGTGACATAGTTCATCAGTGGATGATGAGAATGTCAGTTTTGACAAAGAACACTGTTCATTACTAAAATGCTCTAATTGAGCTGTTAGAATGTCAGAAACAAGCTTTCTGAGCTGAGAACTGCATTTTGTGACATAGTTCATCAGTGGATGATGAGAATGTCAGTTTTGACAAAGAACACTGTTCATTACTAAAATGCTCTAATTGAGCTGTTAGAATGTCAGAAACAAGCTTTCTGAGCTGAGAACTGCATTTTCTGACAAAGTGAATCAGTGGATGATGAGAATGTCACTTTTGACAAAGAACACTGATCATTACTAAAATGCTCTAATTGAGCTGTTAGAATGTCAGAAACAAGCTTTCTGAGCTGAGAACTGCATTTTGTGACAAAGTGAATCAGTGGATGATGAGAATGTCAGTTTTGACAAAGAACACTGATCGTTACTAAAATGCTCTAATTGAGCTGTTAGATTGTCAGAAACAAGCTTTCTGAGCTGAAAACTGCATTTTGTGACAAAGTGAATTAGTGGATGATGAGAATGTCAGTTTTGACAAAGAACACTGTTCATTACTGAAATGCTCCAATTGAGCTGTTACAATGTCAGAAACAAGCTTTCTGAGCTGAGAAATGCATTTTGTGACAAAGTGAATCAGTGGATGATGAGAATGTCAGTTTTGACAAAGAACACTGATAATTACTAAAATGCTCTAATTGAGCTGTTAGAATGTCAGAAACAAGCTTTCTGAGCTGAGAACTGCATTTTGTGACATAGTTCATCAGTGGATGATGAGAATGTCAGTTTTGACAAAGAACAATGTTCATAACTAAAATGCTCTAATTGAGCTGTTAGAATGTCAGAAACAACCTTTCTGAGCTGAGAACTGCATTTTGTGACAAAGTGAATCAGTGGATGATGAGAATGTCACTTTTGACAAAGAACACTGATCATTACTAAAATGCTCTAATTGAGCTGTTAGAATGTCAGAAACAAGCTTTCTGAGCTGAGAACTGCATTTTGTGACAAAGTGAATCAGTGGATGATGAGAATGTCAGTTTTGACAAAGAACACTGATCGTTACTAAAATGCTCTAATTGAGCTGTTAGATTGTCAGAAACAAGCTTTCTGAGCTGAAAACTGCATTTTGTGACAAAGTGAATTAGTGGATGATGAGAATGTCAGTTTTGACAAAGAACACTGTTCATTACTGAAATGCTCCAATTGAGCTGTTACAATGTCAGAAACAAGCTTTCTGAGCTGAGAAATGCATTTTGTGACAAAGTGAATCAGTGGATGATGAGAATGTCAGTTTTGACAAAGAACACTGATAATTACTAAAATGCTCTAATTGAGCTGTTAGAATGTCAGAAACAAGCTTTCTGAGCTGAGAACTGCATTTTGTGACATAGTTCATCAGTGGATGATGAGAATGTCAGTTTTGACAAAGAACAATGTTCATAACTAAAATGCTCTAATTGAGCTGTTAGAATGTCAGAAACAACCTTTCTGAGCTGAGAACTGCATTTTGTGACAAAGTGAATCAGTGGATGATGAGAATGTCACTTTTGACAAAGAACACTGATCATTACTAAAATGCTCTAATTGAGCTGTTAGAATGTCAGAAACAAGCTTTCTGAGCTGAGAACTGCATTTTGTGACATAGTGCATCAGTGGATGATGAGAATGTCACTTTTGACAAAGAACACTGTTCATTACTAAAATGCTCTAATTGAGCTGTTAGAATGTCAGAAACAAGCTTTCTGAGCAGAGAACTGCATTTTGTGACAAAGTTCATCAGTGGATGATGAGAATGTCAGTTTTGACAAAGAACACTGATCATTACTAAAATGCTCCAATTGAGCTGTTAGAATGTCAGAAACAAGCTTTCTGAGCTGAGAACTGCATTTTGTGACATAGGTCATCAGTGGATGATGAGAATGTCAGTTTTGACAAAGAACACTGATCATTACTAAAATGCTCCAATTGAGCTGTTAGAATGTCAGAAACAAGCTTTCTGAGCTGAAAACAGCATTTATTTGACAAAGTGCATCAGTGGATGATGAGAATGTCAGTTTTGACAAAGAACACTGTTCATTACTAAAATGCTCTAATTGAGCTGTTAGAATGTCAGAAACAAGCTTTCTGAGCTGAGAACTGCATTTTGTGACAAAGTGAATCAGTGGATGATGAGAATGTCAGTTTTGACAAAGAACACTGTTCATTACTAAAATGCTCTAATTGAGCTGTTAGAATGTCAGAAACAAGCTTTCTGAGCTGAGAACTGCATTTTGTGACAAAGTGAATCAGTGGATGATGAGAATGTCACTTTTGACAAAGAACACTGATCATTACTAAAATGCTCTAATTGAGCTGTTAGAATGTCAGAAACAAGCTTTCTGAGCATAAAACTGCATTTTGTGACAAAGTGCATCAGTGGATGATGAGAATGTCAGTTTTGACAAAGAACACTGTTCATTACTAAAATGCTCTAATTGAGCTGTTAAAATATCAGAAACAAGCTTTCTGAGCTGAAAACTGCATTTTGTGACAAAAAGCATCAGTGGATGATGAGAATGTCAGTTTTGACAAAGAACACTGATCATTACTAAAATGCTCCAATTGAGCTGTTAGAATGTCAGAAACAAGCTTTCTGAGCTGAGAACTGCATTTTGTGACATAGTTCATCAGTGGATGATGAGAATGTCAGTTTTGACAAAGAACACTGTTCATTACTAAAATGCTCTAATTGAGCTGTTAGAATGTCAGAAACAAGCTTTCTGAGCTGAAAACTGCATTTTGTGACAAAAAGCATCAGTGGATGATGAGAATGTCAGTTTTGACAAAGAACACTGTTCATTACTAAAATGCTCTAATTGAGCTGTTAGAATGTCAGAAACAAGCTTTCTGAGCTGAAAACTGCATTTTGTGACAAAAAGCATCAGTGGATGATGAGAATGTCAGTTTTGACAAAGAACACTGATCATTACTAAAATGCTCTAATTGAGCTGTTAGAATGTCAGAAACAAGCTTTCTGAGCTGAAAACTGCATTTTGTGACAAAGTGAATCAGTGGATGATGAGAATGTCAGTTTTGACAAAGAACACTGTTCATTACTGAAATGCTCCAATTGAGCTGTTAGAATGTCAGAAACAAGCTTTCTGAGCTGAGAAATGCATTTTGTAACAAAGTGCATCAGTGGATGATGAGAATGTCAGTTTTGACAAAGAACACTGATCATTACTAAAATGCTCTAATTGAGCTGTTAGAATGTCAGAAACAAGCTTTCTGAGCTGAGAACTGCATTTTGTGACATAGTTCATCAGTGGATGATGAGAAGGTCAGTTTTGACAAAGAACACTGTTCATTACTAAAATGCTCTAATTGAGCTGTTAGAATGTCAGAAACAAGCTTTCTGAGCTGAGAACTGCATTTTGTGACATAGTTCATCAGTGGATGATGAGAATGTCAGTTTTGACAAAGAACACTGTTCATTACTAAAATGCTCTAATTGAGCTGTTAGAATGTCAGAAACAAGCTTTCTGAGCTGAGAACTGCATTTTGTGACAAAGTGAATCAGTGGATGATGAGAATGTGAGTTTTACAAAGAACACTGATCGTTACTAAAATGCTCTAATTGAGCTGTTAGAATGTCAGAAACAAGCTTTCTGAGCTGAGAACTGCATTTTGTGACAAAGTGAATCAGTGGATGATGAGAATGTCACTTTTGACAAAGAACACTGATCATTACTAAAATGCTCTAATTGAGCTGTTAGAATATCAGAAACAAGCTTTCTGAGCTGAGAACTGCATTTTGTGACAAAGTGAATCAGTGGATGATGAGAATGTCAGTTTTGACAAAGAACACTGTTCATTACTGAAATGCTCCAATTGAGCTGTTAGAATGTCAGAAACAAGCTTTCTGAGCTGAAAACTGCATTTTGTGACAAAAAGCATCAGTGGATGATGAGAATGTCAGTTTTGACAAAGAACACTGTTCATCACTAAAATGCTCCAATTGAGCTGTTAGAATGTCAGAAACAAGCTTTCTGAGCTGAGAACTGCATTTTGTGACATAGTTCATCAGTGGATGATGAGAATGTCAGTTTTGACAAAGAACACTGATCATTACTAAAATGCTCTAATTGAGCTGTTAGAATGTCAGAAACAAGCTTTCTGAGCTGAGAACTGCATTTTGTGACATAGTTCATCAGTGGATGATGAGAATGTCAGTTTTGACAAAGAACACTGTTCATTACTAAAATGCTCTAATTGAGCTGTTAGAATGTCAGAAACAAGCTTTCTGAGCTGAGAACTGCATTTTGTGACATAGTTCATCAGTGGATGATGAGAATGTCAGTTTTGACAAAGAACACTGTTCATTACTAAAATGCTCTAATTGAGCTATTAGAATGTCAGAAACAAGCTTTCTGAGCTGAGAACTGCATTTTGTGACAAAGTGAATCAGTGGATGATGAGAATGTCACTTTTGACAAAGAACACTGATCATTACTAAAATGCTCTAATTGAGCTGTTAGAATGTCAGAAACAAGCTTTCTGAGCTGAGAACTGCATTTTGTGACAAAGTGAATCAGTGGATGATGAGAATGTCACTTTTGACAAAGAACACTGATCATTACTAAAATGCTCTAATTGAGCTGTTAGAATGTCAGAAACAAGCTTTCTGAGCTGAGAACTGCATTTTGTGACATAGTTCATCAGTGGATGATGAGAATGTCAGTTTTGACAAAGAACACTGTTCATTACTAAAATGCTCTAATTGAGCTGTTAGAATGTCAGAAACAAGCTTTCTGAGCTGAGAACTGCATTTTGTGACAAAGTGAATCAGTGGATGATGAGAATGTCACTTTTGACAAAGAACACTGATCATTACTAAAATGCTCTAATTGAGCTGTTAGAATGTCAGAAACAAGCTTTCTGAGCTGAGAACTGCATTTTGTGACAAAGTGAATCAGTGGATGATGAGAATGTCAGTTTTGACAAAGAACACTGTTCATTACTGAAATGCTCCAATTGAGCTGTTAGAATGTCAGAAACAAGCTTTCTGAGCTGAAAACTGCATTTTGTGACAAAAAGCATCAGTGGATGATGAGAATGTCAGTTTTGACAAAGAACACTGTTCATCACTAAAATGCTCCAATTGAGCTGTTAGAATGTCAGAAACAAGCTTTCTGAGCTGAGAACTGCATTTTGTGACATAGTTCATCAGTGGATGATGAGAATGTCAGTTTTGACAAAGAACACTGTTCATTACTAAAATGCTCCAATTGAGCTGTTAGAATGTCAGAAACAAGCTTTCTGAGCTGAAAACAGCATTTATTTGACAAAGTGCATCAGTGGATGATGAGAATGTCAGTTTTGACAAAGAACACTGTTCATTACTAAAATGCTCTAATTGAGCTGTTAGAATGTCAGAAACAAGCTTTCTGAGCTGAGAACTGCATTTTGTGACAAAGTGAATCAGTGGATGATGAGAATGTCAGTTTTGACAAAGAACACTGTTCATTACTAAAATGCTCTAATTGAGCTGTTAGAATGTCAGAAACAAGCTTTCTGAGCATAAAACTGTATTTTGTGACAAAGTGCATCAGTGGATGATGAGAATGTCAGTTTTGACAAAGAACACTGTTCATTACTAAAATGCTCTAATTGAGCTGTTAAAATATCAGAAACAAGCTTTCTGAGCTGAGAACTGCATTTTGTGACAAAGTGAATCAGTGGATGATGAGAATGTCAGTTTTGACAAAGAACACTGTTCATTACTGAAATGCTCCAATTGAGCTGTTAGAATGTCAGAAACAAGCTTTCTGAGCTGAAAACTGCATTTTGTGACATAGTTCATCAGTGGATGATGAGAATGTCAGTTTTGACAAAGAACACTGTTCATTACTAAAATGCTCTAATTGAGCTGTTAGAATGTCAGAAACAAGCTTTCTGAGCTGAAAACTGCATTTTGTGACAAAAAGCATCAGTGGATGATGAGAATGTCAGTTTTGACAAAGAACACTGATCATTACTAAAATGCTCTAATTGAGCTGTTAGAATGTCAGAAACAAGCTTTCTGAGCTGAAAACTGCATTTTGTGACAAAGTGAATCAGTGGATGATGAGAATGTCAGTTTTGACAAAGAACACTGTTCATTACTGAAATGCTCCAATTGAGCTGTTAGAATGTCAGAAACAAGCTTTCTGAGCTGAGAACTGCATTTTGTGACAAAGTGAATCAGTGGATGATGAGAATGTCAGTTTTGACAAAGAACACTGTTCATTACTGAAATGCTCCAATTGAGCTGTTAGAATGTCAGAAACAAGCTTTCTGAGCTGAAAACTGCATTTTGTGACAAAAAGCATCAGTGGATGATGAGAATGTCAGTTTTGACAAAGAACACTGTTCATCACTAAAATGCTCCAATTGAGCTGTTAGAATGTCAGAAACAAGCTTTCTGAGCTGAGAACTGCATTTTGTGACATAGTTCATCAGTGGATGATGAGAATGTCAGTTTTGACAAAGAACACTTATCATTACTAAAATGCTCTAATTGAGCTGTTAGAATGTCAGAAACAAGCTTTCTGAGCTGAAAACTGCATTTTGTGACATAGTTCATCAGTGGATGATGAGAATGTCAGTTTTGACAAAGAACACTGTTCATTACTAAAATGCTCTAATTGAGCTGTTAGAATGTCAGAAACAAGCTTTCTGAGCTGAGAACTGCATTTTGTGACAAAGTTCATCAGTGGATGATGAGAATGTCAGTTTTGACAAAGAACACTGTTCATTACTAAAATGCTCTAATTGAGCTGTTAGAATGTCAGAAACAAGCTTTCTGAGCTGAGAACTGCATTTTGTGACATAGTTCATCAGTGGATGATGAGAATGTCAGTTTTGACAAAGAACACTGTTCATTACTAAAATGCTCTAATTGAGCTGTTAGAATGTCAGAAACAAGCTTTCTGAGCTGAGAACTGCATTTTGTGACAAAGTGAATCAGTGGATGATGAGAAATTCAGTTTTGACAAAGAAGACTGTTCATCACTAAAATGCTCTAATTGAGCTGTTAGAATGTCAGAAACAAGCTTTCTGAGCTGAAAACTGCATTTTGTGACAAAGTGAATTAGTGGATGATGAGAATGTCAGTTTTGACAAAGAACACTGTTCATTACTGAAATGCTCCAATTGAGCTGTTACAATGTCAGAAACAAGCTTTCTGAGCTGAGAAATGCATTTTGTGACAAAGTGAATCAGTGGATGATGAGAATGTCAGTTTTGACAAAGAACACTGATAATTACTAAAATGCTCTAATTGAGCTGTTAGAATGTCAGAAACAAGCTTTCTGAGCTGAGAACTGCATTTTGTGACATAGTTCATCAGTGGATGATGAGAATGTCAGTTTTGACAAAGAACACTGTTCATTACTAAAATGCTCTAATTGAGCTGTTAGAATGTCAGAAACAAGCTTTCTGAGCTGAGAACTGCATTTTGTGACAAAGTGAATCAGTGGATGATGAGAATGTCACTTTTGACAAAGAACACTGATCATTACTAAAATGCTCTAATTGAGCTGTTAGAATGTCAGAAACAAGCTTTCTGAGCTGAGAACTGCATTTTGTGACATAGTGCATCAGTGGATGATGAGAATGTCACTTTTGACAAAGAACACTGTTCATTACTAAAATGCTCTAATTGAGCTGTTAGAATGTCAGAAACAAGCTTTCTGAGCAGAGAACTGCATTTTGTGACAAAGTTCATCAGTGGATGATGAGAATGTCAGTTTTGACAAAGAACACTGTTCATCACTAAAATGCTCCAATTGAGCTGTTAGAATGTCAGAAACAAGCTTTCTGAGCTGAGAACTGCATTTTGTGACATAGTTCATCAGTGGATGATGAGAATGTCAGTTTTGACAAAGAACACTGATCATTACTAAAATGCTCTAATTGAGCTGTTAGAATGTCAGAAACAAGCTTTCTGAGCTGAAAACTGCATTTTGTGACATAGTTCATCAGTGGATGATGAGAATGTCAGTTTTGACAAAGAACACTGTTCATTACTAAAATGCTCTAATTGAGCTGTTAGAATGTCAGAAACAAGCTTTCTGAGCTGAGAACTGCATTTTGTGACATAGTTCATCAGTGGATAATGAGAATGTCAGTTTTGACAAAGAACACTGTTCATTACTAAAATGCTCTAATTGAGCTGTTAGAATGTCAGAAACAAGCTTTCTGAGCTGAGAACTGCATTTTGTGACATAGTTCATCAGTGGATGATGAGAATGTCAGTTTTGACAAAGAACACTGTTCATTACTAAAATGCTCTAATTGAGCTGTTAGAATGTCAGAAACAAGCTTTCTGAGCTGAGAACTGCATTTTGTGACAAAGTGAATCAGTGGATGATGAGAAATTCAGTTTTGACAAAGAAGACTGTTCATCACTAAAATGCTCTAATTGAGCTGTTAGAATGTCAGAAACAAGCTTTCTGAGCTGAAAACTGCATTTTGTGACAAATGAATTAGTGGATGATGAGAATGTCAGTTTTGACAAAGAACACTGTTCATTACTGAAATGCTCCAATTGAGCTGTTACAATGTCAGAAACAAGCTTTCTGAGCTGAGAACTGCATTTTGTGACATAGTTCATCAGTGGATGATGAGAATGTCAGTTTTGACAAAGAAAACTGATCATTACTAAAATGCTCTAATTGAGCTGTTAGAATGTCAGAAACAAGCTTTCTGAGCTGAAAACTGCATTTTGTGACAAAAAGCATCAGTGGATGATGAGAATGTCAGTTTTGACAAAGAACACTGTTCATTACTAAAATGCTCTAATTGAGCTGTTAGAATGTCAGAAACAAGCTTTCTGAGCTGAAAACTGCATTTTGTGACAAAAAGCATCAGTGGATGATGAGAATGTCAGTTTTGACAAAGAACACTGATCATTACTAAAATGCTCTAATTGAGCTGTTAGAATGTCAGAAACAAGCTTTCTGAGCTGAAAACTGCATTTTGTGACAAAAAGCATCAGTGGATGATGAGAATGTCAGTTTTGACAAAGAACACTGATCATTACTAAAATGCTCTAATTGAGCTGTTAGAATGTCAGAAACAAGCTTTCTGAGCTGAAAACTGCATTTTGTGACAAAGTGAATCAGTGGATGATGAGAATGTCAGTTTTGAAAAAGAACACTGATCGTTACTAAAATGCTCTAATTGAGCTGTTAGAATGTCAGAAACAAGCTTTCTGAGCTGAGAACTGCATTTTGTGACAAAGTGAATCAGTGGATGATGAGAATGTCACTTTTGACAAAGAACACTGATCATTACTAAAATGCTCTAATTGAGCTGTTAGAATGTCAGAAACAAGCTTTCTGAGCTGAGAACTGCATTTTGTGACAAAGTGAATCAGTGGATGATGAGAATGTCAGTTTTGACAAAGAACACTGTTCATTACTGAAATGCTCCAATTGAGCTGTTAGAATGTCAGAAACAAGCTTTCTGAGCTGAAAACTGCATTTTGTGACAAAAAGCATCAGTGGATGATGAGAATGTCAGTTTTGACAAAGAACACTGTTCATCACTAAAATGCTCCAATTGAGCTATTAGAATGTCAGAAACAAGCTTTCTGAGCTGAGAACTGCATTTTGTGACATAGTTCATCAGTGGATGATGAGAATGTCAGTTTTGACAAAGAACACTGTTCATTACTAAAATGCTCTAATTGAGCTGTTAGAATGTCAGAAACAAGCTTTCTGAGCTGAAAACTGCATTTTGTGACAAAGTGAATCAGTGGATGATGAGAATGTCAGTTTTGACAAAGAACACTGTTCATTACTAAAATGCTCTAATTGAGCTGTTAGAATGTCAGAAACAAGCTTTCTGAGCTGAGAACTGCATTTTGTGACATAGTTCATCAGTGGATGATGAGAATGTCAGTTTTGACAAAGAACACTGTTCATTACTAAAATGCTCTAATTGAGCTGTTAGAATGTCAGAAACAAGCTTTCTGAGCTGAGAACTGCATTTTGTGACATAGTTCATCAGTGGATGATGAGAATGTCAGTTTTGACAAAGAACACTGTTCATTACTAAAATGCTCTAATTGAGCTGTTAGAATGTCAGAAACAAGCTTTCTGAGCTGAGAACTGCATTTTGTGACATAGTTCATCAGTGGATGATGAGAATGTCAGTTTTGACAAAAAACACTGTTCATTACTAAAATGCTCTAATTGAGCTGTTAGAATGTCAGAAACAAGCTTTCTGAGCTGAGAACTGCATTTTGTGACAAAGTGAATCAGTGGATGATGATAATGTCACTTTTGACAAAGAACACTGATCATTACTAAAATGCTCTAATTGAGCTGTTAGAATGTCAGAAACAAGCTTTCTGAGCTGAGAACTGCATTTTGTGACAAAGTGAATCAGTGGATGATGAGAATGTCACTTTTGACAAAGAACACTGATCATTACTAAAATGCTCTAATTGAGCTGTTAGAATGTCAGAAACAAGCTTTCTGAGCTGAGAACTGCATTTTGTGACAAAGTGAATCAGTGGATGATGAGAATGTCACTTTTGACAAAGAACACTGATCGTTACTAAAATGCTCTAATTGAGCTGTTAGAATGTCAGAAACAAGCTTTCTGAGCTGAGAACTGCATTTTGTGACATAGTTCATCAGTGGATGATGAGAATGTCAGTTTTGACAAAGAACACTGTTCATTACTAAAATGCTCTAATTGAGCTGTTAGAATGTCAGAAACAAGCTTTCTGAGCTGAAAACTGCATTTTGTGACAAAAAGCATCAGTGGATGATGAGAATGTCAGTTTTGACAAAGAACACTGTTCATCACTAAAATGCTCCAATTGAGCTATTAGAATGTCAGAAACAAGCTTTCTGAGCTGAGAACTGCATTTTGTGACATAGTTCATCAGTGGATGATGAGAATGTCAGTTTTGACAAAGAACACTGTTCATTACTAAAATGCTCTAATTGAGCTATTAGAATGTCAGAAACAAGCTTTCTGAGCTGAAAACTGCATTTTGTGACAAAGTGAATCAGTGGATGATGAGAATGTCACTTTTGACAAAGAACACTGATCATTACTAAAATGCTCTAATTGAGCTGTTAGAATGTCAGAAACAAGCTTTCTGAGCTGAAAACTGCATTTTGTGACATAGTTCATCAGTGGATGATGAGAATGTCAGTTTTGACAAAGAACACTGTTCATTACTAAAATGCTCTAATTGAGCTGTTAGAATGTCAGAAACAAGCTTTCTGAGCTGAGAACTGCATTTTGTGACAAAGTTCATCAGTGGATGATGAGAATGTCAGTTTTGACAAAGAACACTGTTCATTACTAAAATGCTCTAATTGAGCTGTTAGAATGTCAGAAACAAGCTTTCTGAGCTGAGAACTGCATTTTGTGACATAGTTCATCAGTGGATGATGAGAATGTCAGTTTTGACAAAGAACACTGTTCATTACTAAAATGCTCTAATTGAGCTGTTAGAATGTCAGAAACAAGCTTTCTGAGCTGAGAACTGCATTTTGTGACAAAGTGAATCAGTGGATGATGAGAAATTCAGTTTTGACAAAGAAGACTGTTCATCACTAAAATGCTCTAATTGAGCTGTTAGAATGTCAGAAACAAGCTTTCTGAGCTGAAAACTGCATTTTGTGACAAAGTGAATTAGTGGATGATGAGAATGTCAGTTTTGACAAAGAACACTGTTCATTACTGAAATGCTCCAATTGAGCTGTTACAATGTCAGAAACAAGCTTTCTGAGCTGAGAAATGCATTTTGTGACAAAGTGAATCAGTGGATGATGAGAATGTCAGTTTTGACAAAGAACACTGATAATTACTAAAATGCTCTAATTGAGCTGTTAGAATGTCAGAAACAAGCTTTCTGAGCTGAGAACTGCATTTTGTGACATAGTTCATCAGTGGATGATGAGAATGTCAGTTTTGACAAAGAACACTGTTCATTACTAAAATGCTCTAATTGAGCTGTTAGAATGTCAGAAACAAGCTTTCTGAGCTGAGAACTGCATTTTGTGACAAAGTGAATCAGTGGATGATGAGAATGTCACTTTTGACAAAGAACACTGATCATTACTAAAATGCTCTAATTGAGCTGTTAGAATGTCAGAAACAAGCTTTCTGAGCTGAGAACTGCATTTTGTGACATAGTGCATCAGTGGATGATGAGAATGTCACTTTTGACAAAGAACACTGTTCATTACTAAAATGCTCTAATTGAGCTGTTAGAATGTCAGAAACAAGCTTTCTGAGCAGAGAACTGCATTTTGTGACAAAGTTCATCAGTGGATGATGAGAATGTCAGTTTTGACAAAGAACACTGTTCATCACTAAAATGCTCCAATTGAGCTGTTAGAATGTCAGAAACAAGCTTTCTGAGCTGAGAACTGCATTTTGTGACATAGTTCATCAGTGGATGATGAGAATGTCAGTTTTGACAAAGAACACTGATCATTACTAAAATGCTCTAATTGAGCTGTTAGAATGTCAGAAACAAGCTTTCTGAGCTGAAAACTGCATTTTGTGACATAGTTCATCAGTGGATGATGAGAATGTCAGTTTTGACAAAGAACACTGTTCATTACTAAAATGCTCTAATTGAGCTGTTAGAATGTCAGAAACAAGCTTTCTGAGCTGAGAACTGCATTTTGTGACATAGTTCATCAGTGGATAATGAGAATGTCAGTTTTGACAAAGAACACTGTTCATTACTAAAATGCTCTAATTGAGCTGTTAGAATGTCAGAAACAAGCTTTCTGAGCTGAGAACTGCATTTTGTGACATAGTTCATCAGTGGATGATGAGAATGTCAGTTTTGACAAAGAACACTGTTCATTACTAAAATGCTCTAATTGAGCTGTTAGAATGTCAGAAACAAGCTTTCTGAGCTGAGAACTGCATTTTGTGACAAAGTGAATCAGTGGATGATGAGAAATTCAGTTTTGACAAAGAAGACTGTTCATCACTAAAATGCTCTAATTGAGCTGTTAGAATGTCAGAAACAAGCTTTCTGAGCTGAAAACTGCATTTTGTGACAAATGAATTAGTGGATGATGAGAATGTCAGTTTTGACAAAGAACACTGTTCATTACTGAAATGCTCCAATTGAGCTGTTACAATGTCAGAAACAAGCTTTCTGAGCTGAGAACTGCATTTTGTGACATAGTTCATCAGTGGATGATGAGAATGTCAGTTTTGACAAAGAAAACTGATCATTACTAAAATGCTCTAATTGAGCTGTTAGAATGTCAGAAACAAGCTTTCTGAGCTGAAAACTGCATTTTGTGACAAAAAGCATCAGTGGATGATGAGAATGTCAGTTTTGACAAAGAACACTGTTCATTACTAAAATGCTCTAATTGAGCTGTTAGAATGTCAGAAACAAGCTTTCTGAGCTGAAAACTGCATTTTGTGACAAAAAGCATCAGTGGATGATGAGAATGTCAGTTTTGACAAAGAACACTGATCATTACTAAAATGCTCTAATTGAGCTGTTAGAATGTCAGAAACAAGCTTTCTGAGCTGAAAACTGCATTTTGTGACAAAAAGCATCAGTGGATGATGAGAATGTCAGTTTTGACAAAGAACACTGATCATTACTAAAATGCTCTAATTGAGCTGTTAGAATGTCAGAAACAAGCTTTCTGAGCTGAAAACTGCATTTTGTGACAAAGTGAATCAGTGGATGATGAGAATGTCAGTTTTGAAAAAGAACACTGATCGTTACTAAAATGCTCTAATTGAGCTGTTAGAATGTCAGAAACAAGCTTTCTGAGCTGAGAACTGCATTTTGTGACAAAGTGAATCAGTGGATGATGAGAATGTCACTTTTGACAAAGAACACTGATCATTACTAAAATGCTCTAATTGAGCTGTTAGAATGTCAGAAACAAGCTTTCTGAGCTGAGAACTGCATTTTGTGACAAAGTGAATCAGTGGATGATGAGAATGTCAGTTTTGACAAAGAACACTGTTCATTACTGAAATGCTCCAATTGAGCTGTTAGAATGTCAGAAACAAGCTTTCTGAGCTGAAAACTGCATTTTGTGACAAAAAGCATCAGTGGATGATGAGAATGTCAGTTTTGACAAAGAACACTGTTCATCACTAAAATGCTCCAATTGAGCTATTAGAATGTCAGAAACAAGCTTTCTGAGCTGAGAACTGCATTTTGTGACATAGTTCATCAGTGGATGATGAGAATGTCAGTTTTGACAAAGAACACTGTTCATTACTAAAATGCTCTAATTGAGCTGTTAGAATGTCAGAAACAAGCTTTCTGAGCTGAAAACTGCATTTTGTGACAAAGTGAATCAGTGGATGATGAGAATGTCAGTTTTGACAAAGAACACTGTTCATTACTAAAATGCTCTAATTGAGCTGTTAGAATGTCAGAAACAAGCTTTCTGAGCTGAGAACTGCATTTTGTGACATAGTTCATCAGTGGATGATGAGAATGTCAGTTTTGACAAAGAACACTGTTCATTACTAAAATGCTCTAATTGAGCTGTTAGAATGTCAGAAACAAGCTTTCTGAGCTGAGAACTGCATTTTGTGACATAGTTCATCAGTGGATGATGAGAATGTCAGTTTTGACAAAGAACACTGTTCATTACTAAAATGCTCTAATTGAGCTGTTAGAATGTCAGAAACAAGCTTTCTGAGCTGAGAACTGCATTTTGTGACATAGTTCATCAGTGGATGATGAGAATGTCAGTTTTGACAAAAAACACTGTTCATTACTAAAATGCTCTAATTGAGCTGTTAGAATGTCAGAAACAAGCTTTCTGAGCTGAGAACTGCATTTTGTGACAAAGTGAATCAGTGGATGATGATAATGTCACTTTTGACAAAGAACACTGATCATTACTAAAATGCTCTAATTGAGCTGTTAGAATGTCAGAAACAAGCTTTCTGAGCTGAGAACTGCATTTTGTGACAAAGTGAATCAGTGGATGATGAGAATGTCACTTTTGACAAAGAACACTGATCATTACTAAAATGCTCTAATTGAGCTGTTAGAATGTCAGAAACAAGCTTTCTGAGCTGAGAACTGCATTTTGTGACAAAGTGAATCAGTGGATGATGAGAATGTCACTTTTGACAAAGAACACTGATCGTTACTAAAATGCTCTAATTGAGCTGTTAGAATGTCAGAAACAAGCTTTCTGAGCTGAGAACTGCATTTTGTGACATAGTTCATCAGTGGATGATGAGAATGTCAGTTTTGACAAAGAACACTGTTCATTACTAAAATGCTCTAATTGAGCTGTTAGAATGTCAGAAACAAGCTTTCTGAGCTGAAAACTGCATTTTGTGACAAAAAGCATCAGTGGATGATGAGAATGTCAGTTTTGACAAAGAACACTGTTCATCACTAAAATGCTCCAATTGAGCTATTAGAATGTCAGAAACAAGCTTTCTGAGCTGAGAACTGCATTTTGTGACATAGTTCATCAGTGGATGATGAGAATGTCAGTTTTGACAAAGAACACTGTTCATTACTAAAATGCTCTAATTGAGCTATTAGAATGTCAGAAACAAGCTTTCTGAGCTGAAAACTGCATTTTGTGACAAAGTGAATCAGTGGATGATGAGAATGTCACTTTTGACAAAGAACACTGATCATTACTAAAATGCTCTAATTGAGCTGTTAGAATGTCAGAAACAAGCTTTCTGAGCATAAAACTGCATTTTGTGACAAAGTGCATCAGTGGATGATGAGAATGTCAGTTTTGACAAAGAACACTGTTCATTACTAAAATGCTCTAATTGAGCTGTTAAAATATCAGAAACAAGCTTTCTGAGCTGAAAACTGCATTATGTGACAAAAAGCATCAGTGTATGATGAGAATGTCAGTTTTGACAAA
The DNA here is from genome assembly GCF_947034865.1 of Barbatula barbatula. NCBI lineage: Eukaryota > Metazoa > Chordata > Actinopteri > Cypriniformes > Nemacheilidae > Barbatula > Barbatula barbatula. Next base: position 3,368,534 of record NC_136786.1, read on the forward strand.
GAACACTGATCATTACTAAAATGCTCCAATTGAGCTGTTAGAATGTCAGAAACAAGCTTTCTGAGCTGAGAACTGCATTTTGTGACATAGTTCATCAGTGGATGATGAGAATGTCAGTTTTGACAAAGAACACTGTTCATTACTAAAATGCTCTAATTGAGCTGTTAGAATGTCAGAAACAAGCTTTCTGAGCTGAAAACTGCATTTTGTGACAAAGTGAATCAGTGGATGATGAGAATGTCAGTTTTGACAAAGAACACTGTTCATTACTAAAATGCTCTAATTGAGCTGTTAGAATGTCAGAAACAAGCTTTCTGAGCTGAGAACTGCATTTTGTGACATAGTTCATCAGTGGATGATGAGAATGTCAGTTTTGACAAAGAACACTGTTCATTACTAAAATGCTCTAATTGAGCTGTTAGAATGTCAGAAACAAGCTTTCTGAGCTGAAAACTGCATTTTGTGACAAAGTGAATCAGTGGATGATGAGAATGTCAGTTTTGACAAAGAACACTGTTCATTACTAAAATGCTCTAATTGAGCTGTTAGAATGTCAGAAACAAGCTTTCTGAGCTGAGAACTGCATTTTGTGACATAGTTCATCAGTGGATGATGAGAATGTCAGTTTTGACAAAGAACACTGTTCATTACTAAAATGCTCTAATTGAGCTGTTAGAATGTCAGAAACAAGCTTTCTGAGCTGAGAACTGCATTTTGTGACAAAGTGAATCAGTGGATGATGAGAATGTCAGTTTTGACAAAGAACACTGTTCATTACTAAAATGCTCTAATTGAGCTGTTAGAATGTCAGAAACAAGCTTTCTGAGCATAAAACTGTATTTTGTGACAAAGTGCATCAGTGGATGATGAGAATGTCAGTTTTGACAAAGAACACTGTTCATTACTAAAATGCTCTAATTGAGCTGTTAAAATATCAGAAACAAGCTTTCTGAGCTGAAAACTGCATTTTGTGACAAAAAGCATCAGTGGATGATGAGAATGTCAGTTTTGACAAAGAACACTGATCATTACTAAAATGCTCCAATTGAGCTGTTAGAATGTCAGAAACAAGCTTTCTGAGCTGAGAACTGCATTTTGTGACATAGTTCATCAGTGGATGATGAGAATGTCAGTTTTGACAAAGAACACTGTTCATTACTAAAATGCTCTAATTGAGCTGTTAGAATGTCAGAAACAAGCTTTCTGAGCTGAAAACTGCATTTTGTGACAAAAAGCATCAGTGGATGATGAGAATGTCAGTTTTGACAAAGAACACTGTTCATCACTAAAATGCTCCAATTAAGCTGTTAGAATGTCAGAAACAAGCTTTCTGAGCTGAGAACTGCATTTTGTGACAAAGTGAATCAGTGGATGATGAGAATGTCACTTTTGACAAAGAAAACTAATCATTACTAAAATGCTCTAATTGAGCTGTTAGAATGTCAGAAACAAGCTTTCTGAGCTGAGAACTGCTTTTTGGGACATAGTTCATCAGTGGATGATGAGAATGTCAGTTTTGACAAAGAACACTGTTCATTACTAAAATGCTCTAATTGAGCTGTTAGAATGTCAGAAACAAGCTTTCTGAGCTGAGAACTGCATTTTGTGACATAGTTCATCAGTGGATGATGAGAATGTCAGTTTTGACAAAGAACACTGTTCATTACTAAAATGCTCTAATTGAGCTGTTAGAATGTCAGAAACAAGCTTTCTGAGCTGAGAACTGCATTTTGTGACAAAGTGAATCAGTGGATGATGAGAATGTCACTTTTGACAAAGAACACTGATAATTACTAAAATGCTCTAATTGAGCTGTTAGAATGTCAGAAACAAGCTTTCTGAGCTGAGAACTGCATTTTGTGACAAAGTGAATCAGTGGATGATGAGAATGTCAGTTTTGACAAAGAACACTGATCGTTACTAAAATGCTCTAATTGAGCTGTTAGAATGTCAGAAACAAGCTTTCTGAGCTGAAAACTGCATTTTGTGACAAAGTGAATCAGTGGATGATGAGAATGTCAGTTTTGACAAAGAACACTGTTCATTACTGAAATGCTCCAATTGAGCTGTTAGAATGTCAGAAACAAGCTTTCTGAGCTGAGAAATGCATTTTGTGACAAAGTGCATCAGTGGATGATGAGAATGTCAGTTTTGACAAAGAACACTGATCATTACTAAAATGCTCTAATCGAGCTGTTAGAATGTCAGAAACGAGCTTTCTGAGCTGAGAACTGCATTTTGTGACATAGTACATCAGTGGATGATGAGAATGTCAGTTTTGACAAAGAACACTGTTCATTACTAAAATGCTCTAATTGAGCTGTTAGAATGTCAGAAACAAGCTTTCTGAGTTGAGAACTGCATTTTGTGACATAGTTCATCAGTGGATGATGAGAATGTCAGTTTTGAAAAAGAACACTGTTCATTACTAAAATGCTCTAATTGAGCTGTTAGAATGTCAGAAACAAGCTTTCTGAGCTGAAAACTGCATTTTGTGACAAAAAGCATCAGTGGATGATGAGAATGTCAGTTTTGACAAAGAACACTGATCATCACTAAAATGCTCCAATTGAGCTGTTAGAATGTCAGAAACAAGCTTTCTGAGCTGAGAACTGCATTTTGTGACATAGTTCATCAGTGGATGATGAGAATGTCAGTTTTGACAAAGAACACTGTTCATTACTAAAATGCTCTAATTGAGCTGTTAGAATGTCAGAAACAAGCTTTCTGAGCTGAGAACTGCATTTTGTGACAAAGTGAATCAGTGGATGATGAGAATGTCACTTTTGACAAAGAACACTGATCATTACTAAAATGCTCTAATTGAGCTGTTAGAATGTCAGAAACAAGCTTTCTGAGCATAAAACTGCATTTTGTGACAAAGTGCATGAGTGGATGATGAGAATGTCAGTTTTGACAAAGAACACTGTTCATTACTAAAATGCTCTAATTGAGCTGTTAAAATATCAGAAACAAGCTTTCTGAGCTGAAAACTGCATTTTTTGACAAAAAGCATCAGTGGATGATGAGAATGTCAGTTTTGACAAAGAACACTGATCATTACTAAAATGCTCCAATTGAGCTGTTAGAATGTCAGAAACAAGCTTTCTGAGCTGAGAACTGCATTTTGTGACATAGTTCATCAGTGGATGATGAGAATGTCAGTTTTGACAAAGAACACTGTTCATTACTAAAATGCTCTAATTGAGCTGTTAGAATGTCAGAAACAAGCTTTCTGAGCTGAAAACTGCATTTTGTGACAAAGTGAATCAGTGGATGATGAGAATGTCAGTTTTGACAAAGAACACTGTTCATTACTAAAATGCTCTAATTGAGCTGTTAGAATGTCAGAAACAAGCTTTCTGAGCTGAGAAATGCATTTTGTGACAAAGTGCATCAGTGGATGATGAGAATGTCAGTTTTGACAAAGAACACTGATCATTACTAAAATGCTCTAATCGAGCTGTTAGAATGTCAGAAACGAGCTTTCTGAGCTGAGAACTGCATTTTGTGACATAGTTCATCAGTGGATGATGAGAATGTCAGTTTTGACAAAGAACACTGTTCATTACTAAAATGCTCAAATTGAGCTGTTAGAATGTCAGAAACAAGCTTTCTGAGTTGAGAACTGCATTTTGTGACATAGTTCATCAGTGGATGATGAGAATGTCAGTTTTGACAAAGAACACTGTTCATTACTAAAATGCTCTAATTGAGCTGTTAGAATGTCAGAAACAAGCTTTCTGAGCTGAAAACTGCATTTTGTGACAAAAAGCATCAGTGGATGATGAGAATGTCAGTTTTGACAAAGAACACTGATCATCACTAAAATGCTCCAATTGAGCTGTTAGAATGTCAGAAACAAGCTTTCTGAGCTGAGAACTGCATTTTGTGACATAGTTCATCAGTGGATGATGAGAATGTCAGTTTTGACAAAGAACACTGTTCATTACTAAAATGCTCTAATTGAGCTGTTAGAATGTCAGAAACAAGCTTTCTGAGCTGAGAACTGCATTTTGTGACATAGTTCATCAGTGGATTATGAGAATGTCAGTTTTGACAAAGAACACTGTTCATTACTAAAATGCTCTAATTGAGCTGTTAGAATGTCAGAAACAAGCTTTCTGAGCTGAGAACTGCATTTTGTGACAAAGTGAATCACTGGATGATGAGAATGTCACTTTTGACAAAGAACACTGATCATTACTAAAATGCTCTAATTGAGCTGTTAGAATGTCAGAAAGAAGCTTTCTGAGCATAAAACTGCATTTTGTGACAAAGTGCATCAGTGGATGATGAGAATGTCAGTTTTTACAAAGAACACTGTTCATTACTAAAATGCTCTAATTGAGCTGTTAAAATATCAGAAACAAGCTTTCTGAGCTGAAAACTGCATTTTGTGACAAAAAGCATCAGTGGATGATGAGAATGTCAGTTTTGACAAAGAACACTGATCATTACTAAAATGCTCCAATTGATCTGTTAGAATGTCAGAAACAAGCTTTCTGAGCTGAGAACTGCATTTTGTGACATAGTTCATCAGTGGATGATGAGAATGTCAGTTTTGACAAAGAACACTGTTCATTACTAAAATGCTCTAATTGAGCTGTTAGAATGTCAGAAACAAGCTTTCTGAGCTGAAAACTGCATTTTGTGACAAAGTGAATCAGTGGATGATGAGAATGTCAGTTTTGACAAAGAACACTGTTCATTACTAAAATGCTCTAATTGAGCTGTTAGAATGTCAGAAACAAGCTTTCTGAGCTGAGAACTGCATTTTGTGACATAGTTCATCAGTGGATGATGAGAATGTCAGTTTTGACAAAGAACACTGTTCATTACTAAAATGCTCTAATTGAGCTGTTAGAATGTCAGAAACAAGCTTTCTGAGCTGAGAACTGCATTTTGTGACCTAGTTCATCAGTGGATGATGAGAATGTCAGTTTTGACAAAGAACACTGTTCATTACTAAAATGCTCTAATTGAGCTGTTAGAATGTCAGAAACAAGCTTTCTGAGCTGAGAACTGCATTTTGTGACAAAGTGAATCAGTGGATGATGAGAATGTCACTTTTGACAAAGAACACTGATCATTACTAAAATGCTCTAATTGAGCTGTTAGAATGTCAGAAACAAGCTTTCTGAGCTGAGAACTGCATTTTGTGACAAAGTGAATCAGTGGATGATGAGAATGTCAGTTTTGACAAAGAACACTGATCGATACTAAAATGCTCTAATTGAGCTGTTAGAATGTCAGAAACAAGCTTTCTGAGCTGAAAACTGCATTTTGTGACAAAGTGAATCAGTGGATGATGAGAATGTCAGTTTTGACAAAGAACACTGATAATTACTAAAATGCTCTAATTGAGCTGTTAGAATGTCAGAAACAAGCTTTCTGAGCTGAGAACTGCATTTTGTGACAAAGTGAATCGGTGGATGATGAGAATGTCACTTTTGACAAAGAACACTGATCATTACTAAAATGCTCTAATTGAGCTGTTAGAATGTCAGAAACAAGCTTTCTGAGCTGAGAACTGCATTTTGTGACAAAAAGCATCAGTGGATGATGAGAATGTCAGTTTTGACAAAGAACACTGATCATTGCTAAAATGCTCTAATTTGAGCTGTTAGAATGTCAGAAACAAGCTTTCTGAGCTGAGAACTGCATTTTGTGACAAAGTTCATCAGTGGATGATGAGAATGTCAGTTTTGACAAAGAACACTGATCATTCCTAAAATGCTCCAATTGAGCTGTTAGAATGTCAGAAACAAGCTTTCTGAGCTGAGAACTGCATTTTGTGACATAGGTCATCAGTGGATGATGAGAATGTCAGTTTTGACAAAGAACACTGATCATTAGTAAAATGCTCCAATTGAGCTGTTAGAATGTCAGAAACAAGCTTTCTGAGCTGAAAACAGCATTTATTTGACAAAGTGCATCAGTGGATGATGAGAATGTCAGTTTTGACAAAGAACATTGTTCATTACTAAAATGCTCTAATTGAGCTGTTAGAATGTCAGAAACAAGCTTTCTGAGCTGAGAACTGCATTTTGTGACAAAGTGAATCAGTGGATGATGAGAATGTCAGTTTTGACAAAGAACACTGTTCATTACTAAAATGCTCTAAATGAGCTGTTAGAATGTCAGAAACAAGCTTTCTGAGCATAAAACTGCATTTTGTGACTAAGTGCATCAGTGGATGATGAGAATGTCAGTTTTGACAAAGAACACTGATCATTACTAAAATGCTCCAATTGAGCTGTTAGAATGTCAGAAACAAGCTTTCTGAGCTGAGAACTGCATTTTTTGACAAAGTGAATCAGTGGATGATGAGAATGTCAGTTTTGACAAAGAACACTGTTCATTACTAAAATGCTCTAATTGAGCTGTTAGAATGTCAGAAACAAGCTTTCTGAGCTGAAAACTGCATTTTGTGACAAAAAGCATCAGTGGATGATGAGAATGTCAGTTTTGACAAAGAACACTGATCATCACTAAAATGCTCCAATTGAGCTGTTAGAATGTCAGAAACAAGCTTTCTGAGCTGAGAACTGCATTTTGTGACATAGTTCATCAGTGGATGATGAGAATGTCAGTTTTGACAAAGAACACTGTTCATTACTAAAATGCTCTAATTGAGCTGTTAGAATGTCAGAAACAAGCTTTCTGAGCTGAAAACTGCATTTTGTGACAAAAAGCATCAGTGGATGATGAGAATGTCAGTTTTGACAAAGAACACTGTTCATTACTAAAATGCTCTAATTGAGCTGTTAGAATGTCAGAAACAAGCTTTCTGAGCTGAAAACTGCATTTTGTGACAAAAAGCATCAGTGGATGATGAGAATGTCAGTTTTGACAAAGAACACTGATCATTACTAAAATGCTCTAATTGAGCTGTTAGAATGTCAGAAACAAGCTTTCAGAGCTGAGAACTGCATTTTGTGACAAAGTGAATCAGTGGATGATGAGAATGTCAGTTTTGACAAAGAACACTGTTCATTACTAAAATGCTCTAATTGAGCTGTTAGAATGTCAGAAACAAGCTTTCTGAGCATAAAACTGCATTTTGTGACAAAGTGCATCAGTGGATGATGAGAATGTCAGTTTTGACAAAGAACACTGTTCATTACTAAAATGCTCTTATTGAGCTGTTAGAATGTCAGAAACAAGCTTTCTGAGCTGAAAACTGCATTTTGTGACAAAAAGCATCAGTGGACGATGAGAATGTCAGTTTTGACAAAGAACACTGATCATCACTAAAATGCTCCAATTGAGCTGTTAGAATGTCAGAAACAAGCTTTCTGAGCTGAGAACTGCATTTTGTGACATAGTTCATCAGTGGATGATGAGAATGTCAGTTTTGACAAAGAACACTGTTCATTACTAAAATGCTCTAATTGAGCTGTTAGAATGTCAGAAACAAGCTTTCTGAGCTGAAAACTGCATTTTGTGACAAAGTGAATCAGTGGATGATGAGAATGTCAGTTTTGACAAAGAAAACTGTTCATTACTAAAATGCTCTAATTGAGCTGTTAGAATGTCAGAAACAAGCTTTCTGAGCTGAGAACTGCATTTTGTGACATAGTTCATCAGTGGATGATGAGAATGTCAGTTTTGACAAAGAACACTGTTCATTACTAAAATGCTCTAATTGAGCTGTTAGAATGTCAGAAACAAGCTTTCTGAGCTGAGAACTGCATTTTGTGACATAGTTCATCAGTGGATGATGAGAATGTCAGTTTTGACAAAGAACACTGATCATTACTAAAATGCTCGAATTGAGCTTTTAGAATGTCAGAAACAAGCTTTCTGAGCTGAGAACTGCATTTTGTGACAAAGTGAATCAGTGGATGATGAGAATGTCACTTTTGACAAAGAACACTGATCATTACTAAAATGCTCTAATTGAGCTGTTAGAATGTCAGAAACAAGCTTTCTGAGCTGAGAACTGCATTTTGTGACAAAGTGAATCAGTGGATGATGAGAATGTCAGTTTTGACAAAGAACACTGATCGTTACTAAAATGCTCTAATTGAGCTGTTAGAATGTCAGAAACAAGCTTTCTGAGCTGAAAACTGCATTTTGTGACAAAAAGCATCAGTGGATTATGAGAATGTCAGTTTTGACAAAGAACACTGTTCATTACTAAAATGCTCTAATTGAGCTGTTAGAATGTCAGAAACAAGCTTTCTGAGCTGAAAACTGCATTTTGTGACAAAAAGCATCAGTGGATGATGAGAATGTCAGTTTTGACAAAGAACACTGATCATTACTAAAATGCTCTAATTGAGCTGTTAGAATGTCAGAAACAAGCTTTCTGAGCTGAAAACTGCATTTTGTGACAAAGTGAATCAGTGGATGATGAGAATGTCAGTTTTGACAAAGAACACTGTTCATTACTGAAATGCTCCAATTGAGCTGTTAGAATGTCAGAAACAAGCTTTCTGAGCTGAGAAATGCATTTTGTGACAAAGTGCATCAGTGGATGATGAGAATGTCAGTTTTGACAAAGAACACTGATCATTACTAAAATGCTCTAATTGAGCTGTTAGAATGTCAGAAACAAGCTTTCTGAGCTGAGAACTGCATTTTGTGACATAGTTCATCAGTGGATGATGAGAAGGTCAGTTTTGACAAAGAACACTGTTCATAACCAAAATGCTCTAATTGAGCTGTTAGAATGTCAGAAACAAGCTTTCTGAGCTGAGAACTGCATTTTGTGACAAAGTTCATCAGTGGATGATGAGAATGTCAGTTTTGACGAAGAACACTGATCATTACTAAAATGCTCCAATTGAGCTGTTAGAATGTCAGAAACAAGCTTTCTGAGCTGAGAACTGCATTTTGTGACATAGTTCATCAGTGGATGATGAGAATGTCAGTTTTGACAAAGAACACTGATCATTACTAAAATGCTCCAATTGAGCTGTTAGAATGTCAGAAACAAGCTTTCTGAGCTGAAAACAGCATTTATTTGACAAAGTGCATCAGTGGATGATGAGAATGTCAGTTTTGACAAAGAACACTTTTCATTACTAAAATGCTCTAATTGAGCTGTTAGAATGTCAGAAACAAGCTTTCTGAGCTGAGAACTGCATTTTGTGACAAAAAGCATCAGTGGATGATGAGAATGTCAGTTTTGACAAATGTAACCCTGGGTTAATTTCTATATTATTACTCATTATTATTATTATCTGTATTTTATTTATTTGTTTATGTTAAATGGGAATATACAGAAATGTGCAGTTTGGTTTTGAGTTTATTACTGAAACAAAGTTTACCTGTTCAGAAATGTTCATGTCAGTAAGTTGTGTTTGGTTTAACGTTATTGGCTAAAGAAACAACTTGATCCCGTCTCATATCTGTTATGGCAACTGTGATTGGCCGGGGCGGGGGTCAGTCAAAAAAGAAAGAGAAAAGAGGAGGAAGCGAGAGTTGTCGGCATGATAACAATGTGCGCTGTTTTTATTTGTGTGAAATATAGTCAGAACTGCAGTATTTAGGTGTTAAACATAATAATATTCTGTTGTGAAGTCAACACGACGCGGATTCAGAAGAACTGTTATAGTTTAATCTTTGATCGTTATTGCAGTGAACTGTACTATCAGTGTTACCGGTGAGAAACTTTACTCAAGTTTATCCCTTACACCGGCGGATGTGCAAATATACACGGTGATCTAAGCGATTTCTAAGAGTTGTTGGTGCATCGATCGAGGGTGACAGAGCCGCTGAGGAGAGTCGAGATAGCGCTCCAAGCGCGGACATTACGGAGTTGCCTAACGGATGACGTTTTCGCGTGGATGGATCTGACGGGAGACGGAAATCGTTAAACCTTGCCATCTACACCCAGGTACACTTTGTTTATTTGTTGGTGCTCTTATAGAGTGAAGCGGCCATTTTACGTTTTATTCGGCCTCGACGCACACAAGCAACGTATCAGGCCTGCAACGGGGGTTTGTGTGTGTGTGCGTGCGTGTGCGTGTGTGGTGGGCCCACAATAAGTTGTTTATTTTGAATTGGTGACTTATATGTTGTTTCAATACTTTGTGATTTATTGAGTATATTCATCCAGGTTTACAGTTTGTATTTCTGATTGAAACCGAAGTTTGTTTACATATTTTATTTCTGTACTGAGTTTGCACAGGTGCCAGAATCACATTGGTATATTGGTTTCACTATGTGAAGACAAATTTGTACTTTGTGTATATTTTGAGTTAATTTAAAGAGTGATTCATTAGCCTTATTTTGATTGAACTTTAAGTGCTGTGTTGCATAAGACTCAATCAGATACTGTATTTGAATACACAAGTTTATTCTGAAGTTGGTGGAGCAGACTTTATTCATGTTGAATTGAATTTTGGTTCTTTAATAATTTTTGTTTATTTCATCTTTTAAATAAATTCATTGCATATTTGAGTTACATAGTGTATTGTTCCCTTCAATAGAACCGATAAGTAGCTGTAACAGTGGGTTTATATGGGTCTAAGTTGCACTTTGTAAGAAGTAGTGTATAACCAAGGGTCACATATTGATTATAGGATCACGTCGAGAGACAAGATAAATGAATCTGGGTTTAAGCGTCCAATATTCCAAAGGTTAGATACACCTAGGACAGGAGGGGGCGCTACATAAAGTGGGGGCTCGTCCGGGATGATCCTTGCTCATTACACTGCTTGAAAATCAGTAGGGTGCTACGAGAATAGGCCTACTGTTTGCAGAAAAAACAATTATGGATGCTGACTATTCTCTCCTACAAGCTGAACTTGACAATTGGCGTCAGAAAGCAATTATTGACCAGAAACATGCTGTGTTACTGTCGGGAGTTCCTGCCGATGTGGAAGTGGCACGCATTGAGGAAACTATCCAAATAGTCAAAGCTTTGGGAAGAGTGAGAGTCAGGGATTATAAAGAAGGGCCAACTCCGGGGTTTCTGCTGGTGCTATGTGAGTGCAAAGAAGTGATTGATCCTTCTCGTGTGCCTAAAGAAGTGATACCTGAAGGGGGTGGGACGCCTTGGAAGATGATTGTAGCGGAAAGTGCTGAGTCGCCGTCTGCTGGGTTTGCTGAGAAACTGTCAAAGCTGTTAACACAGGAAGGAAAGTCTCTCACTGATCTTCAAGCTATGTTTTCTACACCCAGCTCCAATGCAGGTTCTCCAGAAGCAATAATCCGTGCGGTGGGTGAACTGCTGGAAAAGACCTCAAAACCTGTCAGTGATGGAGGCGCATACAGACGTTTGAGGATTTTTTCAGGCACTGTCCCTACTCCAACAGGGGAAGAGGGGCTGGAGAGCTGGATGGATCAAGCTAGAATGATGATCATGGAGTGTGAATGCTCAGAGAAAGAGAAGCGGCGACGTCTCATTGAAAGCTTAAAGGGTTCAGCCCTGGACGTTGTGAAGGCTGTCAGATTTTCTAGCCCAGATGCAACTTCTCTTCAGTATCTCGAGGTTTTGGAGGGAGCTTTTGGAACTCCTGAATCAGGAGAAGATTTATATTTTGCTTTCAGATTACTAAGGCAGAATCCTGGTGAAGCTCTTTCTGATTTCTTGAAGAGAATGGAGAAATCTCTGACCAAAGTAGCACAAAAAGGTGGGTTATGCTGGAAGAATTTGGACCAAACAAGAGTCGAGCAGCTAATTCGGGGAGCTGTTGAATCTGACATGCTGTTGCTCCAGCTGAGATTAAGAGAGAGACGAGGAAATCCCCCTACTTTTCTAACTCTCCTGAATGAGATAAGAGAGGCTGAAGAAAGTGAAGCTGCCAGACATAATCTGAGTTTCATGGTGAAGCCGGTTTCCCGACCAAGAGAGAGACAGAGTAATTCGGCTGTAGTGAGAGAATTGAAAGCTGAGATTGAAGAGCTGCGGACAAAAGGGAAAGAAGGACCTTCTAACGTAGCTGTGTCAGAGGTGATGATGGAATCAAAGCCCATACCAAGTAGAAGAGGGGGTGACGACACATCAAGAGATTCAGAAGTGCACTCCCTAAAGAAGCAGGTGCAAAGACTAGAAGAGCAGTTGGCTTCGCTGAGTATTAGGCAGTTGCAGCAGACGACAAGAGACCCACGACTGCTGGAGCAGGCTGATGCGTCTGCGAAACCCAGGTTTGAAAAGACTAAAGAAGATTACTTCTGTTACAAATGTGGGGAAGATGGCCACATTGCTCCGAAATGCAAAGCACCTGAGAATTACTGTCTGGTGATACAGAAGCTTGTGCGATCATTACGGAAGGCTAAGAATGAAAGAATGGAGCAGAGTAGCAGTAAACAAGCCAATGATAAAGCCAGCTTTTCCTGCAAAGGCCAGACAATTGTGGTTGAGAAGAGTAGTCTTCCTGTAGGGTTGGTGGGTCCGGCTCTCACAATCAAGATGAAGATCAATGGTCAGCCCTGTGAATCCTTACTGGATAGTGGATCTCAGGTCACTATCATCTTTGAGCCATGGTACTCTGAAAACCTGTCAACAGTACCCATCCAGCCTCTCTCTGGTCTGTCTATTTGGGGCCTTAGCACAGCCAGTTACCCCTACAAGGGATATGTCTTGGTTGATGTTTCTTTTCCTGCTGCTGTCCTGGGTGTGGAAGAGACCGTTTCCATCCTTGCATTGGTTTGTCCAGAACCTGAAGGTCCTAAACAAGTGCCTGTGATAATTGGGACAAATGCAAGTTTTTTCCAACGTTTGATTGGACTTGGCACAGCTGGTGATGAGACAGATGAGGCACACACATTAAGAATTCAGCTTCAGAACTCAGAACAAGAATCACCTACCAGAGTTGACATACCTGCTGGAGAAGTAAAGTGGGCAGGTCCAGGTGCTTGTGTCATACCATCAAGAGGAGAAATGTGTGCTGTTTGTACAGTTGAGTCACAAAAACCGCTGGAGAAGGAAATTTTCATGGTAGAAACCCCTTCAGATGATATGCTGCCTGCAGGACTGTTCATTCTTCCAGTGGTACTGCCCTCTTCTGCTGTGGAAGAGAACAAATTCAAAGTGTTGATTAGAAACGAGACGTACAAAGAGGTAACCATACCATCCGGAACAGTCGTAGCACATGTGTTTCCTACAGATACAGTGACTGTGGCACCTGTTACCCAGACGAAATCCGAGACAATTGATCAAAAGGTGTTTAATTTCACCAAGTCCCCCATTCCAAAAGAGTGGGAAGATCGACTTCGTCAGAAGCTGTCTGAGAGAGGAAATGTCTTTTCCCAGGAGGAATGGGATGTAGGACTGGCAAAGGACGTTAAGCATGGCATTCGTTTGAGTGACTCTAGGCCATTTAGAGAGAGATCTCGACGAATAGCTCCAGCTGACATCGATGATGTCCGTCGACATCTCAAAGACCTGTTAGCTGCGGGGATTATTAAAGAATCCAGAAGTCCTTATGCTTCACCAATTGTGATTGTACGCAAAAAGAGTGGTGCAATACGCATGTGTATCGATTACCGGACCTTGAATAGCAGAACTCTTCCTGATCAGTACACGACCCCACGCATAGATGATGCGTTGGACTGTCTTGCAGGAAGCAAGTGGTTTTCAGTCTTAGACCTGCGGAGCGGATACTATCAAATAGCCATGGCCGATGAGGACAAGGAGAAGACTGCCTTCATATGTCCTTTAGGGTTCTATGAGTTTGAAAGGATGCCACAAGGAGTTAGTGGAGCGCCTGCGACTTTCCAAAGACTCATGGAGCGTGCAGTTGGGGACATGCATCTTCTAGAAGTAATAGTGTACCTTGACGATATTATTGTCTTTGGGTCCACTTTGGAAGAACACGAGCAGAGGCTTCTGAAAGTCTTGGACCGGTTGGAGGAGTATGGTTTAAAAATCTCACTGGATAAGTGCCAACTCTGCATGACGCAGGTCAAATATGTGGGCCATATTGTCTCTGCACATGGTGTTGCTCCTGACCCGGAAAAAATCGAAGCAGTCGCCAAGTGGAAGGTGCCCACGGATGTAAAAACCTTAAGGTCATTCCTAGGATTTTGTGGGTTTTACCGACGGTTTGTTAAAAACTACTCCGCGATTGTGCGACCCTTGACGGAACTCACCAAAGGGTATCCTCCAGCCAAAGGGGGTGGAAAGGTCATCACAGAGAGAAAGTACTTCAAAGAGTCAGAACCATTTGGGGAACGGTGGAGCGAAGATTGCGATGAGGCCTTTAAAACCATTATCTACTGTCTTACTCATGCCCCTGTCCTGGCATTCGCTGACCCTTCAAAAGCTTATGTCCTACATGTGGATGCAAGTGGGAACGGCTTAGGTGCAGTGCTGAACCAAGAGTATCCGGAAGGACTTAGGCCAGTCGCATACGCCAGTAGGAAGCTGAGTGCAACAGAACAAAGATATCATACTCACCAACTGGAGTTCTTGGCACTGAAGTGGGCTATAGTGGATAAATTTCACGACTACCTTTATGGGGTGAAATTTGTAGTTCGAACTGACAATAATCCGCTCACTTATGTCCTTACTACTGCAAAGTTGAATGCCACAGGACATCGCTGGCTGGCGGCATTGGCCACATATGATTTCAGTCTTCGATATAAGCCAGGACGTTATAACATCGATGCCGATGCGTTGTCTCGTTATCCTGTGGAAGATGGGTCCTCTGATGGTTGGACGGAAATATCCCAGCCAGGAGTGAAAGCAATCTGTCAGACGGTGACAAGTGACAAAAATGAGGGATCTTCCACCAGACTGGTAGATCAGTTGGGAGCCGATTCAAGCATTGTTCCACCTGTTTATGCATGTTTTACACAGCTGGAGCTGGGAACCCTGAAACAGTTGACACATGCTGACCTGGAGTTGGCTCAAGACAAAGATCCAGTCATTGGACCGGTGAAGACAGCTGTGGAGCGAGGAAAGGTACTTACAACTGGTGCCAGTGCTAACCCGCGAATGACACTATTGCAGAGACAAGGTCCTAAACTGATCATCCAGAATAAGCTGCTGTACAGAGTGTTCATCAGTCCCTGTGGTAAGGAGAAAAGACAGCTTGTTTTACCTGAACAGTTTCATCCACAAGTTATGCATTCATTACATGATGATGCGGGACATCTGGGAATTGAGCGGACTACAGAGCTTCTGAAGGACAGATTCTACTGGCCACAAATGACTTCTGAGATTGAAAAGTATGTAAAAACATGTGGAAGATGCATAGCCAGAAAGACATTGCCTCAGAAACGTGCTCCTCTGAGTAACATCATTAGTAATGGACCAATGGAGCTTGTATGTATCGACTTCCTGTCAATAGAGCCAGATTCGAAAGGTGTTGCTAATGTCCTGGTCGTCACTGACCATTTTACACGCTATGCCCAAGCCTACCCGGCTAGGGACCAGAAAGCAGTGACAGTCGCAAAGATTCTCTGGGAGAAGTTCTTTATGTATTACGGACTTCCAGCACGTATACATTCGGATCAAGGAAGAGACTTTGAGAGTCGCCTTATAAAAGAACTTCTGGGAATGCTGGGGATTAAGAAATCAAGGACAACCCCTTACCACCCTCAGGGAGATCCACAACCCGAACGATTCAATAGGACACTACTCTCCATGTTGGGAACTTTGGATGCTGCAGAAAAACAAAAATGGAGCCAGCATATCAGCAAATTAGTACATGCATACAATTGTACTAAGAATGACACTACAGGGTATTCACCTTACTTTCTTTTGTTTGGACGAGAAGCCCGCTTGCCAATTGATGTGTGTTTTGGTACTTCTTCAGAAGGAGGGGAAGGACAGACATACCAGAGGTATGTCGAAGACCTGAAGGCAGATCTTCAGAAAGCCTATCGACTAGCTTCTGAATCTGCTCTAAAGAATCATCAGAGAAACAAACGCCTCTATGATCAAAAGGTGAAGTATCAAAGCATAAGGCCTGGAGACCGTGTGCTTATTCGTAATCTCAGTTTCACAGGAAAGCACAAACTGGAGGATAAGTGGAATTCTGACCCGTACGTTGTTCTTGAAAAGCTCGACAATTTGCCTGTGTATAAACTCAGATCAGAGAAAGACACTGGAAGAGTTAAGACAATGCACAGAGATCATCTCTTACCTATTGGAGAATCGGTGAGAATGCCCAATCCTGATAGGAGACAAGAAGTTCCTAAAAAAACAGTGCCTAGGTCTAGAGTCACAAAAGAACACAAAGAAACATTGAGGGAGGAAAGACTATTGAAAACTCCTGTAACCGCTGATAATTCCTCAGGAAGTGAAGATGAAAGCTATGGGTACTATTTTCCAGACAGGTCTAGACAATGGACCCGGTTAATTCCTGATCTTCAGCACGAGCTTGAAGTGAGAGAGGAAGAAGTAACTGCCCGCACAGACAGTGAATCTGAATATTCTGGAGAGGAGGAAATGATGGAGGAAACCTGTGAAAAGGATTCCAGAGAGAATATGCACCTGATTATAGACTCAGCGCAAGAAGATTCTTCAGAAGGGGGAGTAGATGACTCTGAAAATGCATCAGACCTGGGGGCCGAACACATGGAGCATCGTCCTAAAAGGAAGCTGAAACCTGTGTCTAAATTGAGCTACGATGAACTAGGCCAACCTAGTGAGAGACCCGTAACCGTTGTGCACAGAGGAATAGTTATTCATCTGACGGATTCCTCAAAGATTGAACTTTGCCCTTCCGAAAAGTATCAACCACCACCTAAATGGGCCAGGGGTACTAGAATATGTGCTAGCTCTGGGAATAGACTTGTTATTCATATTTAAAGTCAGTATACTCATGGGGGCATGAGAATTTCAGAGGGGGGAGGATGTAACCCTGGGTTAATTTCTATATTATTACTCATTATTATTATTATCTGTATTTTATTTATTTGTTTATGTTAAATGGGAATATACAGAAATGTGCAGTTTGGTTTTGAGTTTATTACTGAAACAAAGTTTACCTGTTCAGAAATGTTCATGTCAGTAAGTTGTGTTTGGTTTAACGTTATTGGCTAAAGAAACAACTTGATCCCGTCTCATATCTGTTATGGCAACTGTGATTGGCCGGGGCGGGGGTCAGTCAAAAAAGAAAGAGAAAAGAGGAGGAAGCGAGAGTTGTCGGCATGATAACAATGTGCGCTGTTTTTATTTGTGTGAAATATAGTCAGAACTGCAGTATTTAGGTGTTAAACATAATAATATTCTGTTGTGAAGTCAACACGACGCGGATTCAGAAGAACTGTTATAGTTTAATCTTTGATCGTTATTGCAGTGAACTGTACTATCAGTGTTACCGGTGAGAAACTTTACTCAAGTTTATCCCTTACACCGGCGGATGTGCAAATATACACGGTGATCTAAGCGATTTCTAAGAGTTGTTGGTGCATCGATCGAGGGTGACAGAGCCGCTGAGGAGAGTCGAGATAGCGCTCCAAGCGCGGACATTACGGAGTTGCCTAACGGATGACGTTTTCGCGTGGATGGATCTGACGGGAGACGGAAATCGTTAAACCTTGCCATCTACACCCAGGTACACTTTGTTTATTTGTTGGTGCTCTTATAGAGTGAAGCGGCCATTTTACGTTTTATTCGGCCTCGACGCACACAAGCAACGTATCAGGCCTGCAACGGGGGTTTGTGTGTGTGTGCGTGCGTGTGCGTGTGTGGTGGGCCCACAATAAGTTGTTTATTTTGAATTGGTGACTTATATGTTGTTTCAATACTTTGTGATTTATTGAGTATATTCATCCAGGTTTACAGTTTGTATTTCTGATTGAAACCGAAGTTTGTTTACATATTTTATTTCTGTACTGAGTTTGCACAGGTGCCAGAATCACATTGGTATATTGGTTTCACTATGTGAAGACAAATTTGTACTTTGTGTATATTTTGAGTTAATTTAAAGAGTGATTCATTAGCCTTATTTTGATTGAACTTTAAGTGCTGTGTTGCATAAGACTCAATCAGATACTGTATTTGAATACACAAGTTTATTCTGAAGTTGGTGGAGCAGACTTTATTCATGTTGAATTGAATTTTGGTTCTTTAATAATTTTTGTTTATTTCATCTTTTAAATAAATTCATTGCATATTTGAGTTACATAGTGTATTGTTCCCTTCAATAGAACCGATAAGTAGCTGTAACAGTGGGTTTATATGGGTCTAAGTTGCACTTTGTAAGAAGTAGTGTATAACCAAGGGTCACATATTGATTATAGGATCACGTCGAGAGACAAGATAAATGAATCTGGGTTTAAGCGTCCAATATTCCAAAGGTTAGATACACCTAGGACAGGAGGGGGCGCTACACAAAGAACACTGTTCATTACTAAAATGCTCTAATTGAGCTGTTAGAATGTCAGAAACAAGCTTTCTGAGCTGAGAACTGCATTTTGTGACATAGTTCATCAGTGGATGATGAGATGTCAGTTTTGACAAAGAACACTGATCATTACTAAAATGCTCCAATTGAGCTTGTTAGAATGTCAGAAACAAGCTTTCTGAGCTGAGAACTGCATTTTGTGACAAAGTGAATCAGTGGATGATGAGAATGTCACTTTTGACAAAGAACACTGATCATTACTAAAATGCTCTAATTGAGCTGTTAGAATGTCAGAAACAAGCTTTCTGAGCATAAAACTGCATTTTGTGACAAAGTGAATCAGTGGATGATAAGAATGTCAGTTTTGACAAAGAACACTGTTCATTACTGAAATGCTCCAATTGAGCTGTTAGAATGTCAGAAACAAGCTTTCTGAGCTGAGAAATGCATTTTGTGACAAAGTGAATCAGTGGATGATGAGAATGTCAGTTTTGACAAAGAACACTGATCATCACTAAAATGCTCCAATTGAGCTGTTAGAATGTCAGAAACAAGCTTTCTGAGCTGAGAACTGCATTTTGTGACATAGTTCATCAGTGGATGATGAGAATGTCAGTTTTGACAAAGAACACTGTTCATTACTAAAATGCTCTAATTGAGCTGTTAGAATGTCAGAAACAAGCTTTCTGAGCTGAAAACTGCATTTTGTGACAAAAAGCATCAGTGGATGATGAGAATGTCAGTTTTGACAAAGAACACTGTTCATTACTAAAATGCTCTAATTGAGCTGTTAGAATGTCAGAAACAAGCTTTCTGAGCTGAAAACTGCATTTTGTGACAAAGTGAATCAGTGGATGATGAGAATGTCAGTTTTGACAAAGAAAACTGTTCATTACTAAAATGCTCTAATTGAGCTGTTAGAATGTCAGAAACAAGCTTTCTGAGCTGAGAACTGCATTTTGTGACATAGTTCATCAGTGGATGATGAGAATGTCAGTTTTGACAAAGAACACTGTTCATTACTAAAATGCTCTAATTGAGCTGTTAGAATGTCAGAAACAAGCTTTCTGAGCTGAGAACTGCATTTTGTGACAAAGTGAATCAGTGGATGATGAGAATGTCACTTTTGACAAAGAACACTGATCATTACTAAAATGCTCTAATTGAGCTGTTAGAATGTCAGAAACAAGCTTTCTGAGCATAAAACTGCATTTTGTGACAAAGTGAATCAGTGGATGATAAGAATGTCAGTTTTGACAAAGAACACTGTTCATTACTGAAATGCTCCAATTGAGCTGTTAGAATGTCAGAAACAAGCTTTCTGAGCTGAGAAATGCATTTTGTGACAAAGTGAATCAGTGGATGATGAGAATGTCAGTTTTGACAAAGAACACTGATCATCACTAAAATGCTCCAATTGAGCTGTTAGAATGTCAGAAACAAGCTTTCTGAGCTGAGAACTGCATTTTGTGACATAGTTCATCAGTGGATGATGAGAATGTCAGTTTTGACAAAGAACACTGTTCATTACTAAAATGCTCTAATTGAGCTGTTAGAATGTCAGAAACAAGCTTTCTGAGCTGAAAACTGCATTTTGTGACAAAAAGCATCAGTGGATGATGAGAATGTCAGTTTTGACAAAGAACACTGTTCATTACTAAAATGCTCTAATTGAGCTGTTAGAATGTCAGAAACAAGCTTTCTGAGCTGAAAACTGCATTTTGTGACAAAAAGCATCAGTGGATGATGAGAATGTCAGTTTTGACAAAGAACACTGATCATTACTAAAATGCTCTAATTGAGCTGTTAGAATGTCAGAAACAAGCTTTCTGAGCTGAGAACTGCATTTTGTGACAAAGTGAATCAGTGGATGATGAGAATGTCAGTTTTGACAAAGAACACTGTTCATTACTAAAATGCTCTAATTGAGCTGTTAGAATGTCAGAAACAAGCTTTCTGAGCATAAAACTGCATTTTGTGACAAAGTGCATCAGTGGATGATGAGAATGTCAGTTTTGACAAAGAACACTGTTCATTACTAAAATGCTCTAATTGAGCTGTTAGAATGTCAGAAACAAGCTTTCTGAGCTGATAACTGCATTTTGTGACAAAAAGCATCAGTGGACGATGAGAATGTCAGTTTTGACAAAGAACACTGATCATCACTAAAATGCTCCAATTGAGCTGTTAGAATGTCAGAAACAAGCTTTCTGAGCTGAGAACTGCATTTTGTGACATAGTTCATCAGTGGATGATGAGAATGTCAGTTTTGACAAAGAACACTGTTCATTACTAAAATGCTCTAATTGAGCTGTTAGAATGTCAGAAACAAGCTTTCTGAGCTGAAAACTGCATTTTGTGACAAAGTGAATCAGTGGATGATGAGAATGTCAGTTTTGACAAAGAAAACTGTTCATTACTAAAATGCTCTAATTGAGCTGTTAGAATGTCAGAAACAAGCTTTCTGAGCTGAGAACTGCATTTTGTGACATAGTTCATCAGTGGATGATGAGAATGTCAGTTTTGACAAAGAACACTGTTCATTACTAAAATGCTCTAATTGAGCTGTTAGAATGTCAGAAACAAGCTTTCTGAGCTGAGAACTGCATTTTGTGACAAAGTGAATCAGTGGATGATGAGAATGTCACTTTTGACAAAGAACACTGATCATTACTAAAATGCTCTAATTGAGCTGTTAGAATGTCAGAAACAAGCTTTCTGAGCATAAAACTGCATTTTGTGACAAAGTGAATCAGTGGATGATAAGAATGTCAGTTTTGACAAAGAACACTGTTCATTACTGAAATGCTCTAATTGAGCTGTTAGAATGTCAGAAACAAGCTTTCTGAGCTGAGAACTGCATTTTGTGACAAAGTGAATCAGTGGATGATGAGAATGTCAGTTTTGACAAAGAACACTGATCGTTACTAAAATGCTCTAATTGAGCTGTTAGAATGTCAGAAACAAGCTTTCTGAGCTGAAAACTGCATTTTGTGACAAAAAGCATCAGTGGATGATGAGAATGTCAGTTTTGACAAAGAACACTGTTCATTACTAAAATGCTCTAATTGAGCTGTTAGAATGTCAGAAACAAGCTTTCTGAGCTGAAAACTGCATTTTGTGACAAAAAGCATCAGTGGATGATGAGAATGTCAGTTTTGACAAAGAACACTGATCATTACTAAAATGCTCTAATTGAGCTGTTAGAATGTCAGAAACAAGCTTTCTGAGCTGAAAACTGCATTTTGTGACAAAGTGAATCAGTGGATGATGAGAATGTCAGTTTTGACAAAGAACACTGTTCATTACTGAAATGCTCCAATTGAGCTGTTAGAATGTCAGAAACAAGCTTTCTGAGCTGAGAAATGCATTTTTTGACAAAGTGCATCAGTGGATGATGAGAATGTCAGTTTTGACAAAGAACACTGATCATTACTAAAATGCTCTAATTGAGCTGTTAGAATGTCAGAAACAAGCTTTCTGAGCTGAGAACTGCATTTTGTGACATAGTTCATCAGTGGATGATGAGAAGGTCAGTTTTGACAAAGAACACTGTTCATAACCAAAATGCTCTAATTGAGCTGTTAGAATGTCAGAAACAAGCTTTCTGAGCTGAGAACTGCATTTTGTGACATAGGTCATCAGTGGATGATGAGAATGTCAGTTTTGACAAAGAACACTGATCATTACTAAAATGCTCCAATTGAGCTGTTAGAATGTCAGAAACAAGCTTTCTGAGCTGAAAACAGCATTTATTTGACAAAGTGCATCAGTGGATGATGAGAATGTCAGTTTTGACAAAGAACACTGTTCATTACTAAAATGCTCTAATTGAGCTGTTAGAATGTCAGAAACAAGCTTTCTGAGCTGAGAACTGCATTTTGTGACAAAGTGAATCAGTGGATGATGAGAATGTCACTTTTGACAAAGAACACTGATCATTACTAAAATGCTCTAATTGAGCTGTTAGAATGTCAGAAACAAGCTTTCTGAGCATAAAACTGCATTTTGTGACAAAGTGAATCAGTGGATGATAAGAATGTCAGTTTTCACAAAGAACACTGTTCATTACTGAAATGCTCTAATTGAGCTGTTAGAATGTCAGAAACAAGCTTTCTGAGCTGAGAACTGCATTTTGTGACAAAGTGAATCAGTGGATGATGAGAATGTCAGTTTTGACAAAGAACACTGATCGTTACTAAAATGCTCTAATTGAGCTGTTAGAATGTCAGAAACAAGCTTTCTGAGCTGAAAACTGCATTTTGTGACAAAAAGCATCAGTGGATGATGAGAATGTCAGTTTTGACAAAGAACACTGTTCATTACTAAAATGCTCTAATTGAGCTGTTAGAATGTCAGAAACAAGCTTTCTGAGCTGAAAACTGCATTTTGTGACAAAAAGCATCAGTGGATGATGAGAATGTCAGTTTTGACAAAGAACACTGATCATTACTAAAATGCTCTAATTGAGCTGTTAGAATGTCAGAAACAAGCTTTCTGAGCTGAAAACTGCATTTTGTGACAAAGTGAATCAGTGGATGATGAGAATGTCAGTTTTGACAAAGAACACTGTTCATTTTCTGAAATGCTCCAATTGAGCTGTTAGAATGTCAGAAACAAGCTTTCTGAGCTGAGAAATGCATTTTTTGACAAAGTGCATCAGTGGATGATGAGAATGTCAGTTTTGACAAAGAACACTGATCATTACTAAAATGCTCTAATTGAGCTGTTAGAATGTCAGAAACAAGCTTTCTGAGCTGAGAACTGCATTTTGTGACATAGTTCATCAGTGGATGATGAGAAGGTCAGTTTTGACAAAGAACACTGTTCATAACCAAAATGCTCTAATTGAGCTGTTAGAATGTCAGAAACAAGCTTTCTGAGCTGAGAACTGCATTTTGTGACATAGGTCATCAGTGGATGATGAGAATGTCAGTTTTGACAAAGAACACTGATCATTACTAAAATGCTCCAATTGAGCTGTTAGAATGTCAGAAACAAGCTTTCTGAGCTGAAAACAGCATTTATTTGACAAAGTGCATCAGTGGATGATGAGAATGTCAGTTTTGACAAAGAACACTGTTCATTACTAAAATGCTCTAATTGAGCTGTTAGAATGTCAGAAACAAGCTTTCTGAGCTGAGAACTGCATTTTGTGACAAAAAGCATCAGTGGATGATGAGAATGTCAGTTTTGACAAAGAACACTGATCATTATTAAAATGCTCCAATTGAGCTGTTAGAATGTCAGAAACAAGCTTTCTGAGCTGAGAACTGCATTTTGTGACATAGTTCATCAGTGGATGATGATATGTCAGTTTTGACAAAGAACACTGATCATTACTAAAATGCTCCAATTGAGCTTGTTAGAATGTCAGAAACAAGCTTTCTGAGCTGAAAAAAGCATTTATTTGACAAAGTGCATCAGTGGATGATGAGAATGTCAGTTTTGACAAAGAACACTGTTCATTACTAAAATGCTCTAATTGAGCTGTTAGAATGTCAGAAACAAGCTTTCTGAGCTGAGAACTGCATTTTGTGACAAAAAGCATCAGTGGATGATGAGAATGTCAGTTTTGACAAAGAACACTGATCATTACTAAAATGCTCCAATTGAGCTGTTAGAATGTCATAAACAAGCTTTCTGAGCTGAGAACTGCATTTTGTGACATAGTTCATCAGTGGATGATGAGAATGTCAGTTTTGACAAAGAACACTGTTCATTACTGAAATGCTCCAATTGAGCTGTTAGAATGTCAGAAACAAGCTTTCTGAGCTGAGAAATGCATTTTGTGACAAAAAGCATCAGTGGATGATGAGAATGTCAGTTTTGACAAAGAACACTGAACATCACTAAAATGCTCCAATTGAGCAGTTAGAATGTCAGACACAAGCTTTCTGAGCTGAGAACTGCATTTTGTGACAAAGTGAATCAGTGGATGATAAGAATGTCAGTTTTGACAAAGAACACTGTTCATTACTGAAATGCTCCAATTGAGCTGTTAGAATGTCAGAAACAAGCTTTCTGAGCTGAGAAATGCATTTTGTGACAAAGTGAATCAGTGGATGATGAGAATGTCACTTTTGACAAAGAACACTGATCATCACTAAAATGCTCCAATTGAGCTGTTAGAATGTCAGAAACAAGCTTTCTGAGCTGAGAAATGCATTTTGTGACAAAGTGCATCAGTGGATGATGAGAATGTCAGTTTTGACAAAGAAAACTGTTCATTACCAAAATGCTCTAATTGAGCTGTTAGAATGTCAGAAACAAGCTTTCTGAGCTGAAAACTGCATTTTGTGACAAAAAGCATCAGTGGATGATGAGAATGTCAGTTTTGACAAAGAACACTGAACATCACTAAAATGCTCCAATTGAGCAGTTAGAATGTCAGACACAAGCTTTCTGAGCTGAGAACTGCATTTTGTGACAAAGTGAATCAGTGGATGATAAGAATGTCAGTTTTGACAAAGAACACTGTTCATTACTGAAATGCTCCAATTGAGCTGTTAGAATGTCAGAAACAAGCTTTCTGAGCTGAGAAATGCATTTTGTGACAAAGTGAATCAGTGGATGATGAGAATGTCACTTTTGACAAAGAACACTGATCATCACTAAAATGCTCCAATTGAGCTGTTAGAATGTCAGAAACAAGCTTTCTGAGCTGAGAAATGCATTTTGTGACAAAGTGCATCAGTGGATGATGAGAATGTCAGTTTTGACAAAGAACACTGTTCATTACCAAAATGCTCTAATTGAGCTGTTAGAATGTCAGAAACAAGCTTTCTGAGCTGAAAACTGCATTTTGTGACAAAAAGCATCAGTGGATGATGAGGATGTCAGTTTTGACAAAGAACACTGATCATTACTAAAATGCTCTAATTGAGCTGTTAGAATGTCAGAAACAAGCTTTCTGAGCTGAGAACTGCATTTTGTGACAAAGTGAATCAGTGGATGATGAGAATGTCACTTTTGACAAAGAACACTGATCATTACTAAAATGCTCTAATTGAGCTGTTAGAATGTCAGAAACAAGCTTTCTGAGCATAAAACTGCATTTTGTGACAAAGTGCATCAGTGGATGATGAGAATGTCAGTTTTGACAAAGAACACTGTTCATTACTAAAATGCTCTAATTGAGCTGTTAAAATATCAGAAACAAGCTTTCTGAGCTGAAAACTGCATTTTGTGACAAAGTGAATCAGTGGATGATAAGAATGTCAGTTTTGACAAAGAACACTGTTCATTACTGAAATGCTCCAATTGAGCTGTTAGAATGTCAGAAACAAGCTTTCTGAGCTGAGAAATGCATTTTGTGACAAAGTGAATCAGTGGATGATGAGAATGTCACTTTTGACAAAGAACACTGATCATCACTAAAATGCTCCAATTGAGCTGTTAGAATGTCAGAAACAAGCTTTCTGAGCTGAGAAATGCATTTTGTGACAAAGTGCATCAGTGGATGATGAAAATGTCAGTTTTGACAAAGAACACTGTTCATTACCAAAATGCTCTAATTGAGCTGTTAGAATGTCAGAAACAAGCTTTCTGAGCTGAAAACTGCATTTTGTGAAAAAAAGCATCAGTGGATGATGAGGATGTCAGTTTTGACAAAGAACACTGATCATTACTAAAATGCTCTAATTGAGCTGTTAGAATGTCAGAAACAAGCTTTCTGAGCTGAGAACTGCATTTTGTGACAAAGTGAATCAGTGGATGATGAGAATGTCACTTTTGACAAAGAACACTGATCATTACTAAAATGCTCTAATTGAGCTGTTAGAATGTCAGAAACAAGCTTTCTGAGCATAAAACTGCATTTTGTGACAAAGTGCATCAGTGGATGATGAGAATGTCAGTTTTGACAAAGAACACTGTTCATTACTAAAATGCTCTAATTGAGCTGTTAAAATATCAGAAACAAGCTTTCTGAGCTGAAAACTGCATTTTGTGACAAAAAGCATCAGTGGATGATGAGAATGTCAGTTTTTACAAAGAACACTGATCATTACTAAAATGCTCCAATTGAGCTGTTAGAATGTCAGAAACAAGCTTTCTGAGCTGAGAACTGCATTTTGTGACATAGTTCATCAGTGGATGATGAGAATGTCAGTTTTGACAAAGAACACTGTTCATTACTAAAATGCTCTAATTGAGCTGTTAGAATGTCAGAAACAAGCTTTCTGAGCTGAAAACTGCATTTTGTGACAAAGTGAATCAGTGGATGATGAGAATGTCAGTTTTGACAAAGAACACTGTTCATTACTAAAATGCTCTAATTGAGCTGTTAGAATGTCAGAAACAAGCTTTCTGAGCTGAGAACTGCATTTTGTGACATAGTTCATCAGTGGATGATGAGAATGTCAGTTTTGACAAAGAACACTGTTCATTACTAAAATGCTCTAATTGAGCTGTTAGAATGTCAGAAACAAGCTTTCTGAGCTGAGAACTGCATTTTGTGACATAGTTCATCAGTGGATGATGAGAATGTCAGTTTTGACAAAGAACACTGTTCATTACTAAAATGCTCTAATTGAGCTGTTAGAATGTCAGAAACAAGCTTTCTGAGCTGAGAACTGCATTTTCTGACAAAGTGAATCAGTGGATGATGAGAATGTCACTTTTGACAAAGAACACTGATCATTACTAAAATGCTCTAATTGAGCTGTTAGAATGTCAGAAACAAGCTTTCTGAGCTGAGAACTGCATTTTGTGACAAAGTGAATCAGTGGATGATGAGAATGTCAGTTTTGACAAAGAACACTGATCGTTACTAAAATGCTCTAATTGAGCTGTTAGAATGTCAGAAACAAGCTTTCTGAGCTGAAAACTGCATTTTGTGACAAAGTGAATTAGTGGATGATGAGAATGTCAGTTTTGACAAAGAACACTGTTCATTACTGAAATGCTCCAATTGAGCTGTTACAATGTCAGAAACAAGCTTTCTGAGCTGAGAAATGCATTTTGTGACAAAGTGAATCAGTGGATGATGAGAATGTCAGTTTTGACAAAGAACACTGATAATTACTAAAATGCTCTAATTGAGCTGTTAGAATGTCAGAAACAAGCTTTCTGAGCTGAGAACTGCATTTTGTGACATAGTTCATCAGTGGATGATGAGAATGTCAGTTTTGACAAAGAACACTGTTCATTACTAAAATGCTCTAATTGAGCTGTTAGAATGTCAGAAACAAGCTTTCTGAGCTGAGAACTGCATTTTGTGACAAAGTGAATCAGTGGATGATGAGAATGTCACTTTTGACAAAGAACACTGATCATTACTAAAATGCTCTAATTGAGCTGTTAGAATGTCAGAAACAAAATTTTCTGAGCTGAGAACTGCATTTTGTGACATAGTGCATCAGTGGATGATGAGAATGTCACTTTTGACAAAGAACACTGTTCATTACTAAAATGCTCTAATTGAGCTGTTAGAATGTCAGAAACAAGCTTTCTGAGCAGAGAACTGCATTTTGTGACAAAGTTCATCAGTGGATGATGAGAATGTCAGTTTTGACAAAGAACACTGATCATTACTAAAATGCTCCAATTGAGCTGTTAGAATGTCAGAAACAAGCTTTCTGAGCTGAGAACTGCATTTTGTGACATAGGTCATCAGTGGATGATGAGAATGTCAGTTTTGACAAAGAACACTGATCATTACTAAAATGCTCCAATTGAGCTGTTAGAATGTCAGAAACAAGCTTTCTGAGCTGAGAACTGCATTTTGTGACATAGTTCATCAGTGGATGATGAGAATGTCAGTTTTGACAAAGAACACTGTTCATTACTAAAATGCTCAAATTGAGCTGTTAGAATGTCAGAAACAAGCTTTCTGAGTTGAGAACTGCATTTTGTGACATAGTTCATCAGTGGATGATGAGAATGTCAGTTTTGACAAAGAACACTGTTCATTACTAAAATGCTCTAATTGAGCTGTTAGAATGTCAGAAACAAGCTTTCTGAGCTGAAAACTGCATTTTGTGACAAAAAGCATCAGTGGATGATGAGAATGTCAGTTTTGACAAAGAACACTGATCATCACTAAAATGCTCCAATTGAGCTGTTAGAATGTCAGAAACAAGCTTTCTGAGCTGACAACTGCATTTTGTGACATAGTTCATCAGTGGATGATGAGAATGTCAGTTTTGACAAAGAACACTGATCATCACTAAAATGCTCCAATTGAGCTGTTAGAATGTCAGAAACAAGCTTTCTGAGCTGACAACTGCATTTTGTGACATAGTTCATCAGTGGATGATGAGAATGTCAGTTTTGACAAAGAACACTGTTCATTACTAAAATGCTCTAATTGAGCTGTTAGAATGTCAGAAACAAGCTTTCTGAGCTGAGAACTGCATTTTGTGACATAGTTCATCAGTGGATGATGAGAATGTCAGTTTTGACAAAGAACACTGTTCATTACTAAAATGCTCTAATTGAGCTGTTAGAATGTCAGAAACAAGCTTTCTGAGCTGAGAACTGCATTTTGTGACAAAGTGAATCAGTGGATGATGAGAATGTCACTTTTGACAAAGAACACTGATCATTACTAAAATGCTCTAATTGAGCTGTTAGAATGTCAGAAACAAGCTTTCTGAGCATAAAACTGCATTTTGTGACAAAGTGCATCAGTGGATGATGAGAATGTCAGTTTTGACGAAGAACACTGTTCATTATTAAAATGCTCTAATTGAGCTGTTAAAATATCAGAAACAAGCTTTCTGAGCTGAAAACTGCATTTTGTGACAAAAAGCATCAGTGGATGATGAGAATGTCAGTTTTGACAAAGAACACTGATCATTACTAAAATGCTCCAATTGAGCTGTTAGAATGTCAGAAACAAGCTTTCTGAGCTGAGAAATGCATTTTGTGACAAAGTGCATCAGTGGATGATGAGAATGTCAGTTTTGACAAAGAACACTGTTCATTACCAAAATGCTCTAATTGAGCTGTTAGAATGTCAGAAACAAGCTTTCTGAGCTGAAAACTGCATTTTGTGACAAAAAGCATCAGTGGATGATGAGGATGTCAGTTTTGACAAAGAACACTGATCATTACTAAAATGCTCTAATTGAGCTGTTAGAATGTCAGAAACAAGCTTTCTGAGCTGAGAACTGCATTTTGTGACAAAGTGAATCAGTGGATGATGAGAATGTCACTTTTGACAAAGAACACTGATCATTACTAAAATGCTCTAATTGAGCTGTTAGAATGTCAGAAACAAGCTTTCTGAGCATAAAACTGCATTTTGTGACAAAGTGCATCAGTGGATGATGAGAATGTCAGTTTTGACAAAGAACACTGTTCATTACTAAAATGCTCTAATTGAGCTGTTAAAATATCAGAAACAAGCTTTCTGAGCTGAAAACTGCATTTTGTGACAAAGTGAATCAGTGGATGATAAGAATGTCAGTTTTGACAAAGAACACTGTTCATTACTGAAATGCTCCAATTGAGCTGTTAGAATGTCAGAAACAAGCTTTCTGAGCTGAGAAATGCATTTTGTGACAAAGTGAATCAGTGGATGATGAGAATGTCACTTTTGACAAAGAACACTGATCATCACTAAAATGCTCCAATTGAGCTGTTAGAATGTCAGAAACAAGCTTTCTGAGCTGAGAAATGCATTTTGTGACAAAGTGCATCAGTGGATGATGAGAATGTCAGTTTTGACAAAGAACACTGTTCATTACCAAAATGCTCTAATTGAGCTGTTAGAATGTCAGAAACAAGCTTTCTGAGCTGAAAACTGCATTTTGTGACAAAAAGCATCAGTGGTTGATGAGGATGTCAGTTTTGACAAAGAACACTGATCATTACTAAAATGCTCTAATTGAGCTGTTAGAATGTCAGAAACAAGCTTTCTGAGCTGAGAACTGCATTTTGTGACAAAGTGAATCAGTGGATGATGAGAATGTCACTTTTGACAAAGAACACTGATCATTACTAAAATGCTCTAATTGAGCTGTTAGAATGTCAGAAACAAGCTTTCTGAGCATAAAACTGCATTTTGTGACAAAGTGCATCAGTGGATGATGAGAATGTCAGTTTTGACAAAGAACACTGTTCATTACTAAAATGCTCTAATTGAGCTGTTAAAATATCAGAAACAAGCTTTCTGAGCTGAAAACTGCATTTTGTGACAAAAAGCATCAGTGGATGATGAGAATGTCAGTTTTTACAAAGAACACTGATCATTACTAAAATGCTCCAATTGAGCTGTTAGAATGTCAGAAACAAGCTTTCTGAGCTGAGAACTGCATTTTGTGACATAGTTCATCAGTGGATGATGAGAATGTCAGTTTTGACAAAGAACACTGTTCATTACTAAAATGCTCTAATTGAGCTGTTAGAATGTCAGAAACAAGCTTTCTGAGCTGAAAACTGCATTTTGTGACAAAGTGAATCAGTGGATGATGAGAATGTCAGTTTTGACAAAGAACACTGTTCATTACTAAAATGCTCTAATTGAGCTGTTAGAATGTCAGAAACAAGCTTTCTGAGCTGAAAACTGCATTTTGTGACAAAGTGAATTAGTGGATGATGAGAATGTCAGTTTTGACAAAGAACACTGTTCATTACTGAAATGCTCCAATTGAGCTGTTACAATGTCAGAAACAAGCTTTCTGAGCTGAGAAATGCATTTTGTGACAAAGTGAATCAGTGGATGATGAGAATGTCAGTTTTGACAAAGAACACTGTTCATTACTAAAATGCTCTAATTGAGCTGTTAGAATGTCAGAAACAAGCTTTCTGAGCAGAGAACTGCATTTTGTGACAAAGTTCATCAGTGGATGATGAGAATGTCAGTTTTGACAAAGAACACTGATCATTACTAAAATGCTCCAATTGAGCTGTTAGAATGTCAGAAACAAGCTTTCTGAGCTGAGAACTGCATTTTGTGACATAGGTCATCAGTGGATGATGAGAATGTCAGTTTTGACAAAGAACACTGATCATTACTAAAATGCTCCAATTGAGCTGTTAGAATGTCAGAAACAAGCTTTCTGAGCTGAGAACTGCATTTTGTGACATAGTTCATCAGTGGATGATGAGAATGTCAGTTTTGACAAAGAACACTGTTCATTACTAAAATGCTCAAATTGAGCTGTTAGAATGTCAGAAACAAGCTTTCTGAGTTGAGAACTGCATTTTGTGACATAGTTCATCAGTGGATGATGAGAATGTCAGTTTTGACAAAGAACACTGTTCATTACTAAAATGCTCTAATTGAGCTGTTAGAATGTCAGAAACAAGCTTTCTGAGCTGAAAACTGCATTTTGTGACAAAAAGCATCAGTGGATGATGAGAATGTCAGTTTTGACAAAGAACACTGATTATCACTAAAATGCTCCAATTGAGCTGTTAGAATGTCAGAAACAAGCTTTCTGAGCTGACAACTGCATTTTGTGACATAGTTCATCAGTGGATGATGAGAATGTCAGTTTTGACAAAGAACACTGATCATCACTAAAATGCTCCAATTGAGCTGTTAGAATGTCAGAAACAAGCTTTCTGAGCTGACAACTGCATTTTGTGACATAGTTCATCAGTGGATGATGAGAATGTCAGTTTTGACAAAGAACACTGTTCATTACTAAAATGCTCTAATTGAGCTGTTAGAATGTCAGAAACAAGCTTTCTGAGCATAAAACTGCATTTTGTGACAAAGTGCATCAGTGGATGATGAGAATGTCAGTTTTGACGAAGAACACTGTTCATTACTAAAATGCTCTAATTGAGCTGTTAAAATATCAGAAACAAGCTTTCTGAGCTGAAAACTGCATTTTGTGACAAAAAGCATCAGTGGATGATGAGAATGTCAGTTTTGACAAAGAACACTGATCATTACTAAAATGCTCCAATTGAGCTGTTAGAATGTCAGAAACAAGCTTTCTGAGCTGAGAAATGCATTTTGTGACAAAGTGCATCAGTGGATGATGAGAATGTCAGTTTTGACAAAGAACACTGTTCATTACCAAAATGCTCTAATTGAGCTGTTAGAATGTCAGAAACAAGCTTTCTGAGCTGAAAACTGCATTTTGTGACAAAAAGCATCAGTGGATGATGAGGATGTCAGTTTTGACAAAGAACACTGATCATTACTAAAATGCTCTAATTGAGCTGTTAGAATGTCAGAAACAAGCTTTCTGAGCTGAGAACTGCATTTTGTGACAAAGTGAATCAGTGGATGATGAGAATGTCACTTTTGACAAAGAACACTGATCATTACTAAAATGCTCTAATTGAGCTGTTAGAATGTCAGAAACAAGCTTTCTGAGCATAAAACTGCATTTTGTGACAAAGTGCATCAGTGGATGATGAGAATGTCAGTTTTGACAAAGAACACTGTTCATTACTAAAATGCTCTAATTGAGCTGTTAAAATATCAGAAACAAGCTTTCTGAGCTGAAAACTGCATTTTGTGACAAAGTGAATCAGTGGATGATAAGAATGTCAGTTTTGACAAAGAACACTGTTCATTACTGAAATGCTCCAATTGAGCTGTTAGAATGTCAGAAACAAGCTTTCTGAGCTGAGAAATGCATTTTGTGACAAAGTGAATCAGTGGATGATGAGAATGTCACTTTTGACAAAGAACACTGATCATCACTAAAATGCTCCAATTGAGCTGTTAGAATGTCAGAAACAAGCTTTCTGAGCTGAGAAATGCATTTTGTGACAAAGTGCATCAGTGGATGATGAGAATGTCAGTTTTGACAAAGAACACTGTTCATTACCAAAATGCTCTAATTGAGCTGTTAGAATGTCAGAAACAAGCTTTCTGAGCTGAAAACTGCATTTTGTGACAAAAAGCATCAGTGGTTGATGAGGATGTCAGTTTTGACAAAGAACACTGATCATTACTAAAATGCTCTAATTGAGCTGTTAGAATGTCAGAAACAAGCTTTCTGAGCTGAGAACTGCATTTTGTGACAAAGTGAATCAGTGGATGATGAGAATGTCACTTTTGACAAAGAACACTGATCATTACTAAAATGCTCTAATTGAGCTGTTAGAATGTCAGAAACAAGCTTTCTGAGCATAAAACTGCATTTTGTGACAAAGTGCATCAGTGGATGATGAGAATGTCAGTTTTGACAAAGAACACTGTTCATTACTAAAATGCTCTAATTGAGCTGTTAAAATATCAGAAACAAGCTTTCTGAGCTGAAAACTGCATTTTGTGACAAAAAGCATCAGTGGATGATGAGAATGTCAGTTTTTACAAAGAACACTGATCATTACTAAAATGCTCCAATTGAGCTGTTAGAATGTCAGAAACAAGCTTTCTGAGCTGAGAACTGCATTTTGTGACATAGTTCATCAGTGGATGATGAGAATGTCAGTTTTGACAAAGAACACTGTTCATTACTAAAATGCTCTAATTGAGCTGTTAGAATGTCAGAAACAAGCTTTCTGAGCTGAAAACTGCATTTTGTGACAAAGTGAATCAGTGGATGATGAGAATGTCAGTTTTGACAAAGAACACTGTTCATTACTAAAATGCTCTAATTGAGCTGTTAGAATGTCAGAAACAAGCTTTCTGAGCTGAGAACTGCATTTTGTGACATAGTTCATCAGTGGATGATGAGAATGTCAGTTTTGACAAAGAACACTGTTCATTACTAAAATGCTCTAATTGAGCTGTTAGAATGTCAGAAACAAGCTTTCTGAGCTGAGAACTGCATTTTGTGACATAGTTCATCAGTGGATGATGAGAATGTCAGTTTTGACAAAGAACACTGTTCATTACTAAAATGCTCTAATTGAGCTGTTAGAATGTCAGAAACAAGCTTTCTGAGCTGAGAACTGCATTTTCTGACAAAGTGAATCAGTGGATGATGAGAATGTCACTTTTGACAAAGAACACTGATCATTACTAAAATGCTCTAATTGAGCTGTTAGAATGTCAGAAACAAGCTTTCTGAGCTGAGAACTGCATTTTGTGACAAAGTGAATCAGTGGATGATGAGAATGTCAGTTTTGACAAAGAACACTGATCGTTACTAAAATGCTCTAATTGAGCTGTTAGAATGTCAGAAACAAGCTTTCTGAGCTGAAAACTGCATTTTGTGACAAAGTGAATTAGTGGATGATGAGAATGTCAGTTTTGACAAAGAACACTGTTCATTACTGAAATGCTCCAATTGAGCTGTTACAATGTCAGAAACAAGCTTTCTGAGCTGAGAAATGCATTTTGTGACAAAGTGAATCAGTGGATGATGAGAATGTCAGTTTTGACAAAGAACACTGATAATTACTAAAATGCTCTAATTGAGCTGTTAGAATGTCAGAAACAAGCTTTCTGAGCTGAGAACTGCATTTTGTGACATAGTTCATCAGTGGATGATGAGAATGTCAGTTTTGACAAAGAACACTGTTCATTACTAAAATGCTCTAATTGAGCTGTTAGAATGTCAGAAACAAGCTTTCTGAGCTGAGAACTCCATTTTGTGACAAAGTGAATCAGTGGATGATGAGAATGTCACTTTTGAAAAAGAACACTGATCATTACTAAAATGCTCTAATTGAGCTGTTAGAATGTCAGAAACAAGCTTTCTGAGCTGAGAACTGCATTTTGTGACATAGTGCATCAGTGGATGATGAGAATGTCACTTTTGACAAAGAACACTGTTCACTACTAAAATGCTCTAATTGAGCTGTTAGAATGTCAGAAACAAGCTTTCTGAGCAGAGAACTGCATTTTGTGACAAAGTTCATCAGTGAATGATGAGAATGTCAGTTTTGACAAAGAACACTGATCATTACTAAAATGCTCCAATTGAGCTGTTAGAATGTCAGAAACAAGCTTTCTGAGCTGAGAACTGCATTTTGTGACATAGGTCATCAGTGGATGATGAGAATGTCAGTTTTGACAAAGAACACTGATCATTACTAAAATGCTCCAATTGAGCTGTTAGAATGTCAGAAACAAGCTTTCTGAGCTGAGAACTGCATTTTGTGACATAGTTCATCAGTGGATGATGAGAATGTCAGTTTTGACAAAGAACACTGTTCATTACTAAAATGCTCAAATTGAGCTGTTAGAATGTCAGAAACAAGCTTTCTGAGTTGAGAACTGCATTTTGTGACATAGTTCATCAGTGGATGATGAGAATGTCAGTTTTGACAAAGAACACTGTTCATTACTAAAATGCTCTAATTGAGCTGTTAGAATGTCAGAAACAAGCTTTCTGAGCTGAGAAATGCATTTTGTGACAAAGTGAATCAGTGGATGATGAGAATGTCAGTTTTGACAAAGAACACTGATAATTACTAAAATGCTCTAATTGAGCTGTTAGAATGTCAGAAACAAGCTTTCTGAGCTGAGAACTGCATTTTGTGACATAGTTCATCAGTGGATGATGAGAATGTCACTTTTGACAAAGAACACTGTTCATTACTAAAATGCTCTAATTGAGCTGTTAGAATGTCAGAAACAAG
Source organism: Barbatula barbatula (assembly GCF_947034865.1). Taxonomy (NCBI): domain Eukaryota; kingdom Metazoa; phylum Chordata; class Actinopteri; order Cypriniformes; family Nemacheilidae; genus Barbatula; species Barbatula barbatula. The sequence continues at coordinate 3,404,245 of NC_136786.1, forward strand.
CTTTCTGAGCAGAGAACTGCATTTTGTGACAAAGTTCATCAGTGAATGATGAGAATGTCAGTTTTGACAAAGAACACTGATCATTACTAAAATGCTCCAATTGAGCTGTTAGAATGTCAGAAACAAGCTTTCTGAGCTGAGAACTGCATTTTGTGACATAGGTCATCAGTGGATGATGAGAATGTCAGTTTTGACAAAGAACACTGATCATTACTAAAATGCTCCAATTGAGCTGTTAGAATGTCAGAAACAAGCTTTCTGAGCTGAGAACTGCATTTTGTGACATAGTTCATCAGTGGATGATGAGAATGTCAGTTTTGACAAAGAACACTGTTCATTACTAAAATGCTCAAATTGAGCTGTTAGAATGTCAGAAACAAGCTTTCTGAGTTGAGAACTGCATTTTGTGACATAGTTCATCAGTGGATGATGAGAATGTCAGTTTTGACAAAGAACACTGTTCATTACTAAAATGCTCTAATTGAGCTGTTAGAATGTCAGAAACAAGCTTTCTGAGCTGAAAACTGCATTTTGTGACAAAAAGCATCAGTGGATGATGAGAATGTCAGTTTTGACAAAGAACACTGATCATCACTAAAATGCTCCAATTGAGCTGTTAGAATGTCAGAAACAAGCTTTCTGAGCTGAGAACTGCATTTTGTGACATAGTTCATCAGTGGATGATGAGAATGTCAGTTTTGACAAAGAACACTGTTCATTACTAAAATGCTCTAATTGAGCTGTTAGAATGTCAGAAACAAGCTTTCTGAGCTGAGAACTGCATTTTGTGACATAGTTCATCAGTGGATGATGAGAATGTCAGTTTTGACAAAGAACACTGTTCATTACTAAAATGCTCTAATTGAGCTGTTAGAATGTCAGAAACAAGCTTTCTGAGCTGAGAACTGCATTTTGTGACAAAGTGAATCAGTGGATGATGAGAATGTCACTTTTGACAAAGAACACTGATCATTACTAAAATGCTCTAATTGAGCTGTTAGAATGTCAGAAACAAGCTTTCTGAGCATAAAACTGCATTTTGTGACAAAGTGCATCAGTGGATGATGAGAATGTCAGTTTTGACAAAGAACACTGTTCATTACTAAAATGCTCTAATTGAGCTGTTAAAATATCAGAAACAAGCTTTCTGAGCTGAGAACTGCATTTTGTGACAAAGTGAATCAGTGGATGATGAGAATGTCACTTTTGACAAAGAACACTGATCATTACTAAAATGCTCTAATTGAGCTGTTAGAATGTCAGAAACAAGCTTTCTGAGCTGAGAACTGCATTTTGTGACAAAGTGAATCAGTGGATGATGAGAATGTCACTTTTGACAAAGAACACTGATCATTACTAAAATGCTCTAATTGAGCTGTTAGAATGTCAGAAACAAGCTTTCTGAGCTGAGAACTGCATTTTGTGACATAGTTCATCAGTGGATGATGAGAATGTCAGTTTTGACAAAGAACACTGTTCATTACTGAAATGCTCCAATTGAGCTGTTAGAATGTCAGAAACAAGCTTTCTGAGCTGAGAAATGCATTTTGTGACAAAGTGAATCAGTGGATGATGAGAATGTCAGTTTTGACAAAGAACACTGATAATTACTAAAATGCTCTAATTGAGCTGTTAGAATGTCAGAAACAAGCTTTCTGAGCTGAGAACTGCATTTTGTGACAAAGTGAATCGGTGGATGATGAGAATGTCACTTTTGACAAAGAACACTGATCATTACTAAAATGCTCTAATTGAGCTGTTAGAATGTCAGAAACAAGCTTTCTGAGCTGAGAACTGCATTTTGTGACAAAGTGAATCAGTGGATGATGAGAATGTCACTTTTGACAAAGAACACTGATCATTACTAAAATGCTCTAATTGAGCTGTTAGAATGTCAGAAACAAGCTTTCTGAGCTGAGAACTGCATTTTGTGACAAAGTGAATCGGTGGATGATGAGAATGTCACTTTTGACAAAGAACACTGATCATTACTAAAATGCTCTAATTGAGCTGTTAGAATGTCAGAAACAAGCTTTCTGAGCTGAGAACTGCATTTTGTGACAAAGTGAATCAGTGGATGATGAGAATGTCACTTTTGACAAAGAACACTGATCATTGCTAAAATGCTCTAATTTGAGCTGTTAGAATGTCAGAAACAAGCTTTCTGAGCTGAGAACTGCATTTTGTGACAAAGTTCATCAGTGGATGATGAGAATGTCAGTTTTGACAAAGAACACTGATCATTACTAAAATGCTCCAATTGAGCTGTTAGAATGTCAGAAACAAGCTTTCTGAGCTGAGAACTGCATTTTGTGACATAGGTCATCAGTGGATGATGAGAATGTCAGTTTTGACAAAGAACACTGATCATTAGTAAAATGCTCCAATTGAGCTGTTAGAATGTCAGAAACAAGCTTTCTGAGCTGAGAACTGCATTTTGTGACATAGTTCATCAGTGGATGATGAGAATGTCAGTTTTGACAAAGAACACTGTTCATTACTAAAATGCTCAAATTGAGCTGTTAGAATGTCAGAAACAAGCTTTCTGAGTTGAGAACTGCATTTTGTGACATAGTTCATCAGTGGATGATGAGAATGTCAGTTTTGACAAAGAACACTGTTCATTACTAAAATGCTCTAATTGAGCTGTTAGAATGTCAGAAACAAGCTTTCTGAGCTGAAAACTGCATTTTGTGACAAAAAGCATCAGTGGATGATGAGAATGTCAGTTTTGACAAAGAACACTGATCATCACTAAAATGCTCCAATTGAGCTGTTAGAATGTCAGAAACAAGCTTTCTGAGCTGAGAACTGCATTTTGTGACATAGTTCATCAGTGGATGATGAGAATGTCAGTTTTGACAAAGAACACTGTTCATTACTAAAATGCTCTAATTGAGCTGTTAGAATGTCAGAAACAAGCTTTCTGAGCTGAGAACTGCATTTTGTGACATAGTTCATCAGTGGATGATGAGAATGTCAGTTTTGACAAAGAACACTGTTCATTACTAAAATGCTCTAATTGAGCTGTTAGAATGTCAGAAACAAGCTTTCTGAGCTGAGAACTGCATTTTGTGACAAAGTGAATCAGTGGATGATGAGAATGTCACTTTTGACAAAGAACACTGATCATTACTAAAATGCTCTAATTGAGCTGTTAGAATGTCAGAAACAAGCTTTCTGAGCATAAAACTGCATTTTGTGACAAAGTGCATCAGTGGATGATGAGAATGTCAGTTTTGACAAAGAACACTGTTCATTACTAAAATGCTCTAATTGAGCTGTTAAAATATCAGAAACAAGCTTTCTGAGCTGAGAACTGCATTTTGTGACAAAGTGAATCAGTGGATGATGAGAATGTCACTTTTGACAAAGAACACTGATCATTACTAAAATGCTCTAATTGAGCTGTTAGAATGTCAGAAACAAGCTTTCTGAGCTGAGAACTGCATTTTGTGACAAAGTGAATCAGTGGATGATGAGAATGTCACTTTTGACAAAGAACACTGATCATTACTAAAATGCTCTAATTGAGCTGTTAGAATGTCAGAAACAAGCTTTCTGAGCTGAGAACTGCATTTTGTGACATAGTTCATCAGTGGATGATGAGAATGTCAGTTTTGACAAAGAACACTGTTCATTACTGAAATGCTCCAATTGAGCTGTTAGAATGTCAGAAACAAGCTTTCTGAGCTGAGAAATGCATTTTGTGACAAAGTGAATCAGTGGATGATGAGAATGTCAGTTTTGACAAAGAACACTGATAATTACTAAAATGCTCTAATTGAGCTGTTAGAATGTCAGAAACAAGCTTTCTGAGCTGAGAACTGCATTTTGTGACAAAGTGAATCGGTGGATGATGAGAATGTCACTTTTGACAAAGAACACTGATCATTACTAAAATGCTCTAATTGAGCTGTTAGAATGTCAGAAACAAGCTTTCTGAGCTGAGAACTGCATTTTGTGACAAAGTGAATCAGTGGATGATGAGAATGTCACTTTTGACAAAGAACACTGATCATTACTAAAATGCTCTAATTGAGCTGTTAGAATGTCAGAAACAAGCTTTCTGAGCTGAGAACTGCATTTTGTGACAAAGTGAATCGGTGGATGATGAGAATGTCACTTTTGACAAAGAACACTGATCATTACTAAAATGCTCTAATTGAGCTGTTAGAATGTCAGAAACAAGCTTTCTGAGCTGAGAACTGCATTTTGTGACAAAGTGAATCAGTGGATGATGAGAATGTCACTTTTGACAAAGAACACTGATCATTGCTAAAATGCTCTAATTTGAGCTGTTAGAATGTCAGAAACAAGCTTTCTGAGCTGAGAACTGCATTTTGTGACAAAGTTCATCAGTGGATGATGAGAATGTCAGTTTTGACAAAGAACACTGATCATTACTAAAATGCTCCAATTGAGCTGTTAGAATGTCAGAAACAAGCTTTCTGAGCTGAGAACTGCATTTTGTGACATAGGTCATCAGTGGATGATGAGAATGTCAGTTTTGACAAAGAACACTGATCATTAGTAAAATGCTCCAATTGAGCTGTTAGAATGTCAGAAACAAGCTTTCTGAGCTGAAAACAGCATTTATTTGACAAAGTGCATCAGTGGATGATGAGAATGTCAGTTTTGACAAAGAACACTGTTCATTACTAAAATGCTCTAATTGAGCTGTTAGAATGTCAGAAACAAGCTTTCTGAGCTGAGAACTGCATTTTGTGACAAAGTGAATCAGTGGATGATGAGAATGTCAGTTTTGACAAAGAACACTGATCATTACTAAAATGCTCCAATTGAGCTGTTAGAATGACAGAAACAAGCTTTCTGAGCTGAGAACTGCATTTTGTGACATAGTTCATCAGTGGATGATGAGAATGTCAGTTTTGACAAAGAACACTGTTCATTACTAAAATATTCAAATTGAGCTGTTAGAATGTCAGAAACAAGCTTTCTGAGTTGAGAACTGCATTTTGTGACATAGTTCATCAGTGGATGATGAGAATGTCAGTTTTGACAAAGAACACTGTTCATTACTAAAATGCTCTAATTGAGCTGTTAGAATGTCAGAAACAAGCTTTCTGAGCTGAAAACTGCATTTTGTGACAAAAAGCATCAGTGGATGATGAGAATGTCAGTTTTGACAAAAAACACTGATCATCACTAAAATGCTCCAATTGAGCTGTTAGAATGTCAGAAACAAGCTTTCTGAGCTGACAACTGCATTTTGTGACATAGTTCATCAGTGGATGATGAGAATGTCAGTTTTGACAAAGAACACTGATCATCACTAAAATGCTCCAATTGAGCTGTTAGAATGTCAGAAACAAGCTTTCTGAGCTGACAACTGCATTTTGTGACATAGTTCATCAGTGGATGATGAGAATGTCAGTTTTGACAAAGAACACTGTTCATTACTAAAATGCTCTAATTGAGCTGTTAGAATGTCAGAAACAAGCTTTCTGAGCTGAGAACTGCATTTTGTGACATAGTTCATCAGTGGATGATGAGAATGTCAGTTTTGACAAAGAACACTGTTCATTACTAAAATGCTCTAATTGAGCTGTTAGAATGTCAGAAACAAGCTTTCTGAGCTGAGAACTGCATTTTGTGACAAAGTGAATCAGTGGATGATGAGAATGTCACTTTTGACAAAGAACACTGATCATTACTAAAATGCTCTAATTGAGCTGTTAGAATGTCAGAAACAAGCTTTCTGAGCATAAAACTGCATTTTGTGACAAAGTGCATCAGTGGATGATGAGAATGTCAGTTTTGACGAAGAACACTGTTCATTACTAAAATGCTCTAATTGAGCTGTTAAAATATCAGAAACAAGCTTTCTGAGCTGAAAACTGCATTTTGTGACAAAAAGCATCAGTGGATGATGAGAATGTCAGTTTTGACAAAGAACACTGTTCATTACTAAAATGCTCCAATTGAGCTGTTAGAATGTCAGAAACAAGCTTTCTGAGCTGAGAAATGCATTTTGTGACAAAGTGCATCAGTGGATGATGAGAATGTCAGTTTTGACAAAGAACACTGTTCATTACCAAAATGCTCTAATTGAGCTGTTAGAATGTCAGAAACAAGCTTTCTGAGCTGAAAACTGCATTTTGTGACAAAAAGCATCAGTGGATGATGAGGATGTCAGTTTTGACAAAGAACACTGATCATTACTAAAATGCTCTAATTGAGCTGTTAGAATGTCAGAAACAAGCTTTCTGAGCTGAGAACTGCATTTTGTGACAAAGTGAATCAGTGGATGATGAGAATGTCACTTTTGACAAAGAACACTGATCATTACTAAAATGCTCTAATTGAGCTGTTAGAATGTCAGAAACAAGCTTTCTGAGCATAAAACTGCATTTTGTGACAAAGTGCATCAGTGGATGATGAGAATGTCAGTTTTGACAAAGAACACTGTTCATTACTAAAATGCTCTAATTGAGCTGTTAAAATATCAGAAACAAGCTTTCTGAGCTGAAAACTGCATTTTGTGACAAAGTGAATCAGTGGATGATAAGAATGTCAGTTTTGACAAAGAACACTGTTCATTACTGAAATGCTCCAATTGAGCTGTTAGAATGTCAGAAACAAGCTTTCTGAGCTGAGAAATGCATTTTGTGACAAAGTGAATCAGTGGATGATGAGAATGTCACTTTTGACAAAGAACACTGATCATCACTAAAATGCTCCAATTGAGCTGTTAGAATGTCAGAAACAAGCTTTCTGAGCTGAGAAATGCATTTTGTGACAAAGTGCATCAGTGGATGATGAGAATGTCAGTTTTGACAAAGAACACTGTTCATTACCAAAATGCTCTAATTGAGCTGTTAGAATGTCAGAAACAAGCTTTCTGAGCTGAAAACTGCATTTTGTGACAAAAAGCATCAGTGGTTGATGAGGATGTCAGTTTTGACAAAGAACACTGATCATTACTAAAATGCTCTAATTGAGCTGTTAGAATGTCAGAAACAAGCTTTCTGAGCTGAGAACTGCATTTTGTGACAAAGTGAATCAGTGGATGATGAGAATGTCACTTTTGACAAAGAACACTGATCATTACTAAAATGCTCTAATTGAGCTGTTAGAATGTCAGAAACAAGCTTTCTGAGCATAAAACTGCATTTTGTGACAAAGTGCATCAGTGGATGATGAGAATGTCAGTTTTGACAAAGAACACTGTTCATTACTAAAATGCTCTAATTGAGCTGTTAAAATATCAGAAACAAGCTTTCTGAGCTGAAAACTGCATTTTGTGACAAAAAGCATCAGTGGATGATGAGAATGTCAGTTTTTACAAAGAACACTGATCATTACTAAAATGCTCCAATTGAGCTGTTAGAATGTCAGAAACAAGCTTTCTGAGCTGAGAACTGCATTTTGTGACATAGTTCATCAGTGGATGATGAGAATGTCAGTTTTGACAAAGAACACTGTTCATTACTAAAATGCTCTAATTGAGCTGTTAGAATGTCAGAAACAAGCTTTCTGAGCTGAAAACTGCATTTTGTGACAAAGTGAATCAGTGGATGATGAGAATGTCAGTTTTGACAAAGAACACTGTTCATTACTAAAATGCTCTAATTGAGCTGTTAGAATGTCAGAAACAAGCTTTCTGAGCTGAGAACTGCATTTTGTGACATAGTTCATCAGTGGATGATGAGAATGTCAGTTTTGACAAAGAACACTGTTCATTACTAAAATGCTCTAATTGAGCTGTTAGAATGTCAGAAACAAGCTTTCTGAGCTGAGAACTGCATTTTGTGACATAGTTCATCAGTGGATGATGAGAATGTCAGTTTTGACAAAGAACACTGTTCATTACTAAAATGCTCTAATTGAGCTGTTAGAATGTCAGAAACAAGCTTTCTGAGCTGAGAACTGCATTTTCTGACAAAGTGAATCAGTGGATGATGAGAATGTCACTTTTGACAAAGAACACTGATCATTACTAAAATGCTCTAATTGAGCTGTTAGAATGTCAGAAACAAGCTTTCTGAGCTGAGAACTGCATTTTGTGACAAAGTGAATCAGTGGATGATGAGAATGTCAGTTTTGACAAAGAACACTGATCGTTACTAAAATGCTCTAATTGAGCTGTTAGAATGTCAGAAACAAGCTTTCTGAGCTGAAAACTGCATTTTGTGACAAAGTGAATTAGTGGATGATGAGAATGTCAGTTTTGACAAAGAACACTGTTCATTACTGAAATGCTCCAATTGAGCTGTTACAATGTCAGAAACAAGCTTTCTGAGCTGAGAAATGCATTTTGTGACAAAGTGAATCAGTGGATGATGAGAATGTCAGTTTTGACAAAGAACACTGATAATTACTAAAATGCTCTAATTGAGCTGTTAGAATGTCAGAAACAAGCTTTCTGAGCTGAGAACTGCATTTTGTGACATAGTTCATCAGTGGATGATGAGAATGTCAGTTTTGACAAAGAACACTGTTCATTACTAAAATGCTCTAATTGAGCTGTTAGAATGTCAGAAACAAGCTTTCTGAGCTGAGAACTGCATTTTGTGACAAAGTGAATCAGTGGATGATGAGAATGTCACTTTTGAAAAAGAACACTGATCATTACTAAAATGCTCTAATTGAGCTGTTAGAATGTCAGAAACAAGCTTTCTGAGCTGAGAACTGCATTTTGTGACATAGTGCATCAGTGGATGATGAGAATGTCACTTTTGACAAAGAACACTGTTCATTACTAAAATGCTCTAATTGAGCTGTTAGAATGTCAGAAACAAGCTTTCTGAGCAGAGAACTGCATTTTGTGACAAAGTTCATCAGTGAATGATGAGAATGTCAGTTTTGACAAAGAACACTGATCATTACTAAAATGCTCCAATTGAGCTGTTAGAATGTCAGAAACAAGCTTTCTGAGCTGAGAACTGCATTTTGTGACATAGGTCATCAGTGGATGATGAGAATGTCAGTTTTGACAAAGAACACTGATCATTACTAAAATGCTCCAATTGAGCTGTTAGAATGTCAGAAACAAGCTTTCTGAGCTGAGAACTGCATTTTGTGACATAGTTCATCAGTGGATGATGAGAATGTCAGTTTTGACAAAGAACACTGTTCATTACTAAAATGCTCAAATTGAGCTGTTAGAATGTCAGAAACAAGCTTTCTGAGTTGAGAACTGCATTTTGTGACATAGTTCATCAGTGGATGATGAGAATGTCAGTTTTGACAAAGAACACTGTTCATTACTAAAATGCTCTAATTGAGCTGTTAGAATGTCAGAAACAAGCTTTCTGAGCTGAGAAATGCATTTTGTGACATAGTTCATCAGTGGATGATGAGAATGTCAGTTTTGACAAAGAACACTGTTCATTACTAAAATGCTCTAATTGAGCTGTTAGAATGTCAGAAACAAGCTTTCTGAGCTGAGAACTGCATTTTGTGACAAAGTGAATCAGTGGATGATGAGAATGTCACTTTTGAAAAAGAACACTGATCATTACTAAAATGCTCTAATTGAGCTGTTAGAATGTCAGAAACAAGCTTTCTGAGCTGAGAACTGCATTTTGTGACATAGTGCATCAGTGGATGATGAGAATGTCACTTTTGACAAAGAACACTGTTCATTACTAAAATGCTCTAATTGAGCTGTTAGAATGTCAGAAACAAGCTTTCTGAGCAGAGAACTGCATTTTGTGACAAAGTTCATCAGTGAATGATGAGAATGTCAGTTTTGACAAAGAACACTGATCATTACTAAAATGCTCCAATTGAGCTGTTAGAATGTCAGAAACAAGCTTTCTGAGCTGAGAACTGCATTTTGTGACATAGGTCATCAGTGGATGATGAGAATGTCAGTTTTGACAAAGAAAACTGATCATTACTAAAATGCTCCAATTGAGCTGTTAGAATGTCAGAAACAAGCTTTCTGAGCTGAGAACTGCATTTTGTGACATAGTTCATCAGTGGATGATGAGAATGTCAGTTTTGACAAAGAACACTGTTCATTACTAAAATGCTCAAATTGAGCTGTTAGAATGTCAGAAACAAGCTTTCTGAGTTGAGAACTGCATTTTGTGACATAGTTCATCAGTGGATGATGAGAATGTCAGTTTTGACAAAGAACACTGTTCATTACTAAAATGCTCTAATTGAGCTGTTAGAATGTCAGAAACAAGCTTTCTGAGCTGAAAACTGCATTTTGTGACAAAAAGCATCAGTGGATGATGAGAATGTCAGTTTTGACAAAGAACACTGATCATCAATAAAATGCTCCAATTGAGCTGTTAGAATGTCAGAAACAAGCTTTCTGAGCTGAGAACTGCATTTTGTGACATAGTTCATCAGTGGATGATGAGAATGTCAGTTTTGACAAAGAACACTGTTCATTACTAAAATGCTCTAATTGAGCTGTTAGAATGTCAGAAACAAGCTTTCTGAGCTGAGAACTGCATTTTGTGACATAGTTCATCAGTGGATGATGAGAATGTCAGTTTTGACAAAGAACACTGTTCATTACTAAAATGCTCTAATTGAGCTGTTAGAATGTCAGAAACAAGCTTTCTGAGCTGAGAACTGCATTTTGTGACAAAGTGAATCAGTGGATGATGAGAATGTCACTTTTGACAAAGAACACTGATCATTACTAAAATGCTCTAATTGAGCTGTTAGAATGTCAGAAACAAGCTTTCTGAGCATAAAACTGCATTTTGTGACAAAGTGCATCAGTGGATGATGAGAATGTCAGTTTTGACAAAGAACACTGTTCATTACTAAAATGCTCTAATTGAGCTGTTAAAATATCAGAAACAAGCTTTCTGAGCTGAGAACTGCATTTTGTGACAAAGTGAATCAGTGGATGATGAGAATGTCACTTTTGACAAAGAACACTGATCATTACTAAAATGCTCTAATTGAGCTGTTAGAATGTCAGAAACAAGCTTTCTGAGCTGAGAACTGCATTTTGTGACAAAGTGAATCAGTGGATGATGAGAATGTCACTTTTGACAAAGAACACTGATCATTACTAAAATGCTCTAATTGAGCTGTTAGAATGTCAGAAACAAGCTTTCTGAGCTGAGAACTGCATTTTGTGACATAGTTCATCAGTGGATGATGAGAATGTCAGTTTTGACAAAGAACACTGTTCATTACTGAAATGCTCCAATTGAGCTGTTAGAATGTCAGAAACAAGCTTTCTGAGCTGAGAAATGCATTTTGTGACAAAGTGAATCAGTGGATGATGAGAATGTCAGTTTTGACAAAGAACACTGATAATTACTAAAATGCTCTAATTGAGCTGTTAGAATGTCAGAAACAAGCTTTCTGAGCTGAGAACTGCATTTTGTGACAAAGTGAATCGGTGGATGATGAGAATGTCACTTTTGACAAAGAACACTGATCATTACTAAAATGCTCTAATTGAGCTGTTAGAATGTCAGAAACAAGCTTTCTGAGCTGAGAACTGCATTTTGTGACAAAGTGAATCAGTGGATGATGAGAATGTCACTTTTGACAAAGAACACTGATCATTACTAAAATGCTCTAATTGAGCTGTTAGAATGTCAGAAACAAGCTTTCTGAGCTGAGAACTGCATTTTGTGACAAAGTGAATCGGTGGATGATGAGAATGTCACTTTTGACAAAGAACACTGATCATTACTAAAATGCTCTAATTGAGCTGTTAGAATGTCAGAAACAAGCTTTCTGAGCTGAGAACTGCATTTTGTGACAAAGTGAATCAGTGGATGATGAGAATGTCACTTTTGACAAAGAACACTGATCATTGCTAAAATGCTCTAATTTGAGCTGTTAGAATGTCAGAAACAAGCTTTCTGAGCTGAGAACTGCATTTTGTGACAAAGTTCATCAGTGGATGATGAGAATGTCAGTTTTGACAAAGAACACTGATCATTACTAAAATGCTCCAATTGAGCTGTTAGAATGTCAGAAACAAGCTTTCTGAGCTGAGAACTGCATTTTGTGACATAGGTCATCAGTGGATGATGAGAATGTCAGTTTTGACAAAGAACACTGATCATTAGTAAAATGCTCCAATTGAGCTGTTAGAATGTCAGAAACAAGCTTTCTGAGCTGAAAACAGCATTTATTTGACAAAGTGCATCAGTGGATGATGAGAATGTCAGTTTTGACAAAGAACACTGTTCATTACTAAAATGCTCTAATTGAGCTGTTAGAATGTCAGAAACAAGCTTTCTGAGCTGAGAACTGCATTTTGTGACAAAGTGAATCAGTGGATGATGAGAATGTCACTTTTGACAAAGAACACTGATCATTACTAAAATGCTCTAATTGAGCTGTTAGAATGTCAGAAACAAGCTTTCTGAGCTGAGAACTGCATTTTGTGACAAAGTGAATCAGTGGATGATGAGAATGTCAGTTTTGACAAAGAACACTGTTCATTACTGAAATGCTCCAATTGAGCTGTTAGAATGTCAGAAACAAGCTTTCTGAGCTGAAAACTGCATTTTGTGACAAAAAGCATCAGTGGATGATGAGAATGTCAGTTTTGACAAAGAACACTGTTCATCACTAAAATGCTCCAATTGAGCTGTTAGAATGTCAGAAACAAGCTTTCTGAGCTGAGAACTGCATTTTGTGACAAAGTGAATCAGTGGATGATGAGAATGTCAGTTTTGACAAAGAACACTGATCGTTACTAAAATGCTCTAATTGAGCTGTTAGAATGTCAGAAACAAGCTTTCTGAGCTGAAAACTGCATTTTGTGACAAAGTGAATTAGTGGATGATGAGAATGTCAGTTTTGACAAAGAACACTGTTCATTACTGAAATGCTCCAATTGAGCTGTTACAATGTCAGAAACAAGCTTTCTGAGCTGAGAAATGCATTTTGTGACAAAGTGAATCAGTGGATGATGAGAATGTCAGTTTTGACAAAGAACACTGATAATTACTAAAATGCTCTAATTGAGCTGTTAGAATGTCAGAAACAAGCTTTCTGAGCTGAGAACTGCATTTTGTGACATAGTTCATCAGTGGATGATGAGAATGTCAGTTTTGACAAAGAACACTGTTCATTACTAAAATGCTCTAATTGAGCTGTTAGAATGTCAGAAACAAGCTTTCTGAGCTGAGAACTGCATTTTGTGACAAAGTGAATCAGTGGATGATGAGAATGTCACTTTTGAAAAAGAACACTGATCATTACTAAAATGCTCTAATTGAGCTGTTAGAATGTCAGAAACAAGCTTTCTGAGCTGAGAACTGCATTTTGTGACATAGTGCATCAGTGGATGATGAGAATGTCACTTTTGACAAAGAACACTGTTCATTACTAAAATGCTCTAATTGAGCTGTTAGAATGTCAGAAACAAGCTTTCTGAGCAGAGAACTGCATTTTGTGACAAAGTTCATCAGTGAATGATGAGAATGTCAGTTTTGACAAAGAACACTGATCATTACTAAAATGCTCCAATTGAGCTGTTAGAATGTCAGAAACAAGCTTTCTGAGCTGAGAACTGCATTTTGTGACATAGGTCATCAGTGGATGATGAGAATGTCAGTTTTGACAAAGAACACTGATCATTACTAAAATGCTCCAATTGAGCTGTTAGAATGTCAGAAACAAGCTTTCTGAGCTGAGAACTGCATTTTGTGACATAGTTCATCAGTGGATGATGAGAATGTCAGTTTTGACAAAGAACACTGTTCATTACTAAAATGCTCAAATTGAGCTGTTAGAATGTCAGAAACAAGCTTTCTGAGTTGAGAACTGCATTTTGTGACATAGTTCATCAGTGGATGATGAGAATGTCAGTTTTGACAAAGAACACTGTTCATTACTAAAATGCTCTAATTGAGCTGTTAGAATGTCAGAAACAAGCTTTCTGAGCTGAGAAATGCATTTTGTGACAAAGTGAATCAGTGGATGATGAGAATGTCAGTTTTGACAAAGAACACTGATAATTACTAAAATGCTCTAATTGAGCTGTTAGAATGTCAGAAACAAGCTTTCTGAGCTGAGAACTGCATTTTGTGACATAGTTCATCAGTGGATGATGAGAATGTCAGTTTTGACAAAGAACACTGTTCATTACTAAAATGCTCTAATTGAGCTGTTAGAATGTCAGAAACAAGCTTTCTGAGCTGAGAACTGCATTTTGTGACAAAGTGAATCAGTGGATGATGAGAATGTCACTTTTGAAAAAGAACACTGATCATTACTAAAATGCTCTAATTGAGCTGTTAGAATGTCAGAAACAAGCTTTCTGAGCTGAGAACTGCATTTTGTGACATAGTGCATCAGTGGATGATGAGAATGTCACTTTTGACAAAGAACACTGTTCATTACTAAAATGCTCTAATTGAGCTGTTAGAATGTCAGAAACAAGCTTTCTGAGCAGAGAACTGCATTTTGTGACAAAGTTCATCAGTGAATGATGAGAATGTCAGTTTTGACAAAGAACACTGATCATTACTAAAATGCTCCAATTGAGCTGTTAGAATGTCAGAAACAAGCTTTCTGAGCTGAGAACTGCATTTTGTGACATAGGTCATCAGTGGATGATGAGAATGTCAGTTTTGACAAAGAACACTGATCATTACTAAAATGCTCCAATTGAGCTGTTAGAATGTCAGAAACAAGCTTTCTGAGCTGAGAACTGCATTTTGTGACATAGTTCATCAGTGGATGATGAGAATGTCAGTTTTGACAAAGAACACTGTTCATTACTAAAATGCTCAAATTGAGCTGTTAGAATGTCAGAAACAAGCTTTCTGAGTTGAGAACTGCATTTTGTGACATAGTTCATCAGTGGATGATGAGAATGTCAGTTTTGACAAAGAACACTGTTCATTACTAAAATGCTCTAATTGAGCTGTTAGAATGTCAGAAACAAGCTTTCTGAGCTGAAAACTGCATTTTGTGACAAAAAGCATCAGTGGATGATGAGAATGTCAGTTTTGACAAAGAACAATGATCATCACTAAAATGCTCCAATTGAGCTGTTAGAATGTCAGAAACAAGCTTTCTGAGCTGAGAACTGCATTTTGTGACATAGTTCATCAGTGGATGATGAGAATGTCAGTTTTGACAAAGAACACTGTTCATTACTAAAATGCTCTAATTGAGCTGTTAGAATGTCAGAAACAAGCTTTCTGAGCTGAGAACTGCATTTTGTGACATAGTTCATCAGTGGATGATGAGAATGTCAGTTTTGACAAAGAACACTGTTCATTACTAAAATGCTCTAATTGAGCTGTTAGAATGTCAGAAACAAGCTTTCTGAGCTGAGAACTGCATTTTGTGACAAAGTGAATCAGTGGATGATGAGAATGTCACTTTTGACAAAGAACACTGATCATTACTAAAATGCTCTAATTGAGCTGTTAGAATGTCAGAAACAAGCTTTCTGAGCATAAAACTGCATTTTGTGACAAAGTGCATCAGTGGATGATGAGAATGTCAGTTTTGACAAAGAACACTGTTCATTACTAAAATGCTCTAATTGAGCTGTTAAAATATCAGAAACAAGCTTTCTGAGCTGAGAACTGCATTTTGTGACAAAGTGAATCAGTGGATGATGAGAATGTCACTTTTGACAAAGAACACTGATCATTACTAAAATGCTCTAATTGAGCTGTTAGAATGTCAGAAACAAGCTTTCTGAGCTGAGAACTGCATTTTGTGACAAAGTGAATCAGTGGATGATGAGAATGTCACTTTTGACAAAGAACACTGATCATTACTAAAATGCTCTAATTGAGCTGTTAGAATGTCAGAAACAAGCTTTCTGAGCTGAGAACTGCATTTTGTGACATAGTTCATCAGTGGATGATGAGAATGTCAGTTTTGACAAAGAACACTGTTCATTACTGAAATGCTCCAATTGAGCTGTTAGAATGTCAGAAACAAGCTTTCTGAGCTGAGAAATGCATTTTGTGACAAAGTGAATCAGTGGATGATGAGAATGTCAGTTTTGACAAAGAACACTGATAATTACTAAAATGCTCTAATTGAGCTGTTAGAATGTCAGAAACAAGCTTTCTGAGCTGAGAACTGCATTTTGTGACAAAGTGAATCGGTGGATGATGAGAATGTCACTTTTGACAAAGAACACTGATCATTACTAAAATGCTCTAATTGAGCTGTTAGAATGTCAGAAACAAGCTTTCTGAGCTGAGAACTGCATTTTGTGACATAGTTCATCAGTGGATGATGAGAATGTCAGTTTTGACAAAGAACACTGTTCATTACTGAAATGCTCCAATTGAGCTGTTAGAATGTCAGAAACAAGCTTTCTGAGCTGAGAAATGCATTTTGTGACAAAGTGAATCAGTGGATGATGAGAATGTCAGTTTTGACAAAGAACACTGATAATTACTAAAATGCTCTAATTGAGCTGTTAGAATGTCAGAAACAAGCTTTCTGAGCTGAGAACTGCATTTTGTGACAAAGTGAATCGGTGGATGATGAGAATGTCACTTTTGACAAAGAACACTGATCATTACTAAAATGCTCTAATTGAGCTGTTAGAATGTCAGAAACAAGCTTTCTGAGCTGAGAACTGCATTTTGTGACAAAGTGAATCAGTGGATGATGAGAATGTCACTTTTGACAAAGAACACTGATCATTACTAAAATGCTCTAATTGAGCTGTTAGAATGTCAGAAACAAGCTTTCTGAGCTGAGAACTGCATTTTGTGACAAAGTGAATCGGTGGATGATGAGAATGTCACTTTTGACAAAGAACACTGATCATTACTAAAATGCTCTAATTGAGCTGTTAGAATGTCAGAAACAAGCTTTCTGAGCTGAGAACTGCATTTTGTGACAAAGTGAATCAGTGGATGATGAGAATGTCACTTTTGACAAAGAACACTGATCATTGCTAAAATGCTCTAATTTGAGCTGTTAGAATGTCAGAAACAAGCTTTCTGAGCTGAGAACTGCATTTTGTGACAAAGTTCATCAGTGGATGATGAGAATGTCAGTTTTGACAAAGAACACTGATCATTACTAAAATGCTCCAATTGAGCTGTTAGAATGTCAGAAACAAGCTTTCTGAGCTGAGAACTGCATTTTGTGACATAGGTCATCAGTGGATGATGAGAATGTCAGTTTTGACAAAGAACACTGATCATTAGTAAAATGCTCCAATTGAGCTGTTAGAATGTCAGAAACAAGCTTTCTGAGCTGAAAACAGCATTTATTTGACAAAGTGCATCAGTGGATGATGAGAATGTCAGTTTTGACAAAGAACACTGTTCATTACTAAAATGCTCTAATTGAGCTGTTAGAATGTCAGAAACAAGCTTTCTGAGCTGAGAACTGCATTTTGTGACAAAGTGAATCAGTGGATGATGAGAATGTCACTTTTGACAAAGAACACTGATCATTACTAAAATGCTCTAATTGAGCTGTTAGAATGTCAGAAACAAGCTTTCTGAGCTGAGAACTGCATTTTGTGACAAAGTGAATCAGTGGATGATGAGAATGTCAGTTTTGACAAAGAACACTGTTCATTACTGAAATGCTCCAATTGAGCTGTTAGAATGTCAGAAACAAGCTTTCTGAGCTGAAAACTGCATTTTGTGACAAAAAGCATCAGTGGATGATGAGAATGTCAGTTTTGACAAAGAACACTGTTCATCACTAAAATGCTCCAATTGAGCTGTTAGAATGTCAGAAACAAGCTTTCTGAGCTGAGAACTGCATTTTGTGACATAGTTCATCAGTGGATGATGAGAATGTCAGTTTTGACAAAGAACACTGTTCATTACTAAAATGCTCCAATTGAGCTGTTAGAATGTCAGAAACAAGCTTTCTGAGCTGAAAACAGCATTTATTTGACAAAGTGCATCAGTGGATGATGAGAATGTCAGTTTTGACAAAGAACACTGTTCATTACTAAAATGCTCTAATTGAGCTGTTAGAATGTCAGAAACAAGCTTTCTGAGCTGAGAACTGCATTTTGTGACAAAGTGAATCAGTGGATGATAAGAATGTCAGTTTTGACAAAGAACACTGTTCATTACTGAAATGCTCCAATTGAGCTGTTAGAATGTCAGAAACAAGCTTTCTGAGCTGAGAAATGCATTTTGTGACAAAGTGAATCAGTGGATGATGAGAATGTCACTTTTGACAAAGAACACTGATCATTACTAAAATGCTCTAATTGAGCTGTTAGAATGTCAGAAACAAGCTTTCTGAGCTGAGAACTGCATTTTGTGACAAAGTGAATCAGTGGATGATGAGAATGTCACTTTTGACAAAGAACACTGATCATTACTAAAATGCTCTAATTGAGCTGTTAGAATGTCAGAAACAAGCTTTCTGAGCTGAGAACTGCATTTTGTGACAAAGTGAATCGGTGGATGATGAGAATGTCACTTTTGACAAAGAACACTGATCATTACTAAAATGCTCTAATTGAGCTGTTAGAATGTCAGAAACAAGCTTTCTGAGCTGAGAACTGCATTTTGTGACAAAGTGAATCAGTGGATGATGAGAATGTCACTTTTGACAAAGAACACTGATCATTGCTAAAATGCTCTAATTTGAGCTGTTAGAATGTCAGAAACAAGCTTTCTGAGCTGAGAACTGCATTTTGTGACAAAGTTCATCAGTGGATGATGAGAATGTCAGTTTTGACAAAGAACACTGATCATTACTAAAATGCTCAAATTGAGCTGTTAGAATGTCAGAAACAAGCTTTCTGAGCTGAGAACTGCATTTTGTGACATAGGTCATCAGTGGATGATGAGAATGTCAGTTTTGACAAAGAACACTGATCATTAGTAAAATGCTCCAATTGAGCTGTTAGAATGTCAGAAACAAGCTTTCTGAGCTGAAAACAGCATTTATTTGACAAAGTGCATCAGTGGATGATGAGAATGTCAGTTTTGACAAAGAACACTGTTCATTACTAAAATGCTCTAATTGAGCTGTTAGAATGTCAGAAACAAGCTTTCTGAGCTGAGAACTGCATTTTGTGACAAAGTGAATCAGTGGATGATGAGAATGTCACTTTTGACAAAGAACACTGATCATTGCTAAAATGCTCTAATTTGAGCTGTTAGAATGTCAGAAACAAGCTTTCTGAGCTGAGAACTGCATTTTGTGACAAAGTGAATCAGTGGATGATGAGAATGTCAGTTTTGACAAAGAACACTGTTCATTACTAAAATGCTCTAATTGAGCTGTTAGAATGTCAGAAACAAGCTTTCTGAGCATAAAACTGCATTTTGTGACAAAGTGCATCAGTGGATGATGAGAATGTCAGTTTTGACAAAGAACACTGATCATTACTAAAATGCTCCAATTGAGCTGTTAGAATGTCAGAAACAAGCTTTCTGAGCTGAGAACTGCATTTTGTGACATAGTTCATCAGTGGATGATGAGAATGTCAGTTTTGACAAAGAACACTGTTCATTACTAAAATGCTCTAATTGAGCTGTTATAATGTCAGAAACAAGCTTTCTGAGCTGAAAACTGCATTTTGTGACAAAAAGCATCAGTGGATGATGAGAATGTCAGTTTTGACAAAGAACACTGATCATTACTAAAATGCTCCAATTGAGCTGTTAGAATTTCAGAAACAAGCTTTCTGAGCTGAGAACTGCATTTTGTGACAAAGTGAATCAGTGGATGATGAGAATGTCAGTTTTGACAAAGAACACTGATCGTTACTAAAATGCTCTAATTGAGCTGTTATAATGTCAGAAACAAGCTTTCTGAGCTGAGAACTGCATTTTGTGACAAAGTGAATCAGTGGATGATGAGAATGTCAGTTTTGACAAAGAACACTGTTCATTACTGAAATGCTCCAATTGAGCTGTTAGAATGTCAGAAACAAGCTTTCTGAGCTGAGAAATGCATTTTGTGACAAAGTGAATCAGTGGATGATGAGAATGTCAGTTTTGACAAAGAACACTGATAATTACTAAAATGCTCTAATTGAGCTGTTAGAATGTCAGAAACAAGCTTTCTGAGCTGAGAACTGCATTTTGTGACAAAGTTCATCAGTGGATGATGAGAATGTCAGTTTTGACAAAGAACACTGTTCATTACTAAAATGCTCTAATTGAGCTGTTAGAATGTCAGAAACAAGCTTTCTGAGCATAAAACTGCATTTTGTGACAAAGTGCATCAGTGGATGATGAGAATGTCAGTTTTGACAAAGAACACTGATCATTACTAAAATGCTCCAATTGAGCTGTTAGAATGTCAGAAACAAGCTTTCTGAGCTGAGAACTGCATTTTGTGACATAGTTCATCAGTGGATGATGAGAATGTCAGTTTTGACAAAGAACACTGTTCATTACTAAAATGCTCTAATTGAGCTGTTAGAATGTCAGAAACAAGCTTTCTGAGCTGAAAACTGCATTTTGTGACAAAAAGCATCAGTGGATGATGAGAATGTCAGTTTTGACAAAGAACACTGATCATCACTAAAATGCTCCAATTGAGCTGTTAGAATGTCAGAAACAAGCTTTCTGAGCTGAAAACTGCATTTTGTGACAAAAAGCATCAGTGGATGATGAGAATGTCACTTTTGACAAAGAACACTGATCATTGCTAAAATGCTCTAATTTGAGCTGTTAGAATGTCAGAAACAAGCTTTCTGAGCTGAGAACTGCATTTTGTGACAAAGTTCATCAGTGGATGATGAGAATGTCAGTTTTGACAAAGAACACTGATCATTACTAAAATGCTCAAATTGAGCTGTTAGAATGTCAGAAACAAGCTTTCTGAGCTGAGAACTGCATTTTGTGACATAGGTCATCAGTGGATGATGAGAATGTCAGTTTTGACAAAGAACACTGATCATTAGTAAAATGCTCCAATTGAGCTGTTAGAATGTCAGAAACAAGCTTTCTGAGCTGAAAACAGCATTTATTTGACAAAGTGCATCAGTGGATGATGAGAATGGCAGTTTTGACAAAGAACACTGTTCATTACTAAAATGCTCTAATTGAGCTGTTAGAATGTCAGAAACAAGCTTTCTGAGCTGAGAACTGCATTTTGTGACAAAGTGAATCAGTGGATGATGAGAATGTCACTTTTGACAAAGAACACTGATCATTGCTAAAATGCTCTAATTTGAGCTGTTAGAATGTCAGAAACAAGCTTTCTGAGCTGAGAACTGCATTTTGTGACAAAGTGAATCAGTGGATGATGAGAATGTCAGTTTTGACAAAGAACACTGTTCATTACTAAAATGCTCTAATTGAGCTGTTAGAATGTCAGAAACAAGCTTTCTGAGCATAAAACTGCATTTTGTGACAAAGTGCATCAGTGGATGATGAGAATGTCAGTTTTGACAAAGAACACTGATCATTACTAAAATGCTCCAATTGAGCTGTTAGAATGTCAGAAACAAGCTTTCTGAGCTGAGAACTGCATTTTGTGACATAGTTCATCAGTGGATGATGAGAATGTCAGTTTTGACAAAGAACACTGTTCATTACTAAAATGCTCTAATTGAGCTGTTAGAATGTCAGAAACAAGCTTTCTGAGCTGAAAACTGCATTTTGTGACAAAAAGCATCAGTGGATGATGAGAATGTCAGTTTTGACAAAGAACACTGATCATTACTAAAATGCTCCAATTGAGCTGTTAGAATTTCAGAAACAAGCTTTCTGAGCTGAGAACTGCATTTTGTGACAAAGTGAATCAGTGGATGATGAGAATGTCAGTTTTGACAAAGAACACTGATCGTTACTAAAATGCTCTAATTGAGCTGTTATAATGTCAGAAACAAGCTTTCTGAGCTGAAAACTGCATTTTGTGACAAAGTGAATCAGTGGATGATGAGAATGTCAGTTTTGACAAAGAACACTGTTCATTACTGAAATGCTCCAATTGAGCTGTTAGAATGTCAGAAACAAGCTTTCTGAGCTGAGAAATGCATTTTGTGACAAAGTGAATCAGTGGATGATGAGAATGTCAGTTTTGACAAAGAACACTGATAATTACTAAAATGCTCTAATTGAGCTGTTAGAATGTCAGAAACAAGCTTTCTGAGCTGAGAACTGCATTTTGTGACAAAGTTCATCAGTGGATGATGAGAATGTCAGTTTTGACAAAGAACACTGTTCATTACTAAAATGCTCTAATTGAGCTGTTAGAATGTCAGAAACAAGCTTTCTGAGCATAAAACTGCATTTTGTGACAAAGTGCATCAGTGGATGATGAGAATGTCAGTTTTGACAAAGAACACTGATCATTACTAAAATGCTCCAATTGAGCTGTTAGAATGTCAGAAACAAGCTTTCTGAGCTGAGAACTGCATTTTGTGACATAGTTCATCAGTGGATGATGAGAATGTCAGTTTTGACAAAGAACACTGTTCATTACTAAAATGCTCTAATTGAGCTGTTAGAATGTCAGAAACAAGCTTTCTGAGCTGAAAACTGCATTTTGTGACAAAAAGCATCAGTGGATGATGAGAATGTCAGTTTTGACAAAGAACACTGATCATCACTAAAATGCTCCAATTGAGCTGTTAGAATGTCAGAAACAAGCTTTCTGAGCATAAAACTGCATTTTGTGACATAGTTAATCAGTGGATGATGAGACTGTCAGTTTTGACAAAGAACACTGTTCATTACTAAAATGCTCTAATTGAGCTGTTAAAATATCAGAAACAAGCTTTCTGAGCTGAAAACTGCATTTTGTGACAAAAAGCATCAGTGGATGATGAGAATGTCAGTTTTGACAAAGAACACTGTTCATTACTAAAATGCTCTAATTGAGCTGTTAGAATGTCAGAAACAAGCTTTCTGAGCTGAGAACTGCATTTTGTGACAAAAAGCATCAGTGGATGATGAGAATGTCAGTTTTGACAAAGAACACTGATCATTACTAAAATGCTCTAATTGAGCTGTTAGAATGTCAGAAACAAGCTTTCTGAGCTGAGAACTGCATTTTGTGACAAAGTGAATCAGTGGATGATGAGAATGTCAGTTTTGACAAAGAACACTGTTCATTACTAAAATGCTCTAATTGAGCTGTTAGAATGTCAGAAACAAGCTTTCTGAGCATAAAACTGCATTTTGTGACAAAGTGCATCAGTGGATGATGAGAATGTCAGTTTTGACAAAGAACACTGTTCATTACTAAAATGCTCTAATTGAGCTGTTAGAATGTCAGAAACAAGCTTTCTGAGCTGAAAACTGCATTTTGTGACAAAAAGCATCAGTGGACGATGAGAATGTCAGTTTTGACAAAGAACACTGATCATCACTAAAATGCTCCAATTGAGCTGTTAGAATGTCAGAAACAAGCTTTCTGAGCTGAGAACTGCATTTTGTGACATAGTTCATCAGTGGATGATGAGAATGTCAGTTTTGACAAAGAACACTGTTCATTACTAAAATGCTCTAATTGAGCTGTTAGAATGTCAGAAACAAGCTTTCTGAGCTGAAAACTGCATTTTGTGACAAAGTGAATCAGTGGATGATGAGAATGTCAGTTTTGACAAAGAAAACTGTTCATTACTAAAATGCTCTAATTGAGCTGTTAGAATGTCAGAAACAAGCTTTCTGAGCTGAGAACTGCATTTTGTGACATAGTTCATCAGTGGATGATGAGAATGTCAGTTTTGACAAAGAACACTGTTCATTACTAAAATGCTCTAATTGAGCTGTTAGAATGTCAGAAACAAGCTTTCTGAGCTGAGAACTGCATTTTGTGACATAGTTCATCAGTGGATGATGAGAATGTCAGTTTTGACAAAGAACACTGTTCATTACTAAAATGCTCGAATTGAGCTTTTAGAATGTCAGAAACAAGCTTTCTGAGCTGAGAACTGCATTTTGTGACAAAGTGAATCAGTGGATGATGAGAATGTCACTTTTGACAAAGAACACTGTTCATTACTAAAATGCTCTAATTGAGCTGTTAGAATGTCAGAAACAAGCTTTCTGAGCTGAGAACTGCATTTTGTGACATAGTTCATCAGTGGATGATGAGATGTCAGTTTTGACAAAGAACACTGATCATTACTAAAATGCTCCAATTGAGCTTGTTAGAATGTCAGAAACAAGCTTTCTGAGCTGAAAACTGCATTTTGTGACAAAAAGCATCAGTGGATGATGAGAATGTCAGTTTTGACAAAGAACACTGATCATTACTAAAATGCTCTAATTGAGCTGTTAGAATGTCAGAAACAAGCTTTCTGAGCTGAGAACTGCATTTTGTGACAAAAAGCATCAGTGTATGATGAGAATGTCAGTTTTGACAAAGAACACTGATCATTACTGAAATGCTCCAATTGAGCTGTTAGAATGTCAGAAACAAGCTTTCTGAGCTGAGAAATGCATTTTGTGACAAAAAGCATCAGTGGATGATGAGAATGTCAGTTTTGACAAAGAACACTGAACATCACTAAAATGCTCCAATTGAGCAGTTAGAATGTCAGACACAAGCTTTCTGAGCTGAGAACTGCATTTTGTGACAAAGTGAATCAGTGGATGATAAGAATGTCAGTTTTGACAAAGAACACTGTTCATTACTGAAATGCTCCAATTGAGCTGTTAGAATGTCAGAAACAAGCTTTCTGAGCTGAGAAATGCATTTTGTGACAAAGTGAATCAGTGGATGATGAGAATGTCACTTTTGACAAAGAACACTGATCATCACTAAAATGCTCCAATTGAGCTGTTAGAATGTCAGAAACAAGCTTTCTGAGCTGAGAAATGCATTTTGTGACAAAGTGCATCAGTGGATGATGAGAATGTCAGTTTTGACAAAGAACACTGTTCATTACCAAAATGCTCTAATTGAGCTGTTAGAATGTCAGAAACAAGCTTTCTGAGCTGAAAACTGCATTTTGTGACAAAAAGCATCAGTGGATGATGAGAATGTCAGTTTTGACAAAGAACACTGAACATCACTAAAATGCTCCAATTGAGCAGTTAGAATGTCAGACACAAGCTTTCTGAGCTGAGAACTGCATTTTGTGACAAAGTGAATCAGTGGATGATAAGAATGTCAGTTTTGACAAAGAACACTGTTCATTACTGAAATGCTCCAATTGAGCTGTTAGAATGTCAGAAACAAGCTTTCTGAGCTGAGAAATGCATTTTGTGACAAAGTGAATCAGTGGATGATGAGAATGTCACTTTTGACAAAGAACACTGATCATCACTAAAATGCTCCAATTGAGCTGTTAGAATGTCAGAAACAAGCTTTCTGAGCTGAAAACTGCATTTTGTGACAAAGTGAATCAGTGGATGATGAGAATGTCACTTTTGACAAAGAACACTGATCATTACTAAAATGCTCTAATTGAGCTGTTAGAATGTCAGAAACAAGCTTTCTGAGCATAAAACTGCATTTTGTGACAAAGTGAATCAGTGGATGATGAGAATGTCACTTTTGACAAAGAACACTGATCATCACTAAAATGCTCCAATTGAGCTGTTAGAATGTCAGAAACAAGCTTTCTGAGCTGAGAAATGCATTTTGTGACAAAGTGCATCAGTGGATGATGAGAATGTCAGTTTTGACAAAGAACACTGTTCATTACCAAAATGCTCTAATTGAGCTGTTAGAATGTCAGAAACAAGCTTTCTGAGCTGAAAACTGCATTTTGTGACAAAAAGCATCAGTGGATGATGAGAATGTCACTTTTGACAAAGAACACTGATCATTACTAAAATGCTCTAATTGAGCTGTTAGAATGTCAGAAACAAGCTTTCTGAGCTGAGAACTGCATTTTGTGACATAGTGCATCAGTGGATGATGAGAATGTCACTTTTGACAAAGAACACTGTTCATTACTAAAATGCTCTAATTGAGCTGTTAGAATGTCAGAAACAAGCTTTCTGAGCAGAGAACTGCATTTTGTGACAAAGTTCATCAGTGAATGATGAGAATGTCAGTTTTGACAAAGAACACTGATCATTACTAAAATGCTCCAATTGAGCTGTTAGAATGTCAGAAACAAGCTTTCTGAGCTGAGAACTGCATTTTGTGACATAGGTCATCAGTGGATGATGAGAATGTCAGTTTTGACAAAGAACACTGATCATTACTAAAATGCTCCAATTGAGCTGTTAGAATGTCAGAAACAAGCTTTCTGAGCTGAGAACTGCATTTTGTGACATAGTTCATCAGTGGATGATGAGAATGTCAGTTTTGACAAAGAACACTGTTCATTACTAAAATGCTCAAATTGAGCTGTTAGAATGTCAGAAACAAGCTTTCTGAGTTGAGAACTGCATTTTGTGACATAGTTCATCAGTGGATGATGAGAATGTCAGTTTTGACAAAGAACACTGATCATCACTAAAATGCTCCAATTGAGCTGTTAGAATGTCAGAAACAAGCTTTCTGAGCTGAGAACTGCATTTTGTGACATAGTTCATCAGTGGATGATGAGAATGTCAGTTTTGACAAAGAACACTGTTCATTACTAAAATGCTCTAATTGAGCTGTTAGAATGTCAGAAACAAGCTTTCTGAGCTGAGAACTGCATTTTGTGACAAAGTGAATCAGTGGATGATGAGAATGTCACTTTTGACAAAGAACACTGATCATTACTAAAATGCTCTAATTGAGCTGTTAGAATGTCAGAAACAAGCTTTCTGAGCTGAGAACTGCATTTTGTGACAAAGTGAATCAGTGGATGATGAGAATGTCACTTTTGACAAAGAACACTGTTCATTACTAAAATGCTCTAATTGAGCTGTTAAAATATCAGAAACAAGCTTTCTGAGCTGAGAACTGCATTTTGTGACAAAGTGAATCAGTGGATGATGAGAATGTCACTTTTGACAAAGAACACTGATCATTACTAAAATGCTCTAATTGAGCTGTTAGAATGTCAGAAACAAGCTTTCTGAGGATAAAACTGCATTTTGTGACAAAGTGCATCAGTGGATGATGAGAATGTCAGTTTTGACAAAGAACACTGTTCATTACTAAAATGCTCTAATTGAGCTGTTAAAATATCAGAAACAAGCTTTCTGAGCTGAAAACTGCATTTTGTGACAAAAAGCATCAGTGGATGATGAGAATGTCAGTTTTGACAAAGAACACTGATCGTTACTAAAATGCTCTAATTGAGCTGTTAGAATGTCAGAAACAAGCTTTCTGAGCTGAGAACTGCATTTTGTGACAAAGTGAATCAGTGGATGATGAGAATGTCACTTTTGACAAAGAACACTGATCATTACTAAAATGCTCTAATTGAGCTGTTAGAATGTCAGAAACAAGCTTTCTGAGCATAAAACTGCATTTTGTGACATAGTTCATCAGTGGATGATGAGAATGTCAGTTTTGACAAAGAACACTGTTCATTACTAAAATGCTCCAATTGAGCTGTTAGAATGTCAGAAACAAGCTTTCTGAGCATAAAACTGCATTTTGTGACAAAAAGCATCAGTGGATGATGAGAATGTCAGTTTTGACAAAGAACACTGTTCATCACTAAAATGCTCCAATTGAGCTGTTAGAATGTCAGAAACAAGCTTTCTGAGCTGAGAACTGCATTTTGTGACATAGTTCATCAGTGGATGATGAGAATGTCAGTTTTGACAAAGAACACTGTTCATTACTAAAATGCTCTAATTGAGCTGTTAGAATGTCAGAAACAATATTTCTGAGCTGAGAACTGCATTTTGTGACATAGTTCATCAGTGGATGATGAGAATGTCAGTTTTGACAAAGAACACTGTTCATTACTAAAATGCTCTAATTGAGCTGTTAGAATGTCAGAAACAAGCTTTCTGAGCTGAAAACTGCATTTTGTGACAAAGTGAATCAGTGGATGATGAGAATGTCAGTTTTGACAAAGAACACTGTTCATTACTAAAATGCTCTAATTGAGCTGTTAGAATGTCAGAAACAAGCTTTCTGAGCTGAGAACTGCATTTTGTGACATAGTTCATCAGTGGATGATGAGAATGTCAGTTTTGACAAAACACTGTTCATTACTAAAATGCTCTAATTGAGCTGTTAGAATGTCAGAAACAAGCTTTCTGAGCTGAGAACTGCATTTTGTGACATAGTTCATCAGTGGATGATGAGAATGTCAGTTTTGACAAAGAACACTGTTCATTACTAAAATGCTCTAATTGAGCTGTTAGAATGTCAGAAACAAGCTTTCTGAGCTGAGAACTGCATTTTGTGACAAAGTGAATCAGTGGATGATGAGAATGTCACTTTTGACAAAGAAAACTAATCATTACTAAAATGCTCTAATTGAGCTGTTAGAATGTCAGAAACTAGCTTTCTGAGCTGAGAACTGCATTTTGTGACAAAGTGAATCAGTGGATGATGAGAATGTCAGTTTTGACAAAGAACACTGATCGTTACTAAAATGCTCTAATTGAGCTGTTAGAATGTCAGAAACAAGCTTTCTGAGCTGAGAACTGCATTTTGTGACATAGTTCATCAGTGGATGATGAGAATGTCAGTTTTGACAAAGAACACTGTTCATTACTAAAATGCTCTAATTGAGCTGTTAGAATGTCAGAAACAAGCTTTCTGAGCTGAGAACTGCATTTTGTGACATAGTTCATCAGTGGATGATGAGAATGTCAGTTTTGACAAAGAACACTGTTCATTACTAAAATGCTCTAATTGAGCTGTTAGAATGTCAGAAACAAGCTTTCTGAGCTGAGAACTGCATTTTGTGACAAAGTGAATCAGTGGATGATGAGAATGTCACTTTTGACAAAGAACACTGATCATTACTAAAATGCTCTAATTGAGCTGTTAGAATGTCAGAAACAAGCTTTCTGAGCTGAGAACTGCATTTTGTGACAAAGTGAATCAGTGGATGATGAGAATGTCAGTTTTGACAATGAACACTGATCATTACTAAAATGCTCCAATTGAGCTGTTAGAATGTCAGAAACAAGCTTTCTGAGCTGAGAACTGCATTTTGTGACATAGGTCATCAGTGGATGATGAGAATGTCAGTTTTGACCAAGAACACTGATCATTACTAAAATGCTCCAATTGAGCTGTTAGAATGTCAGAAACAAGCTTTCTGAGCTGAGAACTGCATTTTGTGACAAAGTTCATCAGTGGATGATGAGAATGTCAGTTTTGACAATGAACACTGATCATTACTAAAATGCTCCAATTGAGCTGTTAGAATGTCAGAAACAAGCTTTCTGAGCTGAGAACTGCATTTTGTGACATAGGTCATCAGTGGATGATGAGAATGTCAGTTTTGACAAAGAACACTGATCATTACTAAAATGCTCCAATTGAGCTGTTAGAATGTCAGAAACAAGCTTTCTGAGCTGAAAACAGCATTTATTTGACAAAGTGCATCAGTGAATGATGAGAATGTCAGTTTTGACAAAGAACACTGTTCATTACTAAAATGCTCTAATTGAGCTGTTAGAATGTCAGGAACAAGCTTTCTGAGCTGAGAACTGCATTTTGTGACAAAGTGAATCAGTGGATGATGAGAATGTCACTTTTGACAAAGAACACTGATCATTACTAAAATGCTCTAATTGAGCTGTTAGAATGTCAGAAACAAGCTTTCTGAGCATAAAACTGCATTTTGTGACAAAGTGCATCAGTGGATGATGAGAATGTCAGTTTTGACAAAGAACACTGTTCATTACTAAAATGCTCTAATTGAGCTGTTAAAATATCAGAAACAAGCTTTCTGAGCTGAAAACTGCATTTTGTGACAAAAAGCATCAGTGGATGATGAGAATGTCAGTTTTGACAAAGAACACTGATCATTACTAAAATGCTCCAATTGAGCTGTTAGAATGTCAGAAACAAGCTTTCTGAGCTGAGAACTGCATTTTGTGACATAGTTCATCAGTGGATGATGAGAATGTCAGTTTTGACAAAGAACACTGTTCATTACTAAAATGCTCTAATTTAGCTGTTAGAATGTCAGAAACAAGCTTTCTGAGCTGAAAACTGCATTTTGTGACAAAAAGCATCAGTGGATGATGAGAATGTCAGTTTTGACAAAGAACACTGATCATCACTAAAATGCTCCAATTGAGCTGTTAGAATGTCAGAAACAAGCTT
This sequence comes from Barbatula barbatula, assembly GCF_947034865.1. Lineage (NCBI taxonomy): Eukaryota > Metazoa > Chordata > Actinopteri > Cypriniformes > Nemacheilidae > Barbatula > Barbatula barbatula. The sequence goes on from NC_136786.1 coordinate 3,434,233, forward strand.
TCTGAGCTGAGAACTGCATTTTGTGACATAGTTCATCAGTGGATGATGAGAATGTCAGTTTTGACAAAGAACACTGTTCATTACTGAAATGCTCCAATTGAGCTGTTAGAATGTCAGAAACAAGCTTTCTGAGCTGAGAAATGCATTTTGTGACAAAGTGAATCAGTGGATGATGAGAATGTCAGTTTTGACAAAGAACACTGATAATTACTAAAATGCTCTAATTGAGCTGTTAGAATGTCAGAAACAAGCTTTCTGAGCTGAGAACTGCATTTTGTGACATAGTTCATCAGTGGATGATGAGAATGTCAGTTTTGACAAAGAACACTGTTCATTACTAAAATGCTCTAATTGAGCTGTTAGAATGTCAGAAACAAGCTTTCTGAGCTGAGAACTGCATTTTGTGACAAAGTGAATCAGTGGATGATGAGAATGTCACTTTTGACAAAGAACACTGATCATTACTAAAATGCTCTAATTGAGCTGTTAGAATGTCAGAAACAAGCTTTCTGAGCTGAGAACTGCATTTTGTGACAAAGTGAATCAGTGGATGATGAGAATGTCACTTTTGACAAAGAACACTGATCATTGCTAAAATGCTCTAATTGAGCTGTTAGAATGTCAGAAACAAGCTTTCTGAGCTGAGAACTGCATTTTGTGACAAAGTTCATCAGTGGATGATGAGAATGTCAGTTTTGACAAAGAACACTGATCATTACTAAAATGCTCCAATTGAGCTGTTAGAATGTCGGAAACAAGCTTTCTGAGCTGAGAACTGCATTTTGTGACATAGGTCATCAGTGTATGATGAGAATGTCAGTTTTGACAAAGAACACTGATCATTACTAAAATGCTCTAATTGAGCTGTTAGAATGTCAGAAACAAGCTTTCTGAGCTGAGAACTGCATTTTGTGACAAAGTGAATCAGTGGATGATGAGAATGTCACTTTTGACAAAGAACACTGATCATTGCTAAAATGCTCTAATTGAGCTGTTAGAATGTCAGAAACAAGCTTTCTGAGCTGATAACTGCATTTTGTGACATAGTGCATCAGTGGATGATGAGAATGTCAGTTTTGACAAAGAACACTGTTCATTACTAAAATGCTCTAATTGAGCTGTTAGAATGTCAGAAACAAGCTTTCTGAGCTGAGAACTGCATTTTGTGACAAAGTTCATCAGTGGATGATGAGAATGTCAGTTTTGACAAAGAACACTGATCATTACTAAAATGCTCCAATTGAGCTGTTAGAATGTCAGAAACAAGCTTTCTGAGCTGAGAACTGCATTTTGTGACATAGGTCATCAGTGGATGATGAGAATGTCAGTTTTGACAAAGAACACTGATCATTACTAAAATGCTCCAATTGAGCTGTTAGAATGTCAGAAACAAGCTTTCTGAGCTGAAAACTGCATTTTGTGACAAAAAGCATCAGTGGATGATGAGAATGTCAGTTTTGACAAAGAACACTGTTCATCACTAAAATGCTCCAATTAAGCTGTTAGAATGTCAGAAACAAGCTTTCTGAGCTGAGAACTGCATTTTGTGACATAGTTCATCAGTGGATGATGAGAATGTCAGTTTTGACAAAGAACACTGTTCATTACTAAAATGCTCTAATTGAGCTGTTAGAATGTCAGAAACAAGCTTTCTGAGCTGAGAACTGCATTTTGTGACATAGTTCATCAGTGGATGATGAGAATGTCAGTTTTGACAAAGAACACTGTTCATTACTAAAATGCTCTAATTGAGCTGTTAGAATGTCAGAAACAAGCTTTCTGAGCTGAGAACTGCATTTTGTGACAAAGTGAATCAGTGGATGATGAGAATGTCACTTTTGACAAAGAACACTGATCATTACTAAAATGCTCTAATTGAGCTGTTAGAATGTCAGAAACAAGCTTTCTGAGCATAAAACTGCATTTTGTGACAAAGTGCATCAGTGGATGATGAGAATGTCAGTTTTGACAAAGAACACTGTTCATTACTAAAATGCTCTAATTGAGCTGTTAAAATATCAGAAACAAGCTTTCTGAGCTGAGAACTGCATTTTGTGACAAAGTGAATCAGTGGATGATGAGAATGTCACTTTTGACAAAGAACACTGATCATTACTAAAATGCTCTAATTGAGCTGTTAGAATGTCAGAAACAAGCTTTCTGAGCTGAGAACTGCATTTTGTGACAAAGTGAATCAGTGGATGATGAGAATGTCACTTTTGACAAAGAACACTGATCATTACTAAAATGCTCTAATTGAGCTGTTAGAATGTCAGAAACAAGCTTTCTGAGCTGAGAACTGCATTTTGTGACATAGTTCATCAGTGGATGATGAGAATGTCAGTTTTGACAAAGAACACTGTTCATTACTAAAATGCTCTAATTGAGCTGTTAGAATGTCAGAAACAAGCTTTCTGAGCTGAAAACTGCATTTTGTGACAAAAAGCATCAGTGGATGATGAGAATGTCAGTTTTGACAAAGAACACTGTTCATTACTAAAATGCTCTAATTGAGCTGTTAGAATGTCAGAAACAAGCTTTCTGAGCTGAAAACTGCATTTTGTGACAAAAAGCATCAGTGGATGATGAGAATGTCAGTTTTGACAAAGAACACTGATCATTACTAAAATGCTCTAATTGAGCTGTTAGAATGTCAGAAACAAGCTTTCTGAGCTGAAAACTGCATTTTGTGACAAAGTGAATCAGTGGATGATGAGAATGTCAGTTTTGACAAAGAACACTGTTCATTACTGAAATGCTCCAATTGAGCTGTTAGAATGTCAGAAACAAGCTTTCTGAGCTGAGAAATGCATTTTGTGACAAAGTGCATCAGTGGATGATGAGAATGTCAGTTTTGACAAAGAACACTGATCATTACTAAAATGCTCTAATTGAGCTGTTAGAATGTCAGAAACAAGCTTTCTGAGCTGAGAACTGCATTTTGTGACATAGTTCATCAGTGGATGATGAGAAGGTCAGTTTTGACAAAGAACACTGTTCATTACTAAAATGCACTAATTGAGCTGTTAGAATGTCAGAAACAAGCTTTCTGAGCTGAGAACTGCATTTTGTGACATAGTTCATCAGTGGATGATGAGAATGTCAGTTTTGACAAAGAACACTGTTCATTACTAAAATGCTCTAATTGAGCTGTTAGAATGTCAGAAACAAGCTTTCTGAGCTGAGAACTGCATTTTGTGACAAAGTGAATCAGTGGATGATGAGAATGTCAGTTTTGACAAAGAACACTGATCGTTACTAAAATGCTCTAATTGAGCTGTTAGAATGTCAGAAACAAGCTTTCTGAGCTGAGAACTGCATTTTGTGACAAAGTGAATCAGTGGATGATGAGAATGTCACTTTTGACAAAGAACACTGATCATTACTAAAATGCTCTAATTGAGCTGTTAGAATATCAGAAACAAGCTTTCTGAGCTGAGAACTGCATTTTGTGACAAAGTGAATCAGTGGATGATGAGAATGTCAGTTTTGACAAAGAACACTGTTCATTACTGAAATGCTCCAATTGAGCTGTTAGAATGTCAGAAACAAGCTTTCTGAGCTGAAAACTGCATTTTGTGACAAAAAGCATCAGTGGATGATGAGAATGTCAGTTTTGACAAAGAACACTGTTCATCACTAAAATGCTCCAATTGAGCTGTTAGAATGTCAGAAACAAGCTTTCTGAGCTGAGAACTGCATTTTGTGACATAGTTCATCAGTGGATGATGAGAATGTCAGTTTTGACAAAGAACACTGTTCATTACTAAAATGCTCTAATTGAGCTGTTAGAATGTCAGAAACAAGCTTTCTGAGCTGAGAACTGCATTTTGTGACATAGTTCATCAGTGGATGATGAGAATGTCAGTTTTGACAAAGAACACTGTTCATTACTAAAATGCTCTAATTGAGCTGTTAGAATGTCAGAAACAAGCTTTCTGAGCTGAGAACTGCATTTTGTGACAAAGTGAATCAGTGGATGATGAGAATGTCACTTTTGACAAAGAACACTGATCATTACTAAAATGCTCTAATTGAGCTGTTAGAATGTCAGAAACAAGCTTTCTGAGCTGAGAACTGCATTTTGTGACAAAGTGAATCAGTGGATGATGAGAATGTCACTTTTGACAAAGAACACTGATCATTACTAAAATGCTCTAATTGAGCTGTTAGAATGTCAGAAACAAGCTTTCTGAGCTGAGAACTGCATTTTGTGACAAAGTGAATCAGTGGATGATGAGAATGTCAGTTTTGAAAAAGAACACTGATCGTTACTAAAATGGTCTAATTGAGCTGTTAGAATGTCAGAAACAAGCTTTCTGAGCTGAGAACTGCATTTTGTGACAAAGTGAATCAGTGGATGATGAGAATGTCACTTTTGACAAAGAACACTGATCATTACTAAAATGCTCTAATTGAGCTGTTAGAATGTCAGAAACAAGCTTTCTGAGCTGAGAACTGCATTTTGTGACAAAGTGAATCAGTGGATGATGAGAATGTCAGTTTTGACAAAGAACACTGTTCATTACTGAAATGCTCTAATTGAGCTGTTAGAATGTCAGAAACAAGCTTTCTGAGCTGAAAACTGCATTTTGTGACAAAAAGCATCAGTGGATGATGAGAATGTCAGTTTTGACAAAGAACACTGTTCATCACTAAAATGCTCCAATTGAGCTGTTAGAATGTCAGAAACAAGCTTTCTGAGCTGAGAACTGCATTTTGTGACATAGTTCATCAGTGGATGATGAGAATGTCAGTTTTGACAAAGAACACTGTTCATTACTAAAATGCTCCAATTGAGCTGTTAGAATGTCAGAAACAAGCTTTCTGAGCTGAAAACAGCATTTATTTGACAAAGTGCATCAGTGGATGATGAGAATGTCAGTTTTGACAAAGAACACTGTTCATTACTAAAATGCTCTAATTGAGCTGTTAGAATGTCAGAAACAAGCTTTCTGAGCTGAGAACTGCATTTTGTGACAAAGTGAATCAGTGGATGATGAGAACGTCACTTTTGACAAAGAAAACTAATCATTACTAAAATGCTCTAATTGAGCTGTTAGAATGTCAGAAACAAGCTTTCTGAGCTGAGAACTGCATTTTGTGACAAAGTGAATCAGTGGATGATGAGAATGTCAGTTTTGACAAAGAACACTGATCGTTACTAAAATGCTCTAATTGAGCTGTTAGAATGTCAGAAACAAGCTTTCTGAGCTGAAAACTGCATTTTGTGACAAAGTGAATCAGTGGATGATGAGAATGTCAGTTTTGACAAAGAACACTGTTCATTACTGAAATGCTCCAATTGAGCTGTAGAATGTCAGAAACAAGCTTTCTGAGCTGAAAACTGCATTTTGTGACATAGTTCATCAGTGGATGATGAGAATGTCAGTTTTGACAAAGAACACTGTTCATTACTAAAATGCTCTAATTGAGCTGTTAGAATGTCAGAAACAAGCTTTCTGAGCTGAAAACTGCATTTTGTGACAAAAAGCATCAGTGGATGATGAGAATGTCAGTTTTGACAAAGAACACTGATCATTACTAAAATGCTCTAATTGAGCTGTTAGAATGTCAGAAACAAGCTTTCTGAGCTGAAAACTGCATTTTGTGACAAAGTGAATCAGTGGATGATGAGAATGTCAGTTTTGACAAAGAACACTGTTCATTACTGAAATGCTCCAATTGAGCTGTTAGAATGTCAGAAACAAGCTTTCTGAGCTGAGAACTGCATTTTGTGACAAAGTGAATCAGTGGATGATGAGAATGTCAGTTTTGACAAAGAACACTGTTCATTACTGAAATGCTCCAATTGAGCTGTTAGAATGTCAGAAACAAGCTTTCTGAGCTGAAAACTGCATTTTGTGACAAAAAGCATCAGTGGATGATGAGAATGTCAGTTTTGACAAAGAACACTGTTCATCACTAAAATGCTCCAATTGAGCTGTTAGAATGTCAGAAACAAGCTTTCTGAGCTGAGAACTGCATTTTGTGACATAGTTCATCAGTGGATGATGAGAATGTCAGTTTTGACAAAGAACACTGATCATTACTAAAATGCTCTAATTGAGCTGTTAGAATGTCAGAAACAAGCTTTCTGAGCTGAAAACTGCATTTTGTGACATAGTTCATCAGTGGATGATGAGAATGTCAGTTTTGACAAAGAACACTGTTCATTACTAAAATGCTCTAATTGAGCTGTTAGAATGTCAGAAACAAGCTTTCTGAGCTGAGAACTGCATTTTGTGACATAGTTCATCAGTGGATGATGAGAATGTCAGTTTTGACAAAGAACACTGTTCATTACTAAAATGCTCTAATTGATCTGTTAGAATGTCAGAAACAAGCTTTCTGAGCTGAGAACTGCATTTTGTGACATAGTTCATCAGTGGATGATGAGAATGTCAGTTTTGACAAAGAACACTGTTCATTACTAAAATGCTCTAATTGAGCTGTTAGAATGTCAGAAACAAGCTTTCTGAGCTGAGAACTGCATTTTGTGACAAAGTGAATCAGTGGATGATGAGAAATTCAGTTTTGACAAAGAAGACTGTTCATCACTAAAATGCTCTAATTGAGCTGTTAGAATGTCAGAAACAAGCTTTCTGAGCTGAAAACTGCATTTTGTGACAAAGTGAATTAGTGGATGATGAGAATGTCAGTTTTGACAAAGAACACTGTTCATTACTGAAATGCTCCAATTCAGCTGTTACAATGTCAGAAACAAGCTTTCTGAGCTGAGAATTGCATTTTGTGACAAAGTGAATCAGTGGATGATGAGAATGTCAGTTTTGACAAAGAACACTGATAATTACTAAAATGCTCTAATTGAGCTGTTAGAATGTCAGAAACAAGCTTTCTGAGCTGAGAACTGCATTTTGTGACATAGTTCATCAGTGGATGATGAGAATGTCAGTTTTGACAAAGAACACTGTTCATTACTAAAATGCTCTAATTGAGCTGTTAGAATGTCAGAAACAAGCTTTCTGAGCTGAGAACTGCATTTTGTGACAAAGTGAATCAGTGGATGATGAGAATGTCACTTTTGACAAAGAACACTGATCATTACTAAAATGCTCTAATTGAGCTGTTAGAATGTCAGAAACAAGCTTTCTGAGCTGAGAACTGCATTTTGTGACATAGTGCATCAGTGGATGATGAGAATGTCACTTTTGACAAAGAACACTGTTCATTACTAAAATGCTCTAATTGAGCTGTTAGAATGTCAGAAACAAGCTTTCTGAGCAGAGAACTGCATTTTGTGACAAAGTTCATCAGTGGATGATGAGAATGTCAGTTTTGACAAAGAACACTGTTCATCACTAAAATGCTCCAATTGAGCTGTTAGAATGTCAGAAACAAGCTTTCTGAGCTGAGAACTGCATTTTGTGACATAGTTCATCAGTGGATGATGAGAATGTCAGTTTTGACAAAGAACACTGATCATTACTAAAATGCTCTAATTGAGCTGTTAGAATGTCAGAAACAAGCTTTCTGAGCTGAAAACTGCATTTTGTGACATAGTTCATCAGTGGATGATGAGAATGTCAGTTTTGACAAAGAACACTGTTCATTACTAAAATGCTCTAATTGAGCTGTTAGAATGTCAGAAACAAGCTTTCTGAGCTGAGAACTGCATTTTGTGACATAGTTCATCAGTGGATGATGAGAATGTCAGTTTTGACAAAGAACACTGTTCATTACTAAAATGCTCTAATTGAGCTGTTAGAATGTCAGAAACAAGCTTTCTGAGCTGAGAACTGCATTTTGTGACATAGTTCATCAGTGGATGATGAGAATGTCAGTTTTGACAAAGAACACTGTTCATTACTAAAATGCTCTAATTGAGCTGTTAGAATGTCAGAAACAAGCTTTCTGAGCTGAGAACTGCATTTTGTGACAAAGTGAATCAGTGGATGATGAGAAATTCAGTTTTGACAAAGAAGACTGTTCATCACTAAAATGCTCTAATTGAGCTGTTAGAATGTCAGAAACAAGCTTTCTGAGCTGAAAACTGCATTTTGTGACAAAGTGAATTAGTGGATGATGAGAATGTCAGTTTTGACAAAGAACACTGTTCATTACTGAAATGCTCCAATTGAGCTGTTACAATGTCAGAAACAAGCTTTCTGAGCTGAGAACTGCATTTTGTGACAAAGTGAATCAGTGGATGATGAGAATGTCACTTTTGACAAAGAACACTGATCATTACTAAAATGCTCTAATTGAGCTGTTAGAATGTCAGAAACAAGCTTTCTGAGCTGAAAACTGCATTTTGTGACAAAGTGAATCAGTGGATGATGAGAATGTCAGTTTTGACAAAGAACACTGTTCATTACTGAAATGCTCCAATTGAGCTGTTAGAATGTCAGAAACAAGCTTTCTGAGCTGAGAAATGCATTTTGTGACAAAGTGCATCAGTGGATGATGAGAATGTCAGTTTTGACAAAGAACACTGATCATTACTAAAATGCTCCAATTAAGCTGTTAGAATGTCAGAAACAAGCTTTCTGACCTGAGAACTGCATTTTGTGACATAGTTCATCAGTGGATGATGAGAATGTCAGTTTTGACAAAGAACACTGTTCATTACTAAAATGCTCTAATTGAGCTGTTAGAATGTCAGAAACAAGCTTTCTGAGCTGAGAACTGCATTTTGTGACATAGTTCATCAGTGGATGATGAGAATGTCAGTTTTGACAAAGAACACTGTTCATTACTGAAATGCTCCAATTGAGCTGTTAGAATGTCAGAAACAAGCTTTCTGAGCTGAAAACTGCATTTTGTGACAAAAAGCATCAGTGGATGATGAGAATGTCAGTTTTGACAAAGAACACTGTTCATCACTAAAATGCTCCAATTGAGCTGTTAGAATGTCAGAAACAAGCTTTCTGAGCTGAGAACTGCATTTTGTGACATAGTTCATCAGTGGATGATGAGAATGTCAGTTTTGACAAAGAACACTGTTCATTACTAAAATGCTCTAATTGAGCTGTTAGAATGTCAGAAACAAGCTTTCTGAGCTGAGAACTGCATTTTGTGACATAGTTCATCAGTGGATGATGAGAATGTCAGTTTTGACAAAGAACACTGTTCATTACTAAAATGCTCTAATTGAGCTGTTAGAATGTCAGAAACAAGCTTTCTGAGCTGAGAACTGCATTTTGTGACAAAGTGAATCAGTGGATGATGAGAATGTCACTTTTGACAAAGAACACTGATCATTACTAAAATGCTCTAATTGAGCTGTTAGAATGTCAGAAACAAGCTTTCTGAGCTGAGAACTGCATTTTGTGACAAAGTGAATCAGTGGATGATGAGAATGTCACTTTTGACAAAGAACACTGATCATTACTAAAATGCTCTAATTGAGCTGTTAGAATGTCAGAAACAAGCTTTCTGAGCTGAGAACTGCATTTTGTGACAAAGTGAATCAGTGGATGATGAGAATGTCAGTTTTGAAAAAGAACACTGATCGTTACTAAAATGGTCTAATTGAGCTGTTAGAATGTCAGAAACAAGCTTTCTGAGCTGAGAACTGCATTTTGTGACAAAGTGAATCAGTGGATGATGAGAATGTCACTTTTGACAAAGAACACTGATCATTACTAAAATGCTCTAATTGAGCTGTTAGAATGTCAGAAACAAGCTTTCTGAGCTGAGAACTGCATTTTGTGACAAAGTGAATCAGTGGATGATGAGAATGTCAGTTTTGACAAAGAACACTGTTCATTACTGAAATGCTCTAATTGAGCTGTTAGAATGTCAGAAACAAGCTTTCTGAGCTGAAAACTGCATTTTGTGACAAAAAGCATCAGTGGATGATGAGAATGTCAGTTTTGACAAAGAACACTGTTCATCACTAAAATGCTCCAATTGAGCTGTTAGAATGTCAGAAACAAGCTTTCTGAGCTGAGAACTGCATTTTGTGACATAGTTCATCAGTGGATGATGAGAATGTCAGTTTTGACAAAGAACACTGTTCATTACTAAAATGCTCCAATTGAGCTGTTAGAATGTCAGAAACAAGCTTTCTGAGCTGAAAACAGCATTTATTTGACAAAGTGCATCAGTGGATGATGAGAATGTCAGTTTTGACAAAGAACACTGTTCATTACTAAAATGCTCTAATTGAGCTGTTAGAATGTCAGAAACAAGCTTTCTGAGCTGAGAACTGCATTTTGTGACAAAGTGAATCAGTGGATGATGAGAACGTCACTTTTGACAAAGAAAACTAATCATTACTAAAATGCTCTAATTGAGCTGTTAGAATGTCAGAAACAAGCTTTCTGAGCTGAGAACTGCATTTTGTGACAAAGTGAATCAGTGGATGATGAGAATGTCAGTTTTGACAAAGAACACTGATCGTTACTAAAATGCTCTAATTGAGCTGTTAGAATGTCAGAAACAAGCTTTCTGAGCTGAAAACTGCATTTTGTGACAAAGTGAATCAGTGGATGATGAGAATGTCAGTTTTGACAAAGAACACTGTTCATTACTGAAATGCTCCAATTGAGCTGTAGAATGTCAGAAACAAGCTTTCTGAGCTGAAAACTGCATTTTGTGACATAGTTCATCAGTGGATGATGAGAATGTCAGTTTTGACAAAGAACACTGTTCATTACTAAAATGCTCTAATTGAGCTGTTAGAATGTCAGAAACAAGCTTTCTGAGCTGAAAACTGCATTTTGTGACAAAAAGCATCAGTGGATGATGAGAATGTCAGTTTTGACAAAGAACACTGATCATTACTAAAATGCTCTAATTGAGCTGTTAGAATGTCAGAAACAAGCTTTCTGAGCTGAAAACTGCATTTTGTGACAAAGTGAATCAGTGGATGATGAGAATGTCAGTTTTGACAAAGAACACTGTTCATTACTGAAATGCTCCAATTGAGCTGTTAGAATGTCAGAAACAAGCTTTCTGAGCTGAGAACTGCATTTTGTGACAAAGTGAATCAGTGGATGATGAGAATGTCAGTTTTGACAAAGAACACTGTTCATTACTGAAATGCTCCAATTGAGCTGTTAGAATGTCAGAAACAAGCTTTCTGAGCTGAAAACTGCATTTTGTGACAAAAAGCATCAGTGGATGATGAGAATGTCAGTTTTGACAAAGAACACTGTTCATCACTAAAATGCTCCAATTGAGCTGTTAGAATGTCAGAAACAAGCTTTCTGAGCTGAGAACTGCATTTTGTGACATAGTTCATCAGTGGATGATGAGAATGTCAGTTTTGACAAAGAACACTGATCATTACTAAAATGCTCTAATTGAGCTGTTAGAATGTCAGAAACAAGCTTTCTGAGCTGAAAACTGCATTTTGTGACATAGTTCATCAGTGGATGATGAGAATGTCAGTTTTGACAAAGAACACTGTTCATTACTAAAATGCTCTAATTGAGCTGTTAGAATGTCAGAAACAAGCTTTCTGAGCTGAGAACTGCATTTTGTGACATAGTTCATCAGTGGATGATGAGAATGTCAGTTTTGACAAAGAACACTGTTCATTACTAAAATGCTCTAATTGATCTGTTAGAATGTCAGAAACAAGCTTTCTGAGCTGAGAACTGCATTTTGTGACATAGTTCATCAGTGGATGATGAGAATGTCAGTTTTGACAAAGAACACTGTTCATTACTAAAATGCTCTAATTGAGCTGTTAGAATGTCAGAAACAAGCTTTCTGAGCTGAGAACTGCATTTTGTGACAAAGTGAATCAGTGGATGATGAGAAATTCAGTTTTGACAAAGAAGACTGTTCATCACTAAAATGCTCTAATTGAGCTGTTAGAATGTCAGAAACAAGCTTTCTGAGCTGAAAACTGCATTTTGTGACAAAGTGAATTAGTGGATGATGAGAATGTCAGTTTTGACAAAGAACACTGTTCATTACTGAAATGCTCCAATTCAGCTGTTACAATGTCAGAAACAAGCTTTCTGAGCTGAGAATTGCATTTTGTGACAAAGTGAATCAGTGGATGATGAGAATGTCAGTTTTGACAAAGAACACTGATAATTACTAAAATGCTCTAATTGAGCTGTTAGAATGTCAGAAACAAGCTTTCTGAGCTGAGAACTGCATTTTGTGACATAGTTCATCAGTGGATGATGAGAATGTCAGTTTTGACAAAGAACACTGTTCATTACTAAAATGCTCTAATTGAGCTGTTAGAATGTCAGAAACAAGCTTTCTGAGCTGAGAACTGCATTTTGTGACAAAGTGAATCAGTGGATGATGAGAATGTCACTTTTGACAAAGAACACTGATCATTACTAAAATGCTCTAATTGAGCTGTTAGAATGTCAGAAACAAGCTTTCTGAGCTGAGAACTGCATTTTGTGACATAGTGCATCAGTGGATGATGAGAATGTCACTTTTGACAAAGAACACTGTTCATTACTAAAATGCTCTAATTGAGCTGTTAGAATGTCAGAAACAAGCTTTCTGAGCAGAGAACTGCATTTTGTGACAAAGTTCATCAGTGGATGATGAGAATGTCAGTTTTGACAAAGAACACTGTTCATCACTAAAATGCTCCAATTGAGCTGTTAGAATGTCAGAAACAAGCTTTCTGAGCTGAGAACTGCATTTTGTGACATAGTTCATCAGTGGATGATGAGAATGTCAGTTTTGACAAAGAACACTGATCATTACTAAAATGCTCTAATTGAGCTGTTAGAATGTCAGAAACAAGCTTTCTGAGCTGAAAACTGCATTTTGTGACATAGTTCATCAGTGGATGATGAGAATGTCAGTTTTGACAAAGAACACTGTTCATTACTAAAATGCTCTAATTGAGCTGTTAGAATGTCAGAAACAAGCTTTCTGAGCTGAGAACTGCATTTTGTGACATAGTTCATCAGTGGATGATGAGAATGTCAGTTTTGACAAAGAACACTGTTCATTACTAAAATGCTCTAATTGAGCTGTTAGAATGTCAGAAACAAGCTTTCTGAGCTGAGAACTGCATTTTGTGACATAGTTCATCAGTGGATGATGAGAATGTCAGTTTTGACAAAGAACACTGTTCATTACTAAAATGCTCTAATTGAGCTGTTAGAATGTCAGAAACAAGCTTTCTGAGCTGAGAACTGCATTTTGTGACAAAGTGAATCAGTGGATGATGAGAAATTCAGTTTTGACAAAGAAGACTGTTCATCACTAAAATGCTCTAATTGAGCTGTTAGAATGTCAGAAACAAGCTTTCTGAGCTGAAAACTGCATTTTGTGACAAAGTGAATTAGTGGATGATGAGAATGTCAGTTTTGACAAAGAACACTGTTCATTACTGAAATGCTCCAATTGAGCTGTTACAATGTCAGAAACAAGCTTTCTGAGCTGAGAACTGCATTTTGTGACAAAGTGAATCAGTGGATGATGAGAATGTCACTTTTGACAAAGAACACTGATCATTACTAAAATGCTCTAATTGAGCTGTTAGAATGTCAGAAACAAGCTTTCTGAGCATAAAACTGCATTTTGTGACAAAGTGCATCAGTGGATGATGAGAATGTCAGTTTTGACAAAGAACACTGTTCATTACTAAAATGCTCTAATTGAGCTGTTAAAATATCAGAAACAAGCTTTCTGAGCTGAAAACTGCATTTTGTGACAAAAAGCATCAGTGGATGATGAGAATGTCAGTTTTGACAAAGAACACTGATCATTACTAAAATGCTCCAATTGAGCTGTTAGAATGTCAGAAACAAGCTTTCTGAGCTGAGAACTGCATTTTGTGACAAAGTGAATCAGTGGATGATGAGAATGTCACTTTTGACAAAGAACACTGATCATTACTAAAATGCTCTAATTGAGCTGTTAGAATGTCAGAAACAAGCTTTCTGAGCTGAGAACTGCATTTTGTGACAAAGTGAATCAGTGGATGATGAGAATGTCAGTTTTGACAAAGAACACTGATCGTTACTAAAATGCTCTAATTGAGCTGTTAGAATGTCAGAAACAAGCTTTCTGAGCTGAGAACTGCATTTTGTGACATAGTTCATCAGTGGATGATGAGAATGTCAGTTTTGACAAAGAACACTGATAATTACTAAAATGCTCTAATTGAGCTGTTAGAATGTCAGAAACAAGCTTTCTGAGCTGAGAACTGCATTTTGTGACATAGTTCATCAGTGGATGATGAGAATGTCAGTTTTGACAAAGAACACTGTTCATTACTAAAATGCTCTAATTGAGCTGTTAGAATGTCAGAAACAAGCTTTCTGAGCTGAGAACTGCATTTTGTGACAAAGTGAATCAGTGGATGATGAGAATGTCACTTTTGACAAAGAACACTGATCATTACTAAAATGCTCTAATTGAGCTGTTAGAATGTCAGAAACAAGCTTTCTGAGCTGAGAACTGCATTTTGTGACATAGTGCATCAGTGGATGATGAGAATGTCACTTTTGACAAAGAACACTGTTCATTACTAAAATGCTCTAATTGAGCTGTTAGAATGTCAGAAACAAGCTTTCTGAGCAGAGAACTGCATTTTGTGACAAAGTTCATCAGTGGATGATGAGAATGTCAGTTTTGACAAAGAACACTGTTCATCACTAAAATGCTCCAATTGAGCTGTTAGAATGTCAGAAACAAGCTTTCTGAGCTGAGAACTGCATTTTGTGACATAGTTCATCAGTGGATGATGAGAATGTCAGTTTTGACAAAGAACACTGATCATTACTAAAATGCTCTAATTGAGCTGTTAGAATGTCAGAAACAAGCTTTCTGAGCTGAAAACTGCATTTTGTGACATAGTTCATCAGTGGATGATGAGAATGTCAGTTTTGACAAAGAACACTGTTCATTACTAAAATGCTCTAATTGAGCTGTTAGAATGTCAGAAACAAGCTTTCTGAGCTGAGAACTGCATTTTGTGACATAGTTCATCAGTGGATGATGAGAATGTCAGTTTTGACAAAGAACACTGTTCATTACTAAAATGCTCTAATTGAGCTGTTAGAATGTCAGAAACAAGCTTTCTGAGCTGAGAACTGCATTTTGTGACATAGTTCATCAGTGGATGATGAGAATGTCAGTTTTGACAAAGAACACTGTTCATTACTAAAATGCTCTAATTGAGCTGTTAGAATGTCAGAAACAAGCTTTCTGAGCTGAGAACTGCATTTTGTGACAAAGTGAATCAGTGGATGATGAGAAATTCAGTTTTGACAAAGAAGACTGTTCATCACTAAAATGCTCTAATTGAGCTGTTAGAATGTCAGAAACAAGCTTTCTGAGCTGAAAACTGCATTTTGTGACAAAGTGAATTAGTGGATGATGAGAATGTCAGTTTTGACAAAGAACACTGTTCATTACTGAAATGCTCCAATTGAGCTGTTACAATGTCAGAAACAAGCTTTCTGAGCTGAGAACTGCATTTTGTGACAAAGTGAATCAGTGGATGATGAGAATGTCACTTTTGACAAAGAACACTGATCATTACTAAAATGCTCTAATTGAGCTGTTAGAATGTCAGAAACAAGCTTTCTGAGCATAAAACTGCATTTTGTGACAAAGTGCATCAGTGGATGATGAGAATGTCAGTTTTGACAAAGAACACTGTTCATTACTAAAATGCTCTAATTGAGCTGTTAAAATATCAGAAACAAGCTTTCTGAGCTGAAAACTGCATTTTGTGACAAAAAGCATCAGTGGATGATGAGAATGTCAGTTTTGACAAAGAACAGTGATCATTACTAAAATGCTCCAATTGAGCTGTTAGAATGTCAGAAACAAGCTTTCTGAGCTGAGAACTGCATTTTGTGACAAAGTGAATCAGTGGATGATGAGAATGTCACTTTTGACAAAGAACACTGATCATTACTAAAATGCTCTAATTGAGCTGTTAGAATGTCAGAAACAAGCTTTCTGAGCTGAGAACTGCATTTTGTGACAAAGTGAATCAGTGGATGATGAGAATGTCAGTTTTGACAAAGAACACTGATCGTTACTAAAATGCTCTAATTGAGCTGTTAGAATGTCAGAAACAAGCTTTCTGAGCTGAGAACTGCATTTTGTGACATAGTTCATCAGTGGATGATGAGAATGTCAGTTTTGACAAAGAACACTGTTCATTACTAAAATGCTCTAATTGAGCTGTTAGAATGTCAGAAACAAGCTTTCTGAGCTGAAAACTGCATTTTGTGACAAAAAGCATCAGTGGATGATGAGAATGTCAGTTTTGACAAAGAACACTGCTCATCACTAAAATGCTCCAATTGAGCTGTTAGAATGTCAGAAACAAGCTTTCTGAGCTGAGAACTGCATTTTGTGACATAGTTCATCAGTGGATGATGAGAATGTCAGTTTTGACATAGAACACTGTTCATTACTAAAATGCTCTAATTGAGCTGTTAGAATGTCAGAAACAAGCTTTCTGAGCTGAGAACTGCATTTTGTGACAAAGTGAATCAGTGGATGATGAGAATGTCACTTTTGACAAAGAACACTGATCATTACTAAAATGCTCTAATTGAGCTGTTAGAATGTCAGAAACAAGCTTTCTGAGCATAAAACTGCATTTTGTGACAAAGTGCATCAGTGGATGATGAGAATGTCAGTTTTGACAAAGAACACTGTTCATTACTAAAATGCTCTAATTGAGCTGTTAAAATATCAGAAACAAGCTTTCTGAGCTGAAAACTGCATTATGTGACAAAAAGCATCAGTGTATGATGAGAATGTCAGTTTTGACAAAGAACACTGATCATTACTAAAATGCTCCAATTGAGCTGTTAGAATGTCAGAAACAAGCTTTCTGAGCTGAGAACTGCATTTTGTGACATAGTTCATCAGTGGATGATGAGAATGTCAGTTTTGACAAAGAACACTGTTCATTACTAAAATGCTCTAATTGAGCTGTTAGAATGTCAGAAACAAGCTTTCTGAGCTGAAAACTGCATTTTGTGACAAAGTGAATCAGTGGATGATGAGAATGTCAGTTTTGACAAAGAACACTGTTCATTACTAAAATGCTCTAATTGAGCTGTTAGAATGTCAGAAACAAGCTTTCTGAGCTGAGAACTGCATTTTGTGACATAGTTCATCAGTGGATGATGAGAATGTCAGTTTTGACAAAGAACACTGTTCATTACTTAAATGCTCTAATTGAGCTGTTAGAATGTCAGAAACAAGCTTTCTGAGCTGAAAACTGCATTTTGTGACAAAGTGAATCAGTGGATGATGAGAATGTCAGTTTTGACAAAGAACACTGTTCATTACTAAAATGCTCTAATTGAGCTGTTAGAATGTCAGAAACAAGCTTTCTGAGCTGAGAACTGCATTTTGTGACATAGTTCATCAGTGGATGATGAGAATGTCAGTTTTGACAAAGAACACTGTTCATTACTAAAATGCTCTAATTGAGCTGTTAGAATGTCAGAAACAAGCTTTCTGAGCTGAGAACTGCATTTTGTGACAAAGTGAATCAGTGGATGATGAGAATGTCAGTTTTGACAAAGAACACTGATAATTACTAAAATGCTCTAATTGAGCTGTTAGAATGTCAGAAACAAGCTTTCTGAGCTGAGAACTGCATTTTGTGACAAAGTGAATCAGTGGATGATGAGAATGTCACTTTTGACAAAGAACACTGATCGTTACTAAAATGCTCTAATTGAGCTGTTAGAATGTCAGAAACAAGCTTTCTGAGCTGAGAACTGCATTTTGTGACAAAGTGAATCAGTGGATGATGAGAATGTCACTTTTGACAAAGAACACTGATCATTACTAAAATGCTCTAATTGAGCTGTTAGAATGTCAGAAACAAGCTTTCTGAGCTGAGAACTGCATTTTGTGACAAAGTGAATCAGTGGATGATGAGAATGTCAGTTTTGACAAAGAACACTGTTCATTACTGAAATGCTCCAATTGAGCTGTTAGAATGTCAGAAACAAGCTTTCTGAGCTGAAAACTGCATTTTGTGACAAAAAGCATCAGTGGATGATGAGAATGTCAGTTTTGACAAAGAACACTGTTCATCACTAAAATGCTCCAATTGAGCTGTTAGAATGTCAGAAACAAGCTTTCTGAGCTGAGAACTGCATTTTGTGACATAGTTCATCAGTGGATGATGAGAATGTCAGTTTTGACAAAGAACACTGATCATTACTAAAATGCTCTAATTGAGCTGATAGAATGTCAGAAACAAGCTTTCTGAGCTGAGAACTGCATTTTGTGACATAGTTCATCAGTGGATGATGAGAATGTCAGTTTTGACAAAGAACACTGTTCATTACTAAAATGCTCTAATTGAGCTGTTAGAATGTCAGAAACAAGCTTTCTGAGCTGAGAACTGCATTTTGTGACATAGTTCATCAGTGGATGATGAGAATGTCAGTTTTGACAAAGAACACTGTTCATTACTAAAATGCTCTAATTGAGCTGTTAGAATGTCAGAAACAAGCTTTCTGAGCTGAGAACTGCATTTTGTGACAAAGTGAATCAGTGGATGATGAGAATGTCACTTTTGACAAAGAACACTGATCATTACTAAAATGCTCTAATTGAGCTGTTAGAATGTCAGAAACAAGCTTTCTGAGCTGAGAACTGCATTTTGTGACAAAGTGAATCAGTGGATGATGAGAATGTCACTTTTGACAAAGAACACTGATCATTACTAAAATGCTCTAATTGAGCTGTTAGAATGTCAGAAACAAGCTTTCTGAGCTGAGAACTGCATTTTGTGACAAAGTGAATCAGTGGATGATGAGAATGTCAGTTTTGAAAAAGAACACTGATCGTTACTAAAATGCTCTAATTGAGCTGTTAGAATGTCAGAAACAAGCTTTCTGAGCTGAGAACTGCATTTTGTGACAAAGTGAATCAGTGGATGATGAGAATGTCACTTTTGACAAAGAACACTGATCATTACTAAAATGCTCTAATTGAGCTGTTAGAATGTCAGAAACAAGCTTTTTGAGCTGAGAACTGCATTTTGTGACAAAGTGAATCAGTGGATGATGAGAATGTCAGTTTTGACAAAGAACACTGTTCATTACTGAAATGCTCCAATTGAGCTGTTAGAATGTCAGAAACAAGCTTTCTGAGCTGAAAACTGCATTTTGTGACAAAAAGCATCAGTGGATGATGAGAATGTCAGTTTTGACAAAGAACACTGTTCATCACTAAAATGCTCCAATTGAGCTGTTAGAATGTCAGAAACAAGCTTTCTGAGCTGAGAACTGCATTTTGTGACATAGTTCATCAGTGGATGATGAGAATGTCAGTTTTGACAAAGAACACTGTTCATTACTAAAATGCTCTAATTGAGCTGTTAGAATGTCAGAAACAAGCTTTCTGAGCTGAAAACTGCATTTTGTGACAAAGTGAATCAGTGGATGATGAGAATGTCAGTTTTGACAAAGAACACTGTTCATTACTAAAATGCTCTAATTGAGCTGTTAGAATGTCAGAAACAATATTTCTGAGCTGAGAACTGCATTTTGTGACATAGTTCATCAGTGGATGATGAGAATGTCAGTTTTGACAAAGAACACTGTTCATTACTAAAATGCTCTAATTGAGCTGTTAGAATGTCAGAAACAAGCTTTCTGAGCTGAAAACTGCATTTTGTGACAAAGTGAATCAGTGGATGATGAGAATGTCAGTTTTGACAAAGAACACTGTTCATTACTAAAATGCTCTAATTGAGCTGTTAGAATGTCAGAAACAAGCTTTCTGAGCTGAGAACTGCATTTTGTGACATAGTTCATCAGTGGATGATGAGAATGTCAGTTTTGACAAAACACTGTTCATTACTAAAATGCTCTAATTGAGCTGTTAGAATGTCAGAAACAAGCTTTCTGAGCTGAGAACTGCATTTTGTGACATAGTTCATCAGTGGATGATGAGAATGTCAGTTTTGACAAAGAACACTGTTCATTACTAAAATGCTCTAATTGAGCTGTTAGAATGTCAGAAACAAGCTTTCTGAGCTGAGAACTGCATTTTGTGACAAAGTGAATCAGTGGATGATGAGAATGTCACTTTTGACAAAGAAAACTAATCATTACTAAAATGCTCTAATTGAGCTGTTAGAATGTCAGAAACTAGCTTTCTGAGCTGAGAACTGCATTTTGTGACAAAGTGAATCAGTGGATGATGAGAATGTCAGTTTTGACAAAGAACACTGATCGTTACTAAAATGCTCTAATTGAGCTGTTAGAATGTCAGAAACAAGCTTTCTGAGCTGAGAACTGCATTTTGTGACATAGTTCATCAGTGGATGATGAGAATGTCAGTTTTGACAAAGAACACTGTTCATTACTAAAATGCTCTAATTGAGCTGTTAGAATGTCAGAAACAAGCTTTCTGAGCTGAGAACTGCATTTTGTGACATAGTTCATCAGTGGATGATGAGAATGTCAGTTTTGACAAAGAACACTGTTCATTACTAAAATGCTCTAATTGAGCTGTTAGAATGTCAGAAACAAGCTTTCTGAGCTGAGAACTGCATTTTGTGACAAAGTGAATCAGTGGATGATGAGAATGTCACTTTTGACAAAGAACACTGATCATTACTAAAATGCTCTAATTGAGCTGTTAGAATGTCAGAAACAAGCTTTCTGAGCTGAGAACTGCATTTTGTGACAAAGTGAATCAGTGGATGATGAGAATGTCAGTTTTGACAATGAACACTGATCATTACTAAAATGCTCCAATTGAGCTGTTAGAATGTCAGAAACAAGCTTTCTGAGCTGAGAACTGCATTTTGTGACATAGGTCATCAGTGGATGATGAGAATGTCAGTTTTGACAAAGAACACTGATCATTACTAAAATGCTCCAATTGAGCTGTTAGAATGTCAGAAACAAGCTTTCTGAGCTGAGAACTGCATTTTGTGACAAAGTTCATCAGTGGATGATGAGAATGTCAGTTTTGACAATGAACACTGATCATTACTAAAATGCTCCAATTGAGCTGTTAGAATGTCAGAAACAAGCTTTCTGAGCTGAGAACTGCATTTTGTGACATAGGTCATCAGTGGATGATGAGAATGTCAGTTTTGACAAAGAACACTGATCATTACTAAAATGCTCCAATTGAGCTGTTAGAATGTCAGAAACAAGCTTTCTGAGCTGAAAACTGCATTTTGTGACAAAAAGCATCAGTGGATGATGAGAATGTCAGTTTTGACAAAGAACACTGATCATTACTAAAATGCTCCAATTGAGCTGTTAGAATGTCAGAAACAAGCTTTCTGAGCTGAGAACTGCATTTTGTGACATAGTTCATCAGTGGATGATGAGAATGTCAGTTTTGACAAAGAACACTGATCATTACTAAAATGCTCCAATTGAGCTGTTAGAATGTCAGAAACAAGCTTTCTGAGCTGAGAACTGCATTTTGTGACATAGTTCATCAGTGGATGATGAGAATGTCAGTTTTGACAAAGAACACTGTTCATTACTAAAATGCTCTAATTTAGCTGTTAGAATGTCAGAAACAAGCTTTCTGAGCTGAAAACTGCATTTTGTGACAAAAAGCATCAGTGGATGATGAGAATGTCAGTTTTGACAAAGAACACTGATCATCACTAAAATGCTCCAATTGAGCTGTTAGAATGTCAGAAACAAGCTTTCTGAGCTGAGAACTGCATTTTGTGACATAGTTCATCAGTGGATGATGAGAATGTCAGTTTTGACAAAGAACACTGTTCATTACTGAAATGCTCCAATTGAGCTGTTAGAATGTCAGAAACAAGCTTTCTGAGCTGAGAAATGCATTTTGTGACAAAGTGAATCAGTGGATGATGAGAATGTCAGTTTTGACAAAGAACACTGTTCATTACTAAAATGCTCTAATTGAGCTGTTAGAATGTCAGAAACAAGCTTTCTGAGCTGAGAACTGCATTTTGTGACAAAGTGAATCAGTGGATGATGAGAATGTCACTTTTGACAAAGAACACTGATCATTACTAAAATGCTCTAATTGAGCTGTTAGAATGTCAGAAACAAGCTTTCTGAGCTGAGAACTGCATTTTGTGACAAAGTGAA
The DNA here is from genome assembly GCF_947034865.1 of Barbatula barbatula. NCBI lineage: Eukaryota > Metazoa > Chordata > Actinopteri > Cypriniformes > Nemacheilidae > Barbatula > Barbatula barbatula. The sequence continues at coordinate 3,456,237 of NC_136786.1, forward strand.
TCAGTGGATGATGAGAATGTCACTTTTGACAAAGAACACTGATCATTGCTAAAATGCTCTAATTGAGCTGTTAGAATGTCAGAAACAAGCTTTCTGAGCTGAGAACTGCATTTTGTGACATAGTGCATCAGTGGATGATGAGAATGTCAGTTTTGACAAAGAACACTGTTCATTACTAAATTGCTCTAATTGAGCTGTTAGAATGTCAGAAACAAGCTTTCTGAGCTGAGAACTGCATTTTGTGACAAAGTTCATCAGTGGATGATGAGAATGTCAGTTTTGACAAAGAACACTGATCATTACTAAAATGCTCCAATTGAGCTGTTAGAATGTCAGAAACAAGCTTTCTGAGCTGAGAACTGCATTTTGTGACATAGGTCATCAGTGGATGATGAGAATGTCAGTTTTGACAAAGAACACTGATCATTACTAAAATGCTCTAATTGAGCTGTTAGAATGTCAGAAACAAGCTTTCTGAGCTGAGAACTGCATTTTGTGACAAAGTGAATCAGTGGATGATGAGAATGTCACTTTTGACAAAGAACACTGATCATTGCTAAAATGCTCTAATTGAGCTGTTAGAATGTCAGAAACAAGCTTTCTGAGCTGAGAACTGCATTTTGTGACATAGTGCATCAGTGGATGATGAGAATGTCAGTTTTGACAAAGAACACTGTTCATTACTAAAATGCTCTAATTGAGCTGTTAGAATGTCAGAAACAAGCTTTCTGAGCTGAGAACTGCATTTTGTGACAAAGTTCATCAGTGGATGATGAGAATGTCAGTTTTGACAAAGAACACTGATCATTACTAAAATGCTCCAATTGAGCTGTTAGAATGTCAGAAACAAGCTTTCTGAGCTGAGAACTGCATTTTGTGACATAGGTCATCAGTGGATGATGAGAATGTCAGTTTTGACAAAGAACACTGATCATTACTAAAATGCTCCAATTGAGCTGTTAGAATGTCAGAAACAAGCTTTCTGAGCTGAAAACAGCATTTATTTGACAAAGTGCATCAGTGGATGATGAGAATGTCAGTTTTGACAAAGAACACTGTTCATTACTAAAATGCTCTAATTGAGCTGTTAGAATGTCAGAAACAAGCTTTCTGAGCTGAGAACTGCATTTTGTGACAAAGTGAATCAGTGGATGATGAGAATGTCACTTTTGACAAAGAACACTGATCATTACTAAAATGCTCTAATTGAGCTGTTAGAATGTCAGAAACAAGCTTTCTGAGCATAAAACTGTATTTTGTGACAAAGTGCATCAGTGGATGATGAGAATGTCAGTTTTGACAAAGAACACTGTTCATTACTAAAATGCTCTAATTGAGCTGTTAAAATATCAGAAACAAGCTTTCTGAGCTGAAAACTGCATTTTGTGACAAAAAGCATCAGTGGATGATGAGAATGTCAGTTTTGACAAAGAACACTGATCATTACTAAAATGCTCCAATTGAGCTGTTAGAATGTCAGAAACAAGCTTTCTGAGCTGAGAACTGCATTTTGTGACATAGTTCATCAGTGGATGATGAGAATGTCAGTTTTGACAAAGAACACTGTTCATTACTAAAATGCTCTAATTGAGCTGTTAGAATGTCAGAAACAAGCTTTCTGAGCTGAAAACTGCATTTTGTGACAAAAAGCATCAGTGGATGATGAGAATGTCAGTTTTGACAAAGAACACTGTTCATTACTAAAATGCTCTAATTGAGCTGTTAGAATGTCAGAAACAAGCTTTCTGAGCTGAGAACTGCATTTTGTGACATAGTTCATCAGTGGATGATGAGAATGTCAGTTTTGACAAAGAACACTGTTCATTACTAAAATGCTCTAATTGAGCTGTTAGAATGTCAGAAACAAGCTTTCTGAGCTGAGAACTGCATTTTGTGACAAAGTGAATCAGTGGATGATGAGAATGTCACTTTTGACAAAGAACACTGATCATTACTAAAATGCTCTAATTGAGCTGTTAGAATGTCAGAAACAAGCTTTCTGAGCATAAAACTGCATTTTGTGACAAAGTGCATCAGTGGATGATGAGAATGTCAGTTTTGACAAAGAACACTGTTCATTACTAAAATGCTCTAATTGAGCTGTTAAAATATCAGAAACAAGCTTTCTGAGCTGAAAACTGCATTATGTGACAAAAAGCATCAGTGTATGATGAGAATGTCAGTTTTGACAAAGAACACTGATCATTACTAAAATGCTCCAATTGAGCTGTTAGAATGTCAGAAACAAGCTTTCTGAGCTGAGAACTGCATTTTGTGACATAGTTCATCAGTGGATGATGAGAATGTCAGTTTTGACAAAGAACACTGTTCATTACTAAAATGCTCTAATTGAGCTGTTAGAATGTCAGAAACAAGCTTTCTGAGCTGAAAACTGCATTTTGTGACAAAGTGAATCAGTGGATGATGAGAATGTCAGTTTTGACAAAGAACACTGTTCATTACTAAAATGCTCTAATTGAGCTGTTAGAATGTCAGAAACAAGCTTTCTGAGCTGAGAACTGCATTTTGTGACATAGTTCATCAGTGGATGATGAGAATGTCAGTTTTGACAAAGAACACTGTTCATTACTAAAATGCTCTAATTGAGCTGTTAGAATGTCAGAAACAAGCTTTCTGAGCTGAAAACTGCATTTTGTGACAAAGTGAATCAGTGGATGATGAGAATGTCAGTTTTGACAAAGAACACTGTTCATTACTAAAATGCTCTAATTGAGCTGTTAGAATGTCAGAAACAAGCTTTCTGAGCTGAGAACTGCATTTTGTGACATAGTTCATCAGTGGATGATGAGAATGTCAGTTTTGACAAAGAACACTGTTCATTACTAAAATGCTCTAATTGAGCTGTTAGAATGTCAGAAACAAGCTTTCTGAGCTGAGAACTGCATTTTGTGACATAGTTCATCAGTGGATGATGAGAATGTCAGTTTTGACAAAGAACATTGTTCATTACTAAAATGCTCTAATTGAGCTGTTAGAATGTCAGAAACAAGCTTTCTGAGCTGAGAACTGCATTTTGTGACAAAGTGAATCAGTGGATGATGAGAATGTCACTTTTGACAAAGAACACTGATCATTACTAAAATGCTCTAATTGAGCTGTTAGAATGTCAGAAACAAGCTTTCTGAGCTGAGAACTGCATTTTGTGACATAGTTCATCAGTGGATGATGAGAATGTCAGTTTTGACAAAGAACACTGTTCATTACTAAAATGCTCTAATTGAGCTGTTAGAATGTCAGAAACACGCTTTCTGATCTGAGAACTGCATTTTGTGACAAATTGAATCAGTGGATGATGAGAATGTCACTTTTGACAAAGAACACTGATCATTACTAAAATGCTCCAATTGAGCTGTTAGAATGTCATAAACAAGCTTTCTGAGCTGAGAACTGCATTTTGTGACAAAGTGAATCAGTGGATGATGAGAATGTCACTTTTGACAAAGAACACTGATCATTACTAAAATGCTCTAATTGAGCTGTTAGAATGTCAGAAACAAGCTTTCTGAGCTGAGAACTGCATTTTGTGACAAAGTGAATCAGTGGATGATGAGAATGTCAGTTTTGACAAAGAACACTGTTCATTACTAAAATGCTCTAATTGAGCTGTTAGAATGTCAGAAACAAGCTTTCTGAGCTGAAAACTGCATTTTGTGAAAAAAGCATCAGTGGATGATGAGAATGTCAGTTTTGACAAAGAACACTGTTCATTACTAAAATGCTCTAATTGAGCTGTTAGAATGTCAGAAACAAGCTTTCTGAGCTGAAAGCTGCATTTTGTGACAAAAAGCATCAGTGGATGATGAGAATGTCAGTTTTGACAAAGAACACTGATCATTACTAAAATGCTCTAATTGAGCTGTTAGAATGTCAGAAACAAGCTTTCTGAGCTGAGAACTGCATTTTGTGACAAAGTGAATCAGTGGATGATGAGAATGTCAGTTTTGACAAAGAACACTGTTCATTACTAAAATGCTCTAATTGAGCTGTTAGAATGTCAGAAACAAGCTTTCTGAGCATAAAACTGCATTTTGTGACAAAGTGCATCAGTGGATGATGAGAATGTCAGTTTTGACAAAGAACACTGTTCATTACTAAAATGCTCTAATTGAGCTGTTAGAATGTCAGAAACAAGCTTTCTGAGCTGAAAACTGCATTTTGTGACAAAGTGAATCAGTGGATGATGAGAATGTCAGTTTTGACAAAGAACACTGTTCATTACTGAAATGCTCCAATTGAGCTGTTAGAATGTCAGAAACAAGCTTTCTGAGCTGAGAACTGCATTTTGTGACATAGTTCATCAGTGGATGATGAGAATGTCAGTTTTGACAAAGAACACTGTTCATTACTAAAATGCTCTAATTGAGCTGTTAGAATGTCAGAAACAAGCTTTCTGAGCTGAAAACTGCATTTTGTGACAAAAAGCATCAGTGGATGATGAGAATGTCAGTTTTGACAAAGAACACTGATCATTACTAAAATGCTCTAATTGAGCTGTTAGAATGTCAGAAACAAGCTTTCTGAGCTGAAAACTGCATTTTGTGACAAAGTGAATCAGTGGATGATGAGAATGTCAGTTTTGACAAAGAACACTGTTCATTACTGAAATGCTCCAATTGAGCTGTTAGAATGTCAGAAACAAGCTTTCTGAGCTGAGAAATGCATTTTGTGACAAAGTTAATCAGTGGATGATGAGAATGTCAGTTTTGACAAAGAACACTGATCATTACTAAAATGCTCTAATTGAGCTGTTAGAATGTCAGAAACAAGCTTTCTGAGCTGAGAACTGCATTTTGTGACATAGTTCATCAGTGGATGATGAGAATGTCAGTTTTGACAAAGAACACTGTTCATTACTAAAATGCTCTAATTGAGCTGTTAGAATGTCAGAAACAAGCTTTCTGAGCTGAGAACTGCATTTTGTGACATAGTTCATCAGTGGATGATGAGAATGTCAGTTTTGACAAAGAACACTGTTCATTACTAAAATGCTCTAATTGAGCTGTTAGAATGTCAGAAACAAGCTTTTTGAGCTGAGAACTGCATTTTGTGACAAAGTGAATCAGTGGATGATGAGAATGTCACTTTTGACAAAGAACACTGATCATTACTAAAATGCTCTAATTGAGCTGTTAGAATGTCAGAAACAAGCTTTCTGAGCTGAGAACTGCATTTTGTGACATAGTTCATCAGTGGATGATGAGAATGTCAGTTTTGACAAAGAACACTGTTCATTACTAAAATGCTCTAATTGAGCTGTTAGAATGTCAGAAACAAGCTTTCTGAGCTGAGAACTGCATTTTGTGACATAGTTCATCAGTGGATGATGAGAATGTCAGTTTTGACAAAGAACACTGTTCATTACTAAAATGCTCTAATTGAGCTGTTAGAATGTCAGAAACAAGCTTTCTGAGCTGAGAACTGCATTTTGTGACATAGTTCATCAGTGGATGATGAGAATGTCAGTTTTGACAAAGAACACTGTTCATTACTAAAATGCTCTAATTGAGCTGTTAGAATGTCAGAAACAAGCTTTCTGAGCTGAAAACTGCATTTTGTGACAAAAAGCATCAGTGGATGATGAGAATGTCAGTTTTGACAAAGAACACTGTTCATTACTGAAATGCTCCAATTGAGCTGTTAGAATGTCAGAAACAAGCTTTCTGAGCTGAGAAATGCATTTTGTGACAAAGTGCATCAGTGGATGATGAGAATGTCAGTTTTGACAAAGAACACTGTTCATTACTAAAATGCTCTGATTGAGCTGTTAGAATGTCAGAAACAAGCTTTCTGAGCTGAGAACTGCATTTTGTGACAAAGTGAATCAGTGGATGATGAGAATGTCAGTTTTGACAAAGAACACTGATCATTACTAAAATGCTCTAATTGAGCTGTTAGAATGTCAGAAACAAGCTTTCTGAGCTGAGAACTGCATTTTGTGACATAGTTCATCAGTTGATGATGAGAATGTCAGTTTTGACAAAGAACACTGTTCATTACTAAAATGCTCTAATTGAGCTGTTAGAATGTCAGAAACAAGCTTTCTGAGCTGAGAACTGCATTTTGTGACAAAGTGAATCAGTGGATGATGAGAATGTCACTTTTGACAAAGAACACTGATCATTACTAAAATGCTCTAATTGAGCTGTTAGAATGTCAGAAACAAGCTTTCTGAGCTGAGAACTGCATTTTGTGACAAAGTGAATCAGTGGATGATGAGAATGTCAGTTTTGACAAAGAACACTGTTCATTACTAAAATGCTCTAATTGAGCTGTTAGAATGTCAGAAACAAGCTTTCTGAGCTGAAAACTGCATTTTGTGAAAAAAGCATCAGTGGATGATGAGTATGTCAGTTTTGACAAAGAACACTGTTCATTACTAAAATGCTCTAATTGAGCTGTTAGAATGTCAGAAACAAGCTTTCTGAGCTGAAAACTGCATTTTGTGACAAAAAGCATCAGTGGATGATGAGAATGTCAGTTTTGACAAAGAACACTGTTCATTACTAAAATGCTCTAATTGAGCTGTTAGAATGTCAGAAACAAGCTTTCTGAGCTGAGAACTGCATTTTGTGACATAGTTCATCAGTGGATGATGAGAATGTCAGTTTTGACAAAGAACACTGTTCATTACTAAAATGCTCTAATTGAGCTGTTAGAATGTCAGAAACAAGCTTTTTGAGCTGAGAACTGCATTTTGTGACAAAGTGAATCAGTGGATGATGAGAATGTCACTTTTGACAAAGAACACTGATCATTACTAAAATGCTCTAATTGAGCTGTTAGAATGTCAGAAACAAGCTTTCTGAGCTGAGAACTGCATTTTGTGACATAGTTCATCAGTGGATGATGAGAATGTCAGTTTTGACAAAGAACACTGTTCATTACTAAAATGCTCTAATTGAGCTGTTAGAATGTCAGAAACAAGCTTTCTGAGCTGAGAACTGCATTTTGTGACAAAAAGCATCAGTGGATGATGAGAATGTCAGTTTTGACAAAGAACACTGATCATTATTAAAATGCTCCAATTGAGCTGTTAGAATGTCAGAAACAAGCTTTCTGAGCTGAGAACTGCATTTTGTGACATAGTTCATCAGTGGATGATGAGATGTCAGTTTTGACAAAGAACACTGATCATTACTAAAATGCTCCAATTGAGCTTGTTAGAATGTCAGAAACAAGCTTTCTGAGCTGAAAACAGCATTTATTTGACAAAGTGCATCAGTGGATGATGAGAATGTCAGTTTTGACAAAGAACACTGTTCATTACTAAAATGCTCTAATTGAGCTGTTAGAATGTCAGAAACAAGCTTTCTGATCTGAGAACTGCATTTTGTGACAAATTGAATCAGTGGATGATGAGAATGTCACTTTTGACAAAGAACACTGATCATTACTAAAATGCTCCAATTGAGCTGTTAGAATGTCATAAACAAGCTTTCTGAGCTGAGAACTGCATTTTGTGACATAGTTCATCAGTGGATGATGAGAATGTCAGTTTTGACAAAGAACACTGTTCATTACTAAAATGCTCTGATTGAGCTGTTAGAATGTCAGAAACAAGCTTTCTGAGCTGAGAACTGCATTTTGTGACAAAGTGAATCAGTGGATGATGAGAATGTCAGTTTTGACAAAGAACACTGATCATTACTAAAATGCTCTAATTGAGCTGTTAGAATGTCAGAAACAAGCTTTCTGAGCTGAGAACTGCATTTTGTGACATAGTTCATCAGTGGATAAAGAGAATGTCAGTTTTGACAAAGAACACTGATCATTACTAAAATGCTCTAATTGAGCTGTTAGAATGTCAGAAACAAGCTTTCTGAGCTGAGAACTGCATTTTGTGACAAAGTGAATCAGTGGATGATGAGAATGTCAGTTTTGACAAAGAACACTGTTCATTACTAAAATGCTCTAATTGAGCTGTTAGAATGTCAGAAACAAGCTTTCTGAGCTGAAAACTGCATTTTGTGAAAAAAGCATCAGTGGATGATGAGAATGTCAGTTTTGACAAAGAACACTGTTCATTACTAAAATGCTCTAATTGAGCTGTTAGAATGTCAGAAACAAGCTTTCTGAGCTGAAAACTGCATTTTGTGACAAAAAGCATCAGTGGATGATGAGAATGTCAGTTTTGACAAAGAACACTGATCATTACTAAAATGCTCTAATTGAGCTGTTAGAATGTCAGAAACAAGCTTTCTGAGCTGAGAACTGCATTTTGTGACAAAGTGAATCAGTGGATGATGAGAATGTCAGTTTTGACAAAGAACACTGTTCATTACTAAAATGCTCTAATTGAGCTGTTAGAATGTCAGAAACAAGCTTTCTGAGCATAAAACTGCATTTTGTGACAAAGTGCATCAGTGGATGATGAGAATGTCAGTTTTGACAAAGAACACTGTTCATTACTAAAATGCTCTAATTGAGCTGTTAGAATGTCAGAAACAAGCTTTCTGAGCTGAAAACTGCATTTTGTGACAAAAAGCATCAGTGGACGATGAGAATGTCAGTTTTGACAAAGAACACTGATCATTACTAAAATGCTCCATTTGAGTTGTTAGAATGTCAGAAACAAGCTTTCTGAGCTGAGAACTGCATTTTGTGACATAGTTCATCAGTGGATGATGAGAATGTCAGTTTTGACAAAGAACACTGTTCATTACTGAAATGCTCCAATTGAGCTGTTAGAATGTCAAAAACAAGCTTTCTGAGCTGAAAACTGCATTTTGTGACAAAGTGAATCAGTGGATGATGAGAATGTCACTTTTGACAAAGAACACTGATCATTACTAAAATGCTCTAATTGAGCTGTTAGAATGTCAGAAACAAGCTTTCTGAGCATAAAACTGCATTTTGTGACAAAGTGCATCAGTGGATGATGAGAATGTCAGTTTTGACAAAGAACACTGTTCATTACTAAAATGCTCTAATTGAGCTGTTAGAATGTCAGAAACAAGCTTTCTGAGCTGAAAACTGCATTTTGTGACAAAAAGCATCAGTGGACGATGAGAATGTCAGTTTTGACAAAGAACACTGATCATTACTAAAATGCTCCATTTGAGTTGTTAGAATGTCAGAAACAAGCTTTCTGAGCTGAGAACTGCATTTTGTGACATAGTTCATCAGTGGATGATGATAATGTCACTTTTGACAAAGAACACTGTTCATTACTGAAATGCTCCAATTGAGCTGTTAGAATGTCAAAAACAAGCTTTCTGAGCTGAAAACTGCATTTTGTGACAAAGTGAATCAGTGGATGATGAGAATGTCACTTTTGACAAAGAACACTGATCATTACTAAAATGCTCTAATTGAGCTGTTAGAATGTCAGAAACAAGCTTTCTGAGCTGAGAACTGCATTTTGTGACAAAGTGAATCAGTGGATGATGAGAATGTCAGTTTTGACAAAGAACACTGATCGTTACTAAAATGCTCTAATTGAGCTGTTAGAATGTCAGAAACAAGCTTTCTGAGCTGAGAACTGCATTTTGTGACATAGTTCATCAGTGGATGATGAGAATGTCAGTTTTGACAAAGAACACTGTTCATTACTAAAATGCTCTAATTGAGCTGTTAGAATGTCAGAAACAAGCTTTCTGAGCTGAAAACTGCATTTTGTGACAAAAAGCATCAGTGGATGATGAGAATGTCAGTTTTGACAAAGAACACTGATCATTACTTAAATGCTCTAATTGAGCTGTTAGAATGTCAGAAACAAGCTTTCTGAGCTGAAAACTAAATTTGGTGACAAAGTGAATCAGTGGATGATGAGAATGTCAGTTTTGACAAAGAACACTGATCATCACTAAAATGCTCCAATTGAGCTGTTAGAATGTCAGAAACAAGCTTTCTGAGCTGAGAACTGCATTTTGTGACAAAGTGAATCAGTGGATGATGAGAATGTCACTTTTGACAAAGAACACTGATCATTGCTAAAATGCTCTAATTGAGCTGTTAGAATGTCAGAAACAAGCTTTCTGAGCATAAAACTGCATTTTGTGACAAAGTGCATCAGTGGATGATGAGAATGTCAGTTTTGACAAAGAACACTGTTCATTACTAAAATGCTCCAATTGAGGTGTTAGAATGTCAGAAACAAGCTTTCTGAGATGAGAACTGCATTTTGTGACAAAAAGCATCAGTGGATGATGAGAATGTCAGTTTTGACAAAGAACACTGATCATTACTAAAATGCTCCAATTGAGCTGTTAGAATGTCAGAAACAGGCTTTCTGAGCTGAGAACTGCATTTTGTGACATAGTTCATCAGTGGATGATGAGAATGTCAGTTTTGACAAAGAACACTGATCATTACTAAAATGCTGTAATTGAGCTGTTAGAATGTCAGAAACGAGCTTTCCGAGCTGAGAACTGCATTTTGTGACATAGTTCATCAGTGGATGATGAGAATGTCAGTTTTGACAAAGAACACTGTTCATTACTAAAATGCTCTAATTGAGCTGTTAGAATGTCAGAAACAAGCTTTCTGAGCTGAGAACTGCATTTTGTGACATAGTTCATCAGTGGATGATGAGAATGTCAGTTTTGACAAAGAACACTGTTCATTACTAAAATGCTCTAATTGAGCTGTTAGAATGTCAGAAACAAGCTTTTTGAGCTGAGAACTGCATTTTGTGACAAAGTGAATCAGTGGATGATGAGAATGTCACTTTTGACAAAGAACACTGATCATTACTAAAATGCTCTAATTGAGCTGTTAGAATGTCAGAAACAAGCTTTCTGAGCTGAGAACTGCATTTTGTGACATAGTTCATCAGTGGATGATGAGAATGTCAGTTTTGACAAAGAACACTGTTCATTACTAAAATGCTCTAATTGAGCTGTTAGAATGTCAGAAACAAGCTTTCTGAGCTGAGAACTGCATTTTGTGACAAAAAGCATCAGTGGATGATGAGAATGTCAGTTTTGACAAAGAACACTGATCATTATTAAAATGCTCCAATTGACCTGTTAGAATGTCAGAAACAAGCTTTCTGAGCTGAGAACTGCATTTTGTGACATAGTTCATCAGTGGATGATGAGATGTCAGTTTTGACAAAGAACACTGATCATTACTAAAATGCTCCAATTGAGCTTGTTAGAATGTCAGAAACAAGCTTTCTGAGCTGAAAACAGCATTTATTTGACAAAGTGCATCAGTGGATGATGAGAATGTCAGTTTTGACAAAGAACACTGTTCATTACTAAAATGCTCTAATTGAGCTGTTAGAATGTCAGAAACAAGCTTTCTGATCTGAGAACTGCATTTTGTGACAAATTGAATCAGTGGATGATGAGAATGTCACTTTTGACAAAGAACACTGATCATTACTAAAATGCTCCAATTGAGCTGTTAGAATGTCATAAACAAGCTTTCTGAGCTGAGAACTGCATTTTGTGACATAGTTCATCAGTGGATGATGAGAATGTCAGTTTTGACAAAGAACACTGTTCATTACTAAAATGCTCTGATTGAGCTGTTAGAATGTCAGAAACAAGCTTTCTGAGCTGAGAACTGCATTTTGTGACAAAGTGAATCAGTGGATGATGAGAATGTCAGTTTTGACAAAGAACACTGATCATTACTAAAATGCTCTAATTGAGCTGTTAGAATGTCAGAAACAAGCTTTCTGAGCTGAGAACTGCATTTTGTGACATAGTTCATCAGTGGATGATGAGAATGTCAGTTTTGACAAAGAACACTGTTCATTACTAAAATGCTCTAATTGAGCTGTTAGAATGTCAGAAACAAGCTTTCTGAGCTGAGAACTGCATTTTGTGACAAAGTGAATCAGTGGATGATGAGAATGTCACTTTTGACAAAGAACACTGATCATTACTAAAATGCTCTAATTGAGCTGTTAGAATGTCAGAAACAAGCTTTCTGAGCTGAGAACTGCATTTTGTGACAAAGTGAATCAGTGGATGATGAGAATGTCAGTTTTGACAAAGAACACTGTTCATTACTAAAATGCTCTAATTGAGCTGTTAGAATGTCAGAAACAAGCTTTCTGAGCTGAAAACTGCATTTTGTGAAAAAAGCATCAGTGGATGATGAGAATGTCAGTTTTGACATAGAACACTGTTCATTACTAAAATGCTCTAATTGAGCTGTTAGAATGTCAGAAACAAGCTTTCTGAGCTGAAAACTGCATTTTGTGACAAAAAGCATCAGTGGATGATGAGAATGTCAGTTTTGACAAAGAACACTGATCATTACTAAAATGCTCTAATTGAGCTGTTAGAATGTCAGAAACAAGCTTTCTGAGCATAAAACTGCATTTTGTGACAAAGTGCATCAGTGGATGATGAGAATGTCAGTTTTGACAAAGAACACTGTTCATTACTAAAATGCTCTAATTGAGCTGTTAGAATGTCAGAAACAAGCTTTCTGAGCTGAAAACTGCATTTTGTGACAAAAAGCATCAGTGGACGATGAGAATGTCAGTTTTGACAAAGAACACTGATCATTACTAAAATGCTCCATTTGAGTTGTTAGAATGTCAGAAACAAGCTTTCTGAGCTGAGAACTGCATTTTGTGACATAGTTCATCAGTGGATGATGAGAATGTCAGTTTTGACAAAGAACACTGTTCATTACTGAAATGCTCCAATTGAGCTGTTAGAATGTCAAAAACAAGCTTTCTGAGCTGAAAACTGCATTTTGTGACAAAGTGAATCAGTGGATGATGAGAATGTCACTTTTGACAAAGAACACTGATCATTACTAAAATGCTCTAATTGAGCTGTTAGAATGTCAGAAACAAGCTTTCTGAGCATAAAACTGCATTTTGTGACAAAGTGCATCAGTGGATGATGAGAATGTCAGTTTTGACAAAGAACACTGTTCATTACTAAAATGCTCTAATTGAGCTGTTAGAATGTCAGAAACAAGCTTTCTGAGCTGAAAACTGCATTTTGTGACAAAAAGCATCAGTGGACGATGAGAATGTCAGTTTTGACAAAGAACACTGATCATTACTAAAATGCTCCATTTGAGTTGTTAGAATGTCAGAAACAAGCTTTCTGAGCTGAGAACTGCATTTTGTGACATAGTTCATCAGTGGATGATGATAATGTCACTTTTGACAAAGAACACTGTTCATTACTGAAATGCTCCAATTGAGCTGTTAGAATGTCAAAAACAAGCTTTCTGAGCTGAAAACTGCATTTTGTGACAAAGTGAATCAGTGGATGATGAGAATGTCACTTTTGACAAAGAACACTGATCATTACTAAAATGCTCTAATTGAGCTGTTAGAATGTCAGAAACAAGCTTTCTGAGCTGAGAACTGCATTTTGTGACAAAGTGAATCAGTGGATGATGAGAATGTCAGTTTTGACAAAGAACACTGATCGTTACTAAAATGCTCTAATTGAGCTGTTAGAATGTCAGAAACAAGCTTTCTGAGCTGAGAACTGCATTTTGTGACATAGTTCATCAGTGGATGATGAGAATGTCAGTTTTGACAAAGAACACTGATCGTTACTAAAATGCTCTAATTGAGCTGTTAGAATGTCAGAAACAAGCTTTCTGAGCTGAAAACTGCATTTTGTGACAAAAAGCATCAGTGGATGATGAGAATGTCAGTTTTGACAAAGAACACTGATCATTACTTAAATGCTCTAATTGAGCTGTTAGAATGTCAGAAACAAGCTTTCTGAGCTGAAAACTAAATTTGGTGACAAAGTGAATCAGTGGATGATGAGAATGTCAGTTTTGACAAAGAACACTGATCATCACTAAAATGCTCCAATTGAGCTGTTAGAATGTCAGAAACAAGCTTTCTGAGCTGAGAACTGCATTTTGTGACAAAGTGAATCAGTGGATGATGAGAATGTCACTTTTGACAAAGAACACTGATCATTGCTAAAATGCTCTAATTGAGCTGTTAGAATGTCAGAAACAAGCTTTCTGAGCATAAAACTGCATTTTGTGACAAAGTGCATCAGTGGATGATGAGAATGTCAGTTTTGACAAAGAACACTGTTCATTACTAAAATGCTCCAATTGAGCTGTTAGAATGTCAGAAACAAGCTTTCTGAGATGAGAACTGCATTTTGTGACAAAAAGCATCAGTGGATGATGAGAATGTCAGTTTTGACAAAGAACACTGATCATTACTAAAATGCTCCAATTGAGCTGTTAGAATGTCAGAAACAGGCTTTCTGAGCTGAGAACTGCATTTTGTGACATAGTTCATCAGTGGATGATGAGAATGTCAGTTTTGACAAAGAACACTGATCATTACTAAAATGCTCTAATTGAGCTGTTAGAATGTCAGAAACGAGCTTTCTGAGCTGAGAACTGCATTTTGTGACATAGTTCATCAGTGGATGATGAGAATGTCAGTTTTGACAAAGAACACTGTTCATTACTAAAATGCTCTAATTGAGCTGTTAGAATGTCAGAAACAAGCTTTCTGAGCTGAGAACTGCATTTTGTGACATAGTTCATCAGTGGATGATGAGAATGTCAGTTTTGACAGAGAACACTGTTCATTACTAAAATGCTCTAATTGAGCTGTTAGAATGTCAGAAACAAGCTTTTTGAGCTGAGAACTGCATTTTGTGACAAAGTGAATCAGTGGATGATGAGAATGTCACTTTTGACAAAGAACACTGATCATTACTAAAATGCTCTAATTGAGCTGTTAGAATGTCAGAAACAAGCTTTCTGAGCTGAGAACTGCATTTTGTGACATAGTTCATCAGTGGATGATGAGAATGTCAGTTTTGACAAAGAACACTGTTCATTACTAAAATGCTCTAATTGAGCTGTTAGAATGTCAGAAACAAGCTTTCTGAGCTGAGAACTGCATTTTGTGACAAAAAGCATCAGTGGATGATGAGAATGTCAGTTTTGACAAAGAACACTGATCATTACTAAAATGCTCCAATTGAGCTTGTTAGAATGTCAGAAACAAGCTTTCTGAGCTGAAAACAGCATTTATTTGACAAAGTGCATCAGTGGATGATGAGAATGTCAGTTTTGACAAAGAACACTGTTCATTACTAAAATGCTCTAATTGAGCTGTTAGAATGTCAGAAACAATCTTTCTGATCTGAGAACTGCATTTTGTGACAAATTGAATCAGTGGATGATGAGAATGTCACTTTTGACAAAGAACACTGATCATTACTAAAATGCTCCAATTGAGCTGTTAGAATGTCAGAAACAAGCTTTCTGAGCTGAGAACTGCATTTTGTGACAAAGTGAATCAGTGGATGATGAGAATGTCAGTTTTGACAAAGAACACTGTTCATTACTAAAATGCTCTAATTGAGCTGTTAGAATGTCAGAAACAAGCTTTCTGAGCTGAAAACTGCATTTTGTGAAAAAAGCATCAGTGGATGATGAGAATGTCAGTTTTGACAAAGAACACTGTTCATTACTAAAATGCTCTAATTGAGCTGTTAGAATGTCAGAAACAAGCTTTCTGAGCTGAAAACTGCATTTTGTGACAAAAAGCATCAGTGGATGATGAGAATGTCAGTTTTGACAAAGAACACTGTTCATTACTAAAATGCTCTAATTGAGCTGTTAGAATGTCAGAAACAAGCTTTCTGAGCTGAGAACTGCATTTTGTGACATAGTTCATCAGTGGATGATGAGAATGTCAGTTTTGACAAAGAACACTGTTCATTACTAAAATGCTCTAATTGAGCTGTTAGAATGTCAGAAACAAGCTTTTTGAGCTGAGAACTGCATTTTGTGACAAAGTGAATCAGTGGATGATGAGAATGTCACTTTTGACAAAGAACACTGATCATTACTAAAATGCTCTAATTGAGCTGTTAGAATGTCAGAAACAAGCTTTCTGAGCTGAGAACTGCATTTTGTGACATAGTTCATCAGTGGATGATGAGAATGTCAGTTTTGACAAAGAACACTGTTCATTACTAAAATGCTCTAATTGAGCTGTTAGAATGTCAGAAACAAGCTTTCTGAGCTGAGAACTGCATTTTGTGACAAAAAGCATCAGTGGATGATGAGAATGTCAGTTTTGACAAAGAACACTGATCATTATTAAAATGCTCCAATTGAGCTGTTAGAATGTCAGAAACAAGCTTTCTGAGCTGAGAACTGCATTTTGTGACATAGTTCATCAGTGGATGATGAGATGTCAGTTTTGACAAAGAACACTGATCATTACTAAAATGCTCCAATTGAGCTTGTTAGAATGTCAGAAACAAGCTTTCTGAGCTGAAAACAGCATTTATTTGACAAAGTGCATCAGTGGATGATGAGAATGTCAGTTTTGACAAAGAACACTGTTCATTACTAAAATGCTCTAATTGAGCTGTTAGAATGTCAGAAACAAGCTTTCTGATCTGAGAACTGCATTTTGTGACAAATTGAATCAGTGGATGATGAGAATGTCACTTTTGACAAAGAACACTGATCATTACTAAAATGCTCCAATTGAGCTGTTAGAATGTCATAAACAAGCTTTCTGAGCTGAGAACTGCATTTTGTGACATAGTTCATCAGTGGATGATGAGAATGTCAGTTTTGACAAAGAACACTGTTCATTACTAAAATGCTCTGATTGAGCTGTTAGAATGTCAGAAACAAGCTTTCTGAGCTGAGAACTGCATTTTGTGACAAAGTGAATCAGTGGATGATGAGAATGTCAGTTTTGACAAAGAACACTGATCATTACTAAAATGCTCTAATTGAGCTGTTAGAATGTCAGAAACAAGCTTTCTGAGCTGAGAACTGCATTTTGTGACATAGTTCATCAGTGGATAAAGAGAATGTCAGTTTTGACAAAGAACACTGATCATTACTAAAATGCTCTAATTGAGCTGTTAGAATGTCAGAAACAAGCTTTCTGAGCTGAGAACTGCATTTTGTGACAAAGTGAATCAGTGGATGATGAGAATGTCAGTTTTGACAAAGAACACTGTTCATTACTAAAATGCTCTAATTGAGCTGTTAGAATGTCAGAAACAAGCTTTCTGAGCTGAAAACTGCATTTTGTGAAAAAAGCATCAGTGGATGATGAGAATGTCAGTTTTGACAAAGAACACTGTTCATTACTAAAATGCTCTAATTGAGCTGTTAGAATGTCAGAAACAAGCTTTCTGAGCTGAAAACTGCATTTTGTGACAAAAAGCATCAGTGGATGATGAGAATGTCAGTTTTGACAAAGAACACTGATCATTACTAAAATGCTCTAATTGAGCTGTTAGAATGTCAGAAACAAGCTTTCTGAGCTGAGAACTGCATTTTGTGACAAAGTGAATCAGTGGATGATGAGAATGTCAGTTTTGACAAAGAACACTGTTCATTACTAAAATGCTCTAATTGAGCTGTTAGAATGTCAGAAACAAGCTTTCTGAGCATAAAACTGCATTTTGTGACAAAGTGCATCAGTGGATGATGAGAATGTCAGTTTTGACAAAGAACACTGTTCATTACTAAAATGCTCTAATTGAGCTGTTAGAATGTCAGAAACAAGCTTTCTGAGCTGAAAACTGCATTTTGTGACAAAAAGCATCAGTGGACGATGAGAATGTCAGTTTTGACAAAGAACACTGATCATTACTAAAATGCTCCATTTGAGTTGTTAGAATGTCAGAAACAAGCTTTCTGAGCTGAGAACTGCATTTTGTGACATAGTTCATCAGTGGATGATGAGAATGTCAGTTTTGACAAAGAACACTGTTCATTACTGAAATGCTCCAATTGAGCTGTTAGAATGTCAAAAACAAGCTTTCTGAGCTGAAAACTGCATTTTGTGACAAAGTGAATCAGTGGATGATGAGAATGTCACTTTTGACAAAGAACACTGATCATTACTAAAATGCTCTAATTGAGCTGTTAGAATGTCAGAAACAAGCTTTCTGAGCATAAAACTGCATTTTGTGACAAAGTGCATCAGTGGATGATGAGAATGTCAGTTTTGACAAAGAACACTGTTCATTACTAAAATGCTCTAATTGAGCTGTTAGAATGTCAGAAACAAGCTTTCTGAGCTGAAAACTGCATTTTGTGACAAAAAGCATCAGTGGACGATGAGAATGTCAGTTTTGACAAAGAACACTGATCATTACTAAAATGCTCCATTTGAGTTGTTAGAATGTCAGAAACAAGCTTTCTGAGCTGAGAACTGCATTTTGTGACATAGTTCATCAGTGGATGATGATAATGTCACTTTTGACAAAGAACACTGTTCATTACTGAAATGCTCCAATTGAGCTGTTAGAATGTCAAAAACAAGCTTTCTGAGCTGAAAACTGCATTTTGTGACAAAGTGAATCAGTGGATGATGAGAATGTCACTTTTGACAAAGAACACTGATCATTACTAAAATGCTCTAATTGAGCTGTTAGAATGTCAGAAACAAGCTTTCTGAGCTGAGAACTGCATTTTGTGACAAAGTGAATCAGTGGATGATGAGAATGTCAGTTTTGACAAAGAACACTGATCGTTACTAAAATGCTCTAATTGAGCTGTTAGAATGTCAGAAACAAGCTTTCTGAGCTGAGAACTGCATTTTGTGACATAGTTCATCAGTGGATGATGAGAATGTCAGTTTTGACAAAGAACACTGTTCATTACTAAAATGCTCTAATTGAGCTGTTAGAATGTCAGAAACAAGCTTTCTGAGCTGAAAACTGCATTTTGTGACAAAAAGCATCAGTGGATGATGAGAATGTCAGTTTTGACAAAGAACACTGATCATTACTTAAATGCTCTAATTGAGCTGTTAGAATGTCAGAAACAAGCTTTCTGAGCTGAAAACTAAATTTGGTGACAAAGTGAATCAGTGGATGATGAGAATGTCAGTTTTGACAAAGAACACTGATCATCACTAAAATGCTCCAATTGAGCTGTTAGAATGTCAGAAACAAGCTTTCTGAGCTGAGAACTGCATTTTGTGACAAAGTGAATCAGTGGATGATGAGAATGTCACTTTTGACAAAGAACACTGATCATTGCTAAAATGCTCTAATTGAGCTGTTAGAATGTCAGAAACAAGCTTTCTGAGCATAAAACTGCATTTTGTGACAAAGTGCATCAGTGGATGATGAGAATGTCAGTTTTGACAAAGAACACTGTTCATTACTAAAATGCTCCAATTGAGCTGTTAGAATGTCAGAAACAAGCTTTCTGAGATGAGAACTGCATTTTGTGACAAAAAGCATCAGTGGATGATGAGAATGTCAGTTTTGACAAAGAACACTGATCATTACTAAAATGCTCCAATTGAGCTGTTAGAATGTCAGAAACAGGCTTTCTGAGCTGAGAACTGCATTTTGTGACATAGTTCATCAGTGGATGATGAGAATGTCAGTTTTGACAAAGAACACTGATCATTACTAAAATGCTCTAATTGAGCTGTTAGAATGTCAGAAACGAGCTTTCTGAGCTGAGAACTGCATTTTGTGACATAGTTCATCAGTGGATGATGAGAATGTCAGTTTTGACAAAGAACACTGTTCATTACTAAAATGCTCTAATTGAGCTGTTAGAATGTCAGAAACAAGCTTTCTGAGCTGAGAACTGCATTTTGTGACATAGTTCATCAGTGGATGATGAGAATGTCAGTTTTGACAAAGAACACTGTTCATTACTAAAATGCTCTAATTGAGCTGTTAGAATGTCAGAAACAAGCTTTTTGAGCTGAGAACTGCATTTTGTGACAAAGTGAATCAGTGGATGATGAGAATGTCACTTTTGACAAAGAACACTGATCATTACTAAAATGCTCTAATTGAGCTGTTAGAATGTCAGAAACAAGCTTTCTGAGCTGAGAACTGCATTTTGTGACATAGTTCATCAGTGGATGATGAGAATGTCAGTTTTGACAAAGAACACTGTTCATTACTAAAATGCTCTAATTGAGCTGTTAGAATGTCAGAAACAAGCTTTCTGAGCTGAGAACTGCATTTTGTGACAAAAAGCATCAGTGGATGATGAGAATGTCAGTTTTGACAAAGAACACTGATCATTATTAAAATGCTCCAATTGACCTGTTAGAATGTCAGAAACAAGCTTTCTGAGCTGAGAACTGCATTTTGTGACATAGTTCATCAGTGGATGATGAGATGTCAGTTTTGACAAAGAACACTGATCATTACTAAAATGCTCCAATTGAGCTTGTTAGAATGTCAGAAACAAGCTTTCTGAGCTGAAAACAGCATTTATTTGACAAAGTGCATCAGTGGATGATGAGAATGTCAGTTTTGACAAAGAACACTGTTCATTACTAAAATGCTCTAATTGAGCTGTTAGAATGTCAGAAACAAGCTTTCTGATCTGAGAACTGCATTTTGTGACAAATTGAATCAGTGGATGATGAGAATGTCACTTTTGACAAAGAACACTGATCATTACTAAAATGCTCCAATTGAGCTGTTAGAATGTCATAAACAAGCTTTCTGAGCTGAGAACTGCATTTTGTGACATAGTTCATCAGTGGATGATGAGAATGTCAGTTTTGACAAAGAACACTGTTCATTACTAAAATGCTCTGATTGAGCTGTTAGAATGTCAGAAACAAGCTTTCTGAGCTGAGAACTGCATTTTGTGACAAAGTGAATCAGTGGATGATGAGAATGTCAGTTTTGACAAAGAACACTGATCATTACTAAAATGCTCTAATTGAGCTGTTAGAATGTCAGAAACAAGCTTTCTGAGCTGAGAACTGCATTTTGTGACATAGTTCATCAGTGGATGATGAGAATGTCAGTTTTGACAAAGAACACTGTTCATTACTAAAATGCTCTAATTGAGCTGTTAGAATGTCAGAAACAAGCTTTCTGAGCTGAGAACTGCATTTTGTGACAAAGTGAATCAGTGGATGATGAGAATGTCACTTTTGACAAAGAACACTGATCATTACTAAAATGCTCTAATTGAGCTGTTAGAATGTCAGAAACAAGCTTTCTGAGCTGAGAACTGCATTTTGTGACAAAGTGAATCAGTGGATGATGAGAATGTCAGTTTTGACAAAGAACACTGTTCATTACTAAAATGCTCTAATTGAGCTGTTAGAATGTCAGAAACAAGCTTTCTGAGCTGAAAACTGCATTTTGTGAAAAAAGCATCAGTGGATGATGAGAATGTCAGTTTTGACATAGAACACTGTTCATTACTAAAATGCTCTAATTGAGCTGTTAGAATGTCAGAAACAAGCTTTCTGAGATGAAAACTGCATTTTGTGACAAAAAGCATCAGTGGATGATGAGAATGTCAGTTTTGACAAAGAACACTGATCATTACTAAAATGCTCTAATTGAGCTGTTAGAATGTCAGAAACAAGCTTTCTGAGCATAAAACTGCATTTTGTGACAAAGTGCATCAGTGGATGATGAGAATGTCAGTTTTGACAAAGAACACTGTTCATTACTAAAATGCTCTAATTGAGCTGTTAGAATGTCAGAAACAAGCTTTCTGAGCTGAAAACTGCATTTTGTGACAAAAAGCATCAGTGGACGATGAGAATGTCAGTTTTGACAAAGAACACTGATCATTACTAAAATGCTCCATTTGAGTTGTTAGAATGTCAGAAACAAGCTTTCTGAGCTGAGAACTGCATTTTGTGACATAGTTCATCAGTGGATGATGAGAATGTCAGTTTTGACAAAGAACACTGTTCATTACTGAAATGCTCCAATTGAGCTGTTAGAATGTCAAAAACAAGCTTTCTGAGCTGAAAACTGCATTTTGTGACAAAGTGAATCAGTGGATGATGAGAATGTCACTTTTGACAAAGAACACTGATCATTACTAAAATGCTCTAATTGAGCTGTTAGAATGTCAGAAACAAGCTTTCTGAGCATAAAACTGCATTTTGTGACAAAGTGCATCAGTGGATGATGAGAATGTCAGTTTTGACAAAGAACACTGTTCATTACTAAAATGCTCTAATTGAGCTGTTAGAATGTCAGAAACAAGCTTTCTGAGCTGAAAACTGCATTTTGTGACAAAAAGCATCAGTGGACGATGAGAATGTCAGTTTTGACAAAGAACACTGATCATTACTAAAATGCTCCATTTGAGTTGTTAGAATGTCAGAAACAAGCTTTCTGAGCTGAGAACTGCATTTTGTGACATAGTTCATCAGTGGATGATGATAATGTCACTTTTGACAAAGAACACTGTTCATTACTGAAATGCTCCAATTGAGCTGTTAGAATGTCAAAAACAAGCTTTCTGAGCTGAAAACTGCATTTTGTGACAAAGTGAATCAGTGGATGATGAGAATGTCACTTTTGACAAAGAACACTGATCATTACTAAAATGCTCTAATTGAGCTGTTAGAATGTCAGAAACAAGCTTTCTGAGCTGAGAACTGCATTTTGTGACAAAGTGAATCAGTGGATGATGAGAATGTCAGTTTTGACAAAGAACACTGATCGTTACTAAAATGCTCTAATTGAGCTGTTAGAATGTCAGAAACAAGCTTTCTGAGCTGAGAACTGCATTTTGTGACATAGTTCATCAGTGGATGATGAGAATGTCAGTTTTGACAAAGAACACTGATCGTTACTAAAATGCTCTAATTGAGCTGTTAGAATGTCAGAAACAAGCTTTCTGAGCTGAAAACTGCATTTTGTGACAAAAAGCATCAGTGGATGATGAGAATGTCAGTTTTGACAAAGAACACTGATCATTACTTAAATGCTCTAATTGAGCTGTTAGAATGTCAGAAACAAGCTTTCTGAGCTGAAAACTAAATTTGGTGACAAAGTGAATCAGTGGATGATGAGAATGTCAGTTTTGACAAAGAACACTGATCATCACTAAAATGCTCCAATTGAGCTGTTAGAATGTCAGAAACAAGCTTTCTGAGCTGAGAACTGCATTTTGTGACAAAGTGAATCAGTGGATGATGAGAATGTCACTTTTGACAAAGAACACTGATCATTGCTAAAATGCTCTAATTGAGCTGTTAGAATGTCAGAAACAAGCTTTCTGAGCATAAAACTGCATTTTGTGACAAAGTGCATCAGTGGATGATGAGAATGTCAGTTTTGACAAAGAACACTGTTCATTACTAAAATGCTCCAATTGAGCTGTTAGAATGTCAGAAACAAGCTTTCTGAGATGAGAACTGCATTTTGTGACAAAAAGCATCAGTGGATGATGAGAATGTCAGTTTTGACAAAGAACACTGATCATTACTAAAATGCTCCAATTGAGCTGTTAGAATGTCAGAAACAGGCTTTCTGAGCTGAGAACTGCATTTTGTGACATAGTTCATCAGTGGATGATGAGAATGTCAGTTTTGACAAAGAACACTGATCATTACTAAAATGCTCTAATTGAGCTGTTAGAATGTCAGAAACGAGCTTTCTGAGCTGAGAACTGCATTTTGTGACATAGTTCATCAGTGGATGATGAGAATGTCAGTTTTGACAAAGAACACTGTTCATTACTAAAATGCTCTAATTGAGCTGTTAGAATGTCAGAAACAAGCTTTCTGAGCTGAGAACTGCATTTTGTGACATAGTTCATCAGTGGATGATGAGAATGTCAGTTTTGACAGAGAACACTGTTCATTACTAAAATGCTCTAATTGAGCTGTTAGAATGTCAGAAACAAGCTTTTTGAGCTGAGAACTGCATTTTGTGACAAAGTGAATCAGTGGATGATGAGAATGTCACTTTTGACAAAGAACACTGATCATTACTAAAATGCTCTAATTGAGCTGTTAGAATGTCAGAAACAAGCTTTCTGAGCTGAGAACTGCATTTTGTGACATAGTTCATCAGTGGATGATGAGAATGTCAGTTTTGACAAAGAACACTGTTCATTACTAAAATGCTCTAATTGAGCTGTTAGAATGTCAGAAACAAGCTTTCTGAGCTGAGAACTGCATTTTGTGACCAAAAGCATCAGTGGATGATGAGAATGTCAGTTTTGACAAAGAACACTGATCATTACTAAAATGCTCCAATTGAGCTTGTTAGAATGTCAGAAACAAGCTTTCTGAGCTGAAAACAGCATTTATTTGACAAAGTGCATCAGTGGATGATGAGAATGTCAGTTTTGACAAAGAACACTGTTCATTACTAAAATGCTCTAATTGAGCTGTTAGAATGTCAGAAACAATCTTTCTGATCTGAGAACTGCATTTTGTGACAAATTGAATCAGTGGATGATGAGAATGTCACTTTTGACAAAGAACACTGATCATTACTAAAATGCTCCAATTGAGCTGTTAGAATGTCATAAACAAGCTTTCTGAGCTGAGAACTGCATTTTGTGACAAAGTTCATCAGTGGATGATGAGAATGTCAGTTTTGACAAAGAACACTGTTCATTACTAAAATGCTCTGATTGAGCTGTTAGAATGTCAGAAACAAGCTTTCTGAGCTGAGAACTGCATTTTGTGACAAAGTGAATCAGTGGATGATGAGAATGTCACTTTTGACAAAGAACACTGATCATTACTAAAATGCTCTAATTGAGCTGTTAGAATGTCAGAAACAAGCTTTCTGAGCTGAGAACTGCATTTTGTGACATAGTTCATCAGTGGATGATGAGAATGTCAGTTTTGACAAAGAACACTGTTCATTACTAAAATGCTCTAATTGAGCTGTTAGAATGTCAGAAACAAGCTTTCTGAGCTGAGAACTGCATTTTGTGACAAAGTGAATCAGTGGATGATGAGAATGTCACTTTTGACAAAGAACACTGATCATTACTAAAATGCTCTAATTGAGCTGTTAGAATGTCAGAAACAAGCTTTCTGAGCTGAGAACTGCATTTTGTGACAAAGTGAATCAGTGGATGATGAGAATGTCAGTTTTGACAAAGAACACTGTTCATTACTAAAATGCTCTAATTGAGCTGTTAGAATGTCAGAAACAAGCTTTCTGAGCTGAAAACTGCATTTTGTGAAAAAAGCATCAGTGGATGATGAGAATGTCAGTTTTGACAAAGAACACTGTTCATTACTAAAATGCTCTAATTGAGCTGTTAGAATGTCAGAAACAAGCTTTCTGAGCTGAAAACTGCATTTTGTGACAAAAAGCATCAGTGGATGATGAGAATGTCAGTTTTGACAAAGAACACTGATCATTACTAAAATGCTCTAATTGAGCTGTTAGAATGTCAGAAACAAGCTTTCTGAGCTGAGAACTGCATTTTGTGACAAAGTGAATCAGTGGATGATGAGAATGTCAGTTTTGACAAAGAACACTGTTCATTACTAAAATGCTCTAATTGAGCTGTTAGAATGTCAGAAACAAGCTTTCTGAGCATAAAACTGCATTTTGTGACAAAGTGCATCAGTGGATGATGAGAATTTCAGTTTTGACAAAGAACACTGTTCATTACTAAAATGCTCTAATTGAGCTGTTAGAATGTCAGAAACAAGCTTTCTGAGCTGAAAACTGCATTTTGTGACAAAAAGCATCAGTGGACGATGAGAATGTCAGTTTTGACAAAGAACACTGATCATTACTAAAATGCTCCATTTGAGTTGTTAGAATGTCAGAAACAAGCTTTCTGAGCTGAGAACTGCATTTTGTGACATAGTTCATCAGTGGATGATGAGAATGTCAGTTTTGACAAAGAACACTGTTCATTACTGAAATGCTCCAATTGAGCTGTTAGAATGTCAAAAACAAGCTTTCTGAGCTGAAAACTGCATTTTGTGACAAAGTGAATCAGTGGATGATGAGAATGTCACTTTTGACAAAGAACACTGATCATTAATAAAATGCTCTAATTGAGCTGTTAGAATGTCAGAAACAAGCTTTCTGAGCATAAAACTGCATTTTGTGACAAAGTGCATCAGTGGATGATGAGAATGTCAGTTTTGACAAAGAACACTGTTCATTACTAAAATGCTCTAATTGAGCTGTTAGAATGTCAGAAACAAGCTTTCTGAGCTGAAAACTGCATTTTGTGACAAAAAGCATCAGTGGACGATGAGAATGTCAGTTTTGACAAAGAACACTGATCATTACTAAAATGCTCCATTTGAGTTGTTAGAATGTCAGAAACAAGCTTTCTGAGCTGAGAACTGCATTTTGTGACATAGTTCATCAGTGGATGATGATAATGTCACTTTTGACAAAGAACACTGTTCATTACTGAAATGCTCCAATTGAGCTGTTAGAATGTCAAAAACAAGCTTTCTGAGCTGAAAACTGCATTTTGTGACAAAGTGAATCAGTGGATGATGAGAATGTCACTTTTGACAAAGAACACTGATCATTACTAAAATGCTCTAATTGAGCTGTTAGAATGTCAGAAACAAGCTTTCTGAGCTGAGAACTGCATTTTGTGACAAAGTGAATCAGTGGATGATGAGAATGTCAGTTTTGACAAAGAACACTGATCGTTACTAAAATGCTCTAATTGAGCTGTTAGAATGTCAGAAACAAGCTTTCTGAGCTGAGAACTGCATTTTGTGACATAGTTCATCAGTGGATGATGAGAATGTCAGTTTTGACAAAGAACACTGTTCATTACTAAAATGCTCTAATTGAGCTGTTAGAATGTCAGAAACAAGCTTTCTGAGCTGAAAACTGCATTTTGTGACAAAAAGCATCAGTGGATGATAAGAATGTCAGTTTTGACAAAGAACACTGATCATTACTTAAATGCTCTAATTGAGCTGTTAGAATGTCAGAAACAAGCTTTCTGAGCTGAAAACTAAATTTGGTGACAAAGTGAATCAGTGGATGATGAGAATGTCAGTTTTGACAAAGAACACTGATCATCACTAAAATGCTCCAATTGAGCTGTTAGAATGTCAGAAACAAGCTTTCTGAGCTGAGAACTGCATTTTGTGACAAAGTGAATCAGTGGATGATGAGAATGTCACTTTTGACAAAGAACACTGATCATTGCTAAAATGCTCTAATTGAGCTGTTAGAATGTCAGAAACAAGCTTTCTGAGCATAAAACTGCATTTTGTGACAAAGTGCATCAGTGGATGATGAGAATGTCAGTTTTGACAAAGAACACTGTTCATTACTAAAATGCTCCAATTGAGCTGTTAGAATGTCAGAAACAAGCTTTCTGAGATGAGAACTGCATTTTGTGACAAAAAGCATCAGTGGATGATGAGAATGTCAGTTTTGACAAAGAACACTGATCATTACTAAAATGCTCCAATTGAGCTGTTAGAATGTCAGAAACAGGCTTTCTGAGCTGAGAACTGCATTTTGTGACATAGTTCATCAGTGGATGATGAGAATGTCAGTTTTGACAAAGAACACTGATCATTACTAAAATGCTCTAATTGAGCTGTTAGAATGTCAGAAACGAGCTTTCTGAGCTGAGAACTGCATTTTGTGACATAGTTCATCAGTGGATGATGAGAATGTCAGTTTTGACAAAGAACACTGTTCATTACTAAAATGCTCTAATTGAGCTGTTAGAATGTCAGAAACAAGCTTTCTGAGCTGAGAACTGCATTTTGTGACATAGTTCATCAGTGGATGATGAGAATGTCAGTTTTGACAAAGAACACTGTTCATTACTAAAATGCTCTAATTGAGCTGTTAGAATGTCAGAAACAAGCTTTCTGAGCTGAGAACTGCATTTTGTGACAAAGTGAATCAGTGGATGATGAGAATGTCACTTTTAAAAGGAACACTGATCATTACTAAAATGCTCTAATTGAGCTGTTAGAATGTCAGAAACAAGCTTTCTGAGCATAAAACTGCATTTTGTGACAAAGTGCATCAGTGGATGATGAGAATGTCAGTTTTGACAAAGAACACTGTTCATTACTAAAATGCTCTAATTGAGCTGTTAAAATATCAGAAACAAGCTTTCTGAGCTGAAAACTGCATTTTGTGACAAAAAGCATCAGTGGATGATGAGAATGTCAGTTTTGACAAAGAACACTGTTCATTACTAAAATGCTCTAATTGAGCTGTTAGAATGTCAGAAACAAGCTTTCTGAGCTGAAAACTGCATTTTGTGACAAAGTGAATCAGTGGATGATGAGAATGTCAGTTTTGACAAAGAACACTGTTCATTACTAAAATGCTCTAATTGAGCTGTTAGAATGTCAGAAACAAGCTTTCTGAGCTGAGAACTGCATTTTTTGACATAGTTCATCAGTGGATGATGAGAATGTCAGTTTTGACAAAGAACACTGTTCATTACTAAAATGCTCTAATTGAGCTGTTAGAATGTCAGAAACAAGCTTTCTGAGCTGAGAACTGCATTTTGTGACAAAGTGAATCAGTGGATGATGAGAATGTCACTTTTGACAAAGAACACTGATCATTACTAAAATGCTCTAATTGAGCTGTTAGAATGTCAGAAACAAGCTTTCTGAGCTGAGAACTGCATTTTGTGACAAAGTGAATCAGTGGATGATGAGAATGTCACTTTTGACAAAGAACACTGATCATTACTAAAATGCTCTAATTGAGCTGTTAGAATGTCAGAAACAAGCTTTCTGAGCTGAGAACTGCATTTTGTGACAAAGTGAATCAGTGGATGATGAGAATGTCAGTTTTGAAAAAGAACACTGATCGTTACTAAAATGCTCTAATTGAGCTGTTAGAATGTCAGAAACAAGCTTTCTGAGCTGAGAACTGCATTTTGTGACAAAGTGAATCAGTGGATGATGAGAATGTCACTTTTGAAAAAGAACACTGATCATTACTAAAATGCTCTAATTGAGCTGTTAGAATGTCAGAAACAAGCTTTCTGAGCTGAGAACTGCATTTTGTGACAAAGTGAATCAGTGGATGATGAGAATGTCAGTTTTGACAAAGAACACTGTTCATTACTGAAATGCTCCAATTGAGCTGTTAGAATGTCAGAAACAAGCTTTCTGAGCTGAAAACTGCATTTTGTGACAAAAAGCATCAGTGGATGATGAGAATGTCAGTTTTGACAAAGAACACTGTTCATCACTAAAATGCTCCAATTGAGCTGTTAGAATGTCAGAAACAAGCTTTCTGAGCTGAGAACTGCATTTTGTGACATAGTTCATCAGTGGATGATGAGAATGTCAGTTTTGACAAAGAACACTGTTCATTACTAAAATGCTCTAATTGAGCTGTTAGAATGTCAGAAACAAGCTTTCTGAGCTGAAAACTGCATTTTGTGACAAAGTGAATCAGTGGATGATGAGAATGTCAGTTTTGACAAAGAACACTGTTCATTACTAAAATGCTCTAATTGAGCTGTTAGAATGTCAGAAACAAGCTTTCTGAGCTGAGAACTGCATTTTGTGACATAGTTCATCAGTGGATGATGAGAATGTCAGTTTTGACAAAGAACACTGTTCATTACTAAAATGCTCTAATTGAGCTGTTAGAATGTCAGAAACAAGCTTTCTGAGCTGAAAACTGCATTTTGTGACAAAGTGAATCAGTGGATGATGAGAATGTCAGTTTTGACAAAGAACACTGTTCATTACTAAAATGCTCTAATTGAGCTGTTAGAATGTCAGAAACAAGCTTTCTGAGCTGAGAACTGCATTTTGTGACATAGTTCATCAGTGGATGATGAGAATGTCAGTTTTGACAAAACACTGTTCATTACTAAAATGCTCTAATTGAGCTGTTAGAATGTCAGAAACAAGCTTTCTGAGCTGAGAACTGCATTTTGTGACATAGTTCATCAGTGGATGATGAGAATGTCAGTTTTGACAAAGAACACTGTTCATTACTAAAATGCTCTAATTGAGCTGTTAGAATGTCAGAAACAAGCTTTCTGAGCTGAGAACTGCATTTTGTGACAAAGTGAATCAGTGAATGATGAGAATGTCACTTTTGACAAAGAAAACTAATCATTACTAAAATGCTCTAATTGAGCTGTTAGAATGTCAGAAACTAGCTTTCTGAGCTGAGAACTGCATTTTGTGACAAAGTGAATCAGTGGATGATGAGAATGTCAGTTTTGACAAAGAACACTGATCGTTACTAAAATGCTCTAATTGAGCTGTTAGAATGTCAGAAACAAGCTTTCTGAGCTGAGAACTGCATTTTGTGACATAGTTCATCAGTGGATGATGAGAATGTCAGTTTTGACAAAGAACACTGTTCATTACTAAAATGCTCTAATTGAGCTGTTAGAATGTCAGAAACAAGCTTTCTGAGCTGAGAACTGCATTTTGTGACATAGTTCATCAGTGGATGATGAGAATGTCAGTTTTGACAAAGAACACTGTTCATTACTAAAATGCTCTAATTGAGCTGTTAGAATGTCAGAAACAAGCTTTCTGAGCTGAGAACTGCATTTTGTGACAAAGTGAATCAGTGGATGATGAGAATGTCAGTTTTGACAAAGAACACTGATCATTACTAAAATGCTCCAATTGAGCTGTTAGAATGTCAGAAACAAGCTTTCTGAGCTGAGAACTGCATTTTGTGACAAAGTTCATCAGTGGATGATGAGAATGTCAGTTTTGACAATGAACACTGATCATTACTAAAATGCTCCAATTGAGCTGTTAGAATGTCAGAAACAAGCTTTCTGAGCTGAGAACTGCATTTTGTGACATAGGTCATCAGTGGATGATGAGAATGTCAGTTTTGACAAAGAACACTGATCATTACTAAAATGCTCCAATTGAGCTGTTAGAATGTCAGAAACAAGCTTTCTGAGCTGAAAACAGCATTTATTTGACAAAGTGCATCAGTGAATGATGAGAATGTCAGTTTTGACAAAGAACACTGTTCATTACTAAAATGCTCTAATTGAGCTGTTAGAATGTCAGGAACAAGCTTTCTGAGCTGAGAACTGCATTTTGTGACAAAGTGCATCAGTGGATGATGAGAATGTCACTTTTGACAAAGAACACTGATCATTACTAAAATGCTCTAATTGAGCTGTTAGAATGTCAGAAACAAGCTTTCTGAGCATAAAACTGCATTTTGTGACAAAGTGCATCAGTGGATGATGAGAATGTCAGTTTTGACAAAGAACACTGTTCATTACTAAAATGCTCTAATTGAGCTGTTAAAATATCAGAAACAAGCTTTCTGAGCTGAAAACTGCATTTTGTGACAAAAAGCATCAGTGGATGATGAGAATGTCAGTTTTGACAAAGAACACTGATCATTACTAAAATGCTCCAATTGAGCTGTTAGAATGTCAGAAACAAGCTTTCTGAGCTGAGAACTGCATTTTGTGACATAGTTCATCAGTGGATGATGAGAATGTCAGTTTTGACAAAGAACACTGTTCATTACTAAAATGCTCTAATTTAGCTGTTAGAATGTCAGAAACAAGCTTTCTGAGCTGAAAACTGCATTTTGTGACAAAAAGCATCAGTGGATGATGAGAATGTCAGTTTTGACAAAGAACACTGATCATCACTAAAATGCTCCAATTGAGCTGTTAGAATGTCAGAAACAAGCTTTCTGAGCTGAGAACTGCATTTTGTGACATAGTTCATCAGTGGATGATGAGAATGTCAGTTTTGACAAAGAACACTGTTCATTACTGAAATGCTCCAATTGAGCTGTTAGAATGTCAGAAACAAGCTTTCTGAGCTGAGAAATGCATTTTGTGACAAAGTGAATCAGTGGATGATGAGAATGTCAGTTTTGACAAAGAACACTGATCATTACTAAAATGCTCTAATTGAGCTGTTAGAATGTCAGAAACAAGCTTTCTGAGCTGAGAACTGAATTTTGTGACATAGTTCATCAGTGGATGATGAGAATGTCAGTTTTGACAAAGAACACTGTTCATTACTAAAATGCTCTAATTGAGCTGTTAGAATGTCAGAAACAAGCTTTCTGAGCTGAGAACTGCATTTTGTGACAAAGTGAATCAGTGGATGATGAGAATGTCACTTTTGACAAAGAACACTGATCATTACTAAAATGCTCTAATTGAGCTGTTAGAATGTCAGAAACAAGCTTTCTGAGCATAAAACTGTATTTTGTGACAAAGTGCATCAGTGGATGATGAGAATGTCAGTTTTGACAAAGAACACTGTTCATTACTAAAATGCTCTAATTGAGCTGTTAAAATATCAGAAACAAGCTTTCTGAGCTGAAAACTGCATTTTGTGACAAAAAGCATCAGTGGATGATGAGAATGTCAGTTTTGACAAAGAACACTGATCATTACTAAAATGCTCCAATTGAGCTGTTAGAATGTCAGAAACAAGCTTTCTGAGCTGAGAACTGCATTTTGTGACATAGTTCATCAGTGGATGATGAGAATGTCAGTTTTGACAAAGAACACTGTTCATTACTAAAATGCTCTAATTGAGCTGTTAGAATGTCAGAAACAAGCTTTCTGAGCTGAAAACTGCATTTTGTGACAAAAAGCATCAGTGGATGATGAGAATGTCAGTTGCGACAAAGAACACTGTTCATCACTAAAATGCTCCAATTAAGCTGTTAGAATGTCAGAAACAAGCTTTCTGACCTGAGAACTGCATTTTGTGACATAGTTCATCAGTGGATGATGAGAATGTCAGTTTTGACAAAGAACACTGTTCATTACTAAAATGCTCTAATTGAGCTGTTAGAATGTCAGAAACAAGCTTTCTGAGCTGAGAACTGCATTTTGTGACATAGTTCATCAGTGGATGATGAGAATGTCAGTTTTGACAAAGAACACTGTTCATTACTAAAATGCTCTAATTGAGCTGTTAGAATGTCAGAAACAAGCTTTCTGAGCTGAGAACTGCATTTTGTGACAAAGTGAATCAGTGGATGATGAGAATGTCACTTTTGACAAAGAACACTGATCATTACTAAAATGCTCTAATTGAGCTGTTAGAATGTCAGAAACAAGCTTTCTGAGCATAAAACTGCATTTTGTGACAAAGTGCATCAGTGGATGATGAGAATGTCAGTTTTGACAAAGAACACTGTTCATTACTAAAATGCTCTAATTGAGCTGTTAAAATATCAGAAACAAGCTTTCTGAGCTGAAAACTGCATTATGTGACAAAAAGCATCAGTGTATGATGAGAATGTCAGTTTTGACAAAGAACACTGATCATTACTAAAATGCTCCAATTGAGCTGTTAGAATGTCAGAAACAAGCTTTCTGAGCTGAGAACTGCATTTTGTGACATAGTTCATCAGTGGATGATGAGAATGTCAGTTTTGACAAAGAACACTGTTCATTACTAAAATGCTCTAATTGAGCTGTTAGAATGTCAGAAACAAGCTTTCTGAGCTGAAAACTGCATTTTGTGACAAAGTGAATCAGTGGATGATGAGAATGTCAGTTTTGACAAAGAACACTGTTCATTACTAAAATGCTCTAATTGAGCTGTTAGAATGTCAGAAACAAGCTTTCTGAGCTGAGAACTGCATTTTGTGACATAGTTCATCAGTGGATGATGAGAATGTCAGTTTTGACAAAGAACACTGTTCATTACTAAAATGCTCTAATTGAGCTGTTAGAATGTCAGAAACAAGCTTTCTGAGCTGAAAACTGCATTTTGTGACAAAGTGAATCAGTGGATGATGAGAATGTCAGTTTTGACAAAGAACACTGTTCATTACTAAAATGCTCTAATTGAGCTGTTAGAATGTCAGAAACAAGCTTTCTGAGCTGAGAACTGCATTTTGTGACATAGTTCATCAGTGGATGATGAGAATGTCAGTTTTGACAAAGAACACTGTTCATTACTAAAATGCTCTAATTGAGCTGTTAGAATGTCAGAAACAAGCTTTCTGAGCTGAGAACTGCATTTTGTGACAAAGTGAATCAGTGGATGATGAGAATGTCACTTTTGACAAAGAACACTGATCATTACTAAAATGCTCTAATTGAGCTGTTAGAATGTCAGAAACAAGCTTTCTGAGCTGAGAACTGCATTTTGTGACATAGTTCATCAGTGGATGATGAGAATGTCACTTTTGACAAAGAACACTGTTCATTACTAAAATGCTCCAATTGAGCTGTTAGAATGTCATAAACAAGCTTTCTGAGCTGAGAACTGCATTTTGTGACAAAGTGAATCAGTGGATGATGAGAATGTCACTTTTGACAAAGAACACTGATCATTACTAAAATGCTCTAATTGAGCTGTTAGAATGTCAGAAACAAGCTTTCTGAGCTGAGAACTGCATTTTGTGACAAAGTGAATCAGTGGATGATGAGAATGTCAGTTTTGACAAAGAACACTGTTCATTACTAAAATGCTCTAATTGAGCTGTTAGAATGTCAGAAACAAGCTTTCTGAGCTGAAAACTGCATTTTGTGAAAAAAGCATCAGTGGATGATGAGAATGTCAGTTTTGACAAAGAACACTGTTCATTACTAAAATGCTCTAATTGAGCTGTTAGAATGTCAGAAACAAGCTTTCTGAGCTGAAAACTGCATTTTGTGACAAAAAGCATCAGTGGATGATGAGAATGTCAGTTTTGACAAAGAACACTGATCATTACTAAAATGCTCTAATTGAGCTGTTAGAATGTCAGAAACAAGCTTTCTGAGCTGAGAACTGCATTTTGTGACAAAGTGAATCAGTGGATGATGAGAATGTCAGTTTTGACAAAGAACACTGTTCATTACTAAAATGCTCTAATTGAGCTGTTAGAATGTCAGAAACAAGCTTTCTGAGCATAAAACTGCATTTTGTGACAAAGTGCATCAGTGGATGATGAGAATGTCAGTTTTGACAAAGAACACTGTTCATTACTAAAATGCTCTAATTGAGCTGTTAGAATGTCAGAAACAAGCTTTCTGAGCTGAAAACTGCATTTTGTGACAAAAAGCATCAGTGGACGATGAGAATGTCAGTTTTGACAAAGAACACTGATCATTACTAAAATGCTCCATTTGAGTTGTTAGAATGTCAGAAACAAGATTTCTGAGCTGAGAACTGCATTTTGTGACATAGTTCATCAGTGGATGATGAGAATGTCAGTTTTGACAAAGAACACTGTTCATTACTAAAATGCTCTAATTGAGCTGTTAGAATGTCAGAAACAAGCTTTCTGAGCTGAAAACTGCATTTTGTGACAAAAAGCATCAGTGGATGATGAGAATGTCAGTTTTGACAAAGAACACTGATCATTACTAAAATGCTCTAATTGAGCTGTTAGAATGTCAGAAACAAGCTTTCTGAGCTGAAAACTGCATTTTGTGACAAAGTGAATCAGTGGATGATGAGAATGTCAGTTTTGACAAAGAACACTGTTCATTACTGAAATGCTCCAATTGAGCTGTTAGAATGTCAGAAACAAGCTTTCTGAGCTGAGAAATGCATTTTGTGACAAAGTGCATCAGTGGATGATGAGAATGTCAGTTTTGACAAAGAACACTGATCATTACTAAAATGCTCTAATTGAGCTGTTAGAATGTCAGAAACAAGCTTTCTGAGCTGAGAACTGCATTTTGTGACATAGTTCATCAGTGGATGATGAGAATGTCAGTTTTGACAAAGAACACTGTTCATTACTAAAATGCTCTAATTGAGCTGTTAGAATGTCAGAAACAAGCTTTCTGAGCTGAGAACTGCATTTTGTGACATAGTTCATC
Source organism: Barbatula barbatula (assembly GCF_947034865.1). NCBI lineage: Eukaryota > Metazoa > Chordata > Actinopteri > Cypriniformes > Nemacheilidae > Barbatula > Barbatula barbatula. Next base: position 3,491,670 of record NC_136786.1, read on the forward strand.
AGTGGATGATGAGAATGTCAGTTTTGACAAAGAACACTGTTCATTAATAAAATGCTCTAATTGAGCTGTTAGAATGTCAGAAACAAGCTTTTTGAGCTGAGAACTGCATTTTGTGACAAAGTGAATCAGTGGATGATGAGAATGTCACTTTTGACAAAGAACACTGATCATTACTAAAATGCTCTAATTGAGCTGTTAGAATGTCAGAAACAAGCTTTCTGAGCTGAGAACTGCATTTTGTGACATAGTTCATCAGTGGATGATGAGAATGTCAGTTTTGACAAAGAACACTGTTCATTACTAAAATGCTCTAATTGAGCTGTTAGAATGTCAGAAACAAGCTTTCTGAGCTGAGAACTGCATTTTGTGACATAGTTCATCAGTGGATGATGAGAATGTCAGTTTTGACAAAGAACACTGTTCATTACTAAAATGCTCTAATTGAGCTGTTAGAATGTCAGAAACAAGCTTTCTGAGCTGAGAACTGCATTTTGTGACAAAGTGAATCAGTGGATGATGAGAATGTCACTTTTGACAAAGAACACTGATCATTACTAAAATGCTCTAATTGAGCTGTTAGAATGTCAGAAACAAGCTTTCTGAGCTGAGAACTGCATTTTGTGACAAAGTGAATCAGTGGATGATGAGAATGTCAGTTTTGACAAAGAACACTGTTCATTACTAAAATGCTCTAATTGAGCTGTTAGAATGTCAGAAACAAGCTTTCTGAGCTGAAAACTGCATTTTGTGAAAAAAGCATCAGTGGATGATGAGAATGTCAGTTTTGACAAAGAACACTGTTCATTACTAAAATGCTCTAATTGAGCTGTTAGAATGTCAGAAACAAGCTTTCTGAGCTGAAAACTGCATTTTGTGACAAAAAGCATCAGTGGATGATGAGAATGTCAGTTTTGACAAAGAACACTGATCATTACTAAAATGCTCTAATTGAGCTGTTAGAATGTCAGAAACAAGCTTTCTGAGCTGAGAACTGCATTTTGTGACAAAGTGAATCAGTGGATGATGAGAATGTCAGTTTTGACAAAGAACACTGTTCATTACTAAAATGCTCTAATTGAGCTGTTAGAATGTCAGAAACAAGCTTTCTGAGCATAAAACTGCATTTTGTGACAAAGTGCATCAGTGGATGATGAGAATGTCAGTTTTGACAAAGAACACTGTTCATTACTAAAATGCTCTAATTGAGCTGTTAGAATGTCAGAAACAAGCTTTCTGAGCTGAAAACTGCATTTTGTGACAAAAAGCATCAGTGGACGATGAGAATGTCAGTTTTGACAAAGAACACTGATCATTACTAAAATGCTCCATTTGAGTTGTTAGAATGTCAGAAACAAGATTTCTGAGCTGAGAACTGCATTTTGTGACATAGTTCATCAGTGGATGATGAGAATGTCAGTTTTGACAAAGAACACTGTTCATTACTAAAATGCTCTAATTGAGCTGTTAGAATGTCAGAAACAAGCTTTCTGAGCTGAAAACTGCATTTTGTGACAAAAAGCATCAGTGGATGATGAGAATGTCAGTTTTGACAAAGAACACTGATCATTACTAAAATGCTCTAATTGAGCTGTTAGAATGTCAGAAACAAGCTTTCTGAGCTGAAAACTGCATTTTGTGACAAAGTGAATCAGTGGATGATGAGAATGTCAGTTTTGACAAAGAACACTGTTCATTACTGAAATGCTCCAATTGAGCTGTTAGAATGTCAGAAACAAGCTTTCTGAGCTGAGAAATGCATTTTGTGACAAAGTGCATCAGTGGATGATGAGAATGTCAGTTTTGACAAAGAACACTGATCATTACTAAAATGCTCTAATTGAGCTGTTAGAATGTCAGAAACAAGCTTTCTGAGCTGAGAACTGCATTTTGTGACATAGTTCATCAGTGGATGATGAGAATGTCAGTTTTGACAAAGAACACTGTTCATTACTAAAATGCTCTAATTGAGCTGTTAGAATGTCAGAAACAAGCTTTCTGAGCTGAGAACTGCATTTTGTGACATAGTTCATCAGTGGATGATGAGAATGTCAGTTTTGACAAAGAACACTGTTCATTAATAAAATACTCTAATTGAGCTGTTAGAATGTCAGAAACAAGCTTTTTGAGCTGAGAACTGCATTTTGTGACAAAGTGAATCAGTGGATGATGAGAATGTCACTTTTGACAAAGAACACTGATCATTACTAAAATGCTCTAATTGAGCTGTTAGAATGTCAGAAACAAGCTTACTGAGCTGAGAACTGCATTTTGTGACATAGTTCATCAGTGGATGATGAGAATGTCAGTTTTGACAAAGAACACTGTTCATTACTAAAATGCTCTAATTGAGCTGTTAGAATGTCAGAAACAAGCTTTCTGAGCTGAGAACTGCATTTTGTGACATAGTTCATCAGTGGATGATGAGAATGTCAGTTTTGACAAAGAACACTGTTCATTACTAAAATGCTCTAATTGAGCTGTTAGAATGTCAGAAACAAGCTTTCTGAGCTGAGAACTGCATTTTGTGACATAGTTCATCAGTGGATGATGAGAATGTCAGTTTTGACAAAGAACACTGTTCATTACTAAAATGCTCTAATTGAGCTGTTAGAATGTCAGAAACAAGCTTTCTGAGCTGAAAACTGCATTTTGTGACAAAAAGCATCAGTGGATGATGAGAATGTCAGTTTTGACAAAGAACACTGTTCATTACTGAAATGCTCCAATTGAGCTGTTAGAATGTCAGAAACAAGCTTTCTGAGCTGAGAAATGCATTTTGTGACAAAGTGCATCAGTGGATGATGAGAATGTCAGTTTTGACAAAGAACACTGATCATTACTAAAATGCTCTAATTGAGCTGTTAGAATGTCAGAAACAAGCTTTCTGAGCTGAGAACTGCATTTTGTGACATAGTTCATCAGTGGATGATGAGAATGTCAGTTTTGACAAAGAACACTGTTCATTACTAAAATGCTCTAATTGAGCTGTTAGAATGTCAGAAACAAGCTTTCTGAGCTGAGAACTGCATTTTGTGACATAGTTCATCAGTGGATGATGAGAATGTCACTTTTGACAAAGAACACTGATCATTACTAAAATGCTCTAATTGAGCTGTTAGAATGTCAGAAACAAGCTTTCTGAGCTGAGAACTGCATTTTGTGACAAAGTGAATCAGTGGATGATGAGAATGTCACTTTTGACAAAGAACACTGATCATTACTAAAATGCTCTAATTGAGCTGTTAGAATGTCAGAAACAAGCTTTCTGAGCTGAGAACTGCATTTTGTGACATAGTTCATCAGTGGATGATGAGAATGTCAGTTTTGACAAAGAACACTGTTCATTACTAAAATGCTCTAATTGAGCTGTTAGAATGTCAGAAACAAGCTTTCTGATCTGAGAACTGCATTTTGTGACAAATTGAATCAGTGGATGATGAAAATGTCACTTTTGACAAAGAACACTGATCATTACTAAAATGCTCCAATTGAGCTGTTAGAATGTCATAAACAAGCTTTCTGAGCTGAGAACTGCATTTTGTGACATAGTTCATCAGTGGATGATGAGAATGTCAGTTTTGACAAAGAACACTGTTCATTACTAAAATGCTCTGATTGAGCTGTTAGAATGTCAGAAACAAGCTTTCTGAGCTGAGAACTGCATTTTGTGACAAAGTGAATCAGTGGATGATGAGAATGTCAGTTTTGACAAAGAACACTGATCATTACTAAAATGCTCTAATTGAGCTGTTAGAATGTCAGAAACAAGCTTTCTGAGCTGAGAACTGCATTTTGTGACATAGTTCATCAGTGGATGATGAGAATGTCAGTTTTGACAAAGAACACTGTTCATTACTAAAATGCTCTAATTGAGCTGTTAGAATGTCAGAAACAAGCTTTCTGAGCTGAGAACTGCATTTTGTGACAAAGTGAATCAGTGGATGATGAGAATGTCACTTTTGACAAAGAACACTGATCATTACTAAAATGCTCTAATTGAGCTGTTAGAATGTCAGAAACAAGCTTTCTGAGCTGAGAACTGCATTTTGTGACAAAGTGAATCAGTGGATGATGAGAATGTCAGTTTTGACAAAGAACACTGTTCATTACTAAAATGCTCTAATTGAGCTGTTAGAATGTCAGAAACAAGCTTTCTGAGCTGAAAACTGCATTTTGTGAAAAAAGCATCAGTGGATGATGAGAATGTCAGTTTTGACAAAGAACACTGTTCATTACTAAAATGCTCTAATTGAGCTGTTAGAATGTCAGAAACAAGCTTTCTGAGCTGAAAACTGCATTTTGTGACAAAAAGCATCAGTGGATGATGAGAATGTCAGTTTTGACAAAGAACACTGATCATTACTAAAATGCTCTAATTGAGCTGTTAGAATGTCAGAAACAAGCTTTCTGAGCTGAGAACTGCATTTTGTGACAAAGTGAATCAGTGGATGATGAGAATGTCAGTTTTGACAAAGAACACTGTTCATTACTAAAATGCTCTAATTGAGCTGTTAGAATGTCAGAAACAAGCTTTCTGAGCATAAAACTGCATTTTGTGACAAAGTGCATCAGTGGATGATGAGAATGTCAGTTTTGACAAAGAACACTGTTCATTACTAAAATGCTCTAATTGAGCTGTTAGAATGTCAGAAACAAGCTTTCTGAGCTGAAAACTGCATTTTGTGACAAAAAGCATCAGTGGACGATGAGAATGTCAGTTTTGACAAAGAACACTGATCATTACTAAAATGCTCCATTTGAGTTGTTAGAATGTCAGAAACAAGCTTTCTGAGCTGAGAACTGCATTTTGTGACATAGTTCATCAGTGGATGATGAGAATGTCAGTTTTGACAAAGAACACTGTTCATTACTGAAATGCTCCAATTGAGCTGTTAGAATGTCAAAAACAAGCTTTCTGAGCTGAAAACTGCATTTTGTGACAAAGTGAATCAGTGGATGATGAGAATGTCACTTTTGACAAAGAACACTGATCATTACTAAAATGCTCTAATTGAGCTGTTAGAATGTCAGAAACAAGCTTTCTGAGCATAAAACTGCATTTTGTGACAAAGTGCATCAGTGGATGATGAGAATGTCAGTTTTGACAAAGAACACTGTTCATTACTAAAATGCTCTAATTGAGCTGTTAGAATGTCAGAAACAAGCTTTCTGAGCTGAAAACTGCATTTTGTGACAAAAAGCATCAGTGGATGATGAGAATGTCAGTTTTGACAAAGAACACTGATCATTACTTAAATGCTCTAATTGAGCTGTTAGAATGTCAGAAACAAGCTTTCTGAGCTGAAAACTAAATTTGGTGACAAAGTGAATCAGTGGATGATGAGAATGTCAGTTTTGACAAAGAACACTGATCATCACTAAAATGCTCCAATTGAGCTGTTAGAATGTCAGAAACAAGCTTTCTGAGCTGAGAACTGCATTTTGTGACAAAGTGAATCAGTGGATGATGAGAATGTCACTTTTGACAAAGAACACTGATCATTACTAAAATGCTCAAATTGAGCTGTTAGAATGTCAGAAACGAGCTTTCTGAGCTGAGAACTGCATTTTGTGACATAGTTCATCAGTGGATGATGAGAATGTCAGTTTTGACAAAGAACACTGTTCATTACTAAAATGCTCTAATTGAGCTGTTAGAATGTCAGAAACAAGCTTTCTGAGCTGAGAACTGCATTTTGTGACATAGTTCATCAGTGGATGATGAGAATGTCAGTTTTGACAAAGAACACTGATCATTACTAAAATGCTCTAATTGAGCTGTTAGAATGTCAGAAACAAGCTTTCTGAGCTGAGAACTGCATTTTGTGACAAAGTGAATCAGTGGATGATGAGAATGTCACTTTTGACAAAGAACACTGATCATTACTAAAATGCTCTAATTGAGCTGTTAGAATGTCAGAAACAAGCTTTCTGAGCATAAAACTGCATTTTGTGACAAAGTGCATCAGTGGATGATGAGAATGTCAGTTTTGACAAAGAACACTGTTCATTACTAAAATGCTCTAATTGAGCTGTTAAAATATCAGAAACAAGCTTTCTGAGCTGAAAACTGCATTTTGTGACAAAAAGCATCAGTGGATGATGAGAATGTCAGTTTTGACAAAGAACACTGTTCATTACTAAAATGCTCTAATTGAGCTGTTAGAATGTCAGAAACAAGCTTTCTGAGCTGAAAACTGCATTTTGTGACAAAGTGAATCAGTGGATGATGAGAATGTCAGTTTTGACAAAGAACACTGTTCATTACTAAAATGCTCTAATTGAGCTGTTAGAATGTCAGAAACAAGCTTTCTGAGCTGAGAACTGCATTTTTTGACATAGTTCATCAGTGGATGATGAGAATGTCAGTTTTGACAAAGAAAACTGTTCATTACTAAAATGCTCTAATTGAGCTGTTAGAATGTCAGAAACAAGCTTTCTGAGCTGAGAACTGCATTTTGTGACAAAGTGAATCAGTGGATGATGAGAATGTCACTTTTGACAAAGAACACTGATAATTACTAAAATGCTCTAATTGAGCTGTTAGAATGTCAGAAACAAGCTTTCTGAGCTGAGAACTGCATTTTGTGACAAAGTGAATCAGTGGATGATGAGAATGTCAGTTTTGACAAAGAACACTGATCGTTACTAAAATGCTCTAATTGAGCTGTTAGAATGTCAGAAACAAGATTTCTGAGCTGAAAACTGCATTTTGTGACAAAGTGAATCAGTGGATGATGAGAATGTCAGTTTTGACAAAGAACACTGTTCATTACTGAAATGCTCCAATTGAGCTGTTAGAATGTCAGAAACAAGCTTTCTGAGCTGAGAAATGCATTTTGTGACAAAGTGCATCAGTGGATGATGAGAATGTCAGTTTTGACAAAGAACACTGATCATTACTAAAATGCTCTAATCGAGCTGTTAGAATGTCAGAAACGAGCTTTCTGAGCTGAGAACTGCATTTTGTGACAAAAAGCATCAGTGGATGATGAGAATGTCAGTTTTGACAAAGAACACTGTTCATTACTAAAATGCTCTAATTGAGCTGTTAGAATGTCAGAAACAAGCTTTCTGAGTTGAGAACTGCATTTTGTGACATAGTTCATCAGTGGATGATGAGAATGTCAGTTTTGACAAAGAACACTGTTCATTACTAAAATGCTCTAATTGAGCTGTTAGAATGTCAGAAACAAGCTTTCTGAGCTGAAAACTGCATTTTGTGACAAAAAGCATCAGTGGATGATGAGAATGTCAGTTTTGACAAAGAACACTGATCATCACTAAAATGCTCCAATTGAGCTGTTAGAATGTCAGAAACAAGCTTTCTGAGCTGAGAACTGCATTTTGTGACATAGTTCATCAGTGGATGATGAGAATGTCAGTTTTGACAAAGAACACTGTTCATTACTAAAATGCTCTAATTGAGCTGTTAGAATGTCAGAAACAAGCTTTCTGAGCTGAGAACTGCATTTTGTGACATAGTTCATCAGTGGATGATGAGAATGTCAGTTTTGACAAAGAACACTGTTCATTACTAAAATGCTCTAATTGAGCTGTTAGAATGTCAGAAACAAGCTTTCTGAGCTGAGAACTGCATTTTGTGACAAAGTGAATCAGTGGATGATGAGAATGTCACTTTTGACAAAGAACACTGATCATTACTAAAATGCTCTAATTGAGCTGTTAGAATGTCAGAAACAAGCTTTCTGAGCATAAAACTGCATTTTGTGACAAAGTGCATCAGTGGATGATGAGAATGTCAGTTTTGACAAAGAACACTGTTCATTACTAAAATGCTCTAATTGAGCTGTTAAAATATCAGAAACAAGCTTTCTGAGCTGAAAACTGCATTTTTTGACAAAAAGCATCAGTGGATGATGAGAATGTCAGTTTTGACAAAGAACACTGATCATTACTAAAATGCTCCAATTGAGCTGTTAGAATGTCAGAAACAAGCTTTCTGAGCTGAAAACTGCATTTTGTGACAAAGTGAATCAGTGGATGATGAGAATGTCAGTTTTGACAAAGAACACTGTTCATTACTAAAATGCTCTAATTGAGCTGTTAGAATGTCAGAAACAAGCTTTCTGAGCTGAGAACTGCATTTTGTGACAAAGTGAGTCAGTGGATGAAGAGAATGTCACTTTTGACAAAGAACACTGATCATTACTAAAATGCTCTAATTGAGCTGTTAGAATGTCAGAAACAAGCTTTCTGAGCTGAGAACTGCATTTTGTGACAAAGTGAATCAGTGGATGATGAGAATGTCACTTTTGACAAAGAAAACTAATCATTACTAAAATGCTCTAATTGAGCTGTTAGAATGTCAGAAACAAGCTTTCTGAGCTGAGAACTGCATTTTGTGACAAAGTGAATCAGTGGATGATGAGAATGTCAGTTTTGACAAAGAACACTGATCGTTACTAAAATGCTCTAATTGAGCTGTTAGAATGTCAGAAACAAGCTTTCTGAGCTGAAAACTGCATTTTGTGACAAAGTGAATCAGTGGATGATGAGAATGTCAGTTTTGACAAAGAACACTGTTCATTACTGAAATGCTCCAATTGAGCTGTTAGAATGTCAGAAACAAGCTTTCTGAGCTGAAAACTGCATTTTGTGACATAGTTCATCAGTGGATGATGAGAATGTCAGTTTTGACAAAGAACACTGTTCATTACTAAAATGCTCTAATTGAGCTGTTAGAATGTCAGAAACAAGCTTTCTGAGCTGAAAACTGCATTTTGTGACAAAAAGCATCAGTGGATGATGAGAATGTCAGTTTTGACAAAGAACACTGATCATTACTAAAATGCTCTAATTGAGCTGTTAGAATGTCAGAAACAAGCTTTCTGAGCTGAAAACTGCATTTTGTGACAAAGTGAATCAGTGGATGATGAGAATGTCAGTTTTGACAAAGAACACTGTTCATTACTGAAATGCTCCAATTGAGCTGTTAGAATGTCAGAAACAAGCTTTCTGAGCTGAGAACTGCATTTTGTGACAAAGTGAATCAGTGGATGATGAGAATGTCAGTTTTGACAAAGAACACTGTTCATTACTGAAATGCTCCAATTGAGCTGTTAGAATGTCAGAAACAAGCTTTCTGAGCTGAAAACTGCATTTTGTGACAAAAAGCATCAGTGGATGATGAGAATGTCAGTTTTGACAAAGAACACTGTTCATCACTAAAATGCTCCAATTGAGCTGTTAGAATGTCAGAAACAAGCTTTCTGAGCTGAGAACTGCATTTTGTGACATAGTTCATCAGTGGATGATGAGAATGTCAGTTTTGACAAAGAACACTGATCATTACTAAAATGCTCTAATTGAGCTGTTAGAATGTCAGAAACAAGCTTTCTGAGCTGAAAACTGCATTTTGTGACATAGTTCATCAGTGGATGATGAGAATGTCAGTTTTGACAAAGAACACTGTTCATTACTAAAATGCTCTAATTGAGCTGTTAGAATGTCAGAAACAAGCTTTCTGAGCTGAGAACTGCATTTTGTGACATAGTTCATCAGTGGATGATGAGAATGTCAGTTTTGACAAAGAACACTGTTCATTACTAAAATGCTCTAATTGAGCTGTTAGAATGTCAGAAACAAGCTTTCTGAGCTGAGAACTGCATTTTGTGACAAAGTGAATCAGTGGATGATGAGAATGTCACTTTTGACAAAGAACACTGATCATTACTAAAATGCTCTAATTGAGCTGTTAGAATGTCAGAAACAAGCTTTCTGAGCTGAGAACTGCATTTTGTGACAAAGTGAATCAGTGGATGATGAGAATGTCACTTTTGACAAAGAACACTGATCATTACTAAAATGCTCTAATTGAGCTGTTAGAATGTCAGAAACAAGCTTTCTGAGCTGAGAACTGCATTTTGTGACAAAGTGAATCAGTGGATGACGAGAATGTCAGTTTTGAAAAAGAACACTGATCGTTACTAAAATGCTCTAATTGAGCTGTTAGAATGTCAGAAACAAGCTTTCTGAGCTGAGAACTGCATTTTGTGACAAAGTGAATCAGTGGATGATGAGAATGTCACTTTTGACAAAGAACACTGATCATTACTAAAATGCTCTAATTGAGCTGTTAGAATGTCAGAAACAAGCTTTCTGAGCTGAGAACTGCATTTTGTGACAAAGTGAATCAGTGGATGATGAGAATGTCAGTTTTGACAAAGAACACTGTTCATTACTGAAATGCTCTAATTGAGCTGTTAGAATGTCAGAAACAAGCTTTCTGAGCTGAGAACTGCATTTTGTGACAAAGTGAATCAGTGGATGATGAGAATGTCAGTTTTGACAAAGAACACTGATCGTTAATAAAATGCTCTAATTGAGCTGTTAGAATGTCAGAAACAAGCTTTCTGAGCTAAAAACTGCATTTTGTGACAAAGTGAATCAGTGGATGATGAGAATGTCAATTTTGACAAAGAACACTGTTCATTACTAAAATGCTCTAATTGAGCTGTTAGAATGTCAGAAACAAGCTTTCTGAGCATAAAACTGCATTTTGTGACAATGTGCATCAGTGGATGATGAGAATGTCAGTTTTGACAAAGAACACTGTTCATTACTAAAATGCTCTAATTGAGCTGTTAAAATATCAGAAACAAGCTTTCTGAGCTGAAAACTGCATTTTGTGACAAAAAGCATCAGTGGATGATGAGAATGTCAGTTTTGACAAAGAACACTGATCATTACTAAAATGCTCCAATTGAGCTGTTAGAATGTCAGAAACAAGCTTTCTGAGCTGAGAACTGCATTTTGTGACATAGTTCATCAGTGGATGATGAGAATGTCAGTTTTGACAAAGAACACTGTTCATTACTAAAATGCTCTAATTTAGCTGTTAGAATGTCAGAAACAAGCTTTCTGAGCTGAAAACTGCATTTTGTGACAAAAAGCATCAGTGGATGATGAGAATGTCAGTTTTGACAAAGAACACTGATCATCACTAAAATGCTCCAATTGAGCTGTTAGAATGTCAGAAACAAGCTTTCTGAGCTGAGAACTGCATTTTGTGACATAGTTCATCAGTGGATGATGAGAATGTCAGTTTTGACAAAGAACACTGTTCATTACTGAAATGCTCCAATTGAGCTGTTAGAATGTCAGAAACAAGCTTTCTGAGCTGAGAAATGCATTTTGTGACAAAGTGAATCAGTGGATGATGAGAATGTCAGTTTTGACAAAGAACACTGATAATTACTAAAATGCTCTAATTGAGCTGTTAGAATGTCAGAAACAAGCTTTCTGAGCTGAGAACTGCATTTTGTGACATAGTTCATCAGTGGATGATGAGAATGTCAGTTTTGACAAAGAACACTGTTCATTACTAAAATGCTCTAATTGAGCTGTTAGAATGTCAGAAACAAGCTTTCTGAGCTGAGAACTGCATTTTGTGACAAAGTGAATCAGTGGATGATGAGAATGTCACTTTTGACAAAGAACACTGATCATTACTAAAATGCTCTAATTGAGCTGTTAGAATGTCAGAAACAAGCTTTCTGAGCTGAGAACTGCATTTTGTGACAAAGTGAATCAGTGGATGATGAGAATGTCACTTTTGACAAAGAACACTGATCATTGCTAAAATGCTCTAATTGAGCTGTTAGAATGTCAGAAACAAGCTTTCTGAGCTGAGAACTGCATTTTGTGACATAGTGCATCAGTTGATGATGAGAATGTCAGTTTTGACAAAGAACACTGTTCATTACTAAAATGCTCTAATTGAGCTGTTAGAATGTCAGAAACAAGCTTTCTGAGCTGAGAACTGCATTTTGTGACAAAGTTCATCAGTGGATGATGAGAATGTCAGTTTTGACAAAGAACACTGATCATTACTAAAATGCTCCAATTGAGCTGTTAGAATGTCAGAAACAAGCTTTCTGAGCTGAAGAACTGCATTTTGTGACATAGGTCATCAGTGGATAATGAGAATGTCACTTTTGACAAAGAACACTGATCATTACTAAAATGCTCCAATTGAGCTGTTAGAATGTCAGAAACAAGCTTTCTGAGCTGAAAACAGCATTTATTTGACAAAGTGCATCAGTGGATGATGAGAATGTCAGTTTTGTCAAAGAACACTGTTCATTACTAAAATGCTCTAATTGAGCTGTTAGAATGTCAGAAACAAGCTTTCTGAGCTGAGAACTGCATTTTGTGACAAAGTGAATCAGTGGATGATGAGAATGTCAGTTTTGACAAAGAACACTGTTCATTACTAAAATGCTCTAATTGAGCTGTTGGAATGTCAGAAACAAGCTTTCTGAGCTGAGAACTGCATTTTGTGACAAAGTGAATCAGTGGATGATGAGAATGTCACTTTTGACAAAGAACACTGATCATTACTAAAATGCTCTAATTGAGCTGTTAGAATGTCAGAAACAAGCTTTCTGAGCATAAAACTGTATTTTGTGACAAAGTGCATCAGTGGATGATGAGAATGTCAGTTTTGACAAAGAACACTGTTCATTACTAAAATGCTCTAATTGAGCTGTTAAAATATCAGAAACAAGCTTTCTGAGCTGAAAACTGCATTTTGTGACAAAAAGCATCAGTGGATGATGAGAATGTCAGTTTTGACAAAGAACACTGATCATTACTAAAATGCTCCAATTGAGCTGTTAGAATGTCAGAAACAAGCTTTCTGAGCTGAGAACTGCATTTTGTGACATAGTTCATCAGTGGATGATGAGAATGTCAGTTTTGACAAAGAACACTGTTCATTACTAAAATGCTCTAATTGAGCTGTTAGAATGTCAGAAACAAGCTTTCTGAGCTGAGAACTGCATTTTGTGACAAAGTGAATCAGTGGATGATGAGAATGTCACTTTTGACAAAGAACACTGATCATTACTAAAATGCTCTAATTGAGCTGTTAGAATGTCAGAAACAAGCTTTCTGAGCATAAAACTGCATTTTGTGACAAAGTGCATCAGTGGATGATGAGAATGTCAGTTTTGACAAAGAACACTGTTCATTACTAAAATGCTCTAATTGAGCTGTTAAAATATCAGAAACAAGCTTTCTGAGCTGAAAACTGCATTATGTGACAAAAAGCATCAGTGTATGATGAGAATGTCAGTTTTGACAAAGAACACTGATCATTACTAAAATGCTCCAATTGAGCTGTTAGAATGTCAGAAACAAGCTTTCTGAGCTGAGAACTGCATTTTGTGACATAGTTCATCAGTGGATGATGAGAATGTCAGTTTTGACAAAGAACACTGTTCATTACTAAAATGCTCTAATTGAGCTGTTAGAATGTCAGAAACAAGCTTTCTGAGCTGAGAACTGCATTTTGTGACATAGTTCATCAGTGGATGATGAGAATGTCAGTTTTGACAAAGAACACTGTTCATTACTAAAATGCTCTAATTGAGCTGTTAGAATGTCAGAAACAAGCTTTCTGAGCTGAAAACTGCATTTTGTGACAAAGTGAATCAGTGAATGATGAGAATGTCAGTTTTGACAAAGAACACTGTTCATTACTAAAATGCTCTAATTGAGCTGTTAGAATGTCAGAAACAAGCTTTCTGAGCTGAGAACTGCATTTTGTGACATAGTTCATCAGTGGATGATGAGAATGTCAGTTTTGACAAAGAACACTGTTCATTACTAAAATGCTCTAATTGAGCTGTTAGAATGTCAGAAACAAGCTTTCTGAGCTGAGAACTGCATTTTGTGACATAGTTCATCAGTGGATGATGAGAATGTCAGTTTTGACAAAGAACACTGTTCATTACTAAAATGCTCTAATTGAGCTGTTAGAATGTCAGAAACAAGCTTTCTGAGCTGAGAACTGCATTTTGTGACAAAGTGAATCAGTGGATGATGAGAATGTCACTTTTGACAAAGAACACTGATCATTACTAAAATGCTCTAATTGAGCTGTTAGAATGTCAGAAACAAGCTTTCTGAGCTGAGAACTGCATTTTGTGACAAAGTGAATCAGTGGATGATGAGAATGTCAGTTTTGACAAAGAACACTGATCGTTACTAAAATGCTCTAATTGAGCTGTTGGAATGTCAGAAACAAGCTTTCTGAGCTGAGAACTGCATTTTGTGACAAAGTGAATCAGTGGATGATGAGAATGTCACTTTTGACAAAGAACACTGATCATTACTAAAATGCTCTAATTGAGCTGTTAGAATGTCAGAAACAAGCTTTCTGAGCTGAGAACTGCATTTTGTGACAAAGTGAATCAGTGGATGATGAGAATGTCAGTTTTGACAAAGAACACTGTTCATTACTGAAATGCTCCAATTGAGCTGTTAGAATGTCAGAAACAAGCTTTCTGAGCTGAAAACTGCATTTTGTGACAAAAAGCATCAGTGGATGATGAGAATGTCAGTTTTGACAAAGAACAATGTTCATCACTAAAATGCTCCAATTGAGCTGTTAGAATGTCAGAAACAAGCTTTCTGAGCTGAGAACTGCATTTTGTGACATAGTTCATCAGTGGATGATGAGAATGTCAGTTTTGACAAAGAACACTGATCATTACTAAAATGCTCTAATTGAGCTGTTAGAATGTCAGAAACAAGCTTTCTGAGCTGAGAACTGCATTTTGTGACATAGTTCATCAGTGGATGATGAGAATGTCAGTTTTGACAAAGAACACTGTTCATTACTAAAATGCTCTAATTGAGCTGTTAGAATGTCAGAAACAAGCTTTCTGAGCTGAGAACTGCATTTTGTGACATAGTTCATCAGTGGATGATGAGAATGTCAGTTTTGACAAAGAACACTGTTCATTACTAAAATGCTCTAATTGAGCTGTTAGAATGTCAGAAACAAGCTTTCTGAGCTGAGAACTGCATTTTGTGACAAAGTGAATCAGTGGATGATGAGAATGTCACTTTTGACAAAGAACACTGATCATTACTAAAATGCTCTAATTGAGCTGTTAGAATGTCAGAAACAAGCTTTCTGAGCTGAGAACTGCATTTTGTGACAAAGTGAATCAGTGGATGATGAGAATGTCAGTTTTGACAAAGAACACTGTTCATTACTGAAATGCTCCAATTGAGCTGTTAGAATGTCAGAAACAAGCTTTCTGAGCTGAAAACTGCATTTTGTGACAAAAAGCATCAGTGGATGATGAGAATGTCACTTTTGACAAAGAACACTGATCATTGCTAAAATGCTCTAATTGAGCTGTTAGAATGTCAGAAACAAGCTTTCTGAGCTGAGAACTGCATTTTGTGACATAGTGCATCAGTGGATGATGAGAATGTCAGTTTTGACAAAGAACACTGTTCATTACTAAAATGCTCTAATTGAGCTGTTAGAATGTCAGAAACAAGCTTTCTGAGCTGAGAACTGCATTTTGTGACAAAGTTCATCAGTGGATGATGAGAATGTCAGTTTTGACAAAGAACACTGATCATTACTAAAATGCTCCAATTGAGCTGTTAGAATGTCAGAAACAAGCTTTCTGAGCTGAGAACTGCATTTTGTGACATAGGTCATCAGTGGATGATGAGAATGTCACTTTTGACAAAGAACACTGATCATTACTAAAATGCTCCAATTGAGCTGTTAGAATGTCAGAAACAAGCTTTCTGAGCTGAAAACAGCATTTATTTGACAAAGTGCATCAGTGGATGATGAGAATGTCAGTTTTGTCAAAGAACACTGTTCATTAATAAAATGCTCTAATTGAGCTGTTAGAATGTCAGAAACAAGCTTTCTGAGCTGAGAACTGCATTTTGTGACAAAGTGAATCAGTGGATGATGAGAATGTCAGTTTTGACAAAGAACACTGTTCATTACTAAAATGCTCTAATTGAGCTGTTAGAATGTCAGAAACAAGCTTTCTGAGCTGAGAACTGCATTTTGTGACAAAGTGAATCAGTGGATGATGAGAATGTCACTTTTGACAAAGAACACTGATCATTACTAAAATGCTCTAATTGAGCTGTTAGAATGTCAGAAACAAGCTTTCTGAGCATAAAACTGTATTTTGTGACAAAGTGCATCAGTGGATGATGAGAATGTCAGTTTTGACAAAGAACACTGTTCATTACTAAAATGCTCTAATTGAGCTGTTAAAATATCAGAAACAAGCTTTCTGAGCTGAAAACTGCATTTTGTGACAAAAAGCATCAGTGGATGATGAGAATGTCAGTTTTGACAAAGAACACTGATCATTACTAAAATGCTCCAATTGAGCTGTTAGAATGTCAGAAACAAGCTTTCTGAGCTGAGAACTGCATTTTGTGACATAGTTCATCAGTGGATGATGAGAATGTCAGTTTTGACAAAGAACACTGTTCATTACTAAAATGCTCTAATTGAGCTGTTAGAATGTCAGAAACAAGCTTTCTGAGCTGAGAACTGCATTTTGTGACAAAGTGAATCAGTGGATGATGAGAATGTCACTTTTGACAAAGAACACTGATCATTACTAAAATGCTCTAATTGAGCTGTTAGAATGTCAGAAACAAGCTTTCTGAGCATAAAACTGCATTTTGTGACAAAGTGCATCAGTGGATGATGAGAATGTCAGTTTTGACAAAGAACACTGTTCATTACTAAAATGCTCTAATTGAGCTGTTAAAATATCAGAAACAAGCTTTCTGAGCTGAAAACTGCATTATGTGACAAAAAGCATCAGTGTATGATGAGAATGTCAGTTTTGACAAAGAACACTGATCATTACTAAAATGCTCCAATTGAGCTGTTAGAATGTCAGAAACAAGCTTTCTGAGCTGAGAACTGCATTTTGTGACATAGTTCATCAGTGGATGATGAGAATGTCAGTTTTGACAAAGAACACTGTTCATTACTAAAATGCTCTAATTGAGCTGTTAGAATGTCAGAAACAAGCTTTCTGAGCTGAAAACTGCATTTTGTGACAAAGTGAATCAGTGGATGATGAGAATGTCAGTTTTGACAAAGAACACTGTTCATTACTAAAATGCTCTAATTGAGCTGTTAGAATGTCAGAAACAAGCTTTCTGAGCTGAGAACTGCATTTTGTGACATAGTTCATCAGTGGATGATGAGAATGTCAGTTTTGACAAAGAACACTGTTCATTACTAAAATGCTCTAATTGAGCTGTTAGAATGTCAGAAACAAGCTTTCTGAGCTGAAAACTGCATTTTGTGACAAAGTGAATCAGTGGATGATGAGAATGTCAGTTTTGACAAAGAACACTGTTCATTACTAAAATGCTCTAATTGAGCTGTTAGAATGTCAGAAACAAGCTTTCTGAGCTGAGAACTGCATTTTGTGACATAGTTCATCAGTGGATGATGAGAATGTCAGTTTTGACAAAGAACACTGTTCATTACTAAAATGCTCTAATTGAGCTGTTAGAATGTCAGAAACAAGCTTTCTGAGCTGAGAACTGCATTTTGTGACATAGTTCATCAGTGGATGATGAGAATGTCAGTTTTGACAAAGAACACTGTTCATTACTAAAATGCTCTAATTGAGCTGTTAGAATGTCAGAAACAAGCTTTCTGAGCTGAGAACTGCATTTTGTGACAAAGTGAATCAGTGGATGATGAGAATGTCAGTTTTGACAAAGAACACTGATCGTTACTAAAATGCTCTAATTGAGCTGTTAGAATGTCAGAAACAAGCTTTCTGAGCTGAGAACTGCATTTTGTGACAAAGTGAATCAGTGGATGATGAGAATGTCAGTTTTGACAAAGAACACTGTTCATTACTGAAATGCTCCAATTGAGCTGTTAGAATGTCAGAAACAAGCTTTCTGAGCTGAGAACTGCATTTTGTGACATAGTTCATCAGTGGATGATGAGAATGTCAGTTTTGACAAAGAACACTGTTCATTACTAAAATGCTCTAATTGAGCTGTTAGAATGTCAGAAACAAGCTTTCTGAGCTGAGAACTGCATTTTGTGACAAAGTGAATCAGTGGATGATGAGAATGTCACTTTTGACAAAGAACACTGATCATTACTAAAATGCTCTAATTGAGCTGTTAGAATGTCAGAAACAAGCTTTCTGAGCTGAGAACTGCATTTTGTGACAAAGTGAATCAGTGGATGATGAGAATGTCACTTTTGACAAAGAACACTGATCATTACTAAAATGCTCTAATTGAGCTGTTAGAATGTCAGAAACAAGCTTTCTGAGCTGAGAACTGCATTTTGTGACAAAGTGAATCAGTGGATGATGAGAATGTCAGTTTTGAAAAAGAACACTGATCGTTACTAAAATGCTCTAATTGAGCTGTTAGAATGTCAGAAACAAGCTTTCTGAGCTGAGAACTGCATTTTGTGACAAAGTGAATCAGTGGATGATGAGAATGTCAGTTTTGACAAAGAACACTGTTCATTACTGAAATGCTCCAATTGAGCTGTTAGAATGTCAGAAACAAGCTTTCTGAGCTGAAAACTGCATTTTGTGACAAAAAGCATCAGTGGATGATGAGAATGTCAGTTTTGACAAAGAACACTGTTCATCACTAAAATGCTCCAATTGAGCTGTTAGAATGTCAGAAACAAGCTTTCTGAGCTGAGAACTGCATTTTGTGACATAGTTCATCAGTGGATGATGAGAATGTCAGTTTTGACAAAGAACACTGTTCATTACTAAAATGCTCTAATTGAGCTGTTAGAATGTCAGAAACAAGCTTTCTGAGCTGAAAACTGCATTTTGTGACATAGTTCATCAGTGGATGATGAGAATGTCAGTTTTGACAAAGAACACTGTTCATTACTAAAATGCTCTAATTGAGCTGTTAGAATGTCAGAAACAAGCTTTCTGAGCTGAGAACTGCATTTTGTGACAAAGTGAATCAGTGGATGATGAGAATGTCACTTTTGACAAAGAACACTGATCATTACTAAAATGCTCTAATTGAGCTGTTAGAATGTCAGAAACAAGCTTTCTGAGCTGAGAACTGCATTTTGTGACAAAGTGAATCAGTGGATGGTGAGAATGTCAGTTTTGACAAAGAACACTGATCGTTACTAAAATGCTCTAATTGAGCTGTTAGAATGTCAGAAACAAGCTTTCTGAGCTGAGAACTGCATTTTGTGACATAGTTCATCAGTGGATGATGAGAATGTCAGTTTTGACAAAGAACACTGTTCATTACTAAAATGCTCTAATTGAGCTGTTAGAATGTCAGAAACAAGCTTTCTGAGCTGAAAACTGCATTTTGTGACAAAAAGCATCAGTGGATGATGAGAATGTCAGTTTTGACAAAGAACACTGTTCATCACTAACATGCTCCAATTGAGCTGTTAGAATGTCAGAAACAAGCTTTCTGAGCTGAGAACTGCATTTTGTGACATAGTTCATCAGTGGATGATGAGAATGTCAGTTTTGACAAAGAACACTGTTCATTACTAAAATGCTCTAATTGAGCTGTTAGAATGTCAGAAACAAGCTTTCTGAGCTGAGAACTGCATTTTGTGACATAGTTCATCAGTGGATGATGAGAATGTCAGTTTTGACAAAGAACACTGTTCATTACTAAAATGCTCTAATTGAGCTGTTAGAATGTCAGAAACAAGCTTTCTGAGCTGAGAACTGCATTTTGTGACAAAGTGAATCAGTGGATGATGAGAATGTCACTTTTGACAAAGAACACTGATCATTACTAAAATGCTCTAATTGAGCTGTTAGAATGTCAGAAACAAGCTTTCTGAGCATAAAACTGCATTTTGTGACAAAGTGCATCAGTGGATGATGAGAATGTCAGTTTTGACAAAGAACACTGTTCATTACTAAAATGCTCTAATTGAGCTGTTAAAATATCAGAAACAAGCTTTCTGAGCTGAAAACTGCATTATGTGACAAAAAGCATCAGTGTATGATGAGAATGTCAGTTTTGACAAAGAACACTGATCATTACTAAAATGCTCCAATTGAGCTGTTAGAATGTCAGAAACAAGCTTTCTGAGCTGAGAACTGCATTTTGTGACATAGTTCATCAGTGGATGATGAGAATGTCAGTTTTGACAAAGAACACTGTTCATTACTAAAATGCTCTAATTGAGCTGTTAGAATGTCAGAAACAAGCTTTCTGAGCTGAAAACTGCATTTTGTGACAAAGTGAATCAGTGGATGATGAGAATGTCAGTTTTGACAAAGAACACTGTTCATTACTAAAATGCTCTAATTGAGCTGTTAGAATGTCAGAAACAAGCTTTCTGAGCTGAGAACTGCATTTTGTGACATAGTTCATCAGTGGATGATGAGAATGTCAGTTTTGACAAAGAACACTGTTCATTACTAAAATGCTCTAATTGAGCTGTTAGAATGTCAGAAACAAGCTTTCTGAGCTGAGAACTGCATTTTGTGACATAGTTCATCAGTGGATGATGAGAATGTCAGTTTTGACAATAACACTGTTCATTACTAAAATGCTCTAATTGAGCTGTTAGAATGTCAGAAACAAGCTTTCTGAGCTGAGAACTGCATTTTGTGACATAGTTCATCAGTGGATGATGAGAATGTCAGTTTTGACAAAGAACACTGTTCATTACTAAAATGCTCTAATTGAGCTGTTAGAATGTCAGAAACAAGCTTTCTGAGCTGAGAACTGCATTTTGTGACAAAGTGAATCAGTGGATGATGAGAATGTCACTTTTGACAAAGAACACTGATCATTACTAAAATGCTCCAATTGAGCTGTTAGAATGTCAGAAACAAGCTTTCTGAGCTGAGAACTGCATTTTGTGACAAAGTGAATCAGTGGATGATGAGAATGTCACTTTTGACAAAGAACACTGATCATTACTAAAATGCTCTAATTGAGCTGTTAGAATGTCAGAAACAAGCTTTCTGAGCTGAGAACTGCATTTTGTGACAAAGTGAATCAGTGGATGATGAGAATGTCAGTTTTGAAAAAGAACACTGATCGTTACTAAAATGCTCTAATTGAGCTGTTAGAATGTCAGAAACAAGCTTTCTGAGCTGAGAACTGCATTTTGTGACAAAGTGAATCAGTGGATGATGAGAATGTCACTTTTGACAAAGAACACTGATCATTACTAAAATGCTCTAATTGAGCTGTTAGAATGTCAGAAACAAGCTTTCTGAGCTGAGAACTGCATTTTGTGACAAAGTGAATCAGTGGATGATGAGAATGTCAGTTTTGACAAAGAACACTGTTCATTACTGAAATGCTCCAATTGAGCTGTTAGAATGTCAGAAACAAGCTTTCTGAGCTGAAAACTGCATTTTGTGACAAAAAGCATCAGTGGATGATGAGAATGTCAGTTTTGACAAAGAACACTGTTCATCACTAAAATGCTCCAATTGAGCTATTAGAATGTCAGAAACAAGCTTTCTGAGCTGAGAACTGCATTTTGTGACATAGTTCATCAGTGGATGATGAGAATGTCAGTTTTGACAAAGAACACTGTTCATTACTAAAATGCTCTAATTGAGCTGTTAAAATGTCAGAAACAAGCTTTCTGAGCTGAAAACTGCATTTTGTGACAAAGTGAATCAGTGGATGATGAGAATGTCAGTTTTGACAAAGAACACTGTTCATTACTAAAATGCTCTAATTGAGCTGTTAGAATGTCAGAAACAAGCTTTCTGAGCTGAGAACTGCATTTTGTGACATAGTTCATCAGTGGATGATGAGAATGTCAGTTTTGACAAAGAACACTGTTCATTACTAAAATGCTCTAATTGAGCTGTTAGAATGTCAGAAACAAGCTTTCTGAGCTGAGAACTGCATTTTGTGACATAGTTCATCAGTGGATGATGAGAATGTCAGTTTTGACAAAGAACACTGTTCATTACTAAAATGCTCTAATTGAGCTGTTAGAATGTCAGAAACAAGCTTTCTGAGCTGAGAACTGCATTTTGTGACATAGTTCATCAGTGGATGATGAGAATGTCAGTTTTGACAAAAAACACTGTTCATTACTAAAATGCTCTAATTGAGCTGTTAGAATGTCAGAAACAAGCTTTCTGAGCTGAGAACTGCATTTTGTGACAAAGTGAATCAGTGGATGATGATAATGTCACTTTTGACAAAGAACACTGATCATTACTAAAATGCTCTAATTGAGCTGTTAGAATGTCAGAAACAAGCTTTCTGAGCTGAGAACTGCATTTTGTGACTAAGTGAATCAGTGGATGATGAGAATGTCACTTTTGACAAAGAACACTGATCATTACTAAAATGCTCTAATTGAGCTGTTAGAATGTCAGAAACAAGCTTTCTGAGCTGAGAACTGCATTTTGTGACAAAGTGAATCAGTGGATGATGAGAATGTCAGTTTTGACAAAGAACACTGATCGTTACTAAAATGCTCTAATTGAGCTGTTAGAATGTCAGAAACAAGCTTTCTGAGCTGAGAACTGCATTTTGTGACATAGTTCATCAGTGGATGATGAGAATGTCAGTTTTGACAAAGAACACTGTTCATTACTAAAATGCTCTAATTGAGCTGTTAGAATGTCAGAAACAAGCTTTCTGAGCTGAAAACTGCATTTTGTGACAAAAAGCATCAGTGGATGATGAGAATGTCAGTTTTGACAAAGAACACTGTTCATCACTAAAATGCTCCAATTGAGCTGTTAGAATGTCAGAAACAAGCTTTCTGAGCTGAGAACTGCATTTTGTGACATAGTTCATCAGTGGATGATGAGAATGTCAGTTTTGACAAAGAACACTGTTCATTACTAAAATGCTCTAATTGAGCTGTTAGAATGTCAGAAACAAGCTTTCTGAGCTGAGAACTGCATTTTGTGACAAAGTGAATCAGTGGATGATGAGAATGTCAGTTTTGACAAAGAACACTGTTCATTACTGAAATGCTCCAATTGAGCTGTTAGAATGTCAGAAACAAGCTTTCTGAGCTGAAAACTGCATTTTGTGACAAAAAGCATCAGTGGATGATGAGAATGTCAGTTTTGACAAAGAACACTGTTCATCACTAAAATGCTCCAATTGAGCTGTTAGAATGTCAGAAACAAGCTTTCTGAGCTGAGAACTGCATTTTGTGACATAGTTCATCAGTGGATGATGAGAATGTCAGTTTTGACAAAGAACACTGTTCATTACTAAAATGCTCTAATTGAGCTGTTAGAATGTCAGAAACAAGCTTTCTGAGCTGAAAACTGCATTTTGTGACATAGTTCATCAGTGGATGATGAGAATGTCAGTTTTGACAAAGAACACTGTTCATTACTAAAATGCTCTAATTGAGCTGTTAGAATGTCAGAAACAAGCTTTCTGAGCTGAGAACTGCATTTTGTGACAAAGTGAATCAGTGGATGATGAGAATGTCACTTTTGACAAAGAACACTGATCATTACTAAAATGCTCTAATTGAGCTGTTAGAATGTCAGAAACAAGCTTTCTGAGCTGAGAACTGCATTTTGTGACAAAGTGAATCAGTGGATGGTGAGAATGTCAGTTTTGACAAAGAACACTGATCGTTACTAAAATGCTCTAATTGAGCTGTTAGAATGTCAGAAACAAGCTTTCTGAGCTGAGAACTGCATTTTGTGACATAGTTCATCAGTGGATGATGAGAATGTCAGTTTTGACAAAGAACACTGTTCATTACTAAAATGCTCTAATTGAGCTGTTAGAATGTCAGAAACAAGCTTTCTGAGCTGAAAACTGCATTTTGTGACAAAAAGCATCAGTGGATGATGAGAATGTCAGTTTTGACAAAGAACACTGTTCATCACTAAAATGCTCCAATTGAGCTGTTAGAATGTCAGAAACAAGCTTTCTGAGCTGAGAACTGCATTTTGTGACATAGTTCATCAGTGGATGATGAGAATGTCACTTTTGACAAAGAACACTGATCATTACTAAAATGCTCTAATTGAGCTGTTAGAATGTCAGAAACAAGCTTTCTGAGCATAAAACTGCATTTTGTGACAAAGTGCATCAGTGGATGATGAGAATGTCAGTTTTGACAAAGAACACTGTTCATTACTAAAATGCTCTAATTGAGCTGTTAAAATATCAGAAACAAGCTTTCTGAGCTGAAAACTGCATTATGTGACAAAAAGCATCAGTGTATGATGAGAATGTCAGTTTTGACAAAGAACACTGATCATTACTAAAATGCTCCAATTGAGCTGTTAGAATGTCAGAAACAAGCTTTCTGAGCTGAGAACTGCATTTTGTGACATAGTTCATCAGTGGATGATGAGAATGTCAGTTTTGACAAAGAACACTGTTCATTACTAAAATGCTCTAATTGAGCTGTTAGAATGTCAGAAACAAGCTTTCTGAGCTGAAAACTGCATTTTGTGACAAAGTGAATCAGTGGATGATGAGAATGTCAGTTTTGACAAAGAACACTGTTCATTACTAAAATGCTCTAATTGAGCTGTTAGAATGTCAGAAACAAGCTTTCTGAGCTGAGAACTGCATTTTGTGACATAGTTCATCAGTGGATGATGAGAATGTCAGTTTTGACAAAGAACACTGTTCATTACTAAAATGCTCTAATTGAGCTGTTAGAATGTCAGAAACAAGCTTTCTGAGCTGAGAACTGCATTTTGTGACATAGTTCATCAGTGGATGATGAGAATGTCAGTTTTGACAATAACACTGTTCATTACTAAAATGCTCTAATTGAGCTGTTAGAATGTCAGAAACAAGCTTTCTGAGCTGAGAACTGCATTTTGTGACATAGTTCATCAGTGGATGATGAGAATGTCAGTTTTGACAAAGAACACTGTTCATTACTAAAATGCTCTAATTGAGCTGTTAGAATGTCAGAAACAAGCTTTCTGAGCTGAGAACTGCATTTTGTGACAAAGTGAATCAGTGGATGATGAGAATGTCAGTTTTGACAAAGAACACTGTTCATCACTAAAATGCTCCAATTGAGCTATTAGAATGTCAGAAACAAGCTTTCTGAGCTGAGAACTGCATTTTGTGACATAGTTCATCAGTGGATGATGAGAATGTCAGTTTTGACAAAGAACACTGTTCATTACTAAAATGCTCTAATTGAGCTGTTAGAATGTCAGAAACAAGCTTTCTGAGCTGAAAACTGCATTTTGTGACAAAGTGAATCAGTGGATGATGAGAATGTCAGTTTTGACAAAGAACACTGTTCATTACTAAAATGCTCTAATTGAGCTGTTAGAATGTCAGAAACAAGCTTTCTGAGCTGAGAACTGCATTTTGTGACATAGTTCATCAGTGGATGATGAGAATGTCAGTTTTGACAAAGAACACTGTTCATTACTAAAATGCTCTAATTGAGCTGTTAGAATGTCAGAAACAAGCTTTCTGAGCTGAGAACTGCATTTTGTGACATAGTTCATCAGTGGATGATGAGAATGTCAGTTTTGACAAAGAACACTGTTCATTACTAAAATGCTCTAATTGAGCTGTTAGAATGTCAGAAACAAGCTTTCTGAGCTGAGAACTGCATTTTGTGACATAGTTCATCAGTGGATGATGAGAATGTCAGTTTTGACAAAAAACACTGTTCATTACTAAAATGCTCTAATTGAGCTGTTAGAATGTCAGAAACAAGCTTTCTGAGCTGAGAACTGCATTTTGTGACAAAGTGAATCAGTGGATGATGATAATGTCACTTTTGACAAAGAACACTGATCATTACTAAAATGCTCTAATTGAGCTGTTAGAATGTCAGAAACAAGCTTTCTGAGCTGAGAACTGCATTTTGTGACTAAGTGAATCAGTGGATGATGAGAATGTCACTTTTGACAAAGAACACTGATCATTACTAAAATGCTCTAATTGAGCTGTTAGAATGTCAGAAACAAGCTTTCTGAGCTGAGAACTGCATTTTGTGACAAAGTGAATCAGTGGATGATGAGAATGTCAGTTTTGACAAAGAACACTGATCGTTACTAAAATGCTCTAATTGAGCTGTTAGAATGTCAGAAACAAGCTTTCTGAGCTGAGAACTGCATTTTGTGACATAGTTCATCAGTGGATGATGAGAATGTCAGTTTTGACAAAGAACACTGTTCATTACTAAAATGCTCTAATTGAGCTGTTAGAATGTCAGAAACAAGCTTTCTGAGCTGAAAACTGCATTTTGTGACAAAAAGCATCAGTGGATGATGAGAATGTCAGTTTTGACAAAGAACACTGTTCATCACTAAAATGCTCCAATTGAGCTGTTAGAATGTCAGAAACAAGCTTTCTGAGCTGAGAACTGCATTTTGTGACATAGTTCATCAGTGGATGATGAGAATGTCAGTTTTGACAAAGAACACTGTTCATTACTAAAATGCTCTAATTGAGCTGTTAGAATGTCAGAAACAAGCTTTCTGAGCTGAGAACTGCATTTTGTGACAAAGTGAATCAGTGGATGATGAGAATGTCAGTTTTGACAAAGAACACTGTTCATTACTGAAATGCTCCAATTGAGCTGTTAGAATGTCAGAAACAAGCTTTCTGAGCTGAAAACTGCATTTTGTGACAAAGTGAATCAGTGGATGATGAGAATGTCACTTTTGACAAAGAACACTGATCATTACTAAAATGCTCTAATTGAGCTGTTAGAATGTCAGAAACAAGCTTTCTGAGCTGAGAACTGCATTTTGTGACAAAGTGAATCAGTGGATGGTGAGAATGTCAGTTTTGACAAAGAACACTGATCGTTACTAAAATGCTCTAATTGAGCTGTTAGAATGTCAGAAACAAGCTTTCTGAGCTGAGAACTGCATTTTGTGACATAGTTCATCAGTGGATGATGAGAATGTCAGTTTTGACAAAGAACACTGTTCATTACTAAAATGCTCTAATTGAGCTGTTAGAATGTCAGAAACAAGCTTTCTGAGCTGAAAACTGCATTTTGTGACAAAAAGCATCAGTGGATGATGAGAATGTCAGTTTTGACAAAGAACACTGTTCATCACTAAAATGCTCCAATTGAGCTGTTAGAATGTCAGAAACAAGCTTTCTGAGCTGAGAACTGCATTTTGTGACATAGTTCATCAGTGGATGATGAGAATGTCAGTTTTGACAAAGAACACTGTTCATTACTAAAATGCTCTAATTGAGCTGTTAGAATGTCAGAAACAAGCTTTCTGAGCTGAGAACTGCATTTTGTGACATAGTTCATCAGTGGATGATGAGAATGTCAGTTTTGACAAAGAACACTGTTCATTACTAAAATGCTCTAATTGAGCTGTTAGAATGTCAGAAACAAGCTTTCTGAGCTGAGAACTGCATTTTGTGACAAAGTGAATCAGTGGATGATGAGAATGTCACTTTTGACAAAGAACACTGATCATTACTAAAATGCTCTAATTGAGCTGTTAGAATGTCAGAAACAAGCTTTCTGAGCATAAAACTGCATTTTGTGACAAAGTGCATCAGTGGATGATGAGAATGTCAGTTTTGACAAAGAACACTGTTCATTACTAAAATGCTCTAATTGAGCTGTTAAAATATCAGAAACAAGCTTTCTGAGCTGAAAACTGCATTATGTGACAAAAAGCAACAGTGTATGATGAGAATGTCAGTTTTGACAAAGAACACTGATCATTACTAAAATGCTCCAATTGAGCTGTTAGAATGTCAGAAACAAGCTTTCTGAGCTGAGAACTGCATTTTGTGACATAGTTCATCAGTGGATGATGAGAATGTCAGTTTTGACAAAGAACACTGTTCATTACTAAAATGCTCTAATTGAGCTGTTAGAATGTCAGAAACAAGCTTTCTGAGCTGAAAACTGCATTTTGTGACAAAGTGAATCAGTGGATGATGAGAATGTCAGTTTTGACAAAGAACACTGTTCATTACTAAAATGCTCTAATTGAGCTGTTAGAATGTCAGAAACAAGCTTTCTGAGCTGAGAACTGCATTTTGTGACATAGTTCATCAGTGGATGATGAGAATGTCAGTTTTGACAAAGAACACTGTTCATTACTAAAATGCTCTAATTGAGCTGTTAGAATGTCAGAAACAAGCTTTCTGAGCTGAGAACTGCATTTTGTGACATAGTTCATCAGTGGATGATGAGAATGTCAGTTTTGACAATAACACTGTTCATTACTAAAATGCTCTAATTGAGCTGTTAGAATGTCAGAAACAAGCTTTCTGAGCTGAGAACTGCATTTTGTGACATAGTTCATCAGTGGATGATGAGAATGTCAGTTTTGACAAAGAACACTGTTCATTACTAAAATGCTCTAATTGAGCTGTTAGAATGTCAGAAACAAGCTTTCTGAGCTGAGAACTGCATTTTGTGACAAAGTGAATCAGTGGATGATGAGAATGTCACTTTTGACAAAGAACACTGATCATTACTAAAATGCTCCAATTGAGCTGTTAGAATGTCAGAAACAAGCTTTCTGAGCTGAGAACTGCATTTTGTGACAAAGTGAATCAGTGGATGATGAGAATGTCACTTTTGACAAAGAACACTGATCATTACTAAAATGCTCTAATTGAGCTGTTAGAATGTCAGAAACAAGCTTTCTGAGCTGAGAACTGCATTTTGTGACAAAGTGAATCAGTGGATGATGAGAATGTCAGTTTTGAAAAAGAACACTGATCGTTACTAAAATGCTCTAATTGAGCTGTTAGAATGTCAGAAACAAGCTTTCTGAGCTGAGAACTGCATTTTGTGACAAAGTGAATCAGTGGATGATGAGAATGTCACTTTTGACAAAGAACACTGATCATTACTAAAATGCTCTAATTGAGCTGTTAGAATGTCAGAAACAAGCTTTCTGAGCTGAGAACTGCATTTTGTGACAAAGTGAATCAGTGGATGATGAGAATGTCAGTTTTGACAAAGAACACTGTTCATTACTGAAATGCTCCAATTGAGCTGTTAGAATGTCAGAAACAAGCTTTCTGAGCTGAAAACTGCATTTTGTGACAAAAAGCATCAGTGGATGATGAGAATGTCAGTTTTGACAAAGAACACTGTTCATCACTAAAATGCTCCAATTGAGCTATTAGAATGTCAGAAACAAGCTTTCTGAGCTGAGAACTGCATTTTGTGACATAGTTCATCAGTGGATGATGAGAATGTCAGTTTTGACAAAGAACACTGTTCATTACTAAAATGCTCTA
Organism: Barbatula barbatula; assembly: GCF_947034865.1. NCBI lineage: Eukaryota > Metazoa > Chordata > Actinopteri > Cypriniformes > Nemacheilidae > Barbatula > Barbatula barbatula. The sequence goes on from NC_136786.1 coordinate 3,520,683, forward strand.
ATTGAGCTGTTAGAATGTCAGAAACAAGCTTTCTGAGCTGAAAACTGCATTTTGTGACAAAGTGAATCAGTGGATGATGAGAATGTCAGTTTTGACAAAGAACACTGTTCATTACTAAAATGCTCTAATTGAGCTGTTAGAATGTCAGAAACAAGCTTTCTGAGCTGAGAACTGCATTTTGTGACATAGTTCATCAGTGGATGATGAGAATGTCAGTTTTGACAAAGAACACTGTTCATTACTAAAATGCTCTAATTGAGCTGTTAGAATGTCAGAAACAAGCTTTCTGAGCTGAGAACTGCATTTTGTGACATAGTTCATCAGTGGATGATGAGAATGTCAGTTTTGACAAAGAACACTGTTCATTACTAAAATGCTCTAATTGAGCTGTTAGAATGTCAGAAACAAGCTTTCTGAGCTGAAAACTGCATTTTGTGACATAGTTCATCAGTGGATGATGAGAATGTCAGTTTTGACAAAAAACACTGTTCATTACTAAAATGCTCTAATTGAGCTGTTAGAATGTCAGAAACAAGCTTTCTGAGCTGAGAACTGCATTTTGTGACAAAGTGAATCAGTGGATGATGATAATGTCACTTTTGACAAAGAACACTGATCATTACTAAAATGCTCTAATTGAGCTGTTAGAATGTCAGAAACAAGCTTTCTGAGCTGAGAACTGCATTTTGTGACTAAGTGAATCAGTGGATGATGAGAATGTCACTTTTGACAAAGAACACTGATCATTACTAAAATGCTCTAATTGAGCTGTTAGAATGTCAGAAACAAGCTTTCTGAGCTGAGAACTGCATTTTGTGACAAAGTGAATCAGTGGATGATGAGAATGTCAGTTTTGACAAAGAACACTGATCGTTACTAAAATGCTCTAATTGAGCTGTTAGAATGTCAGAAACAAGCTTTCTGAGCTGAGAACTGCATTTTGTGACATAGTTCATCAGTGGATGATGAGAATGTCAGTTTTGACAAAGAACACTGTTCATTACTAAAATGCTCTAATTGAGCTGTTAGAATGTCAGAAACAAGCTTTCTGAGCTGAAAACTGCATTTTGTGACAAAAAGCATCAGTGGATGATGAGAATGTCAGTTTTGACAAAGAACACTGTTCATCACTAAAATGCTCCAATTGAGCTGTTAGAATGTCAGAAACAAGCTTTCTGAGCTGAGAACTGCATTTTGTGACATAGTTCATCAGTGGATGATGAGAATGTCAGTTTTGACAAAGAACACTGTTCATTACTAAAATGCTCTAATTGAGCTGTTAGAATGTCAGAAACAAGCTTTCTGAGCTGAGAACTGCATTTTGTGACATAGTTCATCAGTGGATGATGAGAATGTCAGTTTTGACAAAGAACACTGTTCATTACTAAAATGCTCTAATTGAGCTGTTAGAATGTCAGAAACAAGCTTTCTGAGCTGAGAACTGCATTTTGTGACAAAGTGAATCAGTGGATGATGAGAATGTCACTTTTGACAAAGAACACTGATCATTACTAAAATGCTCTAATTGAGCTGTTAGAATGTCAGAAACAAGCTTTCTGAGCATAAAACTGCATTTTGTGACAAAGTGCATCAGTGGATGATGAGAATGTCAGTTTTGACAAAGAACACTGTTCATTACTAAAATGCTCTAATTGAGCTGTTAAAATATCAGAAACAAGCTTTCTGAGCTGAAAACTGCATTAATGTGACAAAAAGCATCAGTGTATGATGAGAATGTCACTTTTGACAAAGAACACTGATCATTACTAAAATGCTCCAATTGAGCTGTTAGAATGTCAGAAACAAGCTTTCTGAGCTGAGAACTGCATTTTGTGACATAGTTCATCAGTGGATGATGAGAATGTCAGTTTTGACAAAGAACACTGTTCATTACTAAAATGCTCTAATTGAGCTGTTAGAATGTCAGAAACAAGCTTTCTGAGCTGAAAACTGCATTTTGTGACAAAAAGCATCAGTGGATGATGAGAATGTCAGTTTTGACAAAGAACACTGTTCATCACTAAAATGCTCCAATTGAGCTGTTAGAATGTCAGAAACAAGCTTTCTGAGCTGAGAACTGCATTTTGTGACATAGTTCATCAGTGGATGATGAGAATGTCAGTTTTGACAAAGAACACTGTTCATTACTAAAATGCTCTAATTGAGCTGTTAGAATGTCAGAAACAAGCTTTCTGAGCTGAGAACTGCATTTTGTGACATAGTTCATCAGTGGATGATGAGAATGTCAGTTTTGACAAAGAACACTGTTCATTACTAAAATGCTCTAATTGAGCTGTTAGAATGTCAGAAACAAGCTTTCTGAGCTGAGAACTGCATTTTGTGACAAAGTGAATCAGTGGATGATGAGAATGTCAGTTTTGACAAAGAACACTGTTCATTACTAAAATGCTCTAATTGAGCTGTTAAAATATCAGAAACAAGCTTTCTGAGCTGAAAACTGCATTATGTGACAAAAAGCATCAGTGTATGATGAGAATGTCAGTTTTGACAAAGAACACTGATCATTACTAAAATGCTCCAATTGAGCTGTTAGAATGTCAGAAACAAGCTTTCTGAGCTGAGAACTGCATTTTGTGACATAGTTCATCAGTGGATGATGAGAATGTCAGTTTTGACAAAGAACACTGTTCATTACTAAAATGCTCTAATTGAGCTGTTAGAATGTCAGAAACAAGCTTTCTGAGCTGAAAACTGCATTTTGTGACAAAGTGAATCAGTGGATGATGAGAATGTCAGTTTTGACAAAGAACACTGTTCATTACTAAAATGCTCTAATTGAGCTGTTAGAATGTCAGAAACAAGCTTTCTGAGCTGAGAACTGCATTTTGTGACATAGTTCATCAGTGGATGATGAGAATGTCAGTTTTGACAAAGAACACTGTTCATTACTAAAATGCTCTAATTGAGCTGTTAGAATGTCAGAAACAAGCTTTCTGAGCTGAGAACTGCATTTTGTGACAAAGTGAATCAGTGGATGATGAGAATGTCACTTTTGACAAAGAACACTGATCATTACTAAAATGCTCCAATTGAGCTGTTAGAATGTCAGAAACAAGCTTTCTGAGCTGAGAACTGCATTTTGTGACATAGTTCATCAGTGGATGATGAGAATGTCAGTTTTGACAAAGAACACTGTTCATTACTAAAATGCTCTAATTGAGCTGTTAGAATGTCAGAAACAAGCTTTCTGAGCTGAAAACTGCATTTTGTGACAAAAAGCATCAGTGGATGATGAGAATGTCAGTTTTGACAAAGAACACTGTTCATCACTAAAATGCTCCAATTGAGCTGTTAGAATGTCAGAAACAAGCTTTCTGAGCTGAGAACTGCATTTTGTGACATAGTTCATCAGTGGATGATGAGAATGTCAGTTTTGACAAAGAACACTGTTCATTACTAAAATGCTCTAATTGAGCTGTTAGAATGTCAGAAACAAGCTTTCTGAGCTGAGAACTGCATTTTGTGACATAGTTCATCAGTGGATGATGAGAATGTCAGTTTTGACAAAGAACACTGTTCATTACTAAAATGCTCTAATTGAGCTGTTAGAATGTCAGAAACAAGCTTTCTGAGCTGAGAACTGCATTTTGTGACAAAGTGAATCAGTGGATGATGAGAATGTCACTTTTGACAAAGAACACTGATCATTACTAAAATGCTCTAATTGAGCTGTTAGAATGTCAGAAACAAGCTTTCTGAGCATAAAACTGCATTTTGTGACAAAGTGCATCAGTGGATGATGAGAATGTCAGTTTTGACAAAGAACACTGTTCATTACTAAAATGCTCTAATTGAGCTGTTAAAATATCAGAAACAAGCTTTCTGAGCTGAAAACTGCATTATGTGACAAAAAGCATCAGTGTATGATGAGAATGTCAGTTTTGACAAAGAACACTGATCATTACTAAAATGCTCCAATTGAGCTGTTAGAATGTCAGAAACAAGCTTTCTGAGCTGAGAACTGCATTTTGTGACATAGTTCATCAGTGGATGATGAGAATGTCAGTTTTGACAAAGAACACTGTTCATTACTAAAATGCTCTAATTGAGCTGTTAGAATGTCAGAAACAAGCTTTCTGAGCTGAAAACTGCATTTTGTGACAAAGTGAATCAGTGGATGATGAGAATGTCAGTTTTGACAAAGAACACTGTTCATTACTAAAATGCTCTAATTGAGCTGTTAGAATGTCAGAAACAAGCTTTCTGAGCTGAGAACTGCATTTTGTGACATAGTTCATCAGTGGATGATGAGAATGTCAGTTTTGACAATAACACTGTTCATTACTAAAATGCTCTAATTGAGCTGTTAGAATGTCAGAAACAAGCTTTCTGAGCTGAGAACTGCATTTTGTGACATAGTTCATCAGTGGATGATGAGAATGTCAGTTTTGACAAAGAACACTGTTCATTACTAAAATGCTCTAATTGAGCTGTTAGAATGTCAGAAACAAGCTTTCTGAGCTGAGAACTGCATTTTGTGACAAAGTGAATCAGTGGATGATGAGAATGTCACTTTTGACAAAGAACACTGATCATTACTAAAATGCTCCAATTGAGCTGTTAGAATGTCAGAAACAAGCTTTCTGAGCTGAGAACTGCATTTTGTGACAAAGTGAATCAGTGGATGATGAGAATGTCACTTTTGACAAAGAACACTGATCATTACTAAAATGCTCTAATTGAGCTGTTAGAATGTCAGAAACAAGCTTTCTGAGCTGAGAACTGCATTTTGTGACAAAGTGAATCAGTGGATGATGAGAATGTCAGTTTTGAAAAAGAACACTGATCGTTACTAAAATGCTCTAATTGAGCTGTTAGAATGTCAGAAACAAGCTTTCTGAGCTGAGAACTGCATTTTGTGACAAAGTGAATCAGTGGATGATGAGAATGTCACTTTTGACAAAGAACACTGATCATTACTAAAATGCTCTAATTGAGCTGTTAGAATGTCAGAAACAAGCTTTCTGAGCTGAGAACTGCATTTTGTGACAAAGTGAATCAGTGGATGATGAGAATGTCAGTTTTGACAAAGAACACTGTTCATTACTGAAATGCTCCAATTGAGCTGTTAGAATGTCAGAAACAAGCTTTCTGAGCTGAAAACTGCATTTTGTGACAAAAAGCATCAGTGGATGATGAGAATGTCAGTTTTGACAAAGAACACTGTTCATCACTAAAATGCTCCAATTGAGCTATTAGAATGTCAGAAACAAGCTTTCTGAGCTGAGAACTGCATTTTGTGACATAGTTCATCAGTGGATGATGAGAATGTCAGTTTTGACAAAGAACACTGTTCATTACTAAAATGCTCTAATTGAGCTGTTAGAATGTCAGAAACAAGCTTTCTGAGCTGAAAACTGCATTTTGTGACAAAGTGAATCAGTGGATGATGAGAATGTCAGTTTTGACAAAGAACACTGTTCATTACTAAAATGCTCTAATTGAGCTGTTAGAATGTCAGAAACAAGCTTTCTGAGCTGAGAACTGCATTTTGTGACATAGTTCATCAGTGGATGATGAGAATGTCAGTTTTGACAAAGAACACTGTTCATTACTAAAATGCTCTAATTGAGCTGTTAGAATGTCAGAAACAAGCTTTCTGAGCTGAGAACTGCATTTTGTGACATAGTTCATCAGTGGATGATGAGAATGTCAGTTTTGACAAAGAACACTGTTCATTACTAAAATGCTCTAATTGAGCTGTTAGAATGTCAGAAACAAGCTTTCTGAGCTGAGAACTGCATTTTGTGACATAGTTCATCAGTGGATGATGAGAATGTCAGTTTTGACAAAAAACACTGTTCATTACTAAAATGCTCTAATTGAGCTGTTAGAATGTCAGAAACAAGCTTTCTGAGCTGAGAACTGCATTTTGTGACAAAGTGAATCAGTGGATGATGATAATGTCACTTTTGACAAAGAACACTGATCATTACTAAAATGCTCTAATTGAGCTGTTAGAATGTCAGAAACAAGCTTTCTGAGCTGAGAACTGCATTTTGTGACAAAGTGAATCAGTGGATGATGAGAATGTCACTTTTGACAAAGAACACTGATCATTACTAAAATGCTCTAATTGAGCTGTTAGAATGTCAGAAACAAGCTTTCTGAGCTGAGAACTGCATTTTGTGACAAAGTGAATCAGTGGATGATGAGAATGTCAGTTTTGACAAAGAACACTGATCGTTACTAAAATGCTCTAATTGAGCTGTTAGAATGTCAGAAACAAGCTTTCTGAGCTGAGAACTGCATTTTGTGACATAGTTCATCAGTGGATGATGAGAATGTCAGTTTTGACAAAGAACACTGTTCATTACTAAAATGCTCTAATTGAGCTGTTAGAATGTCAGAAACAAGCTTTCTGAGCTGAAAACTGCATTTTGTGACAAAAAGCATCAGTGGATGATGAGAATGTCAGTTTTGACAAAGAACACTGTTCATCACTAAAATGCTCCAATTGAGCTGTTAGAATGTCAGAAACAAGCTTTCTGAGCTGAGAACTGCATTTTGTGACATAGTTCATCAGTGGATGATGAGAATGTCAGTTTTGACAAAGAACACTGTTCATTACTAAAATGCTCTAATTGAGCTGTTAGAATGTCAGAAACAAGCTTTCTGAGCTGAAAACTGCATTTTGTGACAAAGTGAATCAGTGGATGATGAGAATGTCAGTTTTGACAAAGAACACTGTTCATTACTAAAATGCTCTAATTGAGCTGTTAGAATGTCAGAAACAAGCTTTCTGAGCTGAGAACTGCATTTTGTGACATAGTTCATCAGTGGATGATGAGAATGTCAGTTTTGACAAAGAACACTGTTCATTACTAAAATGCTCTAATTGAGCTGTTAGAATGTCAGAAACAAGCTTTCTGAGCTGAAAACTGCATTTTGTGACAAAGTGAATCAGTGGATGATGAGAATGTCAGTTTTGACAAAGAACACTGTTCATTACTAAAATGCTCTAATTGAGCTGTTAGAATGTCAGAAACAAGCTTTCTGAGCTGAGAACTGCATTTTGTGACATAGTTCATCAGTGGATGATGAGAATGTCAGTTTTGACAAAGAACACTGTTCATTACTAAAATGCTCTAATTGAGCTGTTAGAATGTCAGAAACAAGCTTTCTGAGCTGAGAACTGCATTTTGTGACAAAGTGAATCAGTGGATGATGAGAATGTCACTTTTGACAAAGAACACTGATCATTACTAAAATGCTCTAATTGAGCTGTTAGAATGTCAGAAACAAGCTTTCTGAGCTGAGAACTGCATTTTGTGACAAAGTGAATCAGTGGATGATGAGAATGTCAGTTTTGACAAAGAACACTGATCGTTACTAAAATGCTCTAATTGAGCTGTTAGAATGTCAGAAACAAGCTTTCTGAGCTGAGAACTGCATTTTGTGACAAAGTGAATCAGTGGATGATGAGAATGTCACTTTTGACAAAGAACACTGATCATTACTAAAATGCTCTAATTGAGCTGTTAGAATGTCAGAAACAAGCTTTCTGAGCTGAGAACTGCATTTTGTGACAAAGTGAATCAGTGGATGATGAGAATGTCAGTTTTGACAAAGAACACTGTTCATTACTGAAATGCTCCAATTGAGCTGTTAGAATGTCAGAAACAAGCTTTCTGAGCTGAAAACTGCATTTTGTGACAAAAAGCATCAGTGGATGATGAGAATGTCAGTTTTGACAAAGAACACTGTTCATCACTAAAATGCTCCAATTGAGCTGTTAGAATGTCAGAAACAAGCTTTCTGAGCTGAGAACTGCATTTTGTGACATAGTTCATCAGTGGATGATGAGAATGTCAGTTTTGACAAAGAACACTGATCATTACTAAAATGCTCTAATTGAGCTGTTAGAATGTCAGAAACAAGCTTTCTGAGCTGAGAACTGCATTTTGTGACATAGTTCATCAGTGGATGATGAGAATGTCAGTTTTGACAAAGAACACTGTTCATTACTAAAATGCTCTAATTGAGCTGTTAGAATGTCAGAAACAAGCTTTCTGAGCTGAGAACTGCATTTTGTGACATAGTTCATCAGTGGATGATGAGAATGTCAGTTTTGACAAAGAACACTGTTCATTACTAAAATGCTCTAATTGAGCTGTTAGAATGTCAGAAACAAGCTTTCTGAGCTGAGAACTGCATTTTGTGACAAAGTGAATCAGTGGATGATGAGAATGTCACTTTTGACAAACAACACTGATCATTACTAAAATGCTCTAATTGAGCTGTTAGAATGTCAGAAACAAGCTTTCTGAGCTGAAAACTGCATTATGTGACAAAAAGCATCAGTGTATGATGAGAATGTCAGTTTTGACAAAGAACACTGATCATTACTAAAATGCTCCAATTGAGCTGTTAGAATGTCAGAAACAAGCTTTCTGAGCTGAGAACTGCATTTTGTAACATAGTTCATCAGTGGATGATGAGAATGTCAGTTTTGACAAAGAACACTGTTCATTACTAAAATGCTCTAATTGAGCTGTTAGAATGTCAGAAACAAGCTTTCTGAGCTAAGAACTGCATTTTGTGACAAAGTGAATCAGTGGATGATGAGAATGTCAGTTTTGACAAAGAACACTGTTCATTACTAAAATGCTCTAATTGAGCTGTTAGAATGTCAGAAACAAGCTTTCTGAGCTGAGAACTGCATTTTGTGACATAGTTCATCAGTGGATGATGAGAATGTCAGTTTTGACAAAGAACACTGTTCATTACTAAAATGCTCTAATTGAGCTGTTAGAATGTCAGAAACAAGCTTTCTGAGCTGAAAACTGCATTTTGTGACAAAGTGAATCAGTGGATGATGAGAATGTCAGTTTTGACAAAGAACACTGTTCATTACTAAAATGCTCTAATTGAGCTGTTAGAATGTCAGAAACAAGCTTTCTGAGCTGAGAACTGCATTTTGTGACATAGTTCATCAGTGGATGATGAGAATGTCAGTTTTGACAAAGAACACTGTTCATTACTAAAATGCTCTAATTGAGCTGTTAGAATGTCAGAAACAAGCTTTCTGAGCTGAGAACTGCATTTTGTGACAAAGTGAATCAGTGGATGATGAGAATGTCACTTTTGACAAAGAACACTGATCATTACTAAAATGCTCTAATTGAGCTGTTAGAATGTCAGAAACAAGCTTTCTGAGCTGAGAACTGCATTTTGTGACAAAGTGAATCAGTGGATGATGAGAATGTCAGTTTTGACAAAGAACACTGATCGTTACTAAAATGCTCTAATTGAGCTGTTAGAATGTCAGAAACAAGCTTTCTGAGCTGAGAACTGCATTTTGTGACAAAGTGAATCAGTGGATGATGAGAATGTCACTTTTGACAAAGAACACTGATCATTACTAAAATGCTCTAATTGAGCTGTTAGAATGTCAGAAACAAGCTTTCTGAGCTGAGAACTGCATTTTGTGACAAAGTGAATCAGTGGATGATGAGAATGTCAGTTTTGACAAAGAACACTGTTCATTACTGAAATGCTCCAATTGAGCTGTTAGAATGTCAGAAACAAGCTTTCTGAGCTGAAAACTGCATTTTGTGACAAAAAGCATCAGTGGATGATGAGAATGTCAGTTTTGACAAAGAACACTGTTCATCACTAAAATGCTCCAATTGAGCTGTTAGAATGTCAGAAACAAGCTTTCTGAGCTGAGAACTGCATTTTGTGACATAGTTCATCAGTGGATGATGAGAATGTCAGTTTTGACAAAGAACACTGATCATTACTAAAATGCTCTAATTGAGCTGTTAGAATGTCAGAAACAAGCTTTCTGAGCTGAGAACTGCATTTTGTGACATAGTTCATCAGTGGATGATGAGAATGTCAGTTTTGACAAAGAACACTGTTCATTACTAAAATGCTCTAATTGAGCTGTTAGAATGTCAGAAACAAGCTTTCTGAGCTGAGAACTGCATTTTGTGACATAGTTCATCAGTGGATGATGAGAATGTCAGTTTTGACAAAGAACACTGTTCATTACTAAAATGCTCTAATTGAGCTGTTAGAATGTCAGAAACAAGCTTTCTGAGCTGAGAACTGCATTTTGTGACAAAGTGAATCAGTGGATGATGAGAATGTCACTTTTGACAAAGAACACTGATCATTACTAAAATGCTCTAATTGAGCTGTTAGAATGTCAGAAACAAGCTTTCTGAGCTGAAAACTGCATTATGTGACAAAAAGCATCAGTGTATGATGAGAATGTCAGTTTTGACAAAGAACACTGATCATTACTAAAATGCTCCAATTGAGCTGTTAGAATGTCAGAAACAAGCTTTCTGAGCTGAGAACTGCATTTTGTAACATAGTTCATCAGTGGATGATGAGAATGTCAGTTTTGACAAAGAACACTGTTCATTACTAAAATGCTCTAATTGAGCTGTTAGAATGTCAGAAACAAGCTTTCTGAGCTGAGAACTGCATTTTGTGACAAAGTGAATCAGTGGATGATGAGAATGTCAGTTTTGACAAAGAACACTGTTCATTACTAAAATGCTCTAATTGAGCTGTTAGAATGTCAGAAACAAGCTTTCTGAGCTGAGAACTGCATTTTGTGACATAGTTCATCAGTGGATGATGAGAATGTCAGTTTTGACAAAGACCACTGTTCATTACTAAAATGCTCTAATTGAGCTGTTAGAATGTCAGAAACAAGCTTTCTGAGCTGAAAACTGCATTTTGTGACAAAGTGAATCAGTGGATGATGAGAATGTCAGTTTTGACAAAGAACACTGTTCATTACTAAAATGCTCTAATTGAGCTGTTAGAATGTCAGAAACAAGCTTTCTGAGCTGAGAACTGCATTTTGTGACATAGTTCATCAGTGGATGATGAGAATGTCAGTTTTGACAAAGAACACTGTTCATTACTAAAATGCTCTAATTGAGCTGTTAGAATGTCAGAAACAAGCTTTCTGAGCTGAAAACTGCATTTTGTGACAAAGTGAATCAGTGGATGATGAGAATGTCAGTTTTGACAAAGAACACTGTTCATTACTAAAATGCTCTAATTGAGCTGTTAGAATGTCAGAAACAAGCTTTCTGAGCTGAGAACTGCATTTTGTGACATAGTTCATCAGTGGATGATGAGAATGTCAGTTTTGACAAAGAACACTGTTCATAACTAAAATGCTCTAATTGAGCTGTTAGAATGTCAGAAACAAGCTTTCTGAGCTGAGAACTGCATTTTGTGACAAAGTGAATCAGTGGATGATGAGAATGTCAGTTTTGACAAAGAACACTGTTCATTACTAAAATGCTCTAATTGAGCTGTTAGAATGTCAGAAACAAGCTTTCTGAGCTGAGAACTGCATTTTGTGACAAAGTGAATCAGTGGATGATGAGAATGTCACTTTTGACAAAGAACACTGATCATTACTAAAATGCTCTAATTGAGCTGTTAGAATGTCAGAAACAAGCTTTCTGAGCATAAAACTGTATTTTGTGACAAAGTGCATCAGTGGATGATGAGAATGTCAGTTTTGACAAAGAACACTGTTCATTACTAAAATGCTCTAATTGAGCTGTTAAAATATCAGAAACAAGCTTTCTGAGCTGAGAACTGCATTTTGTGACATAGTTCATCAGTGGATGATGAGAATGTCAGTTTTGACAAAGAACACTGTTCATTACTAAAATGCTCTAATTGAGCTGTTAGAATGTCAGAAACAAGCTTTCTGAGCTGAAAACTGCATTTTGTGACAAAAAGCATCAGTGGATGATGAGAATGTCAGTTTTGACAAAGAACACTGTTCATCACTAAAATGCTCCAATTAAGCTGTTAGAATGTCAGAAACAAGCTTTCTGAGCTGAGAACTGCATTTTGTGACATAGTTCATCAGTGGATGATGAGAATGTCAGTTTTGACAAAGAACACTGTTCATTACTAAAATGCTCTAATTGAGCTGTTAGAATGTCAGAAACAAGCTTTCTGAGCTGAGAACTGCATTTTGTGACAAAGTGAATCAGTGGATGATGAGAATGTCAGTTTTGACAAAGAACACTGTTCATTACTGAAATGCTCCAATTGAGCTGTTAGAATGTCAGAAACAAGCTTTCTGAGCTGAAAACTGCATTTTGTGACAAAAAGCATCAGTGGATGATGAGAATGTCAGTTTTGACAAAGAACACTGTTCATCACTAAAATGCTCCAATTGAGCTGTTAGAATGTCAGAAACAAGCTTTCTGAGCTGAGAACTGCATTTTGTGACATAGTTCATCAGTGGATGATGAGAATGTCAGTTTTGACAAAGAACACTGATCATTACTAAAATGCTCTAATTGAGCTGTTAGAATGTCAGAAACAAGCTTTCTGAGCTGAGAACTGCATTTTGTGACATAGTTCATCAGTGGATGATGAGAATGTCAGTTTTGACAAAGAACACTGTTCATTACTGAAATGCTCCAATTGAGCTGTTAGAATGTCAGAAACAAGCTTTCTGAGCTGAAAACTGCATTTTGTGACAAAAAGCATCAGTGGATGATGAGAATGTCAGTTTTGACAAAGAACACTGTTCATCACTAAAATGCTCCAATTGAGCTGTTAGAATGTCAGAAACAAGCTTTCTGAGCTGAGAACTGCATTTTGTGACATAGTTCATCAGTGGATGATGAGAATGTCAGTTTTGACAAAGAACACTGTTCATTACTAAAATGCTCTAATTGAGCTGTTAGAATGTCAGAAACAAGCTTTCTGAGCTGAAAACTGCATTTTGTGACAAAGTGAATCAGTGGATGATGAGAATGTCAGTTTTGACAAAGAACACTGTTCATTACTAAAATGCTCTAATTGAGCTGTTAGAATGTCAGAAACAAGCTTTCTGAGCTGAAAACTGCATTTTGTGACAAAAAGCATCAGTGGAGGATGAGAATGTCAGTTTTGACAAAGAACACTGATCATTACTAAAATGCTCCAATTGAGCTGTTAGAATGTCAGAAACAAGCTTTCTGAGCTGAGAACTGCATTTTGTGACAAAGTGAATCAGTGGATGATGAGAATGTCACTTTTGACAAAGAACACTGATCATTACTAAAATGCTCTAATTGAGCTGTTAGAATGTCAGAAACAAGCTTTCTGAGCTGAGAACTGCATTTTGTGACAAAGTGAATCAGTGGATGATGAGAATGTCAGTTTTGACAAAGAACACTGTTCATTACTGAAATGCTCCAATTGAGCTGTTAGAATGTCAGAAACAAGCTTTCTGAGCTGAAAACTGCATTTTGTGACAAAAAGCATCAGTGGATGATGAGAATGTCAGTTTTGACAAAGAACACTGTTCATCACTAAAATGCTCCAATTGAGCTGTTAGAATGTCAGAAACAAGCTTTCTGAGCTGAGAACTGCATTTTGTGACAAAGTGAATCAGTGGATGATGATAATGTCACTTTTGACAAAGAACACTGATCATTACTAAAATGCTCTAATTGAGCTGTTAGAATGTCAGAAACAAGCTTTCTGAGCTGAGAACTGCATTTTGTGACAAAGTGAATCAGTGGATGATGAGAATGTCACTTTTGACAAAGAACACTGATCATTACTAAAATGCTCTAATTGAGCTGTTAGAATGTCAGAAACAAGCTTTCTGAGCTGAGAACTGCATTTTGTGACAAAGTGAATCAGTGGATGATGAGAATGTCAGTTTTGACAAAGAACACTGATCGTTACTAAAATGCTCTAATTGAGCTGTTAGAATGTCAGAAACAAGCTTTCTGAGCTGAGAACTGCATTTTGTGACATAGTTCATCAGTGGATGATGAGAATGTCAGTTTTGACAAAGAACACTGTTCATTACTAAAATGCTCTAATTGAGCTGTTAGAATGTCAGAAACAAGCTTTCTGAGCTGAAAACTGCATTTTGTGACAAAAAGCATCAGTGGATGATGAGAATGTCAGTTTTGACAAAGAACACTGTTCATCACTAAAATGCTCCAATTGAGCTGTTAGAATGTCAGAAACAAGCTTTCTGAGCTGAGAACTGCATTTTGTGACATAGTTCATCAGTGGATGATGAGAATGTCAGTTTTGACAAAGAACACTGTTCATTACTAAAATGCTCTAATTGAGCTGTTAGAATGTCAGAAACAAGCTTTCTGAGCTGAAAACTGCATTTTGTGACAAAGTGAATCAGTGGATGATGAGAATGTCAGTTTTGACAAAGAACACTGTTCATTACTAAAATGCTCTAATTGAGCTGTTAGAATGTCAGAAACAAGCTTTCTGAGCTGAGAACTGCATTTTGTGACATAGTTCATCAGTGGATGATGAGAATGTCAGTTTTGACAAAGAACACTGTTCATTACTAAAATGCTCTAATTGAGCTGTTAGAATGTCAGAAACAAGCTTTCTGAGCTGAAAACTGCATTTTGTGACAAAGTGAATCAGTGGATGATGAGAATGTCAGTTTTGACAAAGAACACTGTTCATTACTAAAATGCTCTAATTGAGCTGTTAGAATGTCAGAAACAAGCTTTCTGAGCTGAGAACTGCATTTTGTGACATAGTTCATCAGTGGATGATGAGAATGTCAGTTTTGACAAAGAACACTGTTCATTACTAAAATGCTCTAATTGAGCTGTTAGAATGTCAGAAACAAGCTTTCTGAGCTGAGAACTGCATTTTGTGACAAAGTGAATCAGTGGATGATGAGAATGTCAGTTTTGACAAAGAACACTGATCGTTACTAAAATGCTCTAATTGAGCTGTTAGAATGTCAGAAACAAGCTTTCTGAGCTGAGAACTGCATTTTGTGACAAAGTGAATCAGTGGATGATGAGAATGTCACTTTTGACAAAGAACACTGATCATTACTAAAATGCTCTAATTGAGCTGTTAGAATGTCAGAAACAAGCTTTCTGAGCTGAGAACTGCATTTTGTGACAAAGTGAATCAGTGGATGATGAGAATGTCAGTTTTGACAAAGAACACTGTTCATTACTGAAATGCTCCAATTGAGCTGTTAGAATGTCAGAAACAAGCTTTCTGAGCTGAAAACTGCATTTTGTGACAAAAAGCATCAGTGGATGATGAGAATGTCAGTTTTGACAAAGAACACTGTTCATCACTAAAATGCTCCAATTGAGCTGTTAGAATGTCAGAAACAAGCTTTCTGAGCTGAGAACTGCATTTTGTGACATAGTTCATCAGTGGATGATGAGAATGTCAGTTTTGACAAAGAACACTGATCATTACTAAAATGCTCTAATTGAGCTGTTAGAATGTCAGAAACAAGCTTTCTGAGCTGAGAACTGCATTTTGTGACATAGTTCATCAGTGGATGATGAGAATGTCAGTTTTGACAAAGAACACTGTTCATTACTAAAATGCTCTAATTGAGCTGTTAGAATGTCAGAAACAAGCTTTCTGAGCTGAGAACTGCATTTTGTGACATAGTTCATCAGTGGATGATGAGAATGTCAGTTTTGACAAAGAACACTGTTCATTACTAAAATGCTCTAATTGAGCTGTTAGAATGTCAGAAACAAGCTTTCTGAGCTGAGAACTGCATTTTGTGACAAAGTGAATCAGTGGATGATGAGAATGTCACTTTTGACAAAGAACACTGATCATTACTAAAATGCTCTAATTGAGCTGTTAGAATGTCAGAAACAAGCTTTCTGAGCTGAAAACTGCATTATGTGACAAAAAGCATCAGTGTATGATGAGAATGTCAGTTTTGACAAAGAACACTGATCATTACTAAAATGCTCCAATTGAGCTGTTAGAATGTCAGAAACAAGCTTTCTGAGCTGAGAACTGCATTTTGTAACATAGTTCATCAGTGGATGATGAGAATGTCAGTTTTGACAAAGAACACTGTTCATTACTAAAATGCTCTAATTGAGCTGTTAGAATGTCAGAAACAAGCTTTCTGAGCTGAGAACTGCATTTTGTGACAAAGTGAATCAGTGGATGATGAGAATGTCAGTTTTGACAAAGAACACTGTTCATTACTAAAATGCTCTAATTGAGCTGTTAGAATGTCAGAAACAAGCTTTCTGAGCTGAGAACTGCATTTTGTGACATAGTTCATCAGTGGATGATGAGAATGTCAGTTTTGACAAAGAACACTGTTCATTACTAAAATGCTCTAATTGAGCTGTTAGAATGTCAGAAACAAGCTTTCTGAGCTGAAAACTGCATTTTGTGACAAAGTGAATCAGTGGATGATGAGAATGTCAGTTTTGACAAAGAACACTGTTCATTACTAAAATGCTCTAATTGAGCTGTTAGAATGTCAGAAACAAGCTTTCTGAGCTGAGAACTGCATTTTGTGACATAGTTCATCAGTGGATGATGAGAATGTCAGTTTTGACAAAGAACACTGTTCATTACTAAAATGCTCTAATTGAGCTGTTAGAATGTCAGAAACAAGCTTTCTGAGCTGAAAACTGCATTTTGTGACAAAGTGAATCAGTGGATGATGAGAATGTCAGTTTTGACAAAGAACACTGTTCATTACTAAAATCCTCTAATTGAGCTGTTAGAATGTCAGAAACAAGCTTTCTGAGCTGAGAACTGCATTTTGTGACATAGTTCATCAGTGGATGATGAGAATGTCAGTTTTGACAAAGAACACTGTTCATAACTAAAATGCTCTAATTGAGCTGTTAGAATGTCAGAAACAAGCTTTCTGAGCTGAGAACTGCATTTTGTGACAAAGTGAATCAGTGGATGATGAGAATGTCAGTTTTGACAAAGAACACTGTTCATTACTAAAATGCTCTAATTGAGCTGTTAGAATGTCAGAAACAAGCTTTCTGAGCTGAGAACTGCATTTTGTGACAAAGTGAATCAGTGGATGATGAGAATGTCACTTTTGACAAAGAACACTGATCATTACTAAAATGCTCTAATTGAGCTGTTAGAATGTCAGAAACAAGCTTTCTGAGCATAAAACTGTATTTTGTGACAAAGTGCATCAGTGGATGATGAGAATGTCAGTTTTGACAAAGAACACTGTTCATTACTAAAATGCTCTAATTGAGCTGTTAAAATATCAGAAACAAGCTTTCTGAGCTGAGAACTGCATTTTGTGACATAGTTCATCAGTGGATGATGAGAATGTCAGTTTTGACAAAGAACACTGTTCATTACTAAAATGCTCTAATTGAGCTGTTAGAATGTCAGAAACAAGCTTTCTGAGCTGAAAACTGCATTTTGTGACAAAAAGCATCAGTGGATGATGAGAATGTCAGTTTTGACAAAGAACACTGTTCATCACTAAAATGCTCCAATTAAGCTGTTAGAATGTCAGAAACAAGCTTTCTGAGCTGAGAACTGCATTTTGTGACATAGTTCATCAGTGGATGATGAGAATGTCAGTTTTGACAAAGAACACTGTTCATTACTAAAATGCTCTAATTGAGCTGTTAGAATGTCAGAAACAAGCTTTCTGAGCTGAGAACTGCATTTTGTGACAAAGTGAATCAGTGGATGATGAGAATGTCAGTTTTGACAAAGAACACTGTTCATTACTGAAATGCTCCAATTGAGCTGTTAGAATGTCAGAAACAAGCTTTCTGAGCTGAAAACTGCATTTTGTGACAAAAAGCATCAGTGGATGATGAGAATGTCAGTTTTGACAAAGAACACTGTTCATCACTAAAATGCTCCAATTGAGCTGTTAGAATGTCAGAAACAAGCTTTCTGAGCTGAGAACTGCATTTTGTGACATAGTTCATCAGTGGATGATGAGAATGTCAGTTTTGACAAAGAACACTGATCATTACTAAAATGCTCTAATTGAGCTGTTAGAATGTCAGAAACAAGCTTTCTGAGCTGAGAACTGCATTTTGTGACATAGTTCATCAGTGGATGATGAGAATGTCAGTTTTGACAAAGAACACTGTTCATTACTGAAATGCTCCAATTGAGCTGTTAGAATGTCAGAAACAAGCTTTCTGAGCTGAAAACTGCATTTTGTGACAAAAAGCATCAGTGGATGATGAGAATGTCAGTTTTGACAAAGAACACTGTTCATCACTAAAATGCTCCAATTGAGCTGTTAGAATGTCAGAAACAAGCTTTCTGAGCTGAGAACTGCATTTTGTGACATAGTTCATCAGTGGATGATGAGAATGTCAGTTTTGACAAAGAACACTGTTCATTACTAAAATGCTCTAATTGAGCTGTTAGAATGTCAGAAACAAGCTTTCTGAGCTGAAAACTGCATTTTGTGACAAAGTGAATCAGTGGATGATGAGAATGTCAGTTTTGACAAAGAACACTGTTCATTACTAAAATGCTCTAATTGAGCTGTTAGAATGTCAGAAACAAGCTTTCTGAGCTGAGAACTGCATTTTGTGACATAGTTCATCAGTGGATGATGAGAATGTCAGTTTTGACAAAGAACACTGTTCATTACTAAAATGCTCTAATTGAGCTGTTAGAATGTCAGAAACAAGCTTTCTGAGCTGAAAACTGCATTTTGTGACAAAGTGAATCAGTGGATGATGAGAATGTCAGTTTTGACAAAGAACACTGTTCATTACTAAAATGCTCTAATTGAGCTGTTAGAATGTCAGAAACAAGCTTTCTGAGCTGAGAACTGCATTTTGTGACATAGTTCATCAGTGGATGATGAGAATGTCAGTTTTGACAAAGAACACTGTTCATACTAAAATGCTCTAATTGAGCTGTTAGAATGTCAGAAACAAGCTTTCTGAGCTGAGAACTGCATTTTGTGACATAGTTCATCAGTGGATGATGAGAATGTCAGTTTTGACAAAGAACACTGTTCATAACTAAAATGCTCTAATTGAGCTGTTAGAATGTCAGAAACAAGCTTTCTGAGCTGAGAACTGCATTTTGTGACAAAGTGAATCAGTGGATGATGAGAATGTCAGTTTTGACAAAGAACACTGTTCATTACTAAAATGCTCTAATTGAGCTGTTAGAATGTCAGAAACAAGCTTTCTGAGCTGAGAACTGCATTTTGTGACAAAGTGAATCAGTGGATGATGAGAATGTCACTTTTGACAAAGAACACTGATCATTACTAAAATGCTCTAATTGAGCTGTTAGAATGTCAGAAACAAGCTTTCTGAGCATAAAACTGTATTTTGTGACAAAGTGCATCAGTGGATGATGAGAATGTCAGTTTTGACAAAGAACACTGTTCATTACTAAAATGCTCTAATTGAGCTGTTAAAATATCAGAAACAAGCTTTCTGAGCTGAGAACTGCATTTTGTGACATAGTTCATCAGTGGATGATGAGAATGTCAGTTTTGACAAAGAACACTGTTCATTACTAAAATGCTCTAATTGAGCTGTTAGAATGTCAGAAACAAGCTTTCTGAGCTGAAAACTGCATTTTGTGACAAAAAGCATCAGTGGATGATGAGAATGTCAGTTTTGACAAAGAACACTGTTCATCACTAAAATGCTCCAATTAAGCTGTTAGAATGTCAGAAACAAGCTTTCTGAGCTGAGAACTGCATTTTGTGACATAGTTCATCAGTGGATGATGAGAATGTCAGTTTTGACAAAGAACACTGTTCATTACTAAAATGCTCTAATTGAGCTGTTAGAATGTCAGAAACAAGCTTTCTGAGCTGAGAACTGCATTTTGTGACAAAGTGAATCAGTGGATGATGAGAATGTCAGTTTTGACAAAGAACACTGTTCATTACTGAAATGCTCCAATTGAGCTGTTAGAATGTCAGAAACAAGCTTTCTGAGCTGAAAACTGCATTTTGTGACAAAAAGCATCAGTGGATGATGAGAATGTCAGTTTTGACAAAGAACACTGTTCATCACTAAAATGCTCCAATTGAGCTGTTAGAATGTCAGAAACAAGCTTTCTGAGCTGAGAACTGCATTTTGTGACATAGTTCATCAGTGGATGATGAGAATGTCAGTTTTGACAAAGAACACTGATCATTACTAAAATGCTCTAATTGAGCTGTTAGAATGTCAGAAACAAGCTTTCTGAGCTGAGAACTGCATTTTGTGACATAGTTCATCAGTGGATGATGAGAATGTCAGTTTTGACAAAGAACACTGTTCATTACTAAAATGCTCTAATTGAGCTGTTAGAATGTCAGAAACAAGCTTTCTGAGCTGAGAACTGCATTTTGTATCATAGTTCATCAGTGGATGATGAGAATGTCAGTTTTGACAAAGAACACTGTTCATTACTAAAATGCTCTAATTGAGCTGTTAGAATGTCAGAAACAAGCTTTCTGAGCTGAGAACTGCATTTTGTGACAAAGTGAATCAGTGGATGATGAGAATGTCACTTTTGACAAAGAACACTGATCATTACTAAAATGCTCTAATTGAGCTGTTAGAATATCAGAAACAAGCTTTCTGAGCTGAGAACTGCATTTTGTGACAAAGTGAATCAGTGGATGATGAGAATGTCAGTTTTGACAAAGAACACTGTTCATTACTAAAATGCTCTAATTGAGCTGTTAGAATGTCAGAAACAAGCTTTCTGAGCTGAAAACTGCATTATGTGACAAAAAGCATCAGTGTATGATGAGAATGTCAGTTTTGACAAAGAACACTGATCATTACTAAAATGCTCCAATTGAGCTGTTAGAATGTCAGAAACAAGCTTTCTGAGCTGAGAACTGCATTTTGTAACATAGTTCATCAGTGGATGATGAGAATGTCAGTTTTGACAAAGAACACTGTTCATTACTAAAATGCTCTAATTGAGCTGTTAGAATGTCAGAAACAAGCTTTCTGAGCTGAAAACTGCATTTTGTGACAAAGTGAATCAGTGGATGATGAGAATGTCAGTTTTGACAAAGAACACTGTTCATTACTAAAATGCTCTAATTGAGCTGTTAGAATGTCAGAAACAAGCTTTCTGAGCTGAGAACTGCATTTTGTGACATAGTTCATCAGTGGATGATGAGAATGTCAGTTTTGACAAAGAACACTGTTCATTACTAAAATGCTCCAATTGAGCTGTTAGAATGTCAGAAACAAGCTTTCTGAGCTGAGAACTGCATTTTGTGACATAGTTCATCAGTGGATGATGAGAATGTCAGTTTTGACAAAGAACACTGTTCATTACTAAAATGCTCTAATTGAGCTGTTAGAATGTCAGAAACAAGCTTTCTGAGCTGAAAACTGCATTTTGTGACAAAAAGCATCAGTGGATGATGAGAATGTCAGTTTTGACAAAGAACACTGTTCATCACTAAAATGCTCCAATTGAGCTGTTAGAATGTCAGAAACAAGCTTTCTGAGCTGAGAACTGCATTTTGTGACATAGTTCATCAGTGGATGATGAGAATGTCAGTTTTGACAAAGAACACTGTTCATTACTAAAATGCTCTAATTGAGCTGTTAGAATGTCAGAAACAAGCTTTCTGAGCTGAGAACTGCATTTTGTGACATAGTTCATCAGTGGATGATGAGAATGTCAGTTTTGACAAAGAACACTGTTCATTACTAAAATGCTCTAATTGAGCTGTTAGAATGTCAGAAACAAGCTTTCTGAGCTGAGAACTGCATTTTGTGACAAAGTGAATCAGTGGATGATGAGAATGTCACTTTTGACAAAGAACACTGATCATTACTAAAATGCTCTAATTGAGCTGTTAGAATGTCAGAAACAAGCTTTCTGAGCATAAAACTGCATTTTGTGACAAAGTGCATCAGTGGATGATGAGAATGTCAGTTTTGACAAAGAACACTGTTCATTACTAAAATGCTCTAATTGAGCTGTTAAAATATCAGAAACAAGCTTTCTGAGCTGAAAACTGCATTATGTGACAAAAAGCATCAGTGTATGATGAGAATGTCAGTTTTGACAAAGAACACTGATCATTACTAAAATGCTCCAATTGAGCTGTTAGAATGTCAGAAACAAGCTTTCTGAGCTGAGAACTGCATTTTGTGACATAGTTCATCAGTGGATGATGAGAATGTCAGTTTTGACAAAGAACACTGTTCATTACTAAAATGCTCTAATTGAGCTGTTAGAATGTCAGAAACAAGCTTTCTGAGCTGAAAACTGCATTTTGTGACAAAGTGAATCAGTGGATGATGAGAATGTCAGTTTTGACAAAGAACACTGTTCATTACTAAAATGCTCTAATTGAGCTGTTAGAATGTCAGAAACAAGCTTTCTGAGCTGAGAACTGCATTTTGTGACATAGTTCATCAGTGGATGATGAGAATGTCAGTTTTGACAATAACACTGTTCATTACTAAAATGCTCTAATTGAGCTGTTAGAATGTCAGAAACAAGCTTTCTGAGCTGAGAACTGCATTTTGTGACATAGTTCATCAGTGGATGATGAGAATGTCAGTTTTGACAAAGAACACTGTTCATTACTAAAATGCTCTAATTGAGCTGTTAGAATGTCAGAAACAAGCTTTCTGAGCTGAGAACTGCATTTTGTGACAAAGTGAATCAGTGGATGATGAGAATGTCACTTTTGACAAAGAACACTGATCATTACTAAAATGCTCCAATTGAGCTGTTAGAATGTCAGAAACAAGCTTTCTGAGCTGAGAACTGCATTTTGTGACAAAGTGAATCAGTGGATGATGAGAATGTCACTTTTGACAAAGAACACTGATCATTACTAAAATGCTCTAATTGAGCTGTTAGAATGTCAGAAACAAGCTTTCTGAGCTGAGAACTGCATTTTGTGACAAAGTGAATCAGTGGATGATGAGAATGTCAGTTTTGAAAAAGAACACTGATCGTTACTAAAATGCTCTAATTGAGCTGTTAGAATGTCAGAAACAAGCTTTCTGAGCTGAGAACTGCATTTTGTGACAAAGTGAATCAGTGGATGATGAGAATGTCACTTTTGACAAAGAACACTGATCATTACTAAAATGCTCTAATTGAGCTGTTAGAATGTCAGAAACAAGCTTTCTGAGCTGAGAACTGCATTTTGTGACAAAGTGAATCAGTGGATGATGAGAATGTCAGTTTTGACAAAGAACACTGTTCATTACTGAAATGCTCCAATTGAGCTGTTAGAATGTCAGAAACAAGCTTTCTGAGCTGAAAACTGCATTTTGTGACAAAAAGCATCAGTGGATGATGAGAATGTCAGTTTTGACAAAGAACACTGTTCATCACTAAAATGCTCCAATTGAGCTATTAGAATGTCAGAAACAAGCTTTCTGAGCTGAGAACTGCATTTTGTGACATAGTTCATCAGTGGATGATGAGAATGTCAGTTTTGACAAAGAACACTGTTCATTACTAAAATGCTCTAATTGAGCTGTTAGAATGTCAGAAACAAGCTTTCTGAGCTGAAAACTGCATTTTGTGACAAAGTGAATCAGTGGATGATGAGAATGTCAGTTTTGACAAAGAACACTGTTCATTACTAAAATGCTCTAATTGAGCTGTTAGAATGTCAGAAACAAGCTTTCTGAGCTGAGAACTGCATTTTGTGACATAGTTCATCAGTGGATGATGAGAATGTCAGTTTTGACAAAGAACACTGTTCATTACTAAAATGCTCTAATTGAGCTGTTAGAATGTCAGAAACAAGCTTTCTGAGCTGAGAACTGCATTTTGTGACATAGTTCATCAGTGGATGATGAGAATGTCAGTTTTGACAAAGAACACTGTTCATTACTAAAATGCTCTAATTGAGCTGTTAGAATGTCAGAAACAAGCTTTCTGAGCTGAGAACTGCATTTTGTGACATAGTTCATCAGTGGATGATGAGAATGTCAGTTTTGACAAAAAACACTGTTCATTACTAAAATGCTCTAATTGAGCTGTTAGAATGTCAGAAACAAGCTTTCTGAGCTGAGAACTGCATTTTGTGACAAAGTGAATCAGTGGATGATGATAATGTCACTTTTGACAAAGAACACTGATCATTACTAAAATGCTCTAATTGAGCTGTTAGAATGTCAGAAACAAGCTTTCTGAGCTGAGAACTGCATTTTGTGACAAAGTGAATCAGTGGATGATGAGAATGTCACTTTTGACAAAGAACACTGATCATTACTAAAATGCTCTAATTGAGCTGTTAGAATGTCAGAAACAAGCTTTCTGAGCTGAGAACTGCATTTTGTGACAAAGTGAATCAGTGGATGATGAGAATGTCAGTTTTGACAAAGAACACTGATCGTTACTAAAATGCTCTAATTGAGCTGTTAGAATGTCAGAAACAAGCTTTCTGAGCTGATAACTGCATTTTGTGACATAGTTCATCAGTGGATGATGAGAATGTCAGTTTTGACAAAGAACACTGTTCATTACTAAAATGCTCTAATTGAGCTGTTAGAATGTCAGAAACAAGCTTTCTGAGCTGAAAACTGCATTTTGTGACAAAAAGCATCAGTGGATGATGAGAATGTCAGTTTTGACAAAGAACACTGTTCATCACTAAAATGCTCCAATTGAGCTGTTAGAATGTCAGAAACAAGCTTTCTGAGCTGAGAACTGCATTTTGTGACATAGTTCATCAGTGGATGATGAGAATGTCAGTTTTGACAAAGAACACTGTTCATTACTAAAATGCTCTAATTGAGCTGTTAGAATGTCAGAAACAAGCTTTCTGAGCTGAAAACTGCATTTTGTGACAAAGTGAATCAGTGGATGATGAGAATGTCAGTTTTGACAAAGAACACTGTTCATTACTAAAATGCTCTAATTGAGCTGTTAGAATGTCAGAAACAAGCTTTCTGAGCTGAGAACTGCATTTTGTGACATAGTTCATCAGTGGATGATGAGAATGTCAGTTTTGACAAAGAACACTGTTCATTACTAAAATGCTCTAATTGAGCTGTTAGAATGTCAGAAACAAGCTTTCTGAGCTGAAAACTGCATTTTGTGACAAAGTGAATCAGTGGATGATGAGAATGTCAGTTTTGACAAAGAACACTGTTCATTACTAAAATGCTCTAATTGAGCTGTTAGAATGTCAGAAACAAGCTTTCTGAGCTGAGAACTGCATTTTGTGACATAGTTCATCAGTGGATGATGAGAATGTCAGTTTTGACAAAGAACACTGTTCATTACTAAAATGCTCTAATTGAGCTGTTAGAATGTCAGAAACAAGCTTTCTGAGCTGAGAACTGCATTTTGTGACAAAGTGAATCAGTGGATGATGAGAATGTCACTTTTGACAAAGAACACTGATCATTACTAAAATGCTCTAATTGAGCTGTTAGAATGTCAGAAACAAGCTTTCTGAGCTGAGAACTGCATTTTGTGACAAAGTGAATCAGTGGATGATGAGAATGTCAGTTTTGACAAAGAACACTGATCGTTACTAAAATGCTCTAATTGAGCTGTTAGAATGTCAGAAACAAGCTTTCTGAGCTGAGAACTGCATTTTGTGACAAAGTGAATCAGTGGATGATGAGAATGTCACTTTTGACAAAGAACACTGATCATTACTAAAATGCTCTAATTGAGCTGTTAGAATGTCAGAAACAAGCTTTCTGAGCTGAGAACTGCATTTTGTGACAAAGTGAATCAGTGGATGATGAGAATGTCAGTTTTGACAAAGAACACTGTTCATTACTGAAATGCTCCAATTGAGCTGTTAGAATGTCAGAAACAAGCTTTCTGAGCTGAAAACTGCATTTTGTGACAAAAAGCATCAGTGGATGATGAGAATGTCAGTTTTGACAAAGAACACTGATCATTACTAAAATGCTCCAATTGAGCTGTTAGAATGTCAGAAACAAGCTTTCTGAGCTGAGAACTGCATTTTGTAACATAGTTCATCAGTGGATGATGAGAATGTCAGTTTTGACAAAGAACACTGTTCATTACTAAAATGCTCTAATTGAGCTGTTAGAATGTCAGAAACAAGCTTTCTGAGCTGAGAACTGCATTTTGTGACAAAGTGAATCAGTGGATGATGAGAATGTCAGTTTTGACAAAGAACACTGTTCATTACTAAAATGCTCTAATTGAGCTGTTAGAATGTCAGAAACAAGCTTTCTGAGCTGAGAACTGCATTTTGTGACATAGTTCATCAGTGGATGATGAGAATGTCAGTTTTGACAAAGAACACTGTTCATTACTAAAATGCTCTAATTGAGCTGTTAGAATGTCAGAAACAAGCTTTCTGAGCTGAAAACTGCATTTTGTGACAAAGTGAATCAGTGGATGATGAGAATGTCAGTTTTGACAAAGAACACTGTTCATTACTAAAATGCTCTAATTGAGCTGTTAGAATGTCAGAAACAAGCTTTCTGAGCTGAGAACTGCATTTTGTGACATAGTTCATCAGTGGATGATGAGAATGTCAGTTTTGACAAAGAACACTGTTCATTACTAAAATGCTCTAATTGAGCTGTTAGAATGTCAGAAACAAGCTTTCTGAGCTGAAAACTGCATTTTGTGACAAAGTGAATCAGTGGATGATGAGAATGTCAGTTTTGACAAAGAACACTGTTCATTACTAAAATCCTCTAATTGAGCTGTTAGAATGTCAGAAACAAGCTTTCTGAGCTGAGAACTGCATTTTGTGACATAGTTCATCAGTGGATGATGAGAATGTCAGTTTTGACAAAGAACACTGTTCATAACTAAAATGCTCTAATTGAGCTGTTAGAATGTCAGAAACAAGCTTTCTGAGCTGAGAACTGCATTTTGTGACAAAGTGAATCAGTGGATGATGAGAATGTCAGTTTTGACAAAGAACACTGTTCATTACTAAAATGCTCTAATTGAGCTGTTAGAATGTCAGAAACAAGCTTTCTGAGCTGAGAACTGCATTTTGTGACAAAGTGAATCAGTGGATGATGAGAATGTCACTTTTGACAAAGAACACTGATCATTACTAAAATGCTCTAATTGAGCTGTTAGAATGTCAGAAACAAGCTTTCTGAGCATAAAACTGTATTTTGTGACAAAGTGCATCAGTGGATGATGAGAATGTCAGTTTTGACAAAGAACACTGTTCATTACTAAAATGCTCTAATTGAGCTGTTAAAATATCAGAAACAAGCTTTCTGAGCTGAGAACTGCATTTTGTGACATAGTTCATCAGTGGATGATGAGAATGTCAGTTTTGACAAAGAACACTGTTCATTACTAAAATGCTCTAATTGAGCTGTTAGAATGTCAGAAACAAGCTTTCTGAGCTGAAAACTGCATTTTGTGACAAAAAGCATCAGTGGATGATGAGAATGTCAGTTTTGACAAAGAACACTGTTCATCACTAAAATGCTCCAATTAAGCTGTTAGAATGTCAGAAACAAGCTTTCTGAGCTGAGAACTGCATTTTGTGACATAGTTCATCAGTGGATGATGAGAATGTCAGTTTTGACAAAGAACACTGTTCATTACTAAAATGCTCTAATTGAGCTGTTAGAATGTCAGAAACAAGCTTTCTGAGCTGAGAACTGCATTTTGTGACAAAGTGAATCAGTGGATGATGAGAATGTCAGTTTTGACAAAGAACACTGTTCATTACTGAAATGCTCCAATTGAGCTGTTAGAATGTCAGAAACAAGCTTTCTGAGCTGAAAACTGCATTTTGTGACAAAAAGCATCAGTGGATGATGAGAATGTCAGTTTTGACAAAGAACACTGTTCATCACTAAAATGCTCCAATTGAGCTGTTAGAATGTCAGAAACAAGCTTTCTGAGCTGAGAACTGCATTTTGTGACATAGTTCATCAGTGGATGATGAGAATGTCAGTTTTGACAAAGAACACTGATCATTACTAAAATGCTCTAATTGAGCTGTTAGAATGTCAGAAACAAGCTTTCTGAGCTGAGAACTGCATTTTGTGACATAGTTCATCAGTGGATGATGAGAATGTCAGTTTTGACAAAGAACACTGTTCATTACTGAAATGCTCCAATTGAGCTGTTAGAATGTCAGAAACAAGCTTTCTGAGCTGAAAACTGCATTTTGTGACAAAAAGCATCAGTGGATGATGAGAATGTCAGTTTTGACAAAGAACACTGTTCATCACTAAAATGCTCCAATTGAGCTGTTAGAATGTCAGAAACAAGCTTTCTGAGCTGAGAACTGCATTTTGTGACATAGTTCATCAGTGGATGATGAGAATGTCAGTTTTGACAAAGAACACTGTTCATTACTAAAATGCTCTAATTGAGCTGTTAGAATGTCAGAAACAAGCTTTCTGAGCTGAAAACTGCATTTTGTGACAAAGTGAATCAGTGGATGATGAGAATGTCAGTTTTGACAAAGAACACTGTTCATTACTAAAATGCTCTAATTGAGCTGTTAGAATGTCAGAAACAAGCTTTCTGAGCTGAGAACTGCATTTTGTGACATAGTTCATCAGTGGATGATGAGAATGTCAGTTTTGACAAAGAACACTGTTCATACTAAAATGCTCTAATTGAGCTGTTAGAATGTCAGAAACAAGCTTTCTGAGCTGAGAACTGCATTTTGTGACATAGTTCATCAGTGGATGATGAGAATGTCAGTTTTGACAAAGAACACTGTTCATAACTAAAATGCTCTAATTGAGCTGTTAGAATGTCAGAAACAAGCTTTCTGAGCTGAGAACTGCATTTTGTGACAAAGTGAATCAGTGGATGATGAGAATGTCAGTTTTGACAAAGAACACTGTTCATTACTAAAATGCTCTAATTGAGCTGTTAGAATGTCAGAAACAAGCTTTCTGAGCTGAGAACTGCATTTTGTGACAAAGTGAATCAGTGGATGATGAGAATGTCACTTTTGACAAAGAACACTGATCATTACTAAAATGCTCTAATTGAGCTGTTAGAATGTCAGAAACAAGCTTTCTGAGCATAAAACTGTATTTTGTGACAAAGTGCATCAGTGGATGATGAGAATGTCAGTTTTGACAAAGAACACTGTTCATTACTAAAATGCTCTAATTGAGCTGTTAAAATATCAGAAACAAGCTTTCTGAGCTGAGAACTGCATTTTGTGACATAGTTCATCAGTGGATGATGAGAATGTCAGTTTTGACAAAGAACACTGTTCATTACTAAAATGCTCTAATTGAGCTGTTAGAATGTCAGAAACAAGCTTTCTGAG
Source organism: Barbatula barbatula (assembly GCF_947034865.1). Taxonomy (NCBI): domain Eukaryota; kingdom Metazoa; phylum Chordata; class Actinopteri; order Cypriniformes; family Nemacheilidae; genus Barbatula; species Barbatula barbatula. Next base: position 3,549,673 of record NC_136786.1, read on the forward strand.
CTGAAAACTGCATTTTGTGACAAAAAGCATCAGTGGATGATGAGAATGTCAGTTTTGACAAAGAACACTGTTCATCACTAAAATGCTCCAATTAAGCTGTTAGAATGTCAGAAACAAGCTTTCTGAGCTGAGAACTGCATTTTGTGACATAGTTCATCAGTGGATGATGAGAATGTCAGTTTTGACAAAGAACACTGTTCATTACTAAAATGCTCTAATTGAGCTGTTAGAATGTCAGAAACAAGCTTTCTGAGCTGAGAACTGCATTTTGTGACAAAGTGAATCAGTGGATGATGAGAATGTCAGTTTTGACAAAGAACACTGTTCATTACTGAAATGCTCCAATTGAGCTGTTAGAATGTCAGAAACAAGCTTTCTGAGCTGAAAACTGCATTTTGTGACAAAAAGCATCAGTGGATGATGAGAATGTCAGTTTTGACAAAGAACACTGTTCATCACTAAAATGCTCCAATTGAGCTGTTAGAATGTCAGAAACAAGCTTTCTGAGCTGAGAACTGCATTTTGTGACATAGTTCATCAGTGGATGATGAGAATGTCAGTTTTGACAAAGAACACTGATCATTACTAAAATGCTCTAATTGAGCTGTTAGAATGTCAGAAACAAGCTTTCTGAGCTGAGAACTGCATTTTGTGACATAGTTCATCAGTGGATGATGAGAATGTCAGTTTTGACAAAGAACACTGTTCATTACTAAAATGCTCTAATTGAGCTGTTAGAATGTCAGAAACAAGCTTTCTGAGCTGAGAACTGCATTTTGTATCATAGTTCATCAGTGGATGATGAGAATGTCAGTTTTGACAAAGAACACTGTTCATTACTAAAATGCTCTAATTGAGCTGTTAGAATGTCAGAAACAAGCTTTCTGAGCTGAGAACTGCATTTTGTGACAAAGTGAATCAGTGGATGATGAGAATGTCACTTTTGACAAAGAACACTGATCATTACTAAAATGCTCTAATTGAGCTGTTAGAATATCAGAAACAAGCTTTCTGAGCTGAGAACTGCATTTTGTGACAAAGTGAATCAGTGGATGATGAGAATGTCAGTTTTGACAAAGAACACTGTTCATTACTAAAATGCTCTAATTGAGCTGTTAGAATGTCAGAAACAAGCTTTCTGAGCTGAAAACTGCATTATGTGACAAAAAGCATCAGTGTATGATGAGAATGTCAGTTTTGACAAAGAACACTGATCATTACTAAAATGCTCCAATTGAGCTGTTAGAATGTCAGAAACAAGCTTTCTGAGCTGAGAACTGCATTTTGTAACATAGTTCATCAGTGGATGATGAGAATGTCAGTTTTGACAAAGAACACTGTTCATTACTAAAATGCTCTAATTGAGCTGTTAGAATGTCAGAAACAAGCTTTCTGAGCTGAAAACTGCATTTTGTGACAAAGTGAATCAGTGGATGATGAGAATGTCAGTTTTGACAAAGAACACTGTTCATTACTAAAATGCTCTAATTGAGCTGTTAGAATGTCAGAAACAAGCTTTCTGAGCTGAGAACTGCATTTTGTGACATAGTTCATCAGTGGATGATGAGAATGTCAGTTTTGACAAAGAACACTGTTCATTACTAAAATGCTCCAATTGAGCTGTTAGAATGTCAGAAACAAGCTTTCTGAGCTGAGAACTGCATTTTGTGACATAGTTCATCAGTGGATGATGAGAATGTCAGTTTTGACAAAGAACACTGTTCATTACTAAAATGCTCTAATTGAGCTGTTAGAATGTCAGAAACAAGCTTTCTGAGCTGAAAACTGCATTTTGTGACAAAAAGCATCAGTGGATGATGAGAATGTCAGTTTTGACAAAGAACACTGTTCATCACTAAAATGCTCCAATTGAGCTGTTAGAATGTCAGAAACAAGCTTTCTGAGCTGAGAACTGCATTTTGTGACATAGTTCATCAGTGGATGATGAGAATGTCAGTTTTGACAAAGAACACTGTTCATTACTAAAATGCTCTAATTGAGCTGTTAGAATGTCAGAAACAAGCTTTCTGAGCTGAGAACTGCATTTTGTGACATAGTTCATCAGTGGATGATGAGAATGTCAGTTTTGACAAAGAACACTGTTCATTACTAAAATGCTCTAATTGAGCTGTTAGAATGTCAGAAACAAGCTTTCTGAGCTGAGAACTGCATTTTGTGACAAAGTGAATCAGTGGATGATGAGAATGTCACTTTTGACAAAGAACACTGATCATTACTAAAATGCTCTAATTGAGCTGTTAGAATGTCAGAAACAAGCTTTCTGAGCATAAAACTGCATTTTGTGACAAAGTGCATCAGTGGATGATGAGAATGTCAGTTTTGACAAAGAACACTGTTCATTACTAAAATGCTCTAATTGAGCTGTTAAAATATCAGAAACAAGCTTTCTGAGCTGAAAACTGCATTATGTGACAAAAAGCATCAGTGTATGATGAGAATGTCAGTTTTGACAAAGAACACTGATCATTACTAAAATGCTCCAATTGAGCTGTTAGAATGTCAGAAACAAGCTTTCTGAGCTGAGAACTGCATTTTGTGACATAGTTCATCAGTGGATGATGAGAATGTCAGTTTTGACAAAGAACACTGTTCATTACTAAAATGCTCTAATTGAGCTGTTAGAATGTCAGAAACAAGCTTTCTGAGCTGAAAACTGCATTTTGTGACAAAGTGAATCAGTGGATGATGAGAATGTCAGTTTTGACAAAGAACACTGTTCATTACTAAAATGCTCTAATTGAGCTGTTAGAATGTCAGAAACAAGCTTTCTGAGCTGAGAACTGCATTTTGTGACATAGTTCATCAGTGGATGATGAGAATGTCAGTTTTGACAATAACACTGTTCATTACTAAAATGCTCTAATTGAGCTGTTAGAATGTCAGAAACAAGCTTTCTGAGCTGAGAACTGCATTTTGTGACATAGTTCATCAGTGGATGATGAGAATGTCAGTTTTGACAAAGAACACTGTTCATTACTAAAATGCTCTAATTGAGCTGTTAGAATGTCAGAAACAAGCTTTCTGAGCTGAGAACTGCATTTTGTGACAAAGTGAATCAGTGGATGATGAGAATGTCACTTTTGACAAAGAACACTGATCATTACTAAAATGCTCCAATTGAGCTGTTAGAATGTCAGAAACAAGCTTTCTGAGCTGAGAACTGCATTTTGTGACAAAGTGAATCAGTGGATGATGAGAATGTCACTTTTGACAAAGAACACTGATCATTACTAAAATGCTCTAATTGAGCTGTTAGAATGTCAGAAACAAGCTTTCTGAGCTGAGAACTGCATTTTGTGACAAAGTGAATCAGTGGATGATGAGAATGTCAGTTTTGAAAAAGAACACTGATCGTTACTAAAATGCTCTAATTGAGCTGTTAGAATGTCAGAAACAAGCTTTCTGAGCTGAGAACTGCATTTTGTGACAAAGTGAATCAGTGGATGATGAGAATGTCACTTTTGACAAAGAACACTGATCATTACTAAAATGCTCTAATTGAGCTGTTAGAATGTCAGAAACAAGCTTTCTGAGCTGAGAACTGCATTTTGTGACAAAGTGAATCAGTGGATGATGAGAATGTCAGTTTTGACAAAGAACACTGTTCATTACTGAAATGCTCCAATTGAGCTGTTAGAATGTCAGAAACAAGCTTTCTGAGCTGAAAACTGCATTTTGTGACAAAAAGCATCAGTGGATGATGAGAATGTCAGTTTTGACAAAGAACACTGTTCATCACTAAAATGCTCCAATTGAGCTATTAGAATGTCAGAAACAAGCTTTCTGAGCTGAGAACTGCATTTTGTGACATAGTTCATCAGTGGATGATGAGAATGTCAGTTTTGACAAAGAACACTGTTCATTACTAAAATGCTCTAATTGAGCTGTTAGAATGTCAGAAACAAGC